>NC_089492.1:31566312-32243219 GCF_036850765.1 Saccopteryx bilineata
AACTTACATTATTTCCATTTTATTTATATTTAAGTTTAAACGATGTTTTATTTTTTAAAAATGACTAGATTCCCTCTGTTAAATCCGTCCAAGACTCACTCTTGACACTTGTCTCAGTCACGTGATACATTTATCTGTCCTACCCTAAAGGCTGGTCCGTGAAAATATTTTCTGACATTAAACCGGTACGTGGCCCAAAAAAGGTTGGGGACCACTGCTCTAAACAACTGAGCTACCCAGCCAGGTCACAAATAACCTCTTGAAATGATTTCTAATACTTAAGCCACGTAGTTTGCCACAGGAAAATTACATTCTTAGTTGTAGTAGATACCACAATTTACCAGAGAAACAATGATACAAAAAGTAATAATAGGCCCTGGCCGGTTGGCTCAGCGGTAGAGCGTCGGCCTGGTGTGCGGGAGACCCGGGTTCGATTCCCGGCCAGGGCACATAGGAGAAGCGCCCATTTGCTTCTCCAACCCTCCCCCTCCTTCCTCTCTGTCTCTCTCTTCCCCTCCCACAGCCAAGGCTCCATTGGAGCAAAGATGGTCCGGGCGCTGGGGATGGCTCCTTGGCCTCTGCCCCAGGTCCTAGAGTGGCTCTGGTTGCGGCAGAGCGACGCCCCGGAGGGGCAGAGCATCGCCCCTGGTGGGCGTGCCGGGTGGATCCCGGTCAGGTGCATGCGGGAGTCTGTCTGACTGTCTCTCCCCGTTTCCAGCTTCAGAAAAATACCAAAAAAAAAAAAAAAAAAAAAAAAGTAACAGTAGGTGGAGGAAGATGAAAGGTACCTTTTGCAATTAATTAATTTAACTAATATCCCTGCACCCACATATTTAAATTACTTAAAATGAACCTCTTTTCAAAACAAAATAGGATTTAGATTAATGATAAAAGAGTGAGATATACAAAAAATAAAGATCCAGTCAAATTTTGATGTATGACTTTTAGGTGACCTGAAAGAAAAGAGTATGAACTCTCTATTCCCTTATACTTCTTAAATTTAACCAGGTACTATAAATTAATGTCAAATAGTATCATTTCTCACCAAATACAGACAATGTAAAAGCCATTATCTTCCTGTATAACTTTCCAAAATGTTGCCAAGACCTTCATCCTTCATACTGGGCCTTTCTGATGTATGTATTTTGCCTCCATATCTTTGCTCTTGTTCTCACCTTATGAATAAGCATGTTCATTTTTCAGGTTCCA
Source organism: Saccopteryx bilineata (assembly GCF_036850765.1). Classification (NCBI taxonomy): domain Eukaryota; kingdom Metazoa; phylum Chordata; class Mammalia; order Chiroptera; family Emballonuridae; genus Saccopteryx; species Saccopteryx bilineata. The sequence continues at coordinate 31,567,522 of NC_089492.1, forward strand.
ACTCATGTCATACATTTTCTATACCATCTAAATTGATGGATTTCTCTTTTGTATGCTCAATTGATAAGCACATAAAATATAAATTATTTGTAAGACAAAGATCTTTTAAAAATACCAAGGGTGACCTGGCCAGTTGGTTCAGTGGTAAAGCATTGGCCTGACATGCAGGAGTTCCAGGTTCGATTCCCAGCCAGCGCACACAGGAGAAGCGCCCATCTGCTTCTCCACCCCTCCCCCTCTCCTTCCTCTTTGTCTCTCTCTTCCCCTCCCGCAGCCAAGGCTCCATTGGAGCAAAGTTGGCCCGGGTGCTGGGGATGGCTCTATGACCTCTGCCTCAGGCGCTAGGATGGCTCTGGATGCAACAAGCAACGCCAGATGGGCAGAGCGTCGCCCCCTGGTGGGCGTGCTGGGTGGATCCCAGTCGGGCGAATGCGGGAGTCTGTCTGACTGCCTCCCCATTTCCAACTTCAGAAAAATACAAAAAAATAAAATAAAATAAAAAAATAAAAATACTAAGGATAAGGCACATTTTCTCAGTATATGCTGTGCAACTGGAGGTGCTATGTCAGTCAATGCACCCAACAACCCTATAAAATTGGTTGGTCCTAATGTTATAATTACATGGTTAGGGATATAAAATTCCAAAGAGCTTAATTTCCCCAAAGATAGATGGTTATAAAGTAGTAAAAAGCCAAATTCAAACACAAATCCATTTGATTCCAAAACCTATTAAAATATTCAATAAAATACTGTCCTAGCCCAGTGCATCAATTCTTACTGAAAAGAAAGGTTACTGTACCATGCAAAATATTTAACTTTACTATTTCTTTATTAAATTGTTTTAAAATTTTTAATTTATTGTGTTAACATGGACTCAAATGTCCCACTCAATATAACATCCTCATTCCGTAACCACAGACCCCCTATTACAACCCCTTTGTCCACCCTCCACCCTCCCTCTAACTCTCTCCCTTCCTGTTTCTCTCTGGGATTTGCTCTCCTGTTATCTGTATCTATGTGTTATTTATTTATTTGGCATTTTTTTGAAGCTGGAAATGGGGGGCAGTCAGATAGACTCCTGCATGCGCCCGACCGGGATCCACCCGGCATGCCCACTAGAGGGCGATGCTCTGCCCCCCTGGGGCATCGCCCTATTGCATCCAGAACCATTCTAGCGCCTGAGGCAGAGGCCACAGAGCCAACCCCAGCACCCAGGCCAACTTTGCTCCAATGGAGCCCCAGCTGCGGGAGGGGAAGAGAGAGAAGAGAGGAAGGAGAGGGGGAGGGGTGGAGAAGCACATGGGCGCTTCTCCTGTTTGCCCTGGCCAGGAATCAAACCTGGGACTCCTGCACGCCAAGCCGACACTCTACCACTGAGCCAACTGGCCAGGGCTCTATGTGTTATTTATTTATAAGTAAAGTAATCCCTTCACCTTGTCTGATCCCATCACCTCATCCCCCTTCCCTCTGACAGCTGTCCCTCTGGTCTCCATGTCCCCACCTCTGCCTGTATTCCATTCCTCAGTTCACCGTGTTCATTAGATTCAATATATAAGTGAGATCATATGATATTTTTCCTTTTCTGCCTGGCTTATTTCATGTAGCATAATAATCTCCAGGTCCGTCCATGCCATCGTAAAAGGTAAGAATTCCTTCTTTTTCAAAGCTGCATAGTATTACATAGTATATATGTATTACTGCTTTTTTATCCAATGATCCACCGACAGACACTTAGGCTTTTCCAAATCTAGGCTGTTGTAAATAATGCTGCAATAAACATGAGGGTGCATATCTTCTTTTGAATCAGTGTTTTAAGATTCTTAGGATATATTCCTAAAAGTAGGATAACTGGGTCAAAAGGTAGTTTCATTTTTAATTTTTTGAGGAAACTCCATACTGTTTTTCACAGTGGTTGCAAAAGACTGCATTCCCACCAGCAGTGCAGAGGGTTCCTTTTTGAAGACACCATTGCCAGCACTTGCTGTGTGTTTATTTGTTAATGAGCACCATTCTGACAGGTGTGAGGTTGTATTTCATTATGGTTTAATTTTCACTTCTTTGATGCTTAGTGACATTGAACCTTTTTTTTTATGTCTATTGGTCATCTGTATGTCCTCTTTGGAGAAGTGTCTATTCAGTTCCTTTGTACATTTTTTTAATTGGATTGTTTATCTTCTTGGTGTTGAGTTTTAGAAGTTCTCTATAAATCAGGGGTCCCCAAACTACGGCCCGCGGGCCACATGCGGCCCCCTGAGGCCATTTATCTGGCCCCCGCCGCACTTCCGGAAGGGGCACCTCTTTCATTGGTGGTCAGTGAGAGGGGCATAGTTCCCATTGAAATACTGGTCAGTTGGTTGATTTAAATTTACTTGTTCTTTATTTTAAATATTGTATTTGTTCCCAGACACAACCTCACACCTGTTTTGTTTTGTTTTTACTTTAAAATAAGATCTGTGCAGTGTGCATAGGGATTTGTTCATAGTTTTTTTTTATAGTCTGGCCCTCCAATGGTCTGAGGGACAGTGAACTGGCCTCCTGTGTAAAAAGTTTGGGGACCCCTGCTATAAATTTTGGTCATTAACCCTTATCGGATGTACTAGCAAATATGTTCTCCCATTCTGTGGGTAGTCTTTTAATTTTGTTCATGGTGTCTTTTGCTATGCAAAAGCTTTTTAGTTTGATATAGTTCCTTTTGTTTATTTTGTCCTTTATTTCACTTGCCTGTGGAGGTAAATCGGCAAAAATATTGCTACAAGAAATATCAGAGAGTTTACTGCCTATGTTTTCTTCCAAGATGTTTATGGTTTTGCGACTTACATTTAAGTCTATTATTCATTTTGAGCTTATTTCTATGAATGGTGTAAGTTGGTCAAGTTTCACTTTTTTGCATGTACCTGTCCAATTTTTTCAACACCATCTGTTAAAGAGATTGTCTTTATTCCACTGTATGCTCTTACCTCCTTTGTAAAATATCAATTGAAAGTAAAGGTGTGGATTTATTTCTGGGTTCTCTGTTCTGTTCCACTGATCTGGATACCTGTTCTTATGCCAGTACCAAGCTGTTTTTATTACTATGGCCTTGTAGTATAACTTGATATCAGGAAGTATGATACCTCTCACTTTATTCCTCATTTGCAAGATTGCTGAGGCTATTCGTGTTATTTTTTGGTTCCATATTAATTTTTGGAATATTTGTTCCATATCTTTGAAGTATGTCATTGGTATTTTAATAGGAATTGCACTGAATTTATAGATTCCTTTTGGTAATATAGACATTTTAATGATGTTTACTCTTCCTATCCATAAACACAGTATATGCTTCCACTTGTTTGCATTTTCCTTGATTTCTTTTTTCAATGTTTTATAATTTTCTGAGTACAAGTCTTACCCCCTTGGTTAAATTTGTTCCTAGCTACTTTTTTTTTCATAGTGAAGGGGATTGTTTCCTTAATTTCTCTTTCAGACAGTTTATTGTTGGTGTATAAAAATGCCACCGATATCTGAATATTAATTTTATATCCTGTCACCTTGTCAAATTCATTTATCAGATCTAATAGTTTTTTGACTGAGAAAACGTTCAATATCATGCCATCAGCAAATAATGATAGTTTTACTTCTTCTTTTCCAATTTGGATGCCTTTTATTTCTTCTTCTTGTCTGATTGCTGTAGTTGGGATTTCCAGAACTATGTTGAATAAGAGTGGTGAAAGGGGGCACCCCTGCCTTGTTCCTGATCTCAAGGGGATTGCTTTTAATTTTTGCTCATTGAGTATGATGTTGGCTGTCAGTTTGTCATAGATGGCCTTTATTATGTTGAGGTATGTTCCCTGTATTCCCACTTTGCTGTGAGTTTTGATCATAAATGGGTTCTGGATTTTAGCAAATGCCATTTCTGCATCTTTTAATAAAATCATGTGATTTTTATCCTTGTGATGAATCCCATTTTGATTTGCAAATATTGTACTGGCCTTGCCTCCCTGGAATAAATCACATTTGATCATGACGTATGAGTTTTTAATATATTGCTGGATCCAGTCTGTCAACATTTTGTTGAGAATTTTAGCATCTATGTTCATCAGGGATATTGGTCTATAGTTTTCTTTCTTTGTAGTTTCTTTACCTGGTTTTGGAATGAGAATAATGCTTGCCTCTTAAAATGAGCTTGGAAGTCTTCCCTCCCCTTGAGTTTTTTGAAATAGCTTGAGAAGGAAGGAGTTAGTTCTTCTTTGAATAGTTGGTAATATTTGTCTTTGAAGCCATCTGGTCCAGGACTTTTGTTTCATGGGAATGTTTTGATAACTGTTTCAATTTCATTTGTTGTAATAGGTCTGTTTTGGTTTTCTGATTTTTCCTCATTGAATTTTGGAACATTGTATGTTTCTAAAAATTTATCCATTTTTCCTAGGTCATCCAATTTTTTGGCATATAGATCTTCACAGTATTTTTATTTTTACAATCTTTTGTATTTCTATCATGTCAGTTGTTACTTCTCCACTTTCATTTTTAATTTTATTTATTTGGGTCATCTCTCTTTTTTTCTTGATGAGTCTGGTTACCGGTTCATTTATCTTGTTTACTTTTTCAAGGAACCAGCTCTTGGTTTCATTGAACTTTTTGCATATATATTTTTTTAGTCTCCATGTCATTTATTTCCACTCTGATCTTTTACTATTTCCTTCTTTCTACTTCCTCTGGGCTTTATTTGTTCTTCATTTTCTAGTTCTTTTAGGTGCAGGCTTTGGTTGTTTATTTCAGCTTTTTCTTGCTTCTTAAGATATGCCTGTAATGCTATGAACTTCCCTCTCAGGACTGCTTTTGCTGTGTCCCGTAAATTTTGAATTGTTGTACGTTCATTTTCATTTGTTTCAAGGAAGTCTTTTATTTCTTCCTTGATCTCATTTGTTATTTAATAGCATGCTATTTAGCCTCCAAATGTTTGAATGTTTTTCAGTTTTTCTATTGTAGTTGGTTTCTAGTTTCATGCTATTGTGATCAGAGAAGATGCTTGACATGATTTTAATCTTCTTAAATATATTGAGACATGTTTTGTTTCCTAACGTGTGGTCTATCCTAGAAAATGTACCATGAGCACTTGAAAAGAATGTATATTCTGCTTTGGGGTGAAAGGTTCTAACGATATCAATTAAATTTAGTTGATCTAGTGTGTCATTTAAGGCCAGTTTCTTCATTAGTTTTCTGTCTGGAAAACATCCCATTATGTTAATGGGGTATTAAAATCCCCTACTATTATAGTATTGTTGTCGATCTCACCCTTCATGTCCATCAAAAGCTGCTTTATATATATGAGGCCCATAAATATTTCAATGGTTATTATCCTTCAGTTGGATTGCCCCCTTTATCATTATGTACTGACCTTCTTTATCCTTTACTATAGCCTTCGTTTTAAAGGCTATTTTGTCAGATACAAGTATTGCTACCCCAGCTTTCATTTCATTTCCATTTGCATGAAATACTTTTTTCATCCTTCACTTTCAGTCTTATGTGTATCTTTTGTTCTGAGGTGTGTCTCTTATAGACAGTATATATATGGGTCCTGTTTTCTTATCCATGCAGCTACCCTATGTCTTTTCATTGGGGCATTTGATCCATTTACATTTAAGGTTATAGTTGATATATATTTATTTATTGCCATTTTATTCTTTAATCTACAATCCTCTTTTTCTCAAAATTTTTTTCCCTTTGCTCTTTTTACAGCAGGCCCCTTAACAATGCAGTACTGGTTTGGTTGTAATGAATTCCTTGAATTTTTTGTCTGGGAAGCTTTTTATTTCTCCTTCTATTTTAAATGACAGCCTTACTGGATAAAATAGTCTTGGTTGTAGGTTCTTGTTTTGCATCACTTTGAATATTTCTTGCCAATCTCTTCTGGCCTCAAGTCTTTCTGTTGAGAAGTCAGATGTCATCCTTATGGGGGCTCCTCTGTAGGTAATTAACTGATTTTCTCTTGCAGCTTTTAGTATTCTTTCTTTGTCTCTTAACTTAGGCATTTTAAATATGGTATATCTTGGTGTAGGCCTCCTTGGGTTCCTCTCTAATGGGACTCTGTGCTTCTCAAACTTGTGTAACTTTTACCTTCACTAATTCAGGAAAATTTTCAGCTATGATTTATTCAAACAGGTTCTCTATTCCTTGTTTTTTCTCTTCTCCTTCAGGAACCCCTATGATGTAGATGTCTTTTCTCTTCATGTTGTCACATAGCTCTGAGTTTCCTCAGTTTTTTTCTGAGTCTCTTCTTTTTGCTGCTCTGCTTCTGTGCTTTTCTTTATCTTGTCCTCTAAATTGCTGGTTGAAATGTCCACTTTCATCCAGCCTACTATTGATTCTTTCTAGTGCAGTCTCCATTTCTGATATTGTACTTGTCATTTCTAACTGTTTCTTTTTTATGATTTCTGTGTCCTTTTTGATGCTTGCTATCTCTGTTTAATTTCTGATTGTGACCATCCACTGTTGCTTTAAGTTCCTTGAGCAGCCTGATAGTTTGGTTACTTCGACTTCATTTAGTTCTTTCTTTGGGGATTTCTCTTGTTGATTTATTTGGGTCATATTTTTTTGTCCATTTTATCTGTGTATTTGGTAGCTCTTTCTGACTTTGAAATTTGTGTGGTGTCTCTATGAGGAAGATGAGCTTGGTGGTACTCTTTCTTTGCTTTAGGAATGCTTATTGAGGGTAGTATTTATCCTCCTGTTGTATGTGAGTATTGAATGCAGTTGGTCCTTTCATGGGTCCAGTTATCCCTCCAGGCTGGCTGGCTCTAAGGGTCAATCTTGATCATGTGTATTAGACACTGTGCAGTGTCTGTCCTGTTGGGGGCAATTTTTTTTTCCAGAGTCTGGTGCCTGCTTGACTCCTTTGGGTATGCTGCTTGTGTAGCTAGCGGAGTCCAGCATTGGTGCTGTCTGCCACCCACTACTGGTTGTGTTGGTTGGAGGTTGCCTTGGGTTGGCATCAGCTGTTGTTTGTAACCTGCCTTAGACTACCTGTCTGGAGCTACTGCTCTGTTTACTGTCTGTGTCTGTGTTTTCTGTGCCTGGGTAGTGTGGGAGAGGCCAATCTGTGTACAATGAACAGCTTCTTCCTGCTTACAGATGATAGCAGCTCCACAAATGCCTCAAGCTCCATAAAATTTGCCTCCACATTACAGCTGCTCTACCTTCTCTTGCAGCTGCCTGATCTTCCCACAGAGTCTTTTGTAGAAAGTCTGTAGTGAGGGCTCAGACTGGCTTTACCCAAACAACATCTCTACAGGTTGCAAGCTTGATGGGTTTAGGGCAATTGAGGGTGTGCATACAATATTAGTGGGATACCCTATTTCAGGGGTCTCTTGGTCAAGAGCTTGGTATGGAGAAAGTGGCCCCTCTTTTAGAGCTTAATCCCTCAGTCACTGCTTGATACTCAAATTTTATTTCTCCCCAGCAAGGTAGGAAACTAGTTCAGAGTGAGTGGGGCTGACAGTCCTCTTTGAAGAAGTTCGTCCAGCTGGTGAGACCCAGGTCTTAGAGAGGAAGATTGAGAGAGTCCTTCCCCAGGGCTGACTGTATCCCCCCAGAAAGTAGCTAAGCCTTTCAACCAACCCAACAATAGGCTTGCCGGACCCACATTTTAAGTGTCCATGCTCTAAGCCTCTCTCTTCCCTGTGGAACCTAGCCCAGTAGGGCAGGATATCTAGCACCCAGGCCAGCTGACTGTGAAGGTCTAATCTGCTCAATGTGCATGAGCCACTGTGCTGGCAGTGACCACAGAGAATGGAACTCGCTTCAGCTGGGCCAGGTGTGAGGAACCCTTCCTTAGGACATGCCACTAGCAAAGGTTGTTAGGTCCTGAACCAATGCTCTCTGCAGCTGGCCCCTGGATGTGCCAGCAGTGGAGGGAACCCAGCATAGACTAGTGAGGGAAACTGCCTGTGACTGGCCTTCAGCAACCTTCTTGGAGCTACAAGCAATCTGGAGTTTGTGGCTGCCTCTGCTGGACCCAGGTGCACCTGGAAATACCAAGCCACACACCTAGGCTGGCTTTTACCCACACTGGACCTGGGGGAAGGTCTAGAAAAGGTCAAGATTCCCTGTGTCCTACCTCTAGCAGCCTCTCTCTGTTGGCTACTTGTTGGGCACGGCTACTAAAAAAACCTCTGGCAGAGTCTAGAGCAGGGGTAGTCAACCTTTTTATACCTACCGCCCACTTTTGTATCTCTGTTAGTAGTAAAATTTTCTAACCGCCCACTGGTTCCACAGTAATGGTGATTTATAAAGTAGGGAAGTAACCCTACTTTATAAAATTTATAAAGCAGAGTTACAGCAAGTTAAAGCATATAATAATAATTACTTACCAAGTACTTTATGTCAGATTTTCACTACGTTTGGCAGAATAAATATTTATAAAACAACATACTATAGTTAAATCTATCTTTTTATTTATACTTTGGTTGCTCCGCTACCACCCACCATTAAAGCTGGAACACCCACTAGTGGGCAGTAGGGACCAGGTTGACTACCACTGGTCTAGAGCCTGGGGCAATTCAGGGATTAGGAAGGTTAGTGGGTGTGGCTTGCTCCTTGGCCCCAGGAGTCAGTCTGTCCAGACTTTCTTCACAGACCTCAGTAGGGTGTGGACCCAGGAGTCCGGTGTGTTTGGCCTCTGAAACCTAGAGATGTGGTCTGTCCATTCTCCAGACAGTTTCTACTGAGTCTCCCCTGAGACAGAATACCAGTCATAGACTCAGGAGCGTGTGTGGGAAAGCTCCGGCCTCAACACCGGAAAACTGAGTCACTGACGCAGCCTCTGCTTCTTGGCTTCTCAGAAAGGCCCATTGTACATGGGTGGGACAGGAGGGACTCTTGAGGGCAGGCAGTTGCTTTCTCTCAGGTTGATGCAGCTCAGAAGTGACTGCTCCACCCAAGATAGATGGCAACTCTGGTACCGGAAAACGACTCAGCACAGGAGCTCTTGGGGCCGTCCCCCACAGTGTCCTTGGGCCACCGACTTTACTCTCTCCTCTGCAACTCTAATCCTCTCAGCCCTCCCCCACCAGAGCCCTAGCTAAGTGGCTATGAACAAGATTTTTGGTACTAGACCTTTAAGATGGAGCCTGCGTCTCCGAGAGTTCCCAGTCTCTTTTTTACAGACAGAAAGCTCGGCTCTTTTCTCCTCCAAATTGTGTGCAGGTACTTCCTCTAGCTCTGGGGCTCTAGGCTGGGGTGTCCTGCCTGGGGCTGAGGACCCACACCTCTCAAGGTGACCCTCCCCACTGCGAGAGTCCATCCGGACCCTCCACCACTCATTCCTGGGAGCAAAGCAGCCCTTTCCGAGTCTCTGCTCTGACTACCTACCCATCTTTATGTGGCTTCTTCTGTGATTCTTGGCTATAGACTCCTCTTCATTTAGTCCAAAGTTGATTTTTCAAGGTGATTGTTCTTAAATTAAACTATAATCAAATTTGGTCATGGAAGGTGGTAGTTGGAAGGTCCACTACTCTGTTGCCATCTTGGAATCTCACTAAAGCTCTTTACTTACTATTTCAAAGGAAATTTTCTTCTGGATTTTAAATTAACAATATGATTGATTAACTTTATAAAATGCTGTTCATGAAAATTTGTTGTAAGAGTTCTAGAGTATTCTTACCAATTAAATAAAATACATAAAAATTACAATGCCTTCACTTACATTCTATTATTGAAAATATTTTAGAACATTAGTATAAACAGTAAGAACCCATTGTTTAATATTGTGATAGGCTACATGAATAATAGTGCACATTTTTATTTTTGACTCTTCATGTTATTGAATAATGACTGCACAGAAAACTCAGGAATAATATATCAGAAATAGCTTTATACTCCCATTTAAATAAAATTCTATTTACTTATTTTAAAAATGATTTAAAACAGCTCACAATGACAGTAGTTATGATCTGGTAATATATGGTATTCTAGGAGAGTAATAAAACCAGATAGATCAATTTCACTGAAACTTTGAATTATTTGAAAATTTTTGCTAACCTAGATAACTCATAAAGTTATAAACAAGAAAAATATGACATTTCAATTATGACTATATCCGGTGATACCAAGGCTTAGTCAATTTTTTTGTCATTAACCCTAGGACCTTAAAATATATTATGTAATATTATGTGTTTGCATGATAGTGACATTTTTTGTATGCGAGTATAATTCTAGAGGCTAATTTTATTCCATTCTTTTCTGCAAGATTTAGATAATACTGTCTTCAAAGAAAATATCAAGTCCATTTTTCAATAAAAGAAAAACTTAACAAACTTGAGAATTTAAAGTTATTTTAGACTTTTCTGTCTCATCATTCCCTTAAACTTTCAATAAACAAGGAGTCTGTGAATCACTATATAGTTTCCAGAAATGATCGAACTCATTATAATTCTATTAAGTAACAAAAGTGCTCATTCACATACTCTAATACTATGTCTTCCAACTCCTAATCATGCCAATGTAGTTATCATCCACTATTATTGTTCTTGATAAGCATAAATTTCTATAGGTAGCATACCTATAATTATACCTTAAAGATATTACTAGTTATAAAAAACTTAGACAAATTAAAAATAAGTAATACACTACATTAACTTTCATTCAACACTGATAAAGATATGAATTTAATAACTTCCTAATTTCTTCTTAGATCTCAGACTCAAAAGCCAATAGCTGTTTAACACTATTAAAAACTACAGTATTTGGCTCTAGCCAGTTGGCTCAGAGGTAGAGTGTCAACCAGGGTGTGAGAGACCTGGGTTCAATTCCCGGTCAGGGCACATGGAAGAGGTGACCATTTGTTTCTCCCTCCTCTTCTCTCTCTCTCTTCTCTTCCTGTAGCCATGGCTCAATTGATTCAAGCTCGTCGGCCCTGGGTGCTGAGGATGGCTCCGTGAAGCCTCTGCCTCAGGCACTAAAGATAGGTCAGTTGTGAGCATGGCCCCAGGTGGGCAGAGCATTGGCCCCAGACAGGGATTGCTGGGTAGATCCCAGAGTGCATATGGGAGTCTGTTTCTGTATCTTCCTACTCTCACTATAAAGCAAACAACAACAACAAAAAACCTAGACCCTGGTCAGTTGGCTCAGTGGTAGAGCATCAGTCTGGTGTGTGGAAGTCCAGGATTCAATTCCCAGCCAGGGCACACAGGAGAAGTGCCCATCTGCTTCACTACCCTTCCCCTTCTCCTTTCTCTCTCTCTCTCTCTCTTCCCCTCCCACAGCCAAGGCTCCCTTGGAGCAAAGTTGGCCCAGGTGCTGAAGATGGCTCCATGGCCTCCGTCTCAGGCACTAGAATGGTTCTTGTTGCAGTGGAGCAATGGCCCAGATGGACAGAGCATCGCCCCCTGGTGGATATGCCGGGTGGATATGCCAGGTGGATCCCGGTAGGGCACATGAGGGAGTCTGTCTGTCTGCCACCCCCTGCTTCTCATTTTGGGAAAACAAAACAAAACAAAAAAACCCTAAAATATTCCATATCTTTTCTTTTGAAATAATATGCTAAATGATAATAAAGTTATAAACATGATCTAAATATAACCCTAGATTTGGATGTAACAATTAAATTTATGGATATTGACAGTAACATCTCATGTCAATTGATTTTAAAGCTCCCTAGTACTTCTACTAAAATTATTTTAAAATGCATGTAAAGAGACCTCGGAGTTCCCTTGTTGTTTTATGATTATGTTCTTTGAATGGTAAATTTCCTTATCTCAAACTCATTGATAGTTTTAGGGAAATATCATAGCATTTTTCATTATATGTACAATCAAACCATGAGTTAGTTAATTTGTTTAACTTAAAAAATTTGTAGTAATTAATGTATGTATTGAAACAAACCATGTTACTTCCAAGTATGTCACATTTAAAAGAGCCAATTCAGAGAAATCTTCCAAATATAGCAATCAACATCATGATTTTCTGAGACGCTTAAAATGTTTACTGACAGCCATGAGGTAAAACCTCTTCATGAATCAGTTTTTAGGTTTGTTTCCAGACTTATCTTAATACTTATATATACATATCATGTCACATTTATTTCCCTGATGAATTTAACAGATTAAAATCTGTAGTCATGAAAGTATTTTTATATATAATAATAATGATAAGGTAAAAATAATAAAACATTTTGTTTTCACTATGACTATCATTATAACCTCATGTGAAAATTTACTGACCTACCACTGGTTTGATTTAATAAATGACCAAAATTGCAAGAGCAAAATGATTTTTTTTTTCTTACCAAAGAAAATTTTGTGGAGCTTTTTGTGCTTTACTTTTTTAAAAAATGATACAGGGGTCATAAGAATGAATGTAGGCTCTGCAATAAAACAGGTTTTTAGAAACTAAAATAAAAAATACAGAAGTTCAGATAAAAAACATTTTATGGTAACACCTTTTTCCTGAAATCATCAATTATAGCAAGGTATAATAGTATTTAATCATATTCACCTGTCTCTATCTGGAGAATAATGGTCATCCATGACACGATGTCTATCCATTCGGCTAATTGTATTATAATGGCCAGTAGTAGAGCGTGTTCCTCGAGGTCCCTGTTCCACATTCCGACTGGAATAGCAAGATCATTAAATATTTTAATACCATAATCATATATTATACTAACAAATGAGATTTATTAATAAAGATAGTAGAAAAAGACACAAATTACTATAATGTCAACTCTAAGATTTTTGTTTTGTTTTAACTAATTGTACCTCTGGTTAATATATAATATAAATATCCACTGGAGGCTGACAGTGAAGTTAGGCATTAGTTCTAGAACAAAGATATGATATAAAATTAAGATAATATCAAAGGAGAGTGAGATAAGGACTATCAAAACTATTAATATATGACTCTCAGATATCTAGTAGTGATACTCACCAATACTGAAATACAGCCGGAGGAACGGATTTGTGTGGAATAAACGAGTTCTGCATGTTGCTTATATGCAACATACTGTTAGATCCTATTTTAGGGATAATGACTATTTGTTTTTTAAAATCTAAGCTGAAGTCTTTACAACTGCTCAATGATGATTTTTTAAGATACTATTCCTAGCCTGGATTGTCTACTTCTTTTTCATGATAGAATAAACATTTAATATAAGCTTCTAATCTTGCTATTCTATTGATAGGTCTACTACATTTAAGAAACTACTTTTCAGAAAACTCAGTAATTTTAGTCCTGTCGACAAGCTTAGTTAAGTCAACATATTCATTTTTTTAAGAAATCTTTTTTGTTGTTATATTTTTTACTGATTTTAATGAGAGGCAGAAAGAGAGAGAGAGAGAGACTGGAACAGTGATCTGTTTCTGTATGTGCCTTGACTGGGGATCAAACTGGAAACCTCTGTGTTTTAAGACAATGCTCTAACCAACTGAGGTATCCGGCCAGGGCTATACATTTTAAACTATGTTTATACATTAAATAAATTATGTTTTGTTTTTAATTTCTTCAATATCTAAATTAAGTAAACACTTTTTAGGTGTTTAATATTCCTATAAATTAAATAAGTTAAATTTAAAAATATAATACATCTCAAGTTCTCTTAGATGGTCCAATACTATGCATAAAATTAAGATTATAAGTAAAAATTCCAAGACCAAAATGAACTCAATTATTCATTTATAATAGGCATTATAAGGTTATCATTCTAAGAATTCAAATTTCTTAAACTTTACACATATATACATTGTGAATTATGCACATATTTCTTATTAGCAAACATATTCTTTCCATGGCTCTTACTCCATTAGGCCTTTTTGTACTTAACTGGATTGATCGGTTTTCCACTGGGCATAAGACCTGGAGCTACAGATTTAAAAGGCCTTTCTCTCACTGCCTGTGCATTCCTTTTCATTCTCTGTATGATTGTTCATAATTTTAAATCTCCATCATATGTTTATTTTTTCCTATTTCTTAAATTATTAGTACCTCTATTATTGTAAGTATAATTAGTTGGTTATCACTAAATGTGTTCAATATTGATGAGTGATTTGACTCTAGATCCTGTTTATCATTTTCAGCTCTTATAATAAAATAATAAATAGGACATCCAAAGTTATAAAGTAGCCTATGTTGTATATTACTCTCATTGTGTAGGTTATCCAATAGCATCTTTGTTCTTCTTAAAATAACTTTTTCCATAGGAATTTATTACTTTTAGAGGTTATTAATGGTATTTTATGACAAATAGGCTTGTCATACCATCATACAGATAAAACGTGTGTGCTATCTTACCTTTGTGGAGGAGGGACACTGGGTGACCATGATCTAGTCCTTCCTATAACATCTACTCGGTGAGGAGACCCTGATGGCGAGCAGTGGTTTGATGACATCACTTGTTCTGGCACTGATAATGTTGAGCTTTGAAGGTCTCGTCCATTGTGTCGATAATCTAAAGGTAGAAAGATTAAGATTACAGTTATCAACATGCTAAGTCCTTTTTTGTATTCTGTACTTTTTTTTTATTTTATTTTTTTTATTTTATTCATTTTAGAGAGGAGAGGGAGAGACAGAGAGAGAGGGAGAGAGAGAGAGAGAAAGAGAGAGAGAGAGAGAGAGGAAAGACAGAGAGAGAGAAGGGGGGAGGAGCTGGAAGCATCAACTCCCATATGTGCCTTGACCAGGCAAGCCCAGGGTCTCGAACTGGCGACCTCAGCATTTCCAGGTCGACGCTTTATCCACTGCGCCACCACAGGTCAGGCTGTATTCTGTACTTTATTGAAATACATAAAATGTTGGTGAAGCTCAAAGGCCTTGAATATATTAAAGGCATTGCATAATGCTAAAACATAATATTTTGTAAATACTTTAAAATAGAAAGTCAAACAATCAAATAATTACATAACTACTATGTCCAAGGCACTGTGTTTGGCAGAATAAAACTTTTATATATAATTATCTTCAATAAAATATTCAAGTTTATTCTAAAAACATTTTCATCTCTTCAATGATCTAAGAGAGGTTCAAATAGTTCTCAAAAACTATATATATTTAAAATTAGTTCCTAAAGGTCTATAGTTATTTTTCTTTAAGAAAAAAATGATATAAGCACTTTGATAAAATCTGAGGTACCTACAGACACTGTTTTTCTTATAATACTTGATAAGGCTGAGATAAATAGAAGCCAGAGAATAGATATATGACAAACTGGAGGAGGAAAATAGCCAAGGATTTGACACACTTAGACAAAGTGTTTTAGAAGTGATTGTGCTCCAACGAGTTCTACAAAACAATTGATATTTGACAGATGGGGAGAAAGTAGAAGGAATTCTAAGTTGGTAGAGAAACAGTAGTTCAATGTGGAGCAGCAGTGGGGGAATTAAGCAGTAAAGCTAAGTTTGACCCAAGTTGCATAAATCTAAAATGTCATGAAGTTTGTATTGGGAAGAACCTGAAAATTTATGAGCAGAAAGTGATGGGATCACCACCACCATTATCTTCTCCATGCCCATCCTATCTACTATTAACTGACCCTTTATTATGTGCTAGAAACACTGCCAGGCATTTTACAAAGTGTTCTGCTTCAGCACTTGGTCCAGAAATAAACTCAGAAAAGGTATTGGTTTGCATGTGATTTTCCCCAACCTGTTAATATTTTGCAGTATTATTTTAGGTTCTCTAGAAACAGAGCAAAAGGTTTAGAGTCAGGCATATGTGAAGGACACTCTCAGGAGAAAGGAATTAGAAGAACAGAAGTGGGCAAGAGAAGAAACTAAGCGAAACTGTGGTCTAAGCCTGATCCCACTGGAGGTTCTGGAACATGAACTGCATCAGTTCTCCAACTCTGAGGCAAAGTCCTAGACTTCTGTACTCCTACCTACACAATGACTGGCTGATGACTGTCAGTGGGAGTGGGCCTCCTGTGTGATGGGATTTTTGTCTAAGGCCAACTCTCTGCCAAAGAGGGCAGCTGTGAGTTGTTAGCAAATAACATGCGCAGTAGCTGGGGATCGATAAACTAGCTGAGGTAAAGAGGATTATGGGTGGGACAACAACAATGCCCACTACAACTACCAAATAATAGAAACTGAAGGCAAAGTACACTGACAGCTGGATGCAGCAAGCCAGAGAAATACAGAAACATATAAAATGCTCATTCATCCCATGCTCTCCCTATTGGCTCATTTTGGTCACAGACACTGTCATTTTACCCCAGGGGTTCTTACTGGTGTTTCTGAATATTTGCCTTGACACCATAACTTTGCAGAAGTATCTTCCTTTCCATCTAGATATATTCCCTTCATACAGATAGATTCATTTTATTTTGAAGTCCTATGTTTAATATTTTATTACTTAAAACTTAATCTGAGGCCCTGGACGGTTGGCTCAGTCGTAGAGCGTTGGCCTGGCGTGCAGAAGTCCCGGGTTCGATTCCTGGCCAGGGCACATAGGAGAGGTGCCCATTTGCTTCTCCACCCCTCCTCCTCTCCTTCCTTTCTGTCTCTTTCTTCCCCTCCCGCAGCCGAGGCTCCATTGGAGCAAAGATGGCCCGGGCGCTGGGGATGGCTCTTTGGCCTCTGCCCCAGGCGCTAGAGTGGCTCTGGTCACAACAGAGCGACGCCCCGGAGGGGCAGAGCATCGCCTCCTGGTGGGCAGAGCGTCGCCCCCTGGTGGGCGTGCCGGGTGGATCCCGGTCGGGCGCATGCGGGAGTCTGTCTGACTGTCTCTCCTCGTTTCCAGCTTCAGAAAAATTCAAAAAAAAATTTTTTTCAAAAAAACCCCAAAAACAAAAAACAAACTTAATCTGAGTTTTTAATTGTAGTTGTATTTTTATTTTTAGTTTTCTGATTGCAAAGCTATATTATTGCTGATGGTCTTATCTAAACTTTGTTCCCAAGACACCCTATCATTTTGAGCCCATGATTTTGTAGAACACAAGGTCCCCCTCCATCCAGGATTATATACACAATGTAATAGGAACAACTCTGAAACAAGGTATTATCCCATTTTTCATTAGGAGAAATTGAAATTTATAGTAAAAAAAATTTACCTTAAGTATTAAGTACTAAGGCTGTGGTATAAACAAGACCCGACTCTAACTACATTTTTACTATTCATGATCTAAGTTATAATTTAGGAAGATAAAACTGACAGCAGTATACAATCTAAGGTTGAACTAAAGGTTAGAGAGATTGCAGCAAGATTAATTGCTCTAATAGAACTTAGAACAGCACTGTCCAACAGAACTCTGAAATGACGGAAATGTTCTCTGCTAGCGTTGTCTAATATGATAGCCACTAGACACACATGACTACTGGACACTTGAAATCTGACTCGTGATAAAGAACATAATTTTTAATGTACTTAACTTAAATAAATTTAAATAGCCATCTATAGTTAGTGGCACAATTTTCAAATATGACAATTAGTAATGGAAACAAAATACACAGAAAGTCAATATATTCATTGATTCAACAAATATTTATGAATATATGTACACAACAAACATTATTCTGTGAGTTACAGTGAGCAAAACAAACAAAAAGGCTTGTCCTTATGGAGCTTAAATTCTATTTGAAGAATGATAAAGACAATTAAAAGCTCAATAAATATGATATAATATTTTTCAAGATTGGGTGCTATGACAAAAATAGAAGAGAGAAAAGGAAGATAAAAAATTCCAGAGATTCCAAAATGGCTACAGAGTAGGTGGAAGCTACACTCACCTGCTTCTGGTGCCAAACCAAATTTACAGCTAAATTCTAGAGCAATCAACCTGGATAATCAACTGAAAGATAGCTGAACTGAAATATTATAACGAAGTATTAAATAACAAGCCACACAGGGACTGGTAAGAAGGGCAGAGACACACAGAAAGGGAATGTCCCCACACCCAAGTGTGTTGGCTAGAAGCCAGAGGTATATCTCCACTGTAAAACTCCCTTCCTACAGGAGCGTGGGGTCTGAACCCCATACAGGGATCCCCATCCCAAAGCAAAAGACACAGGAAGAAGAGCTCACATAACATCTGGTGGTGAAAATCAGTGGGGTCATGACACCTGGGAGAGAAGGGAACCAGCTAGAGACCCAGATGCTGCATTCCCAGTGTTGAGCACTCCTTTTGTTACAGCAACAGCCTGGGGAGTGCACTCCCTGGTCCTCCAGCTCCTGGCAACACCACTCTGCTCTGCTCAGGTCCTGCAGAGGGGCCTGTTGGAGCCACCCAGCAGTGACCTTTGGGGTGCTCTTTCTCTAGAGAAGCTCGTGGCAGAGACTCCGACAGTGACTGAATTCGATCGCACAGCCAGCTCTTCCCCACCCCTGCCACCTGTTGAACCACTTGGCCCCCGCCCTGCTGAGTTTAGTCATGCAAGGAGATCTGAATGCTAAGCAGAGCTGGGACTTTCAGGGTGTGTCTCCTGGGGAAACTTCTATCTGGGAATCAGATAAGTGGGTGCTGGGTTAGTGTGGCTACATCATGGTATGGGAACACTCATCTCCCCTGTGAGCTCAGCCTGAACTATCTGGGAAGAGGAAGAAGTGCCCTCCTCTTTTCAACAGGTTTGCCAGCACCACTGCCAATGGGAAGCTCTTTTAGCTCTTTTATCTTTCCCTGAACACCCGGTGACTCTGCCCTTCCAAGCTTTCTCTTGCAGAAGCAACAGCAAGCTGCACCCAATCTGAACCTGTGGTGTGCTCCACCTGGGGAGTTAGAGTGGAAGAAACTGGCAGAGACTGAGAGGATTTATTCTGGAATAGGGGCCACCTTCCCTCATTGAGTACATGACTGCATGGTCCCCTAGTTGGGGATGCCCTAGTCCTGTCCTCTGGGTCCCAGTCACCTTGCCCTACTGAGTGGAGCTTGCTTGTGATCTGTGGCAGGGTCTGTGGGTCACAGCCAGTTTGGAAACACTCTATAGTCTTTCTTCAGAAGACTATGGAAGAAGACCAGGCAACCTCAGGGAGAGATGGAGTAATTGAGAGATGGAAGCAATTCTCCGGAAGACTTGGACCTTTTACTGATCTGCACCCAGCTCTAACTTGGAGGAAGCCAACCCTGGTACACAGATTGGCCCCTCCCATGCACACTAAAGCCAAGTAGACACAGCCACAAACTGACTAGTATGGTAGCTCCAGAAAAGTAGCCCAAGGGCAATCATAAATAACATCTGACATCAACCTGTACCCGAACCACACCCAACTGGATCCAGAACCAACACAACCAGTGGTGGGCTTCAGACCACACTAGAACTTGACCCAACTAGCCATAGAAGCAGCATACCTAAAGGGGGATTTCAGCAGATACTAAACCCTGCTGGGAATAATTCCACCTCAGGGGCAGCACCTGCATAGCAACTCATAGATGGTGACTTAGTTTTACCCTTAGTTAGCCAGCCTGAAGGGTTAACTCCATCCACAAAAAGGTAAACAGCATTCACGACAACTATGACAGGAGGGTACACATAAACCACAAAAAACATTCCTGGAGCATGAAGCTCATGTGATCTGGAAGATTGTACCACTGAGCCCAACAAGAAACCTACATCAGCCTGATCTGTGGTGGCGCAGTGGGTAAAAGCATCAACCTGGAACACTGAGGTCGCCGGTTTGAAACACCGGGCTTTCTTAGTCAAGGCACATATGGGAGTTGATGCTTTCTGCTCCTCCCTCCCTTCTCTCTCTGTCTCCTCTCTCTAAAATGAATAAATAAAATCTAAAAAAAAAAGAAAAGAAAGAAACCTACATCATAAAGCTATCATAACAAGTTTGGGAGTCATAACAGATCTGTCTAATACACAGAGACAAAATAAGAAGACAAAGAAATGTCAGAAATGAAAAAAACATCAGAAATCCAAGGAAAAAGAATAAAATGAAATGGAAGCAACCAAAATACCAGATACAGAATTTAAAACAATGATTATAAGAATGCTCAAGGACCTTAGGGGAAGAATGGATGATCTCAGCGAGAGCTTAAACAAAGAGATAGTAAGCATTAAAAATGATATAGAAATCATAAGAAAAAACAGTTAAAAGTGAAGAATAGACTAGAAGAAATCAACAACAGGCAAGATGAAGGAAAGGATCAAATCAGTGATTTAGAGGACAAGATAATAGTAAGCACCCAAGCAGAACATCAGAAAGAAAAAAGAATTCAAAAAAATGAGGCAAGTCTAAGGAACCTCTGGGACTATATCAAGCATAACAACATCTGCATTATAGGGATACCAGAAGGAGAAAAAAGTGAGTAAGGGATAGAAAACATGAATGAACAAGTAATAGCTGAAAATTTCCCTAACCTGGTGAGTGGAAAAGTCGCACAAGTTCAGGAAGAACAGAGAATCCCAATCAAGAAGAACCCAAAAAGGCCCACACCAAGACACATCATGATTACAAGAATATATAACCCTGTAAACACATGCACCCACCAATAGGAGCACCTAAATACTTACATATAAAGAAAAATTGTGGTGGGCAGTAAGGGAGAAATTGATAGCAATGCAGTCATAGTACGGGATCTTAACACCACACTGGCAAAAATGGATAGATCTTCCATACAAAAAACTAACAAGGCAACAGCGAGTTTAAATGACACATAGGATTGCATGGATTTAATTCATATTCACATAACATTTCATACTGAAGCAGCAGAATATACATTTTCCCCAAGTGCACATGGAACATTCTTAAAGATGGAGCACATCTGAGGACACAAAATAAGTCTTAATAAATTAAAGAAGATGAAAATCATATTCAGCATCTTCTATTACTACAACAGTTTAAAATTAGAAATCAATAACTGAAAAACATACAAACATATGGAGGAAAATAACATGATATAAAACAATAAGTGGGTAGGTTAACAATAAGATCAAGGAAGATATCAAAAGTTACCTGGAAACAAATGAAAATTAACACACAACCACCCTAAATCTATGAGATACAATGAAATCAATACTGAGAGGGAAGTTCATAGCATTAAAAGCTAACCTCAAGAAACAAGAAAAAAAAATCCCTCTAACCCTACACCTAAAAGAACTAGAAATAGAACAACAAACAAAGCCTAGAGTAAGTAGAAAGAAAGATATAATAAAGATTAGAGGAGAAATAAATGACATAGAGTCTGAAAAACTAATACAAAAGATCAAATAAGAAAGAGCTGATTCTTTGAAAATATAAATAAGACTGATGAACCTCTAACCAGACTCATCAAGAAAAGAGGAGAGTAAGTCCAAATAAATAAAATCATAAATGAAAGTGGAGAAGTAACAACCAATATCACAGACATACAAAAGACTGTAAGGAACTATTATGAATAACTATATGCAAACAAATTGGACAACCTGGGCAAAATGGATAAATTCCTAGAACTATACAATCTTCCAAAATTGAATCAGGAAGAATCAGAATGCCTGAGTAGACCAATTACAACTAAGGAAATCAAAGCAATAATAAAAAAATTAAAAATAAATTTTAAAAAAGCCTCCCACAAACATTCAAAGAACTAACACCCTTCTCAAAATATTCAAAAAAATTCAAGAGGAGAGAAGACTTCCAACCTCTTTTTATGAGACCAGCATTATCCTAATTCCAAAACCAGATAAAGGCACTACAAAGTGAGACTACCTTAACATAATAAAGGGCTCTGATGTCAAAACCATAGTCAACATCATACTCAATAGGCAAACATTAAAAGTATTTCCCTTAAAATCAGGAACAAAACAGAGATGTTCACTTTTACTACTTTTATTCAACATAGTTCTGAAAGTCCTATCAGAAAAGAAGAAATCAAAGACATCCAAATTGTCAAGAAGGAAGTAAAACTATCATTATTTACAGATGATGTGATATTGTATATAGAACACCCTACACTCCATTAAAAAAACTACTAGATTTAATAATATATTTGGCAAAGTAGCAAGATATACAATTAATACTTAGAAATTAGTGGCTTTTTTTTTTGTATTTTTCTGAAGCTAGAAACGGGGAGAGACAGTCAGACAGACTCCCGCATGCGCCCGACTGGGATCCACCCAGCACGCCCACCAGGGGGCAATGCTCTGTTCCTCCGGGCATTGCTCTGTTGCGACCAGAGCCACTCTAGCGCCTGGGGTAGAGGCCAAGGAGCCATTCCCAGCGCCCGGGCCATCTTTGCTCCAATGGAGCCTCGGCTGCAGGAGGGGAAGAGAGAGACAGAGGAAGGAGAGGGGGAGGGGTGAAGAAGCAGATGGGTGCTTCCCCTGTGTGCCCTGGCCGGGAATCGAACCCAGGACTTCTGCACGCCAGGCCGATGCTCTACCACTGAGCCAGGGCAAAATTAGTGGCATTTTTATACACTAATAATAAGTTACCAGAAAAAAAGGTTAAGAAAACAATCCCATTAACTATTGCAACAACAACAAAAAAGGCACCTAAGAATAAATTTAACCAAGAAGGTAAAAGTCCTGTACTCAGTAAATTATAAGATGCAAAAGAAAAAAATTGAAAAAAAACCCAAATAAGTGGAAGTATACTATGTTCATGGATAGTAAAAATAACATCATTAAAATGTCCATACTACCCAAAGCAATCTACAGATTCAATGCAATTCCTATTAATATCCCAATGGTGTAGCTCACTTATCTAGAACACATATTCCAAAAATATATATGGAAGCACAAAAGACCCAAAATAGCCTTAGCAATATTTAGAAAAATTGTACTGTGGGGAAAATTATCACAGTAGTTGATATCAAACTGTAGTACAAGACCACCATAATCAAAACAGCATTTACTGTTTTACAAAGGAGGCAAGAACATACAATAAGGTAAAGATGGTCTCTTCAATAAATGGTGTTGGAAAAACTGGACACATGCAAAAAATAAAACTGGTGAAACCACTGTGCAAAGTAGTATGAAGTTTCCTCAAAAAATTAAAATGGAACTGCATTTTGATCCAGTGGTCCCACTTTTAGGACTATTATCTGAAGAAACCAGAAACACTAATTCCAAATATACGCCCTACATTAACTGCAGAGTTATTTATTTATTTATTTATGTTTAACAGAATATTCTCTCTCTTTTTTTTTAGATTTTATTTATTTATTTTAGAGAGAGAGGACAGAGAGAGAGAGAGAGACAGCAAGAGAGAAGGAGCAGAAAGCATCAACTCCCATATATGCCTTGACCAGGGAAGCCCAGGGTTTAGAACTGGCAACACAGCATTCCAGGTTGACGCTTTACCCACTGTGCCACCACAGGTCAGGTGCAGAGTTATTTATAATAGTCAAGATCTGCAAACAGCCCAAGTGCCCATCAATAGATGAGTGGATAAAAAAGCTGTGGTACATTTATACAATGGAATACTACTCAGCCATAAAAAATGAGGAAATCTTACCTTTTGCAACAGCATGGATGGACTTGGAGAGTATTATGCTAAGTAAAATAAGCTAGTCAGAGAAAGACAAATACCATATGATCTCACTTATATGTGGAATCTAATGAACATAATAAACTGATGAACAGAATAAAAATAAAGGCATGGATACATGGAACAGATTGACAGCTATCAGAGGGGAGGGGTGTTAGAGGCTGGGTGAAAGAAGGTGGAGATTAAGTAGAAAAACATACACATTTACACAAAACACACAGACACAAATAACAGCATGGTGATAGCCAGAGGGAGAAAGGGGTGTGGAGGGGTAGGTGAGGATGAGCAAAGGGGAAAAATGGGGATGGAAAGATACTTTGCTTGGGGCTATGGACACATGGTGCAGGGTGCAGATGATGTTTGTTAAGTAGTATACTTGAAATCTGTATGGTTTTGTGAACCAATGTCACTCCAATAAATTCAATTTTAAAAAGTTAAAAAAATTCAGAATAGAGGGACATACTGCTTTTTTATCCAGGGTGATCAAGGTAGATCTTTATATACATGACTCATTGAGAGACATTTCAGAAATACTTGAAAAAAGTGAGTTTTGCCAAGTGGTTACAGAAAGAGGTAGATTCCAAGACAAGTGGAAAAGATCAGATCAGATATGACATATTCATAGAACAGCAAGGAGAACAGGGTGCTTGGAGTGGAGCAAGTGATGAAGAGAAGAGATCAGAGAGATTTGAAGGAAGAAGGACAATTATGAAAGACCTTGTATTTTACTGTAAAGATTTTGTCTTTTAATCATGAGTGATTTTAACCCACTAAAAGATTTTGAGCAAAAATAGTCCTGACTTATCTTTTCCTTAAACAAGATCACCCTGATTGCTATGTCTGTAATAGAATGTAATAGAATGAAAGGAAACAGGGTAATAAATCAGGCTAGAGATGAAAGTGGTTTGAACCAGGATAATGGCAAGGAGATGATGGAAAATAGTCAGATTGTGGACATATTTTGAAGGTAGAACCATATGGATAATCTAGTTAAAGATTTGATGTTGGAAAGAGGAGGAAAAGAAAGGGGAGAGAACAAATCTAAAATTTTGATTCAAGTAAATAAAAGAATAGAGCCGCCATCAAAAGACATAGTTTGGTAAAAAAAAAAAGTAATAATCAGGAGTTCAATTCTGGACATATTAGGTTGAAGATCTCTACTACATTTCCAAGTAGAGATGTCAAGTGGGCAGTAAAAAATAAAAATTTAGAGAAAAATACATGATCTTGACTGGACATTTGGAAGTTTTAGTATCCAGGTGCTATGTAAAAATGGGACTTTAAATAGAGACGTGATATCACTAGAGGAATGAGTGCAGATAAAGAGTAAGTCCAAGGATGAAGTCTGGGAGCATTCTAACATGAACCAATAACATTTTGTAATTACACAGAGGAGTGGAAAGGGAGGGAGGAAGAGAGGGAGGAACAAGGCTTAACTTTTGATATAAAGTCCATCAGGAAGTTAAGAGTGTACCACAAAGAGTAAGGGGCGTATAGCAAAATTTACTAGTTTGGAGAGGAAAAGATAACAGTGTTTTAGGCATATAGGTAGGCAGACAATAACGTGTGGAAAAAAATCTTGGGAAAGGCATTAGGACTATTGATAAAGATTTACGAGTTGTTTATGCATTCGTAATAACTTATATAAATACATATAGAGTATATATTTATATAAGAGTATATAAACAGAGAAAGGCGATCTGACTATGGATTTTAAGGGAGACTATTGAGAAAAGAAGAAATACAAATAATGCAGTCACATGAAGATGAAAAAGAAATATAAAGCTTTAAGATAATATTCATAATTAATAATGTAAAATGTTACTCAGAAGTGATATAAAATGAGTACTGGAGATAGATAATTAACTTAGGGAATCAGAAGATTTTAAGTGATTTTTAAGAACTAATTATCAAAACCTCTCTCCACCTTTCCAATAGAAAATAAGTTACTTAGGTTTATATATTGTTTCAAGAAAGTGTGGAAAATAATACTAAAATTTTATGTGGCTATGATTAAAATTATATATGTTCCATTTATTAACATTGTGGGATGGAGTCTAATTGGTTCATAAAATAGTTGGTATGTAACTTTTCCCACTCCCCTTAACCCATTTTTAAATGCACGGGGAAGAAATACATGTGGTTACCAGAGGGAAAGGTTGAGGAAGGCAGCAAAGGGTAAAGGAGGTAAAATACACATGATGATGGACAGAGATTTAACTTGGGGTGGTGAACACACAATGCAATAAACAGATGATGTATTATAGAACTGTAAACTTAAAACCTATATAATTTTATTAACCAATGCCACTCCATAAATTCAATTACAAAATTTCTATATATCCATGCCTGGAATTGCTTCCTTGTGAAACCTATATTTCAGTATCAATCAAAATTCTAATTTTTGTTGAAAAATAATAATAGCATTGCAAATGTTAAAATTACCCTTGATTTCAGTTTATCAGAATAAACAAAATAAAGAGCACATGGAAAATATTATTTCTGAATTAGTTAATTTTCAAGACATCTGCCCTTCAAACTTGGAAATATTGAATAAAGCAGACAAAACTGTTCATTACTGAAAAAAGGCTGATAACATAGTTTTAAAAGTGTTATGAATAGTTGTAACTGATAATGGAAGTCTGACAGATATGTAGTCAGGAACTAGAAACAAATCTCTGCATCTGGGCAACAAAGTATTAACAGATTTGCTGGCAAATTACTGTATGTTTAAAATGCTAGTTAAAGCCCTGGCCAGGTGGCTCAGTGAATGAAATGTCGTTTCAATGCACTGAGGTTGCAGGTTCGACCCCTGGTTAGAGCACGTATAAGAAGTAATCAATGAGTGCACATTTAAATGGAACAACTAGGTGGGATAATTAGGTAAAACTGTGAGTTGATGCCTCTCTCTTTCTTTCCTTTCCCTCCCCCTCTTTTCCTTCCTCTTGGTCCTCTTTCTCTCAAATCAATAGAATAATTTTAAAATTTAAAATATATGCTAGTTAACATGGAGGGGGATGGCAATTCACATTGAGTTGCCTTAAGAACGATTTCACAGAGAACACAGGTTTATTGGCTTGATCTGATAGTCCAATTATTTGATATACTATTGATTGAAGCATTTATTCTCCATCAAAACTAGTTTTAATGATAGAGCTTAAAACAAAAAGGACATAAAAGACAATGTAAAAAATTTGTAACAATTACCATGTTTAAGCCCTAGTTATCATGATAGTTTTGTAAATGTAATTTTCTATCATTTACTAAAGATATAAGCCTATGAAAAGGTATCATTTCAGAAGCTATAATACTATAATCTTGATTTTGATGTTCATAGAAAGAATATCAGCCCTAGCTAGTGGCTCAGTGGATAGAGCATCGGCCCAGCATATAAACATCCTGAGTTTGATTCCCAGTCAGGGCACAGAGGAGAAGCAACCATCTTCTTTTTTCCCCTCTATCTCCCCCTCCTCTCCCTCTTTCCTACTGCACCCAGTGGCTCAGTTGATTTGAGCATGGCCCTGGCTACTGTGGATGGCTCTGTTGATATGAGTACGTCCGCCTCAAGGTGCTAAAAATAGCTTGGTACTGGGGCATTCAGGATTGCCGGGTGGATCTCAGTCAGGGTGTATCAAGAGTGTGCCTCACTATATCCCTCCTCTTACTTAAAAAAAGAAAGAAAGAAAAAAAAAAGAATAAAAGAAAGAATATGGAAATAGCTTTAAATTTCTAAAACTGACAAAATCCAAAAATTTAAAGTCATCTCTATATAATTTTTAAGAACAGCAAAATCAGGATTATTGTATAGTAGTCTCTGAAATGTTAACTTTAAAATGTGTTATTAAAAACTGTCTCAAAATAACACTCCATTTAAAAATAGCAAAATATATGATATTACACAGCAGTCTTTTGATCTCAATGGATTATTAAATGATTTGCTATATAGTCTAGCCACTGGCAGAAAGAAAAATATTAAAACAAGCAAAGATAAATTTTTATAACATTGAAGCAAACAATCTAATTTAAAAATGGGGAGTGGACCTAAAAGACAATTCTCCTAAAAAGACAGATATATGAAAAGATGCTCATCTTCACTAGCTGTTAGATAAATGCAAATCAAAACTACAATGAGATATGACCTCACACCTTTTAGATTGGCTGTTTTCAATAAGACAGGTAATAAAAATTGTTCGAGAGGCTGTGGAGAAAAAGAAACCCTCATTCACTGCTGGTGGGAATGTAAACTGGTACAGCCATTATAAAAGGCAAAATAGTGGTTTCTCAAAAAATTAAGAATAGAATTACCATATGGCCCAGCAATACCTTTAATGGGTATCTACTCAAAAAATTTGAAAACACTAGAATGCAAAGACACATGCACCCCCATGTTCATCACAGCATTGTTCACAGTGACCAAGGCATGGAAACAACCAAAGTGTCTCTCAATACAGTATTGGATAAAGAAGATGTGGTACATCTATACAATGGAATACTACTCAGCCATAAGAAATGATGACATATTGCCATTTACAACAACATGGATGGATCTTCAGAACATTATACTGAGTGAAATAAGCAAATCAGATAAAGCTATGAAATATATGATTTCACACATAGGTGGGATATAAAAATGAGACTTATGGACATAGATAAAAGGGAAGTGTTTACCGGGGGAGAAGGAGGGGGGAGAGAGTACAGAAGGACAAATATACGGTAATGGATAATGATTTGACTTTGAGTAACGGACACACAATGCAATCAACAGTTCAAATGCTATAGAGATGTTCAACTAAAACTTATATACTCATATTGATCAATGTCAGCCCATTAATTTAATTTCTAAATAAAAGAAATTTGAAATTGATAAATAATGAACCCAGAATAACTACTATGACTTATTCAGGTCTTCTAAATACTCTTCATAATAGCAAACAAACAAAAAATTTCAGACAGTATTAACCCAAATAACAAAAGATTCTTAGAAAGTATATATATTTTTTAAAAATACAATTCATCGACCTGAAAATGCTGAGGTCACCGGTTCGAAACCCTGGGCTTGCCTGGTCAAGGCACATATGGGAGTTGATGCTTCCAGCTCCTCCCCCCTTTTCTCTCTCTGTCTCTCTTTCCTCTCTCTCCCTCTCTGTCTCTCCTCTCTAAAAATGAACAAATAAAATAAAAAAATACAATTCAGTTAACAGAATGGAAAAATAATAAAATGACCATATATCTTTTTGCCATTCTGAAAAGAAAAAATTAAAAAATTGACATGTGCCAAACAGGGCATCAATGACCTGAAGAAATTATTTAGGATAAATAAAACTGATGTCACTAGATATTTAGTAAGTAGAAAAAGTAATTATCAAAGGACTAGGATATAATTGGAAAAAAATTGTAATGATTCCCAAGCAAAAGACCAAGAGAAATATTTTTTGCAGTCTTAGTAAATTAATGTATTGTTCACCCTTAGTACAAAAATAAATACTAAAAGATAATCATTGGAATTTTTATAAAGTAGTACTCTGAAAGCATGTTAATTGATGCCACTGTAACAAAAACTGCCAAAAAAAAATTCTTATCAATCATTGATACATTGTAGGATGTATCACACAATAAAACAAAGTTTGATCAAGGTAAAAATAGTTAAACACTTGAACTCTGTTAGGCTAATTTACCTTCCAGAAGAAAAAAAACATTTTTATAATATTGAGTATAATATCATATTTTTTCTAGAATTTATTTTTTAAAAAGTGGCTATTCACTTACATTTTAAATTATCACATAATTTATAATAATAAATTAGCAAATATTTAAAACTACAATACTATAATTTTAAAATGTAGCTGTACCTGATACTTAATCAACATAAAATCAATGAAAAAAATTTCAAAAGTTAATTCAAATATTTGACATATTTGGGTCTGCTTGTGATGTCAAAAAGATTTTATTCTTTTTCACACTGTTAACCCGTATATAAGAAGTTGCATTTATACAATAACTCCTCAAAATTATAATAAAATTCTTATTAGTGGTTTAAAAAAAGAAATTTATAAGTATTCACTTATCTAAAATATTTCGATAAGAATGTTCAGTCTAACCATTGATACAGGTAGTCTAGCAACTGAAACTATTCAGGAGTTTAAATTACATTAAGGTTGATTTTTAGAGGGATGAGGAGGCAGGATATTTCTTTCCCACTTTATTTGTCTGTCTTTTGGTAAATAATGATGAATTATACTTCCTTTTTTATTATTGTAAAATAATTCTGAAAGTCTTACCTGATACTACACCAATTCCATCATCACAGTCATAGTCAGAGACTTCACTATCACTTATTCTCTTTGACCCTATAAATAAAACAGATATAAATAAAACTGCTGATCACTGAGGGAAAAAGCCCTCACCAACCTGAAAAATAAATGAAAGGATTTTGAATGGAACTTGAAAATAAATACAAATAGAAGGAAAATCACTACTAGCTCAAAAAAAAAAATATATTTTTACATATATTTCATGATGTAGGTGAATTACTCTTGAGTTGTTCTTGAAATTAATCACAAAAAGCTTATATATGGTTTAAAACTTGAAATAATATTAAATACAAAATAATATATGTAAGTGATTTGACTCTGACTGATAAAATCTATTGGACAAATTGCTAAGCCAAAATAGTTAAGTCAAGTCAGTTTTAGATGCTTTCAGACCAAGACACTTAAGTTTAAGTAAATTTCAAAACATAAACAACATGTTATTTCAAAAGCATTCATGTGTCTTTTTCTAATATGCATGTCTAATAAACAAAGTGTTCTCGATTATTTTTCATACTTATAGAGAGGAAGCATCATTAAAAACATCTCAAATATCCATTTTAAACTATTAGTTTTGATATTTCTCTCTTGTTTTGAGAAGTTTGAAATAAAGCATCCACAAACTAAAAAATACATCTAAATTTTGAATTGTATTAAATTTCTTAAGAAATAGCCTAAGACAGAACAGTAATGATTATTATAATTCACGAGTGCCATGTGTATGTTTTTGTTGCAAAACAAATCTGTAACAAAATTTTAAAATGTTAATCTTGTTCTGCAAAAATAGCATTGATCTGAATTAAGCAGAACTTTGATGGCTAAAACAGATTGTCTTCACAGTTATAAAATATATCATATATATAAACATGTTATATTTTATTTTTTAATATATCTCTTGACTACATGCGTTTCAGCAATAGGCATACCCTACACAATAGATAAAGTGTTGCTATTTCAAAAAAGTGACTTGTTTTGTCTACTTACATTACATGCTACTCATTAGACAGACTACACTCAGTTATCAGAAAATAAATGCTTCCCCATAGGTTTACAAAATACTGAGAGCTCACATTGTATAATATGTCTAAAGTAGCAATATTTAAACATTGCAGGAATGCCCTTCAATATTAGAAATACTCTACACACCCTTTTTGTTGTTGTTTATTTTTAACCCTTGCCCTCTTGGTAGCAGAAGGATCTTTGTTGCCATGAATTGCACTCTTATTTTTTCTCCTTTTCATGGTAGGTAGAAGAAAATCATTTGTTTTAAACATGTGGCCCCCCTGAATAAACTATTTTCCTTCTAAATCCTTATGTCATTAAACTTTAGACTCAATCAAATCTGGGACTTTTATAGCTCCAATGATATGCAAACTGTAATACTATGACAACATCTCAATGGACTGGGCATAAAGGGTTTATAGAATTTGGACAAGCATTCTAAACAGACACAAGACAGGAGGGACAACACAGATGAAGCTATTGAGAGATTTAAAAATTGTTACCAGTTTATAAAAGGTTTCACCTTGTAACTGCTCAAGAACAGTGAAATGATTAGGTTAATATGCCAAGTTCACTACAGAGCATAAAGATTACATGGCATTTATTGGTTAAATATCAGATCTGCCACTGGTGTAAGATAATGACACCAGTAAAAAATGTAGTTCATTTTATCTGTCTTTGTAAGTAGTCTTGTTTGCATGACAGCATGGGACTGAGGGAAGGGAATGTATGTGGTTTGTACAGGTTTCTCCTTTCCAAATCTTATTGATTAAAGTCTTGATGGAAATTTTGATCTATTTTGCTATTAATTTTAGACAGGTTAAATATAGTATTATTTTCTATTTGGATCTTGTCTTTTCACATTATAATGAATTCAAAAACTTAAGTCTAATGTTATTGAGTATACTGAGTTTCCCTTTTAAAAGTAGTGTTTGCAATGTCTTTTTAAAGAAATTTTCCTGAACTTATAAGCAGAGAGATATTTTTGTATACTGTCTGCTAAAAGATTAAATTTTCCTTTTAGCATTTACATAATCATCTGTCTTGACCAGGGTTTATGTATGGTATAAGAGATGATGCAACCTCGCTTTTTCCACATGGAAATACATCCCAGCATTGTTTATTTACTACTTCCACTTATCTCCATGGATATTTACCATACATCATTAAATCTAAGACACCACTGAATGAATAATACATGACAATTGCAGAGATAAGAGATCCTTAAAACTGTTCATTAGAGGACCTGAAGATGGCAGCGGAGTAGGCGGACGCACAGTATAGCAATACTATAATAGTAGGGGATTTCAATACCCCACTAACATCATTAGATAGATTCTCAAGAAAGAAAATTAACAAAGAAACAGCAGACTTATTAAACACACTAGATCAACTCGATTTAAAAGATATCTTCAGAACCTTTTACCCTAAAGCAGCAGAATATACATTCTTTTCAAGTTCTCATGGTACATTCTCTAGGATAGACCACATATTAGGGCACAAAAGTGGTCTCAACAAATTTAAAAAGACTGAAATCATATCAAGCACTTTCTCCAATCACAATGGCATGAAACTAGAAATGAACCACAACAGAAAAGCTCAAAAATTCTCAAACACATGAAAACTAAATAGCAGGTTGTTAAATAACAAATGGGTAAACAATGAGATCAAAGAAGAAATAAAAAAATACCTAGAAACGAATGACAATGAGCATACAACAACTCAAAATTTATGGGATACAGCAAAAGCAGTACTGAGAGGGAAGTTCATAGCACTACAGGCACACTTTAAGAAGCTAGAAAAAGTTCAAATAAACAACTTAACCCTGCATCTAAAAGAACTAGAAAAAGAACAGCAACTAAAGCCCAAATGTAGTAGAAGGAAGGAAATAATAAATATCAGAGCAGAAATAAATGACATAGAGGCTAAAGAAACAATACAGAGGATCAATGAAACTAGGAGCTGGTTCTTTGAAAAGGTAAACAAGATCGATGAACCTTTAACTAGACTCACCAGAAAAAGAGAGAGAAGACTCAAATAAATAAAATTAGAAATGAGAGAGGAGAAATAACAACTGACACAACAGAAATACAAAATATTGTAAGAAAATACTAAGAAGAACTGTCTGCCAAAAAACTAGACAACCTAGATGAAATGGACAAATTCCTTGAAACATACAATCTTCCAAAAATCAATCTGGAAGAGTCAGAAAACTTAAACAGATTGATTATACCAAATGAGATAGAAACAGTTATCAAAAAACTCCCAACAAAGAAAAGTCCAGGGCCTGATGGCTTCACAACTGAATTCTACCAAATATTCAAAGAAGAACTAACTCCTATCCTTCTCAAACTATTTCAAAAAATTCAAGAGGAAGGAAAACTTCCAAGCTCCTTTTATGAGGTGAGCATAATTCTGATTCCAAAACCAGGCAAAGACAACACAAAGAAAGAAAATTATAGGCCAATATCTCTGATGAATATAGATTCTAAAATCCTCAACAAAATATTAGCAAACCGGATCCAACAATATATGGAAAAAATCATACACCATGATCAAGTGGGGTTTATTCTGGGGAGGCAAGGCTGGTACAATATTCGTAAATCAATCAATGTGATTCATCACATAAACAAAAAGAAGGAGAAAAACTACATGAAAATTTCAATAGATGGAGAAAAAGCATTTGATAAAATCCAGCACCCATTCATGATCAAAACTCTCAGCAAAGTGGGAATACAGGGAACACACCTCAACATGATAAAAGCCATCTATGACAAACCCACAGCCAACATCATACTCAATGGGCAAAAATTAAAAGCAATCTCCTTAAGATCGGGAACAAGGCAGGGTACTCCCTTTCACCACTCTTATTCAACATAGTTCTGGAAGTCCTAGCCACAGCAATCAGACAAGAAGAAGAAATAAAAGGCATTCAAGATGGGAAAGAAGAAGTAAAACTATCATTATTTGCAGATGATATGATATTGTATATAGAAAACCCTAAATTCTCAGTCAAAAAACTACTGGATCTGATAAATGAATTCAGCAAAGTGGCAAGATATAAAATCAATACGCAGAAATCAGAGGCATTTTTATACACCAACAATGAACAGTCAGAAGAGAGATTAAGGAAACAATCCTCTTCACTATTACAACCAAAAAAATAAAGTACCTAGGAGTAAACTTAACCAAGGAAACTAAAGACTTGTACTCAGAAAATTATAAAGCATTGATAAAAGAAATCAAGGAAGATACAAACAAGTGGAAGCATATACCGTGCTCATGGTTAGGAAGAATAAACATCATTAAAATATCTACATTACCCAAAGCAATCTATAAATTCAATGCAATACCAATTAAAATACCAATGACATACTTCAAAGACATAGATCACATATTCCAAAAATTTATATGGAATCAAAAAAAAAAAAACACCACGAATAGCCTCAGGAATCTTTTTTTTTTTTTCCTGTATTTTTCTGAAGCCGGAAACGGGAGAGACAGTCAGACAGACTCCCGCATGCACCCGACTGGGATCCACCCGGCACACCCACCAGGGGGCGACGCTCTTTCCCACCAGGGGCCAATGCTCTGCCCCTCCGGGGCATCGCTCTGTTGCAACCAGAGCCACTCTAGTGCCTGGGGCAGAGGCCGAGGAGCCATCCCCAGCACCCGGGGCCATCTTTGCTCCAGTGGAGCCTCGGCTGTGGGAGGGGAAGAGAGAGACAGAGAAGAAAGAGTGGGGGAAGCACACAGATGGGTGCTTCTCCTGTGTGCCCTGGCCGGGAATCGAACCCGGGACTTCTGCACGCCAGGCCGATGCTCTACCACTGAGCCAACCAGCCAGGGCCTAGCCTCAGGAATCTTAAAAAAGAAGAATAAAGTGGGAGTATTACACTTCCTGATATCAAGTTATACTACAAGGCCATTGTACTCAAAACAGCCTGGTACTGGCATAAGAACAAGCATATAGATCAATGGAACAGAACAGAGAACCCAGAAATAAACCCACAGCTCTATGGACAACTGATATTTGACAAAGGAGGTAAGGAAATACAATGGAGTAAAGACAGCCTCTTTAACAAATGGTGTTGGGAAAATTGGACAGCTACCTGCAAAAAAATGAAACTAGATCACCAGCTTACACCACTAACAAAAATAAACTCAAAATGGATAAAAGACTTAAATGTAAGCTGTGAAACCATAAACATCTTAGAAGAAAACATAGGCAGTAAGCTCTCCGACATCTCTCGGAGCAATATATTTGCTGATTTATCTCCACAGGGAAGTGAAATAAAAGACAGGATAAACAAATGGGACTATATCAAACGAAAAAGCTTTTGCACAGCTAAAGACAATAAGAACAGAATAAAAAGACAAACTACACAATGGGAGAACATATTTGACAATACCTCTGATAAGGGGTTAATAACCAAAATTTATAAAGAACGTGTAAATCTCAACACCAGGAAGACAAACAATCCAATCAAAAAATGGGAGGCCTGATTGTGGTGGCACAGTGGATAAAGCATCGACCTGGAAATGCTGAGGTCGCCAGTTCGAAACCCTGGGCTTGCCTGGTCAAGGCACATATGGAAGTTGATGCTTCCTGCTTCTCCCCCCCCCTTCTCTCTCTGTCTCTCTCTCTCCCTCTCAGTCTCTCTCTCTCTCCTCTCTAAAAATGAATAAATAAATAAATAATTTTAAAAATGGGAAAAAGAAATGAATAGACACTTCTCCAAAGAGGACATACAGATGGCCAATAGGCATATGAAAAAATGCTCATCATCACTAATCATTAGAGAAATGCAAATTAAAACCACAATGAGAGATCATCTCACACCAGCCAGAATGGCGCTCATCAATAAAACAACACAGAATAAGTGCTGGCGAGGATGTGGAGAAAAGGGAACCCTCCTGCACTGCTGGTGGGAATGCAGACTGGTGCAGCCTCTGTGGAAAACAGTATGGAGATTCCTCAAAAAATTGAAAATCGAACTGCCTTTTGACCCAGCTATCCCACTTTTAGGAATATACCCCAAGAACACTATAGAACGGCTCCAAAAGGAGAAATGCACCCGCATGTTTGTGGCAGCATTGTTCACAATAGCGAAGATCTGGAAACAGCCCAAGTGTCCATCAGAGGACGAGTGGATTAAAAAACTTTGGTACATATATACTATGGAATACTACTCAGCCATAAGAAATGATGACATCGGATCATTTACAATAACATGGATGGACCTTGATAACATTATACGGAGTGAAATAAGTAAATCAGAAAAAACTAAGAACTATATGAATCCATACATAGATGAGATATAAAAATGAGACTCAGAGACATGAACAAGAATATGATGGTAATGGGGGTGGGAGGGTGGGGGCAGGCGGGAGGGGGCGAGGAAGGAGAGAGGGGTGGGGGAGGGGAGGGGCATAAAGAAAACCAGATAGAAGGTGAGGGAAGACAATCTGACTTTGGGTGAGGGGTATACAGCATAATCAAATGTCAAAATAATCTGGAGATGTTTTCTCTCAACATTTGTACCCTAATTTATCAATGTCACTGCATTAAATTTAATAAAAATAAAAAAAAAAAAACAAAAAAAAAACCCTGTTCATTAGAGATGTGCTTATTTTAAAAAAATTTTCAAATGTATAGGTGCAATTTATCTTTCTTTAATTGACATAGTAACATTCTAAATACAATTTTTTATTTATTTTAGTAAGGGGGGAGAGAGAGAGAGAGAGAGAGAGAGAAAGAGAGAAAGGGTCAACTCCCATATGTGCCTTGACCAGCAAGGCCATGGTTTCAAACCAGTGACCTCAGCAATACAGGTCAATGCTTTATCCACTGTGCCATATGGGTCAGGCAAAAAAAGTAGATTACATTATGTCAATTCTTTAACAGTCATCTTAAAATCAAACTATTGAATAGTATCAATATATTAATAATTCTTATAAAAGTTTCATGGATAGGCCCTGGCCGGTTGGCTCAGCGGTAGAGCTTCGGCCTGGCGTGCGGGGGACCGGCTTCAATTCCCGGCCAGGGCACATAGGAGAAGCGCCCATTTGCTCCCCCCCCCTTCCTCTCTGTCTCTCTCTTCCCCTCCCGCAGCCAAGGCTCCATTGGAGCAAAGATGGCCCGGGTGCTGGGGATGGCTCCTTGGCCTCTGCCCCAGGCGCTAGAGTGGCTCTGGTCGAGGCAGAGCGACTCCCCCGCCAAGGGGCAGAGCATCGCCCCCTGGTGGGCAGAGCGTTGCCCCTGGTGGGCTTGCCGGGTGGATCCCGGTCGGTCGGGTGCATACGGGAGTCTGTCTGACTGTCTCTCCCCGTTTCCAGCTTCAGAAAAATACAAAAAAAAAAAAAATTAAAAAAAAAAAGTTTCATGGATATAATAGAGGAATGTGAATTGTTAGGTGCAGAATTCCTTATTTAACCATGAGATTAAACTTGTTAATTGTGTATTTTGATTCTTTGGTATCTCCCATAATGTTTTATTTGTTTGACCAAGAAATGAATGAGAACAAATTTTTTGGAATTATATTGTTGATGTTTTTCTCTAGTTTTACTTTATGTTTATTAATTCCATTCATGCAAGCAAGTTTAAAATTATTTCAATAGATGAAGAAAAACAAATTGAAACATTTTACCCCATCAATGATAAAATGTCTCAGCAAAGTAGTAATAAAGAAACTTCCTCAAGTTTATAGAGGGCAGGTACATACCTTACAGCTAATTATACACTTAATTGGAAAATATAGAATGCATTTCCCCAAGACAAAGAATAAGCCAGGGATGTTTATTTTAGCCCCTTCTATTCAATACTGTACTTAAGTAACAGAAAATGCAGTAAGAAAAATAAATGAAAGGTATACAGATTGGAAAGCAAGAATAACATAATCGTGTAAATTAAAAACCCTAAGGAAACTTACTAAGACTAACAAGTAAATTTAGCAGATTGCAAATTACATGGTCAATATATAAAAGGAATTGTATTTCTTAGAAAACAGCAGTAAACAATTGGAAAATTAATTTCAAAGTCACTGTTATCTACAAGACTATCCAAACACAAAATTCTTAGAAATACATTTCACAAAAAAATGTGCAAAACAGGTATGCCCAAATCACAAAATACTGCTGTGTTCGTTTCCTAGGGATGATGTAACAGAGTATCAAAAACTGGGTAGATTAAAACAACAGAAATTTATTGTCTCACATTTTGGAGGGCAGAAGTCCAAAATCAGGGGATAAGCAGTGCCACACTCTTTCTGATGACTCTAGGGAATAATCCTTCCCTTCCCTGGTCTCTTCCAGGTTCTGGTGTTTGTCAGCAATCCTTGACATTCTTTCCCTTATAGATGCATCACTGCAGTCAAATGGACATTTTCTCCAAGTGTCTTCATTTTGTCTTCCTTCTGTGCATGTCTACTTTTCATAAGTGTCCAAATTTCTACTTTTTATAAGAAAACCAGTCATATTGGGTTAGAGCCCATCCAAATGACCTCAAAATTGAAAATTCGATGACCTCTGAAAGACTCTATTTCTAGTTAAGGTCACATTCTGAGGTACTGGGGATTAGGTAGGACTTCAGTGACATATTTTGAGGAGGACAATTCAACTCATAATAACTGCTAACAAACTAAAAACATTTAAATAAATGGAAAGGCTTTAGTGCAAAGTTGGAAGCCAGGTATTATTGGAATAACATGGTCAGTGTGCTGAGAAAAAATAAAAGTCATTCTAGACTTTTATATATGCTTAAACTTTCTATAAGGAATAAACACAAAGACAACAATTATAACAATTACTAACTTGAGGCAGAGGTTAAATTATGGTATTAATATGTTAAATAATACAAGGAAGGTTATGAGTTAGATTTTTTAATTTTTATATGATTTGGAAAAAAAGAGAGGTTAATTAATGTTACTTTGTTAAATGTGCATTTTATAATTTCAATAGTCACTATTAAATACTGTAGATAAAAAGCAGAGTGCACAGAATAATAGTATATGTCACTATGTTAGAAAAAAATAATTATCTACATGCATGTTTGAGTATGCACAGAATATGATTTTGTTTATTCAGAGTGTGTTTTTATTTACCTGAATTTTGCCAAATGATTTTCTTACTCTCTTGAAATAATGATGTCTTTTTATTCCATTTTAGTTTAATATGGTGAATAACATTACATTAATTTTCAAATGCTAAATATTGCATTACTAGATAAACACCTATTGGTCACACTATATTACCTTTTTTATGTATTATAGCAGGGGTCCCCAAACTGCGGCCCCTGAGGTCATTTATCTGGCCCCCGCTGCACTTCCAGAAGGGGCAGAACTGGCCCACTGTGTAAAAAGTTTGGGGAACCCTGTATTATAGAATTCAATTTGCTATATCATTCTAAATTTAATTTGCTAAACTGGCTAAAATATATATAAGGTGTGCATATTTTTTTAACTACATTTTTGTCAGGTGTCAGTATCAAGATAGTGCTTGAGTCATAAAAGAACTTGGGAAATATTCTCAACGTTACAGTTTTCTAGAAGAGTCTGTGTAGTTATTATGTAGCTATTATATTTTCCTTAAGTGTTTAGTAAATTTCGTTGGTGAAGTCATCTGGGCCTTAAATTTTCTTTGTAGGCAAGCTTTTAACCACACATTCTTTTTCTTAGATATTGAAATATTCAATTATTTCTTAGTTAACCTCTAGTTTCTGTCTTTAAAGGACATTTTAGATTTCATCTATGTTGTCACGTGTATTAGCATAAAGTTATTTATAATTTTTCCTTACTATCCTCATAATATTTGTAAAATCTGTAATAATATCAGCTGTCCATTTCCTACTATTGGTAATTATTGTGTTTTCTCTATTTCCTTTTTTTTTTTTTTTTTTTGCTGATCATTATTCTTATAAGTTTATCAGTTTTATTAATCTAAGATTCAATCTTTGGTTTCATTAATTTTCTTTTATTTTAATTTTCCCATTGATTGAGGGAGAGAGAGAGAGAAGGGGAAGGGAAGAAAAGAGAGATGTATTAACTCATTGTTCCACTTTAATTGTTTCATTTAGTTGTGTAGTCATTGATTGCTTCTCATAAATGCCCTGATTGAAGATCAAACCCAAGACCTTGGTGTGCCAGGGATACATTTTATCCACTGAGAAACCCAGCCAGTAACTTACTTTTCTTGATTGCTTTTCTGTTTTTATTTCACTGATTTCTGTCCTAACTTTTATTATTCCCTTTCTTCTATTTAATTTAGGCTTAATTATGCTATCTTTTTATATTTTGTAAAGGTGAAAATAGGTCATTGACTTGAAACATTTCATTTCTTTTGGTTAACAAGTGCTCATTGCTATTCATTTCATCCAAATTTCTGCTTTCATTGCATTCCATGAATTCTGATATTTTGTATATTCATTTCATCCAGTTCAATATAATTTAACTTGTTGTTGACTTATTTGCTCGTGGTTGTTTAGAAGTGTGTTATTTAATTTCTAAGTACTTGAAGATTTTCAAAAAATGATTCTGTTATTGATTTCTAATTTAATTATATTGAGGTCAGATAACATACTTTGTATGACTTAGATTCTATTAAATTTATTGAGACTTATTTGGCCAGTTTGGGGTTTATCCTGATAAATGTTCTAAAGGCATAGGAAGAAATATATATATATGTGTGTGTAATGTTTTATAAATGTTAACTGGGTCAGCCCTGGCTGGTTGGCTCAGCGGTAGAGCGTTGGCCTAGCGTGAGGAGGACCCGGGTTCGATTCCCGGCCAGGGCACACAGGAGAAGCGCCCATTTGCTTCTCCACCCCTCTGCCACGCTTTCCTCTCTGTCTCTCTCTTCCCCTCCCGCAGCCAAGGCTCCATTGGAGCAAAAATGGCCCGGGCGCTGGGGATGGCTCTGTGGCCTCTGCCTCAGGCGCTAGAGTGGCTCTGGTCGCAACATGGCGACGCCCAGGATGGGCAGAGCGTCGCCCCCTGGTGGGCAGAGCGTCGCCCCTGGTGGGTGTGCCGGGTGGATCCCGGTCGGGCGCATGCGGGAGTCTGTCTGACTGTCTCTCCCTGTTTCCAGCTTCAGAAAAATGAAAAAAAAAATAAAAATAAATAAAAAATAAATAAATTAAAAAAAAATGTTAACTGGGTCAAAGTAGTTGATAGGTTTGTTCAAATATTCTGCAGTATTACTTATTTTCTGTCTCCATCTTATATGAATATTTAAGAAATGAGTATTAAAATCTGACAGTAATTGAGGTTTAATCTATTTTTTGTCATTTTATCTCTGTATTTTTTAAGTTGAGATGTAATTTATAACAAATTTAAGTGTATAATTCAATAATTCTCAGTAAAATTTAAGAGTTGAGTAAATGTCATCATAGTTCAATTTTAGAACATTTCCATCATCCTGAAGAGAATCCTCACATTCATTTGTAGTCACTCTCCCTGCTTACCCCTGATCAGACAACTGTTAATCTAATCTCTATAAATACATTTGCCTTTTTTTATACATGATATATAAATAGAATCATACAACAGTTGGCCTTTGTATCTGGCAATTATTAAGATAATATTTTTTAGGTTCAACTACACTGTATTATGTATCAATAGCAAAATCAATTCCTTGTTATTTATAGTTATCCACTGTATGGATATCTCATTTTATTTAACCATTTGCATATGATGGATATTTGGACTATATCTACTTTTAGACCTTTATGAATAGTGCTACTGTAAATATCCATGTCCAAATCTTTGAATAACACTCACTTTGAATACCTTGGTGTATACCAATGGGAGAATTGCTGGGCCATATGATAAATTTACTTTTAATGTTTTAATAAACCACCAACTTGTTTTCCAAAGGACTATATATACCATTTCACATTTCCATTAGCAAATACATGAGAATTCCAACTTCCCAACAGGTTTGCTAAAATTTGTAGATACAAGTTCTTTGTCTAATATATAATTTGCTAATACTTTCTCCTAGTCTATGGCTCATCTTTTAATCTTCCTTAATGGGTCTTGAGCACAGATATTTAAAATTTTGATAAAGAACATGTTATCAAAAACATGTTATTTTATAAATTGTGCTTTTGGTGTTATATTAAAGAAACCTCTAATTAACCCAAGGTAATGAAGATTTTTCTCCTATGTTTTCATCTACAGATTTTTAGTCTTGGCTTACAGTTAAACCTTATGATCTATTGTAAGTTAATTTTGGGGTAGGGTCTAAATTAACCTTTTTGCATGTGGATAGTCAATTTTTTCAACACTATTAATTAAAAAGATGATTGTTTACCCCATTGATTGCATCTCTCTTGAAAATCAATTGACCATAGCTTCAGTCAACATGGTGGCTTAGGTATATGTGGTACTCACATCCTCCCACAACCACATCAAAATTACAACTAAATTATGGAACAACCACCATTCAGAGTTGCCTGAAACCGGGCTGAAAGTAAGTCCTACAACTAGGGAATTACAGAAGAAGCCACATCAAGACTGATAGGAGGGACGGAGACAAGAACAGGCTGGTCCAACAGCCACATGTAGCAGATAAAAATCAGGAAGGATATCTCAGCTGTGGCAGTACTTCCCTGAGAAGTTAGGGGTTCCACAGCAGGCCCCTCAGCCCAGGGTTTCAGCACCAAGAAGAGATATCTCTATTACTTCTGGCTACAAAAACAAGCAGGGATTGTAGCTGAGTGATATAAAGGGCACTGGAGTCCTTGGCATCTCCTCTTAAAAGGCCCACATGTAGACTTACTCAAACTCACTTTCTCTGAGCTCCAGTGTTGGGGCAGTAGTTTGAAATGAACTAGGGAACCTATGGGGCAGAACGGAATTGTCCCACATCAAGATGAGAACTGGGGGAGGGGGAAGCTTTCTGCCAGATTAAAGTGCTGGAAAAGTCATTATTACTTTTCTGAGACAGCCTCCTAACTACCCAACAGAGAGAGCAGGTGGGCACCATATCTGAGATCAAAGTGTTCCCCCTGCCTTCGTGACTACCTGAGACCTGCCCCACCCACTTATGAGCCAATCCAAGCTGTTTTCAGCAGCTTTTTATACAAATGGCCTATCTTGATTCACGTTTCAGATGTCCTAAAATATCTCAAACAAGCAGCATCTGGCCTTGGCATGCCCCATATCTGTCATTAAGTGGCCACAGGGCCAGCACTAGCAGCAACTGGCTTTGGTTTACAGCTTAGCCTCACCTGGGTATCTCCAAGCATAGCACAAGCATTAGTCATGTGAAGATTGCTTTGTAGCTCATGCTGGGTGGCCCTCAGTTGAACACAGGAAAAATACAGGTGGTGGCTAACCTTGGCTGGCACCTCTTGAGAGGTCTTAGAGCTAGCACACTCAGTAGATAGCTTAAGACCGCATCCAAGTACCACCTAACTTCTTCCACGAGTGATACACTCAAGGGGCAGACTCAGTAGGCCCCACAGCCCTGATGAAGTACAGTAAGTCCTGTTCTGTGGGGTGTGCCCCTGCACAGTTGATGCTGCATGGTGGCTAGTGGTCACAGCCAGTCCTTACAGCTGATTGGCCTGTGGGCAAATCCCTCCATTGATATGCCAATAGCAATCAAGGCTCAACTACAACAGGAGGGTGTACAAAGCCTACACATGGGTGGTATACCTGGAGTGTCCACTATAAGGGAAAAGAGAACATCACTATACATCTAATAGACATTAAGTAGATAATAAAATGTTATTATGAACTATTTTATGCAAGTATTATTTTTAAACTTGGAGCAATGTTCAAATTACAAGAATAATATACTTAACAAAAGTGATACAAAAAGGTACAAAATTCTGAAGATTTTCAAATCTAGTAGAGAAACTGCAATTTTAAATCATAACCTACATACAAAAGAATTGCCAATTCTGATGATTTTAATGGTGAATACTTCTGTACATTTAAAGAAAAGTAATACTAATAATGTACATATTTTTTTTAAAACAACAGAAAATCAGGGTATATTTCCAAACACTTTTTCTAAGATCAGCATAATATTAAAACAAAACTTGCCTGACCAGGCAGTGGCACAGTGGATAGAGAGTCGGAGTAGGATGCGGAGGACCCAGGTTTGAGACCTCGAGGTGGCCAGCTTGAGCACGGGCTTATCT
This sequence comes from Saccopteryx bilineata, assembly GCF_036850765.1. Taxonomy (NCBI): domain Eukaryota; kingdom Metazoa; phylum Chordata; class Mammalia; order Chiroptera; family Emballonuridae; genus Saccopteryx; species Saccopteryx bilineata. Next base: position 31,611,352 of record NC_089492.1, read on the forward strand.
GGTTTGAGCAAGGCTCACCAGCTTGAGCCCCAGGTCGCTTTCTTGAGCAAGGGGTCACTCAGTCTGCTGTAGCCCCCCAGTCAAGGCACACATGAGAAAGCAATCAATGAACAACTAAAGTGCTACAACAAAGAACTGATGCTTCTCATCTCTCTCCCTCCCTATCTGTCCCTCTCTCTGACTCTGTCTCTGTCACAAAATAAATAAATAAATAAAATTACAAAAACAAAACTTGACAAAAATATTACAATAAAAAGAGCATCAAACGCCAAAAGAAAGATATTTCCTAAATGTTTTATGAAGTCAGTAAGACACTGATAACGAAAGCTAATACGGATGTTACCAAAAGACCATCTCTCTCACTCATGAATATGGATGCAAAATTCTATATATAATATTAGCAGACCAAATACTGAGATAAGAAAAATAATTATGTATTGTGAGATAGCTGTGTTTATTATAAGAATGCAAAATTACTTTAGAATGTAAAAATCAATGTAATTTAAAAAATAAGAAAATGAAAACCAAGGTATAGCAATTTGAAAGAAAAAGGAAAAGTGTCATTCTTCACAAAGGACATCATATTGCAAATCAAAATTCAAAATAATGTATAGCTAGGCTTCACTTAATATTAATAAATAATTTTTATTTCTGTATATAAGCATCAATTTAAATCAATTCCTAGTTATATGTTTAATAAATAAAAACTGTACACTGAAATCTACAAATATATCATCTAGAGATATAAAAACCTATGGAATGGCCTGACCAGGCGGTGGCGCAGTGGATAGAGCATCGAGCTGGGATGTGGAAGGACCCAGGTTCGAGACCCCGAGGTTGCCAGCTTGAATATGGGCTCATCTGGTTTGAGCAAAAGCTCACCAACTTGGACCCAAGGTCGCTGGCCCGAGCAAGGGGTTACTCAGTCTGCTGAAGGTCCACGGTCAAGGCACATATGAGAAAGCAATCAATGAACAACTAAGGTGTCACAATGCGCAACGAAAAACTAATGATTGATGCTTCTCATCTCTCTGTTTCTGTCTGTCTGTCCCTGTCTATCCCTCTCTCTGACTCTCTCTCTGTCTCTGTTAAAAAATATATATATATGGAATGGAATTTTTCCTACTCCAGGAAGATATTTTAGCTCTCCCCAACTTGATCAATGTAATTTAAATCAAAATCCCCCAAGGGGATTTTGGAAAGTCATTATTTGATATTCAATTTATTTGTAAGTGAAAAGATTAAGATATTATTCTTGAACAACCATGAAGATTAATAACAAAGTTGAGTTAATTATATTACCAAATACTACAATTTATTATGCAGCTAAAGTAATTATGACAGTTTGATATTGGCATAAGAAGAGAAAATAAGTCAGTCAGAGAAAGAGAAGTACCATATGATTTAACTTATATGTGGAATCTAGAGAACAATATAAACAAAACAGACAAAATAGAAACAGACTCACAGATACAGAGAACAGAATGATGGGTTTCCAGAGAGGCTGGGGGCTGGGGACTGAGTGAAAAAGGTGAAGAAATGAGAAGTAGAGAGGGGAAGTTACAAAATAGTCATGTGGATGTAAAGTACAGTTTATAAAATATAGTCAGTAATACTGTAGTAACTATGTATGGTGCCCATTGAGTACTGGAAATATCAGAGGAAACACTTTGTAAAATATATGGTTGGCTAACGACTATGCTGTACAGCTAAAACTAATACAAACTAATAAGATTGAAATCCAACAGTAATTTAAAACTTTTAATAAAATAATTTTTAATTACAAATTTTTAAATTTTTAAAATATTAAAAGATGAACATCAAAAAAAGAGAGAAAGGCCCTGGCCGGTTGGCTCAGCGGTAGAGCATCGGCCTGGCGTGCGGGGGACCCAGGTTCGATTCCCGGCCAGGGCACATAGGAGAGGCGCCCATTTGCTTCTCCACCTCCCCCCTCTTTCCTCTCTGTCTCTCTCTTCCCCTCCCGCAGCCAAGGCTCCATTGGAGCAAAGATGGCCCGGGCGCTGGGGATGGCTCCTTGGCCTCTGCCCCAGGCGCTAGAGTGGCTCTGGTCGCGACAGAGCGACACCCCGGAGGGGCAGAGCATCGCCCCCTGGTGGGCAGAGCGTCGCCCCTGGTGGGCGTGCCGGGTGGATCCCGGTCGGGCCCATGCGGGAGTCTGTCTGACTGTCTCTCCCCATTTCCAGCTTCAGGAAAAAAAAAAAAGAGAGAGAGAGAGAAAGGAATAGAGTTCAAAAGCTTAAACATATATACATAGTCTTTTTAATAAATGTGATGGCTCAATGAATATCCATAGCTTAAATGAGTTTTGATGCCTACCTCCCACAATATACAAAAATCAATTGCAGATAATTACATCCATTTAATGAGAGGAAAAAGAACTATTCTAGATAAAAACATAGGAACATATTATGATCTCCAAGAAAATAAAGATTTTTAACAGATCACACCAAAAAACCAGTAGCACCAAAAAAATTAAAAACTAAAATACATTAACATTAAAAACTTCCCATTAAAAAATCCAATTAAAGAGTGGAAAGGCAACCTTAGAGTAGAATACATTTGCAATACATTTATCCTATAAAAAATTCAAATCTATACTTTAAAAAAGTCTCATAAATCAATTAAAAGAACACAAAGGAAAACTAGGCAAGAAATTTAATTAAACTCTTCATATAAACAAATAAATGGTCAATTAACCTATGAAAAATTATTAGAGAAAAGCATATTAAAGCCACAATGAGATAACAGTACACATCTACCTGAATGGATGATGAAAAACACTAAAAATACCAATTATAAAAATGAAGAGACACTCAAACCCTCATTCACTGTTGCAGGATGTATTAAATCCATACAGCTGTGGAAACTGTTTAAAAGTATCTACTGCAATTGAATATATGCATAGTCTATTACCCATCTATTTTACTATTAGATACATTCATAGCAAAACGGACAATAATGATTAACAAAAAGGTATATGTAACAATGTTCACAAAAGCACTTTTAGGAATAGCCAAAATCTAAAGGCAAACTATCAATCAATTGTACATTTTTAAAAATTAATTAAACAATTCAATTCCCAAAGCCAGTGATTTTAACTACTTATACATTAAAGCTTTCTAGGAAGGCATCTAATAAACAACTTTATGTCAAAATTTGTAAATAGTTTAGTTCAGATTCAAAAGCCAAGATAACCAATTCCTTTGTATAGTTATTACCTCTGAGCAAGGCATAGGAATTCACATAGAAAAATAGGTTTCATAGCCTACCCAAAAATAGGATAAACTGTTGTATATTTATAGAAAGAAACTGTATATAGCAATTGTAATAAGTTGAATTTATACACAAAAATACTGATGCATCTCATAAACATCCTGGTAAGAAAAAAAGCCAGATGTGAACTGATATACTGTATAATACCACTTCTATAAAATTCATATATGTGTGTGAGTATTCCATTTATAATAAGTGAAATAATGAGCAAAACTAGTCTATGGTATTTGAAGTCAGCATAATTGTTACTGTGGTTGGGTAACAATGGCTCGATTGGTTCAAGTGTGAGACTTGACTTATCTCTTTATGTGGGAAATCATTCAAAGCTCATAATCAAAGTTGAAAGAACTCCCATCTCAAAAATATTTTTTAAATATTTATATTAACTATAAGATCCACGAGAAAATTATTTTTAGAATGGCTTTAGGCCCTGCCAGTTGGCTAAGTGGTAGAGCATTGACCCCACATGGGGATGACCCGGGTTTGATTCCTGATCAGGGCACACAGGTGAGCAATGGAGCCATCCTCAATGCCTGGTCTCAACTTGTTCAAAGTGAGACATGGATATAGGAGGGGAAGAAAAAGAGAGAGAAGGGGGAGAAGGAGGAGTAGAGAAGCAGATGGTTGCTTCTCCTGTGTGCCCTGACCAAGAATTGAACCCAGAACTTCCACATGCTGGGCTGACGCTCTACCACTCAGCCAACCGGCCAGGGCCAAAGCAAAACATATTTATAAATAAATAAAATATTTACTATCTATATAAAGAAAATCCTTAAAAAAGGTCCTTGTAATCAATAAATCTTTAAATAATTGTTATATTTATTCATTCATACTCTAACTGAACATGCCATTGATGAGTAATATATCCTTAGCCAATGGTCCTTAATTTGACTATTCCTAAGTATTATTTCCTAATCTTTCTTTCTTTTATGCATATGTAACTGTTTTTGCCTATCTTCACTCCTACACTATGCTAATAAATTATGGTAACATTTTAGTGTAAAACATTAAATTTAGCCATAAGTTCAATATTGAGAATTTCATTAGTTCAGACATGATACAACATGAAGCCATTATATTACCCATGGGTAAATTTAATACAGTTAATGATTAAATAACAATAGAGCCATTTGAGGATAGAAATATTAAAAGCTGCAAAACTGATTAAGTTAAATTAATTACATAAGAATCCATAATACATACAGCTAACCAGACTATACAGAACATGTAAACTATTCTTAATTAGCTAGGGATGAAAAAGAGTGAAAATTGTTGGTAGATTTCAGTTTCAGATATTGAGAGTCATTAGATCTACTCCTTATTACAATAACAACTGAAGTAAATGAAGATAAGGACAATCTTGTAAGAAAGGGCAATGGTGGCTAGCATTAGGAGCCTATAAACTTCAACTATAAAAATTAGTATATAACAAGTTAATTAATAACCTTCATATAGTAACCCATCATCCTACATTGTGATTTACAGAGAATTATACTGCATAGATTACAGTGGTCAGAAAGATTAGACACTCTAAAATTAATAAATATAAAATTCATGGTAATGTAATTAATAAATTATTGCAACGAATGATATAAATGATGCCGTAATGGCAACTGCAAATAAGGGTGGGTGAGTGGGTGTTTATTCTGTGAGGAGACTGAAGAAAAATGAGTGCTATAAAATTTGTGTTCAATTAATACAATCAACATACAAGGGACTAATGAATATAAAATTCTAGTCATGAGCATGTTTAAAAGGAGAGAAGATAATTCTTCTTTCTCTAATTCTCTATTTGACTAACAGCCAAATAATTTATAATTTAATCCTCTATTCATCAGGGTCCATACCATAATAGTTATTTGTTATATTGACAGGTATACTTCTCATGACTGATAAATAATATCACATTCAGGCTTATAAATTTATACTTCTGATGTTTGGTTAATGTTAATCACTTCTCCGTTACTTAACAAAAAGTGTTGCTAAACCTGGAACATGCTGATCCTATAAAGATGAAGTGATCACATGAATACCATCCAAAGGAACAAGTACCCATCTCATGTTTCAATAATAGGTACATCAAGATATAACTTGAGTTGTAGGAGCCACAAGCCTACCTGAAGTCCACACAACTCTTAAGAGAGAGAATCGAAGTTTAAATTCAGTTTTGTCTGAGTAATGTTCAAGGTGATGGTTTCAACCACTATGTTATACTTGCTATATTCCATATTCATAAAATACTTGCATAACACAAGTTGAATTCATTATTTCAAGTATCTATACCAACGTGACCAAATTCTACTATATTAGCTATCTCTTCCACATATTTAAGATTCTAAGCACTAAAATTAAAACATAACAGCATTTCATTTGGAGTCATACAGTGGTGAATGAATAATATAGGCATAAATTCATTTTAGTGTATCAAACAATTTAAAAGCTTCAATCATTGTTATGAAAACACTGAGATACATGTTAATACCCATAATGATATCTTCAAATTCTATGTTATATATATCATTCAAGATAATTCAATAAAGGTATGATTACTGAAAACTTACTTTGCAACCTCCGTGTTGGGCTTTCTCCATGGAGCTGTCGTCGTGGCATATATGGAGAAGGATGGGGAAGTGGCAATGAAGAGACATCATGGGTCTGAAGTTTGTACCAATGTGGCTCATCATCTAATAATGCTGTTTCTAATTCAATTAAAATCTACAAAGCCAAGAGACAAAAGACTGATATACCAATAATATAGAAATTCTCTGAAATGGTCTCATAACTTTTATAATAATAACAGAAATGCTGTTAGATCGAAAGCAAAGCCATGTTGCAAAATTTTTCACGTTTTGACAATAACTAAATAAAAGATAAATAATTATAACTTCTTAATGATTTAAAAAGTTTAAATATCGAAGATAGTTATTATACAGACCATTGATCAATCACCAAACAGCAGCTGCTAAATTGCTATTACAGAAATAATACATTATGAAAAGTCTGTAATAATAACGAATATATGTGTATCATTCTATAATTTAAAAAGCATTCTCATTTTCATTCATTAATTTATCCTTTGCAATAACTTTAAATGGGAAGAAAAAATTAAATTAGAAGTGTCTAATGTGTATTAAAAACACATTATATGTTATCTTAATTTTTAGAAAAAAAACTACTAGTTTGGTCTTGTTATTCAACTTTTAGAGATAAGAATATCAAGGCTAAAAAAGGTTAAAAGAACCTGTCTAAGCTCACATCACCTGGTAAGTGATAGTTATAATATGAATGAAATAAAACTGTGTTCAACATATCTTGCTGCTAAGGATTCAAAACAGGAAAAATGTATTTTTTAAATCAACCATATTATAATACAGACTTAATAATATAACTACTTAATAAATTTGAAAAGGAAATAAGTCCATAGAAACAAATGACACTTTTTATTTCTTTTTAGGGTCACTAGCAAATATAACAGTGATCATGCTTAGGTACATGAAAACTGCTATATAATAAATCATTGCTTAGCTACAGGAGGTAAAGAAGCCAAAAAGCTATTCTTTCATACTTCCTAAATTTTCCCTAGTCATTTTCAAAGTATATACAATGTATTCACATGTTGACATGCACACACACACTTAATCCTCATATTAACCTTGAGTTTCAAACTACTATTGTTCCCACTTGGTTGAAGAGGAAACTAAAGCAGAAAGAGACTTAATAACTTGTTCAAAGACACAGACTAGGAAGTGAAAGTGTCACAAATATACACTCAGTTACTCCAGATTCTGCTCTTTACAATCAGGTTACCTTTCCTCCTAACTGGTTTACTACTCTGATTCCTCAACTACTGATGTTCAGTTTAATATTTCTATGCATTGTTGGTTTCCCCATGAGATTACCATTTAATTTACTTAGAAAAATCAATCACATTGAAAATGCTAAAAGCAGATAACTTGGTGTGTTACTAGCCGGGGTCTGCCTCTCATCCTGCCTATCTCCAATTAATTCATCTCCACATTACACGAAAAACACTTTTCTCAAATACAAATGCAATCTATAAACATTCTCTTTTTTAAAATCTATAATTGGTTCCCATTATCCACAGAATAAAACCAAGAGTTTTTAATGTGAAATATTAAGGGATATGATCTGGTGCCCGGTTAACCTTCAAGTCTCATTTCTTACTACTTTCCCTTCCAGTTTCTTGTCCAAGACCCCCTCAAACTCTAGTGTGTTGTTATTCCTTCTACAGAACTTTCACTCTCTTGACTTGGCTAAATTCTGCTTTCTCTGTGGAGACTTTCCTGGACCATTTCCCCTTCTCTGCACAGCAAGTATGTATTCCTGTTGCATTACCCTATAACAGCATCTGCCATACTATTTTATAATTGCCTATTCACTCATCTGTATCCCCAATGGATTACTAATTCCATGAAGGAAGTAACATTCTGTATTCACCTTGAAGCATCAGTCCTACCATATTACGAGTATATGACAAGCCTTAAAAAAATCTAGGAATAAGTGATTTAAATAAAAAGTAGTAAAACTGGTTAAGAAAACTAAAATCATATACACATTATACAGCAGCAATATATTTGTGAAATGCAAACCAACCTCTTATCATTTATCAATGAGACTAATGCAATAAAATAAACATATAAAAGTTGTCACAGTATTTAGAACCATTGGTTTTTTTATGACATCAAAAAGTTTTGTCTTAAAGTACAGAATAAATTCACTCCAATAAAGAAATTATTCTTACTTTTCAGAGATTCAAAATATAAATTTTTCTGTCAGTCATATAAACAAATATATCAGGATGACATATATAGTTTAAGTTTTAAAATAAATCCAGATACCTCTCCTAAGAATTCACTTTCTTCCTCTCGAACTCGAGCTTGATCCCAAAGGGTAATCTCCAACATCCGTTCCCGAAATTCTCTTCGGTGGACTGGAGAATAAATGAATGTTTGGTTCCATTTGGGTTCCAAAGTTTTCTTTACGGTTTTAGTTCTTCGCTTGTTTTTATCACTATGAAAAAAAATATTAGAATACATGAACTTATATAAATCTTTAGTTTACCATAAAAGTATTAATGTAAAATTTCACAAGAAAGAAGTCAAGTAGTTTTGCCACAAATTTACCATACATTACAAATATTATAATATTTAAAACTACTATTAAAATTTTTAAGTTGCATAATTATATAACATTATATGTATGACTTACTAATAATATTTCAATAAATCTAAAAATTTTCCATACTTAAATACTTATTCTTTCTCAAAATCTAAATAAGACAAGACCATAGAATCTTATTTCTAAAAATTTTTAACACATTGCCCTTTTGGAAACCTTCCAAATCCTAATTAACAATAACATTACATCTACTACTCAAACCACAGATGTCTAATTGTACAAGAAAATATAGTAAATTGTGATGTTCACAATTTCACATCCATATAGTATAGCTAAGGAGCAACTATTATTACATTTTATCAAACTAATTTCTTACATAGGAGAAGTATTTACTTGCTTATTTGACATTTAGCAGATCTTTTAAACCATTGCAAAATTATTTCTGTGTGAGTTGACCATTAAATCTGAGCTCGAAATGGAAGCTGGACATCCTGAAGATGGGATTTATATCTCAAAGGTTCGTGCTTTTTGAAAATCCATGCGTCTATCAAGTGAATATTTTTAACTATGCATGACATTATATGCACATATATGTATGAATTATATACATGTATACATGTATTACTATATTGTACTAAATATTGTCCACATTGGTAAATATATAAAAATAGAGATAAAAATTCAAATATTTCTTCTTACACCCCCCCCCCCCGGTACATCGATTCTTTTGGAGCTCACTACTCTAGCTTATTAGGATGAATGGCTAAATAGTAATAAAGAAAATTATCTTAGAAGGAAAGGTTAAGTTATCTAGAAAGCCTATTTGATGTAAGAGGTGGACAATGAACTCCAAGTCGAACTGTATTAACTGCTACAGATTCTCTAAGCACAGCATAGTACTAACAGTGCTGGGAAACAGGAAGCAAGGAGAACTAAGAACAGACAGTCTCTCTGTATTGGGGGATATGTAATTTTTTCTCCTAGGTAAATACAGGGCTTGATGTTTTAATATAGATTTGATTAAATAATCAACATATATGATTCCAGAGCAGATTTTTTTTTTGTATTTTTCTGAAGTTGGAAACAGGGAGGCAGTCAGACAGACTCCTGCATGCGCCTGACCGGGATCACCCGGCATGCCCACCAGGGGGTGATGCTCCGCCCATCCAGGCGTTGCTCTGTTGCAGCCAGAGCCATTCTAGCGCCTGAGGCAGAGGCCATAGAGCCATCCCCAGGCCATTTTTGCTCCAATGGAGCCTTGGCTGCGGGAGGGGAAGAGAGAGACAGAAAGGAAGGAAAGAGGGAGTGGTGGAGAAGTAGATGGGCGTTTCTCCTGTGTGCCCTGGCCGGGAATCGAACCTGGGACTACTGCACACCAGGCCGATGCTCTACCACTGAGCAAACTGGCCAGGGCCAGATCAGATATTTTTAACGGGGCAGAAAACCATCTTAAAATAATATATCTTTGTTAATTTTTTTTTTTACAGAGACAGAGAGGGACAGATAGGAACAGACAGACAGGAAGAGAGGGAGGTAAGAAGCATCAATTCTTCTTTGCAGCACCTTAGTTGTTTATTGATTGCTTTCTAAAATGTGCCTTGATGGGGGGGTGGATTACAGCAGAGCCAGTGACTTCTTGCTCAAGCCAGTGACCTTGGGTTCAAGCCAGCAACCATGGGGTCATGTCTATGATCTCACCCTCAAGCCAGTGACTCCGTGCTCAAGCTGGTGGCCCATGGTCAGGTTGGATGAGCCTGTGCTCAAGCTGGCGACCTCGGGGTTTCAAACCTGGATCCTCTGTGTCTAAACCCAAAGCTCTATCCACTGTACCACCCCCTGGTCAGGATATCTTTATTCATTTTTAAGGGCTTGGAAAAAAAACCAGGTGAGAGATTTTCATCTCTATTCAATTTTATAGAAAAAAACTGGTATTATAAATAAAATAGCAAACAAAGTAATAAAAATGATAATAAAACTATGATTCATGACTTATCTTACACTCTTTCTTCAAAACTTTTAACTAATATTTATAAAGCACCTACTTATATTCCATCCATTAAAGAATGCATTCTGAGACCCTGTCAAGAGACAGTTCCTTCCATGAAGCCAGGAAGAAGCATTTGGTGGGGGAGCCTTGCTATCTAATTCAAGAATGGCTTATACTGCAATATGAAAGGGAACAGAAGAATACGCCTTGGTTTCCTCTTAAAGGAGTAAAAAAACTCTCTTCAAATGGCTATTTTAGAAGGAATTTCTACACTGGGTGAGAGGGAGGCTAGATATCTCTGAAGTTCTTGGAAGCCCACCATATATAATTATAGCTGAATACAGCAAACCAAAGTTTAAGCTAGATTTAACAATCTAGTCATGGGTGTTCTCTTCCTCCCTTGTAGTTCCAAGTATATTCCTGCCCAAGGCAACCTAAGTTGTTAGAGAACTATCTTCAAACAAACTTGGTAAAATAAAATTATGTGGCAAGCAGTTTCTAATAACTTTAGATATTGTGCCACCTTGATATATTTTCTGAGATATTCCTATTACAACTTTTATTTCAAAAAGCAGATCCAATAAATATTAAGGCCTTTATTCATTGCCTTTTTATCCATTCATCTTTTTCTTCACTAAAGTTGTTCTTTGGATGATATGTGGCACTCAATCAACCTGGATGAATTAAATTTCAACTAAGTAAATAAGGTCAAAAAGTGTATAAACAGCCTGACCAGGCCGTGGTGCAGTGGATACAGCATCGGACTGGGATGCCAAGGACCCAGGTACGAGACCCTGAGGTCGCCAGCTTGAGAATGGACTCATCTGATTTGAGCAAAAATCTCACCAGCTTGGACCCAAGGTCTCTGGCTCGAGCAAGGGGGGTTACTCGGTCTGCTGAAGGCCCGCTATCAAGGCACATATGAGAAAGCAATCAATGAACAACTAAGGTGTCGCAATGCGCAACGAAAAACTAATGATTGATGCTTCTTATCTCTCTGTTTCTGTCTGTCTGTCCCTGTTTACCCCTCTCTCTGTTAAAAAAAAAAGTGTATGAACATATTTAAGATGCACTGTACCCAGTCACTTCCAACCTGAGAAAGAATAACCGGACCTTGAGAACACCCGCCCTGAAAGCCCAAGAGGCAGAATAGCGGGATAAAGGGTAGTTAATGGCACTACTTTATTCTTTTTTCATGATGCTATTAAATAATCTTCTATCTTTATATGCATGAAAATAAGTTATTAGATAATTTCTGATAAGTTATTTCTACAATCTTAATTGCTCTATTTGAATCAGGGTAGAACAATATCATTTATGTTGATTAGCAAGGACACAAAACAAATGACACCTGAAAAAGCTGATCCTGGGCCCAAATGATAAATGTACTTGATGATATAGGGTGATGAGATCAAAGTACACTTATAATTTACATAATTTAAAGAAATAGTAGATTAGTAAGAAAAGATAGAAATTGTAACAGAATATGATGAGTACCTTTTAGTATCATTTCTAGCATTTGCCTCTGTAGTTTGTGTTAAAAATACATTTAATTTGAAGGGGGATAGATTTTAATAATTTTGATAAATAGAAACATACACTATTTAGAAGTAATGCACACAACCTAAAATAAATAGGCAATAAAATAATCTACATTATGAACAGTTGATATAAGTATTAAAAACAATTTCTAAGTATTTACTGTCACTATTTTGATTCCTAAGAAACACTATTCTTATGTTAAACTTCATAAATATGTGACAGGTATGATAAAAACAAATGATATAGAATCAAAATACCTACTGTTATTAACATCAGTCACTTATTTTCAAAAACATTTATTTTTGTTTAATATCCCTACCTTCTGTCTGGAAGAAAGTAAATTTTAACATAAGGATTCCTTGGCCTCCCATCTTCCCTGGAAGGGAGATCCTTTGCTCCCAAAATTGTCACTATTAATTGGTGACCAACCTTGTCAAACCATAGTTTTATCTGAAAAGCAAAAATATTCATTTATCAGCTCAAATATTTTCTACCATAGTTTTTATAACGCAATCTTCATTTATCACATTCTCTTACACTAAAACTATGACAAATATAAATTTCACTTAGTAAATTGCATTCAGTTAAAATAAAAGGATATGCTTTAATAACTTCAATGAATAGAGGAATTAATTCAAGTATTTTAGTTTGATCACTTGGATTTTTGTTATCTTACTTTGATCTCTTATTAACATTCACATTATAATTATACTACCAGAGCTAAGGACTTTCTATACAATGAATACTGCCTTTTATCTTTATGTAAGAATCTCTGTAGTTCATTTTGGCTCCTCTACAATATTGAGCTGGAAATAAATGCTCAAAATGAATTGAATAGATAGTAACTTGTTATATGGCATTAATAGGACATTTTTAAGCACATGTTTTATATGATTCCATAGCAGAAAACATTTCAAGGGTAAGCAACAGGGGATTACTAGTAGCTTTAGTTAACAGACTCCTTAAGTTCACATTTAAAACTATAAATTTATGTTTCAAAATTTTTAAACATCTTTTTTTGTTTGTGATTTAAATGTTTTACATCCTTTGAATAATAAGAGTATATTTTATAATTTGAGGTGAGATGATGTGAATAATTTCTTTTATTAAAATAATTTCTTTATGCCATAATTAGGAATTGGAACATCACATCCAGCTGTTAAATTCATTTAACAATTGTCATCTCCCACACACATCTTCAAACTCCCACACCTAGCTAGCTGATTCTACTATGTCAGGATCTATGAAGACTGTGGCTCTAACCCACAAGTTGGTTCAGAACTCACCTGACTATTATCTTGAAATTGAATCAAAAATTAGAAATTTGGGAATAAAGTTGTATTCATAGAAAATGTATTATTATGGTTTATTTTATGGTACATATATCTATAGACATATAGATATATGTTAATAATTGAATTTTTCTTTTAATTTGAATATACAATGTTTCCAGCAGTCTAACAATTTTAAATATACACCTCATGTCAGGCCTTCCCTCTCTTCTCCAAAGAGGACAGGCAGGTCTAGGCCAGGCTGATATGGCTTTGTTGAGCCCCTCACTCTGGATCTTAGAGAATGAAAAGTTGAGCAAGAGAGGAGGAAGACAGACAGCCCAAAAGTGTATATAAAATTATGAATGTGCTTTTCTTTTTGTCAAATGGAATTACCCGTCTTATAGAACAATAGTAAGAAATACTTAAATTTTAAAAATTATAATTATTACTTTTTGTTGTAAGTCCTATGTTTAATACAGATATTATGTTGCTTTTGTGTAACAAAGTTTTCCTACTAGAGCTGCTCAGTTCAAACAGAGTAGAAAAGACTGTGGCTCACGAACTTCCTGCATCACAGTTATATGGGTTCTTTGTGAAGCAGCTAAAAATACCTCTGCTCATTTATCACCAACTGAATCAGAATAGGGTCCAGAAATTACCCTTTTAACAGTCTTGCATGATTCTCATGGACATTACAGTTTGAGAACTATGCCCTTAAATGAAAGATATCACCTGAAATAAAAAGCCTCTAACATTGGAATGGAGAAAAAGTTCAAATATTTTCTTCCATAACAGTGTGAGAATATAGATACAGATGAGAGTATTTGGGGAAAAGAGACTACTCTGGCAAAAGACATGAGGGCAAAACAAAAACAAAAACAAAATGGTAACAAATACAAGAGTGTCTTGTATATAAGATGAAACAGAGATGTTGTCACATGTATGCAATGTGTTTCCTCTAAAGTGTGTGATCAAAACCAGACTAATTTCTGATATTCTCTGTTGCCTATGCAAATAAAAAACTTTAGCTTTTTTTCCATGTTATTAAAAATCCAACATTAGACACTTTAATGAAAAAAATCTAAAAGGCTAAAAGAAGTATTCCAATAAACTTTACACTTAAGAAACAAAGAAACAATGTTCATTATTAGGCTGTCATACTTAATAGAGAAAATTATTGATTTCTGTTAGTATTCTTTTTGAAGGATGAAGACTAAGCAACTATAACCATCTCCATAGGCAATATTTTTACTCCTTTGAAATAATTAGATTTCAAAGAAATATACATATTTAAATATCTAATTTTGAGATATATATATTTCAAATATCTGATAAAGAGAATTCCTTTTAGAATTTCTTTATGCCATGGAAAACCAAAAATATCACTTATTAATGATATTCATTTTTTGTAAAAACATATTAGGCATATGGCTTTCATATTTTCATATTTAAGTTTATTAAATTATACTTTACAAATATATAAATGTTAAAATATATAGATATGAAATAGAAATTTTATCAAAATTACACTTCTTTGAGAAACTGTCTTAAACTGGGCATTTGATCAATAGCTCCAATTTTTACTTTCTATTATAGGACTTGCATTGAAGTTTTTAATAGATATCCAGTTCACATTATCAAAGCACATTTTATTAGCTAGATTATTTTATCAGATTTCAAAACTCTTTATGTCTTCTTTTTAAATGAATAGCTAGTATGTATATCTGTTTATTCCCCAAACATAACAAATGTATTTCACAATTCTAGATATGTCATACTTTTTTATAGTTACCTCATTTTCATTATCAACAATTTTGGTACTATTTTAACATAATTATAATCCCAGCTTTACCATGTCACCATTTTTAAATTTCCTAAGCAGATCCTAAGCAGCACAGGTAAATTTTATATTGTATATTAACTACAATAATTTTAATTTTTGAAATTTAAACTAAATTAGTATTCAAAACTAGCAATAATGAAAAAACATGCAGCAAAGCAAGGAAAGCATAATACTACTTTAAAAAAGACTATATTGACATTATCATAAAAGGGTTTCCTAATGAAAAGAGGCAAACAACTTGTACCCAATTATTACAGTAAAATTAAATGAAATTACAAGTACAAAATGTAAACAAAATAAACCCAACACATTTTATTTGGATTGTGATTTTGTTCTTTCAAAGTAATATATTTTCCCAATGCCAAACCTTATATATAATATGTATAAATCCATATTTTAGATAAGGTACAAATTTATTTGCCAATCTCCTCAAGGAGTAACTGCTTGGAAAATGCAAAAGAATGTAGATGTTAAGTGATATAATGAATGATTTAAAGAGACAGCAACTATGTGTAATAAAGGTAAATAGCAACAGTATAAAATTAGCTATTTCCTTCAAGTTACATATATAAGCAGAATCTACATTAAATGCCACTCTGAAACCTATGAGTTTTAGTATTCAGTTCATCACATAAATTCACTAATAAAAATTGTCTCTTTAAATTTTTATTTTATTTTAATTCCCATGCAGAATTTTACAAGGTGGCTCATAAAATGATTTGAGAGTCAATAATATGGCTTGGAGCAACATACCAAAAAAAGTTTTCCTACTACGCATTTTCCAAAAACATACAAATAAGGGATAAAACACAACTTCAGTTTCTATCAGGCAGACAAGGCCTTTACCTGAACCCTAGGAACAAAAGGCGTTGTTCTTCTACTAAGGCTTTGGCTCTGGTAAGCAAAATTAAAGAAAAAAGCAATAAAACAAAACCAAAAGGACAACACGCTGGAACTAAAAGACCAAAGTAAAAATAAACACATACAACTACCCCTTAAATATAACTTTTCCATGACAATATATATCTAAAGTAAGTATGTCAGTGTAATGAATAAATTAATTTTGCCAAAATGCTAAAATATATAAAATCTTAGGATTTTAAAATCAGGTTTTTAAATGCAATCAACATAACAGGAATTAAGACTGAATGTAAAGTAACATATTCAGGCTCATAAATTCTGAAAGTATGAGGAAAAGCAGAACACAACAGCCAAGAAATTTCAGGTTTCCCCCTTAAACATACTATGTAGAAAAAAATCACAGTCCAAAATGAAGTTAGATGAAAATGCATTATAGAATTATTAGTGCAAAGACATCTGTAGAAGTAGTTGTGTGACTTCTCCAAAATGATATGTTTAACAAGTCTAGAAAACATTAGCCAAGGTGGCATAGCATTTATTCTTAAAAAAAATAAACACAGTAACATAAAAGTATGCTGGAATGCATTAATTAGGTGATTCATACTTTAAGAATTTATACCAGGTTCTAATATTTGAAAAGCATTTTCAGACACATCATATTCTTTTAGAGAGAACACTGTTCATAGCTAATCATACCTATTAATGACAATATCTCCCTTATTTTTATTTATACAGTTCTTTATATTTTTCCAAGCCTTTACTGAGCATTTATTGCAAGTTCACTGACTCCAGCACCACCAAGCAGTAGTTGGTATTATCTCCAATTTGTAAATGAGGAAGCAGAAACAGAACAATAACAACAAGAACTAAAAGCTAGATACTCAAACAGAAGTAAATATAGTTTAAGGTAAAAATAAAGTCCACTTATGATTAATTCTCTCTGTTTCATATTCTTCGAGTAAAATCTAATTTCATTTGTCTTCTGACTTACGTATTTTCATTTGAAACTATTTCCAACAAAGACACCAGAATAATCAGAATTTTGTACCTTTATTAAGGCATGTCAACAGTTAAATCAGGAACAAAATCAGATGTGTAACTCTTCCAACCAATGGGTTTGGAAATAGATTTTAAAGCATTTAATTTTGTTTCTTTCACCAAAATTCCATTCCATTCCTTAAATTTCTCATGGATGTCTCTATTGTCTAATTCAAAGATCTGTAAATACTTAATGGCTCATACAGTTCCACTATATGGAAACAGTTAACAAGTACTGTAAGGACTGTTGCCCAAATTATCATCAGACTTACACTTTATAAGACCACAACAAAAACAGACCTTAAAAACAGACTATCATTCAATCATGAGTCATCATTCTCTCTCCAAAAACTAAGGCACTCTCAAAACTAAGCTGTCTTCCTTTTTGTGGGGAAACATATCCAAAGGAACAAAGATGTTACTGACGTCTGTGTGCTTAACTCTAGGTGGATATTTCTCTACCAAATGAGGAAAGGATGTATAAAATGCGTAGAGATTAGACATGTGGAAGGAAGGGACTAACAAGATACTCTATTTAAAAAATTTATTTTCTTTGTCCTCTCATACATTCTACCTCTTTTAGATAAAAAATATCAAGGTAATAAAAGCATATATTACTTCATAAACTAAAAGACTACTTTAAAAGGACAGTGTTTTAAAATAAATTAACCTTTTAAGGAAAATGTTGTCAACCATTTAAAATGATCTCAAATGAGTAATTCACAAGTTCTGAAATCAACTGTCCAAAATCAATTACAATTTAAACCTAACCTTCATCCATAAGTTTATACATTAAACTTAATAAGACATATTTTGTTTTATTAGTTTTTTAAATTGAGGTAAAATTCAAATAGCATATAATCATTTTTAAAAGTGTACAACTCAGAGGTATTTAGTGTATTAACAATGCTGTGCATCCACTTCCTTCTAGTCTCAAAACTTTTTCATCATCATAAGAATATCATGTACCTGTTAATTTAATCACTCCCCATGTCCCCATCATTCCAATTTCTGGCAACTCCTAAGCTGCTTTCTGTCTCTATGGATTCTGGATACTTCACATAGGAGTGATAAAATAGTATGTGTTTCATTGCAACTTGTAATTAATATTACTTCATTTATTTTAAACATAAAATACTTGTTATCTATAACAATTCAGCCTCATCCAAATAAAGAATTTGAATTTAAAAAAAAAACAAAAAAAAAACTATGACTGACAAGTTTTAAAAAGACCATAGAGCTTCTAAGGAGATAGATACATAATTATTCTTCGGTTACTTATGCCCTTTAAATAGGCATATAAAATGGATATGTACAACATTTCCAAACTCATAACTGAAAATGGAGTCAGAAAAAAATAAAACAAAGTAACATAGGGAAACATTGCAACCATAAATCAACCACAGACCCTAGAGTAAAATAAGATTGTCAAAAAGAATCAGTGTGTTTCTACAGTAAAAGAGAATTCTATGCCCATTCCTCACTTATAAAAGAATTGATCGCTATATTTTATCTTAACTCTCTATCAAAATAACTAGCCAAAAACTGAACACTAAATTTGAAATATTGAGAAAAATTTAAAAACAAACCCCTGAAAAAGGAAAAAGCTAAATTATGGAAGTGCTGACAGTGAAGAAGCTAACAGACAGCCCAGGTGCCATAAACATGAACTCATACTGATGTTCTCACTAAGTACATTAATGGCACTTTGGTAGTTACTCCTTAAGTGATCACAAGCAGCAACACAATTCAAGCATGGAAAGAAAATAAAGTGTATAATTTTTAAAAAGTCATCACAGGACTGAGCATGAAAGCCTAAGCAACAATTTGCATTATAAGTATATTTCCTATTTGAGAAAATATCAGTCCACAAACTGACATAAATATATTAGGAAGGTTGCTCACATACTGTACAAGTTATCTTTGTTTTCAGGCATTAGCAATGTTATGATTTTGTAAGTGAGTTATGGGCCCAGGTAAAATCTTACCAAAAGCTAAGTGCCAAAAGATAAAACAGAAGGATGTAGAAATTGTAATTTTGCCTCGTGACTTCCTAGGGCTGGTCCAAAGAGCGATTAAAGTGGACACGGATTTTCCTATATTCTCCATCGTTACAGCAAACCAAACTGTCTCCAGTTGGCAGAAACAGGATTGAATATAAGGTTATTACCATATCTAAAGAGTATCTATCTTGTTTATGTTTTTCTGCATGCAAAGAATAAATATAATATTGTTTCATGAGGGTAAAATTCACATTAAACTTGTTCACTGCTATATTCTCAGCTAAGTATTATGGCTGAACTGGGGTCAGACCTTAATATATATTTCTTAAATTGATAACTGAAGTTTAATTTAGTAAAAACATTTTGGAAGAAAATCTGGGAAACATTTTAAGAAACTTAAATTTTTCTTTTCCTTTCATATTCTAATTTTATTTCTGGAAAGTTATCCTAACAAAAGAATTTTATTCTAACAAAATATGCAAGATTTATATTAAAGGATTTCCATGGCATCATTATTTGTAATAATATAAGTTAGAAATGAGCAAGATATCCTATTATAACAAATTAAGTTAAAATGGAGTATTAAATATCTATTAATATCATTTAAGCAGAATTTTTAAAAAAAGTTTAAAAGAAAAAGTACACAGTATGTTAGTAAATAAAAATTCAGTTTTGCAAACAGTATTCATGGATCTATTACAGTTTTGTTTATAAAATTATATGTATATGAATATTATATTTTATATAACAGAAATTATAGGTAATTTTTAATTTTTATTTGCCTGTACTTTCCAGCACTACCACAACAAATATTATTATATTTGTAAACTATATCTTATTAGAACATACCCCTTCCAAGTCATAAGAAAATGATAAAACGGTACATATTTAAAATTATAATTACATGGATTTTTAAACCAGCATCATTTACAAATCTAAATACTATAACTTTATCCCATTATATGTATTATAAGTAAAACTTTTATGTTTATATTTTCACAAAATATTTATCAATGTTACTTTTTTTTTTTTAGTGAGAGGATGACTGATAGAGAGACGGAGTCCCACAATGCCCCAACCTGGATACACTTGGCAACCCCGTCTAAGGCCAATGCTTGAATCAACAGAGCTATCCTCAGCACTTAGGCTGATGCTCGGACCTACTGAGCTATCCTCAGCCCCTGGGGCCAATGTTAAAACTAATTGAGCCACTGGCTGCCAGAGGGGAAGAGGAAGAGAAGAGGGAGAGGAAAGAAAGAGAAGCCGATGGCTGCTTCTCGTGTGTGCCCTGACCATGGACTGAACGCAGGACATCCATACACTGGGCTTATGGTCTATCCACTGAGCAAACCAACCAGGGAAATACTACTTTTTTTTACTATATTCATTTTGAACTATGAGAAAAAACTGTGACTACACAGTTTTACCTACATGACTACAGTATGCTCCTCTCCCTTCCCTCCTAGTCCAATTTGTAATAGGGCCTTGGCATTTTAAATGAGATAACAAGGTGGTACTTATCATGGACGAATAACTTCCACTCCTTCCTCCTCAACAAACTGAAGCCAGATACACACACACACACACACTTAAACACATTTTTTTTATCTACAGGCATCATCCAACTACCCAGAACATTACTTACAGAGGAGCTATTTAAAGAGAGCCATAAAAATCACTATTTCCTAAAATGGTGAGAAAATAATATATACATTTGTAACCATAAATGACAACATCTGTACTGTCAATATACATAAAAGAAAAGTAAAATGATGTCATTTATTGTGGAAAGATGAAAAAAGGCCATTGTTCTCAAATGAAAAGTTCACTGTTTATGAAAGAGAAAGGAAAAGAAAATAATAAAGAGAAGAAATTCATTTTAGTAAGACATTTACAATCTCCCAACAGCATTTCAATTTTCTTTCTTGCATAATTTTTTGTAATTGTCACCTTTTGACCCAAGTAGTCCCACAACAGACAAGTCTAAATACTCTTTCAATAATACCAACATGTTAATTGTGTTTATAAAAATTCATTAAAAATCAAATACCTCCTTTTCTCCCAAAATGATAACAGGAGACATTATGTATCTTATTTAATAGGTTTTTCTATTGCTCTTAAAATAGCCCAATAATAGCTTAATTTTAATTATATTTTTATCCAAAGTTCAGTGTCTGAATTTGGAGAATCTAAATAGTTCTTAATACCCATAATGTTTCAAGTTAGTAACTTATTGACAAAATTGTCAACATTAACCTGTATGTTTCTAACATGTAATTGGATAAATTTTAATATTTTAACATTTTTAAATGATTTTAAAAAGGAAAGAAAACTAAAGAAATTAACAAAAAGTGAGGGCTTACAATTGCAAAGACCTTCTCAGATAGACATAAAACACATAATTGAACTTTTAACTTAATTTTTAAATTACAGATTACTTAATATGAAGTCATATGTGTACTCAGTAGTCAAGTGTATATTTACCTATACACTGAGTTTTGTCTGTTGACAAAAGCATCTCAAGTATTATATTTCAAAGCAATATTCATTCCCCATTCAAAATTTCCTTAAGGTTCAAAAGCAAAATAAATAAATAAATATACCATTTTTGTATAGTGCAGAATTTTTATTTCCCTTAAAAGTTTACAACACATTATAGTCATTTTAGGATAGTAAGCAAAAACCATAACCTTGACATTTAAAATAATGTTACTAAAATAAAAAATAATTAGTTATCTTCACAAATTCTAACTCTCATTGAATTCCAAGAAACCTAACTCTAATAAAGAAGGCACTATGGTAACTAAATTAAAATTGAATGTCAATTAATTAAAATTACTAAGAATGAGAAAGTTGATGGATAAAAGCACAATTATATTCTAAGAAGAAGTTGGTTTACCAAAAACTAGCAACATATAATAAAATACTACTTGATATTCAAAAAAGAGATATTAATTTAGTGATTACATACTGAAAGTTGTCCAGATAAGAACTGTGGAACATCTCTCAACATGCCGGGACTCATGGGAGAGGTAACGGAAATAGAAGGACGGTCCATTTTTTGAGATTCGAATGAGCTAGAACCTGAAATGGTAATTATACATAAATAATAATAATAATGTCTCTTTATTAGTATTTAATAATTTTCATCATAAAGCTCTTAAAATTTTTTAAATGTCTACAGAATGTCATAGACCATTTTCATAGACACGATGTCCCAAATACACTTAGCACATTTTACTGAAGCATAAGTGAAGCTTAGGGATTCTCTTAAGACCAATGAGAAACCATTTTCTGTGCCAATAAAGCAGAGTCAGACATCTATCTCAAGACTCACTTACTTTTTTTAATATGTACTAAAAACTCTTATTTTACAAAAACAGTAAGAAAAATTTTAAATAGAAACTTAAGTATGAAAAACCAAAGCCTAAATTGACAAGGCAATTTGAGGATGCTCTAACTTTGTAATACTAAAAATGTAAGTACTAGAATGTTAATGATAAAAATGTTTGCAGGAAGTGATTTTTTAACCATATTTGAAAGAATAAGTTAGATAGGCAGAAAGGAAGTGGACTACAAAAAAGAAACATAGGAAAAAGCAGAAGCACAGTACTCTGAAGTGGTATGTATGAATTTATTTGTATAGAAGGGAAGGAACATATTGAAAAGTGAATAAAAATGGGGCTAATGGAATACTGGAGGGATTTAGTGCCTGGATTCATTTTGGCAGTATAAAATAGCCATGATAAATTCTTATGAATGAAGTAATAAAAACAGCATTTCAGGAAGGTGAGTTTACCACTTATTTAAAGTGCACATTGAGTTGAGAAACATAAAAAACAGTCAGGAACAAATGGAATTCAATAATAATAAGGAAGGTGGCAAAAATAGAATAGAAAGAATTCAGGTGCTATCTTAAAATAAGAAAATGAGGACTCAGAAACCAATTAGATAAGAAATATAAAGGAAAGCCCTGGCCGGTTGGCTCAGCGGTAGAGCGTCGGCCTAGCGTGCGGAGGACCCAGGTTCGATTCCCGGCCAGGGCACACAGGAGAAGCGCACATTTGCTTCTCCACCCCTCCGCCGCGCTTTCCTCTCTGTCTCTCTCTTCCCCTCCCGCAGCCAAGGCTCCATTGGAGCAAAGATGGCCCGGGCGCTGGGGATGGCTCTGTGGCCTCTGCCCCAGGCGCTAGAGTGGCTCTGGTCGCAACATGGCGACACCCAGGAGGGTCGCAACATGGCGACGCCCAGGATGGGCAGAGCATCGCCCCCTGGTGGGCGTGCCGGGTGGATCCCGGTCGGGCGCATGTGGGAGTCTGTCTGACTGTCTCTCCCTGTTTCCAGCTTCAGAAAAATGCAAAAAAAAAAAAAAAAAAAAATTAAAAAAAAAAAAAAAAGAAATATAAAGGAAAGAGAAGAGATGACAATAAGATTTCAAGTCTTGTAGCCAGACACAGGGGCCAAGAAAGTGCCCTATGCATGTGTCTTCTTCTCTGCACAGTACCATGCTGATCTTCCCTGGGATACAGGACACTGAGAAATCCTGTTTGAAGGAATTAGTGGAAAAGTTAATTGGGAGCACAGTGACCCTGAGACATCCCAGGGGAGATATAAAACAGGTAACTAAATATATAGATGGCACCAAATGGATAGTAGACATTAGTGTTAGGAATTAAACTGTAAAATGTCTCCCTAATTGGAGGCACACATAGATAGAATTCACCTCTACAGAGAGTGTAGTGTAAAGTGAAGGGGGAAATGGCTAGCCTTAGGATCAGACGTAATAGTGAGACCTTTTATAGATTCACACATAAAAATAATGCTTTTTATAGTAAGGAATAAGCTCAATTTTCTACATGTTCAGCTTCAAGGAACCAGAAAACATTTGACAGATTGTATTCTTTAAACATCCAGTGATGAAAAGACAATGATAAATAATTTTTATATGTAAAATTAAGAGTCATGTGACAATAAAACCATATGAACAGAAGAATTTATTGAGGGACTAAAAACAGAAGTTAAGAATTGGGCTTTGGAGAAACCTATTCTTTAGCATTTTTATAGAATAAAAGATTAACTCTGATTTGAGAAATGACACCTGTCTTCTCAGGAACAATTTTGGAATTGTTCCATATTGTTCATAAAATATCTGAATGAAGTAACATAAATTTATAAACTGTGTGTACTTCTTAGGGTTGTTTTAAGAACTGTGATAATATAGGTACAATACCAAGCAGTTTTAGAAACTCAATAAAATAAAAGTGATAAAAATAATATTATTATACATAATTATTATCATTATATTAGTATTTATTATGTTATAGTTTCATGTGATCATGATACTGTTTTTGACAAAATTATTTAACATCTAGCCAAAAATACTAAATCAAACACGTCATTTGATCATATTTTTAAGTATAGAAAACTGACATTCCAAAGAGATTTCACCTATCTGGTAAGGATTTTTAAAATTTTTAAACTTATAAAATTTAAAACAGCCCTATTTTGAAAGGATATCCTCAATTATTATGCATACAGGAATCCAACCACTTACCACCTTCATTGTAACCCACATGGTCTAATCATCTTGCCACTAAAATACTGAAATAGTCCTCTAACTGGTCCCTCTGCTTTCACATTTAACTCCATTTAATATATATTCAACAAAGTAGCTAGATTTTAAAACATAAGTCTTTCATCAACCCATATGATGGAGTTCTTAACTTCCTTCAGAGTAAAAGGGAATGTCTTTACAGTGGTTTATAAAGCCAGCACTTTGGCCCATTTCTGTCCCATCTTCCTTCGCACCATTCTCCCCCTTGCTCACTCTGTTGCTGCCAAACTGGACTTCTTGTTTTCTTTAAATGCATCTTAGGTTTTTCTGCACGGAGACATTGAATGTCTGGATCCTGTACCAGGAAAACTTTTCCCCCAGATAGCCAATCATTCAAACCTTTGCGCAAATCCTTCCTTCTGATGTGGTGTACCCTACCAGTGTATTTCAAATTGCAACCCTCTTCTCTTCTTTCACAATATCCCTTATCCTGCTCTCAATCAATAAAGAAACGTAGTTCACTGGGGGAAAAAATCATTAGTTTAACATCTAAAATAGCACTTTAAATAATAAAAAGTATTATGTGTTTAACATTATATAAAATAAACTTATACAATATGTCTATTGTTCCACTACAAATCTGAGGTTACACCAGAAATATTATCCCATTTTCTAAAATATACGTCAATAAGAGCATATATAATTATTCACTAGATTGTCCCAAGCATTCCCCATTTATTCCCCATTTACTGAGGCTTATGTTACATAGTAGTCAATTTTTAAAGCAGGGGAAATATTGGGGGGAGTAAGTGAAATTTTGGGAGTGATGCCATATTCATTATTTTTTATTGTGATAGTTTAACATATATGTCTGAATGTATCTGTGTATTTTCAATATGTATAGTTTATTGTAATATACTCCAATAAAGCTATCTAAAAATAGCTGTAGTTAAAACAGTGTGGCAAAAAAACTACCTTGAAGTATTATAGACTTTTGTACTTTTTCTCATAACATAAAATAATATTAAATTTTTAAACTTTATATGATTATAAACTTGATAACAAGATTATTATATTTTCAGCACTGGTAGTGTAGTTTAGCTGGTTAGTGTGCTGTCCCAATACTCGAAGGTTGTGGGTTCGATTTCCATTCAGGGCACGTACAAGAATCAACCAATGAATGCATAGACAAGTGGGAAAACAAATCGATGTTTTTGTCTCTCTATCCTCTCTTTCTCCCCCCTTCCCCTCCTCTCTAAAAAAAATTATAAATAAAATAAGTAAAAAAGATTATTCTATCTCCTACTTTGAATTAATAAATAAAATATTTCATTTTACCCCTGATGAATGACATAATTAATAACATTTTCTTCAAGAATAAATGAAACTTACTGGACTCCAGCTGTGCATGTGTGCTATCAGGTATTCTAGGTATATCTCTAAAATAATAGAAAAAGAAAACAAGAAATAATTGGAACAATTAATGCAACTGTTATTTTAATCACTATCAATATTATAACAGGACTTCATAAAATGAACAAAATTGTCTATGATAGCAATGTTACATAAATAAGAAAAAAATAAGCCATACTATTATTAATAAAACTATTCTTGGTTAAAATTAAATACTTCTCAAATATTAAAATTCATACATATATATCATATTTGTAAAAACATCTTTTATTTTCTATATGCCTCACTATACATTGTCCATACTAAAAATTTTCTGCATTCAACAAGTTTTATAGATACATTGTAATTCTATTCCATTGGTTATTTTACTTGCTATTGTTCTAAACCAATAACATTAAAATGAAAATAAAATATCACCAAGACAAAAAGGAAAATATTCAGATTCTGATTGAAAATGTTTAAATGATGGGTATACAACATAATTGAATGTCAAAATGATGTGGAGATGTTTTCTCTAAATTGATATACTCTAGTTGACCAATGTCACCACATTCAAATTAATTATCTAAATAAAATACTAAAAAGAAAAAAAGAATGCAAAAGTTTAAATGTAATAGATCTACTGAGAAGAATGCAAACATGTTTTCTTTGGGACTTTATTTACACCAAAAATATGTATATTTTGTTTGAGATTTGCCAAAAAATGTAGATATTAATGATTAAGATTATTCAGAAAATTACATAAAAGAATATTTAAAACATTAAACAAAAATGTTTAGAGAGTATTTTTTAATGTGAAGAAATATATTTGATTAATAAACTAAGCCTGATACAGTACAATATTACAATACAAAACTTTAAAAACACAAAATGAAAAAGAGAATTTGTGTGCCAGATTCATTACATTTGAAAGGAAAACTTCTAGTGGTTACTAGAGAGAAGGGAACGTGGGGGAGGGGGAAGGGAATGTGCGATGGGGGAAGGGGACTAGCATGAATGGGGAGGACGAGCAGTGGGGGGAAGGGTATAAAGAGGGACAAATATAAGGTGACAGAAAATGGTTTGACATGGGGTGATTGGTATACAACATAATAAACAGTTCAAATACTATAGAAATGTTCCCTTGAAACCTATGTACTCTTATTGATCAATGTCACCCTGTTAATTTTCTAAATAAAATTTTTTAAAAAAGAAAGGAAAATTTCAAACACTAAGTTAACATGTCATCTCTACAGCATAAAAAGAGAATAAAATACTATAGTCCAATATTTCCCAAATAAGTAAAAACTGGGTAAATATTCTACAAAAAATAATTTCTATAGCCTCCACTTTAGAATGACCCTAAATTGAACATGTATTTAATAATTCACTATCAGTTTATAAAGTTTAATTGCTTTTTTCTAACTATAATTATACATTTTACATTGGCTTAAAATATAAGCTTTTATAAAGGAAATAATACTGTGATGTTTAATAAGTAAATCTTATTGGTTCAAAGGACTATATTAATTGTCAACTTTAGAAAATTATCAATTTTAATTCTCATCTTTCATTTTGGATTTTGTTTATATGAGTCCTTTCTCTTTTTTCCTTAGTGATCTAGCCAGAGATTTGTCAATATTCTTGATCTTTTCACAGAATCAGCTTTTTTTTGTATTAATTTTTTCTCTAAGTTTTTTGTTTTCTATTTCATTTAGTTCTGCTCTAATTTTTATATTTCCTTTCTTTTGTTAACTTTGGGTTGCCTTTATTCTTTTTCTAGGTCTTTAAGATGTGATATGAGGTTGTTTAGTTAAGATATCTCTTGTTTCTTGATACAAGCCTATAATGATAAAAAGTTCCCTCTTATTACTGCTTTCGCTGCACCACAGAAATTTTGATGTCTTGTTGTCATTTACATTTGTCTCTATATATCTTTTGGTCTCTACTTTTATTTCTTCTTTGACCCAGTCATTGTTTAGAAGTATGTTGCTTAATTTCCACATTTTTGTGGATTTGTTATTTTCTTTTTTGCAGTTGAGTTCTAAATTCAAAGCCTATGGTCAGAAAATATGCTTGGTATAATTTCAATCTTCATAAATTTGTTGATGTTAGTTTTGTACTCCTACATATGGTCTATTCTTGAGAATATTCCATGCACACTAGAAAAGAATGTAAAATCTGATGTTCTGAAATTTCCTGTAAATGTCTAACCATTTGGTCTAGTGTTTTGTTTAAGGCTGATATTTCTTTTTTGATTTTCTGTTTGGATGATCAATCTAAAGCCATCAATGTTCTCTTGAGA
Organism: Saccopteryx bilineata; assembly: GCF_036850765.1. Taxonomy (NCBI): domain Eukaryota; kingdom Metazoa; phylum Chordata; class Mammalia; order Chiroptera; family Emballonuridae; genus Saccopteryx; species Saccopteryx bilineata. The sequence continues at coordinate 31,639,584 of NC_089492.1, forward strand.
TCTCCAAGTACGAATGTGTTGTTGTCTGTTTCTATTTTTAGATCAGTTAGTAGATATCTTATATCTTTTGGTATTCACTGATTTGGTGCACATATATTACTAAGTGTTATGTCTTCTTGATACAATGTTCCCTTTATCATTATGAAATGTCTATCTTTGTCTCTGGTTATCTTTGTTGTCTTCAAGTCAGCACTGTCAGATATTTTTTTCTTTAGGTATTATTTTCTTGGAGAATCAGATTCAAACCTTACACTTTGAGTCTACTTATGTCTGTGCAGCTTAAGTGTGTCTCTTGAAGGCAGCATATGGTTGGGTTTTGCTTTTGGATCCAATCTGCTACTCTGTGTCTCTTTATTGGTGAGTTCAGTCCATTTATATTTAGGGTAATGATTGACCCTTGAGGGTTTACTATAGCCATTTATGTTTTGTTTTCTGGTAGCTCTGTGTCCCATTTCACTATTCTCTTTGGTGTTTCTGATAGTTGTTTTTGGGGTTTTTTAGTGGTGTTCCATACTTCTTTTCCCTGTTTCTTCTTTATTTAAGCTATATGTTTCAGTAGCGGCTTTTTTTGTGGGTATTTACCATTAGGTTACTAAGAGGAAAATTTTCATGATCCTAAATTGAGCATGCATTTAATAATTCATTGTCAGTTTATAAAGTTTAATTGCTTTTTCTAATTATAAGTATACATTTTACATTGGCTTAGAATATAAGCTTTTATAAAGGAAATAATACTGTGATATTTAATAAGTAAATCTCATAGGTATTTTGTCTTATGAGTGCTTCTGTACTCCATCCTCCTTTGCTACTGCAGATCTTTATTGTCGCCTCTTTTATGTTATTGTCACAGATTATCCTTGTTTTTATTGTGACCTTGTTGGAGCTTTTACTTATAGTGTTCATTTGTTTTGTTCTTTGTATCTGGTCAAATAACCTCCTTTAGTATTTCCTGCAGTGGGAGTTTTCCGGTGATAAATTTCCTCAACTTCTGTATGTCGGAAAAAGTTTTTATTTCTCCTTCCTATTTAAAGAAAACTTCAAGAAAATAAAATTCAAAGAGACAAAGAGAAATAAAATGAAGGAAATAAAGGAAAAAAAGATTTCAGTTTTAAGAGGTTACTTTTTTTTTCCAGTAGGTGTCACTGTGTTATATGCTTTAGTTCTGTGAAATTACTGGGCTGACATCTGCTGACATGTTGGTGTCACAATGATGTAGGTGGGTACACAATCACATTGGTGGATGGGATATGCTGTTAGGGCTTTACAGCTTTATAGCTTTAGCAATGGCAACCTTAGGCCTCCATGTGCTCTTCCCCAAGTCTCAACAGGTCAGAGGACCAGACACGAAGCATCTCTATTCTTCAGGGGGAAGAGTGACTCTGGAGAGTTAACTGTGGGGTCTGTCATTGCCGCTCTCCATACTCACAAGGTGAGGGATCTGGAAGGCTAGAGGGCCGCACTTTGGTTTTCTCAGTCTCTGCACTGAGGACTGTGGGCAGACCACAGGAACACTGGCTGTGACCCTGTACTCTGCTGCCATTTTGGTTTAATATTTTCCCCTCTACCCCTCAATCTCTCCGCTCCCCCTTCCAGGAAGAAGCCCAGTCACTCTGGCCTTCACTCTCTGTGTCCCAGCTGAAAAAATCCAGACAGCCCAAGTTTCCTTCCTCCCCATAATCCTGGCTGATTAAGAAAAAAAAAAGCCAGTCGCTCCTGATTTCTCTCTGGGGGAACTGCGATTGTGTCTTATTCTCTGCCCCCCCCATTTCAATCCCTCCCACCTTTAGTTCATTTGGTGTACAGATCTTTCAGGTGCACCTGCGAACTAAGCTGGGGTTCCTTCACTGCGTTATAGTTGTTCAATTTGATAAAATTTCAAGGGAAGAGATCAGGAGTATCTTCCATGCTGCCATTACTCTGGCATCCTTGACCCTCATTTTTATAATATAAAAGACATAGTTCATGAAACTGCCTTTAAAAGTAATTGTTTCTATGGTCCTCTTCTACTAATGCCATTAACTATCAACTAACCTACTAAAATAATAAAAATAATAATTGACTAAATATGTCTTATATTGTAATTAACTGTAAAAAGATGTCATGATATTTGGTAAAGTGTTTTTAGTAAAAGAAAAAATGTTAATATAATTTCTTTTTATAAGGTAAACAGACATTTTTAGATGGCACATCACAAATTCTTTAACAGTAGTCAATTTTGTGCATGTGAAAAGCATACAAACCAACTTACCCAATAGGCCTTGAAACAACAAGCTCCACTTGTGGTTCAGGTTTGGATTCCAGAATGATGTTATATACTTCCTCAAATGTGGCTCCTTGCAGTAGCCTTCCATTCCATTCTAACACTTCATCACCTAGTTTGTGTGTCAGTAATGATAATCTTAGAAAGAAAATCCAATCCATAAAATGCACTCTAAACAAAGCAATCTTAAATGGCAATGAACTCCATAGAATAAAATTACCATTATGAAACAAGAAACATTGAGAACAACTCCACTGGCATAAAATTTAATGATAAGGATGATTTTACCCAAGAGGACAGGATCAGTAAAGCAATTACATAAAAGTTGTCTCTGTGATTTCCAAGATTTTTCAGAGGTATCTTGTCCATGAATAGCGGTTAGTTCTTCTTCTGATGGGGAGCAAAGTCAGGAGCAACCTGTGACACCATCTTGGTGATACAGATACTCTAATTCTAGAAACTATCAATACCATGAAGATTTTATAACTCTTTGTTTTAGTTTTTTCAATATACATTCGGCTGAGCATCTTGTCTAAATTCTCTTGTAAGAAGCTTAATATTTAGTATCTGACTGAATCCTCTCCAAGGCACTCAAGGATCTTTTCTATCCATTACGAAAGAGATAAAAATGACACATTTTAGAAAATATGTATTTATTTAAAAAGTATGTTTCCCAAACTATGCTGGAATTTTTCAAAAGAAAAGTGAAGGCTTATGGGAAACAAAGTAGGTTAATACTAGATAAGAGTAAGAAATATCAGTAAGCAAAAAGTGATAATAATAATTAGTAACTATAACAATCTTTTTATCTAATGTGACCCAAATAATAGCATAACTTTCCATTAATGAGTAAATTTAAGTTAAATGAGCTTTTTGTTACTGATTTAATCATATTTAGAGCTGGATAACTTTTTCATAACTACTAGTGTTTAGCAAGTTAAATGGAAATAATCAAAAATAAAAACCTACCTGGTCTAAGATGTCCTACAGTATCAGCTAAACTTCCTTTTTTTACTTTGGTAATAAATGCACAGAGCCGACCTGATTCAGTCATTTTTCCTCCTACAACCTGTTTAAAGCAGGAAAGTGTTAAGGCACATATTATTCCCATGAACATGGCTGAAGATTCAAGTAAAAAATAACTAGACAATTTGCAGCTTCAAAACTATAATTTACTATACTAAAAATATTTTTTCAGTAATATAGTGTTGTTATTAAGAACTGAGTACATGTCTCAAGAGTAAGCTTTTTACATATTCCAAATGTTTTACAATTTAATCCATTATTTGTTGAAAATGTTGCATATGTAGAAAAATCAATTTATAATTTCTTTCTTTATTATAGAATTCTTAACTTCTGTCACTTCTAAAAACATGTTATTTCAGTCCTATGTAATTAATACATAGATTTCAAATGTTACAGAATATAAATACTTGTTACTTTTATTATAATTATGATATGCTACCAAAATTTAATCATTAGCCTTTTAGGCACATTGATAATATGCATGATAATGATATACTTTTCCTGAAAAAAAGTACAAAATTTACTTAACCTCTTCAGAATTAACGGGAACTTGTGACCATCTATATTTCAGTTTTTCTAATTTTATGTTTCTATCTGTATACAGGTGAGGCAAAAGTAGATTTACAGTTGTTCATATGAAAATACAACAATTAATAAATAATAATGCAATGCCTGACCAGGCAGTGGCATAGTGAATAGAGTGTCAGACTGGGACACAGAAGACCCAGGTTCAAAACCCTGAGTTTGCCAGCTTCAGCATGGGCTCATCCAGCTTGAGCCAGTGCAGGGTCACTGGCTTGAATGTGGGATCATGGATATGGTCCCATGGTTGCTGGCTTGAAGCCCAAGGTCACTGGCTTGAGCAAGGGGTTATCGCTCTGCTGTAGCCCCTGGGTCAAGGCACATATGAGAAAGCAATCAATGAACAACTAAGGAGCTGCAATGAAGAATTGATACTTCTCATCTCTCCCTTCTTGTCTGTCCCTTTCTTTCTCTCTCTCTGTCTCTGTCACAAAAAATATATACTGATCACAAAAATTAGAGGATATTTTATCGTTTCATATTCATTTTGAAATATCCCCTAATTTTTGAGAGCAGTATATATTTTTTGATATATACTCTGTCTCATGTACTCATAGCTGTAAACCTGCTTTGCCCTCTCCTGTATATCTTCTATGAAAAAAACCCCATATATATATATATATATATATATATATATATATATATATATATATTATGCTGTGGAATCATAGATGTACCTGCAAGAGAGGTCTCTTACAAAATTAATACTTGGATTCTCATCAACTGCAAGTCAATCAATATATCAGTGTTATAGAAAGCTAAGGAAACAACAGTAAGTAATTTCATTGACTAAAACAGTTTTTTTCCAAATTGAGTGAAAAATATCTGAATTCACAAACCACTGATTTGTCTTATTCCATTTATTTATTCCGAAACTGCAGTGATTTAAACTCAGTTGCAGTTCAGTTAATATTAACTATTCCTATATTTGATTCTGAAAATTAAGTATGTAAATATTTTGGATTTAGATACATCCTGATGTTAATTTATAAAAACTTTTTTTGACTTGATAAATTGTAACAGTAACAGTATTACTGACTATATTGTTATTGAAATAGTAAAATGTGTCACCCACTCTAGTAAATTCTTTTTGTTTTTTGTTTTTTCTGAAGTAAGAAGCAGGGAGGCAGAAAGACAGACTCCCGAATGCACCTGACCGGGATGCCCACTAGAGGGTGATGCTCTGCCCATCTGGAGCATTGCTCTGTTCCAACTGAAGCCATTCTAGTGTCTGAGGTGGAGGCCATGGAGCCATCCTCAGCACCTGGGCCAACTTTGTTCCAATGGAGCCTTGGCTACGAGAGGGGAAGAGAGAGATAGAGAGAAAAGAGAAAGGGAAGGGTGGAGAAGCAGATTGGCACTTCTCCTTGTGCCCTGGTCGGGAATCAAAACCAGGACTTCCACATGCTTGGCCAACGCTCTACCACTGAGTCACCAGCCAGGGCCCGCTGTAGTAAATGTTTAAATATTGTTTTATTGAATCTCATTATAACAATTTACTAAGCATTATTACCTCCATTATACAGATGAGGAGTCTGAGGCTCAGAGAAGTTTAGTTGACAATGTCATGCATTTAATAATTTCTGTACCTAGAAATCAAGCCAAGACTTCCTAACCTCTATATTACACTGCTCTAACACTATACTGTGCAGATCTGGATTTAAATCCCACCTTTATCACCTTCTTGTGACTGTGGGTAAGTTACCAAAATTTTCTAAGCTTCTTTTTTTTCTGTTGTGAGTGTTAAACAAAATGATAGATGTAAAATGCTCAGATAAGTGCCAGCCACATGTCAGTCACCCAATAAACATCAGGTGCCCAACTCCACTTACACCCCAAATTGCATAATATATTTCACTAAGTTGGAAGGAAACTTCTGTAGCAATGGTTTAACTCAAACATTTACTCTTTATTCATTCCAGTTTTTAATTCACTATACAGATGTACAAAAAGCAAACAAATAGAACTTTATTTGGTATAATTACCAAATATTTATTAGGTAATTTATAATAAAATATAAATTGATGTTTATATTAAATCTTCTAACATAAGTATTTTTGAGTTTCCAGACTTCAAACAGTTTTCTCTCTCTCTCACACACACATACACATATTTTGCTACTCTAATACAAAAATGTATAGTCTTAAATAATATATATATTGTATTTCTGAAGTTTATATGTTTAGTAATTGATAAAACTATTATTTAAATAAAATATAAACACAAATACAGACATAAAGTACAAACTGTACAAGTAAAGTAAGTTTGTGCACTGTATTTAGTATTCAAATATATAACTTGTTATAATTTTCAAAGTTATATATACCAGAATTATTGTATAATAAGGGCAATGTCTTAAATAAAACATGGAAAATAAGAATGGATAATGAAGGCAAATATTTTGAAATTCTTGAAAATGAAAAGAAAATCAACTAAACTGGTAGAGGTAGAAAGAGTTATTATCTCTTTTGCATCTCTGATAAATCTATAAAGTATTATAGAGCTAAAATCCTAAATATTTCATCACATACCTTCAAGCCAAGCATTGCTCCTGAATCTCGAGGTACACTTCCATCTTTTAGACGTTTATTTAATAAAATACGACCAATTAAACGATCTCCATCTTTAGATGGCTGCCACGTGACAGGGTGCTAACATATTGCATCAAAAAACAAAAAACAAAATTAATTTCCTTTTATGACAAATGACTCCTTATTTTACAATCTCTCTAAATTTCAGATTTCCAAAGTGTTATGATTACACAAACCAGTGTGCATTCAAAACTTTGATCAAAAGGGCTTACTATATCATGTTTATAACCTCAATTTTATATTCTCAAGTTTTTCAAAATCAAACTACTTCTAATCCTTACAGTGCTGACACAATACTCAAATTATACAGTTCTACAAAATCTGAGAAATCTTTAAAATAGTCAAACTCTAATTACATATGTGCTAAAGAATAATAAGTTCACAGGTAGAAAAGATTGAAATTCTATATAAATAAACTTACTTAAAAATGAAATTTTAATCTTCAAAACTTTTGGAAGACTGACAGACCTTATTACAATAAAAATTAAAAGGTCAAATTACATAAAACACAAAATCCAAACCTATGATGAGGGCTTTTGTGAAATAGGTTTCTAGATTAAAATTACAAAAAATACACGAGCCCCAATAACATTCTGATTAATTCTAGGAGAAATAAGCCTAATTCAAAGGTGAGGATAGATTACATTTCTCACTGTTTGGAGGTACATTTATTCTTTCAAAGGCTTTGATCTAGTTAGTAAATTAATTTTATTAGATAATTCAGTGGTATATCTTGTTAAATAACCTTGAAGATATTAGGAGTTTATCTTTTTCTTAGGGCAGAACCAAGCTCTTTATAAATCAAACACCATGCCATTATGAATTATATGTCAAATAACAATGTAAGTGATTTGTGTAATCACATTTCAGTTATCTTAAAGTAACATGCACATCGTCATGCAAAATTTAGCAGGCAAAAGACAAGTTCCAGTCAATCACTTCTATATGGTAATAAGATTTCAGAAGTCTCACTACTCTAAAAGCAAAAATAATAAATACCAAAGCAGATGGCAATGGTTCTAATACTAATTAGTGCTACATTGAAATGCTATGACAATAAAACAAAAGAGCAAAATGACAGTGAAAGGGAAAAAAGAAAAACAACTTTTTCTGTGCAAACAGACCCAATTATCATCTCCCTTTTGCCTGGGATTCAAACTCTTAATAATTTAATTTTCATCCCAAGGAAAACATATGCAAGCAATCAAATAAGCCAATCCAAAAAAAATTCTTTGTTATTTGTGGTTTACAGTAACATTATAAAATTCTCTCATGCGACCACAGACAAATTCCTTTGTTCCTAATTTTTATTTCATTTACTTATTTTTTGGTATGCCGTCAAACAACATAAACAGCAAAGCAAGCAAGAAATATTTTGATTTTTTTCTTTTGGTTTTGTTTTTCTTTTCTGCACCTTAAGAAATGCTACATTGAACCTTGCAATGCCCTGTTCTTTTATTAAGTTTAGTTTGAATGAGTGACAGAGAGCAAACGAAGACCAAATGAGCAGGTTAAAAGGCAGGCTCCACAATCTCAGTACCTTATCACTATGGCTATGTTCCTCGTTAAGGGTTGTGCTACTACAGGTATCTACCCCAGAGTCCTTAATCTGAGGCTCAGACCATTCCAAATCCTCTTCCAAAGAGTGGCCACCAAAGTACATCATTTTCTTTTGTCTCTCAGACCTGGTGTTAGAGTCCGACAATACTGCCTGCTCACTAGTTTTTCTTTTTCCCTTTTGACTGTCCCCTACAGGTGTGGGATAAAAAAAAAAAGATACAAAAAAGAAAACATGCAAAAGTGTAAATAAAAAAGGAAAAGTGAAATGATAACAGAAATTAAATAGTAAGGCTCCGCATGTCTCACCAAAGACATTGGGGAGGCCTCACTGCTATGCCAAGACGTATGGTCCAACCAGTTGTAATCCATGTCTCCTGTGAGAGTCAGACAGACAAAAGAGTGCAGTAAAGGAGACGGCAAAAGAAATGACAGACAAAGACATTATACAATTTTAAACTGTGTGAAACTGTCTGGTTTGAAGAACTTTGCCTGCAGCACTTACTATGCATACCAAGAGAAAGCTAGCATTCCATATGAGTAAAATTTATAGAATGCAGAATATAAAGTTATGGTCTCTACACAGACCCTATAGAACAAAAGTACTGAAAGAAGAGAAAAGGCTAATAATAAACAGGAATTAAAATAAAAAAATGATATATTCTGAAAAAGAAAAAGACTATTGGTTATGTCTGTTATTCATTCTATATTTTTCATGCTGGCCATCACACATGAGTTATTCTTCACAGATTAAAGAACATTCTAAAAACTAAACAGTGGCTTGCCAATAACCACTTCAACAAAAGCCAAGTCATTAAATGTTTTTCCTAGAATGTAGCATATTGTTTTTAATGCTGAAACCTCCTAAAAATATTTGGTGGTTAAAACAAAAGTAAAGGTTACACAAAAGAATAATTTTGTATGAAAATGACAAAACACATGCCCTGAAATGCTATTAGTAAAAATAAAATAAACTTTACTAATATCATGAATTATTTAATAATATTTTGAAAGAATTTTTCAAGTAGTTTTAGAAATTTCATGCTCGTAAGAATTAAATTTTCTTAGGCTCACCAGCTTGAGTTCAAGTTCGCTGGTTCGAGCAAGAGGACACTTGGTCTGTTGTAGCCCCCCGGTCAAGGCACATATGAGAAATCAATCAATGAACAACTAAGGAGCTGCAACGAAGAATTGATGTTTCTTATCTCTCTCCCTTCCTGTCTGTCTGTCCCTATCTGTCCCTCTTTCTGACTCTCTGCCACAAAATAAATAAATAAACAAATAAAATAATTTTGTCAAAAATTTGTGCAATTAGATAAATATCTATTCCCTAACTTACATGCTATTTATTTATGTCACATTTGGAAATGAATTCCTTTAGTCTATGTGTGCACATATACCTTTTAAAACTCTATTTATACTTTCACTTATATAGTAATTAAAAATATTTACTAAACACCTTCCATTTGTTAAGCATTGTGCTAAGCTCTAGTGTATGGGGTAAAACAATGACATATAGAAAAGAGATAAGTATAATAAATAAGTCATCAGGGTCACATAAGAAAATACAAACACTGAGATAGTATAAGATCTAATTTAAGTTTAGGGGTCAGAAAACATCTCTAAACACACGATGTTTAAGATGAGAACTGAAATGTGTGACCTAAAGGATAAGTAAGGAGACAGGCAGAGGAAAAACAAAAATCATGCATTCACAATACAGTATACTGAGATGTATTGTAGAACTGGGCAGCCCAAACCAGTATAATTATGTTAACTAGTGTCACCCTTAAATTTTAAAAAATTAAAAAGGAGAAACAAGTACTCCAGGAAGAAGCAACAACATGGCACTGTAAAAGAACTGCTAGGACACCAGTGTGTCTAAACCGAAAAGAATGAGGGCAAATGTAATTCTAGATGAGACTGGCTAGGCAGCACAAACCAACTTAGTGAGGCCTTTTTATGCCATATTCAAGACAATAAATTTCATTCCTTGAAGGATTTTACATATGACAGTGATGTAAACTGATTTACATTTTTAAAAGATGAATCTAAGCAGTAAAAGGCATTTGCAGTAATCCATCTGACAGGTGATTAGAGCTTTAACAAAAGTGATAACAGGCATGCTAAGAAAAGAGAACTAAGAGGTGTTTTGGAGGTAGAATTAAGTATTATGAAAGACCGAAGCGTCAAAAATAGCTCTCAGGTTTCTGGCATTAACAACGGAATGTAAGGAAAGACATTTGTGAGAGGGAAAAGGCTGGAGGAAGAACACTGTATTAGGGAAGGAGCAGGAAGGAATTACTCTATTTCACAGAATCTAAGATGTCACTAAGCATAAGATTCATAAATATAAAAACAAAAACATGCACCTTAAGCCCTGGCTAGTTGGCTCAGTGGTAGAGCCTGGCGTGAGGAAGTCCCAGGTTCGGTTCCGAGTCAGGGCACACAGGAGAAATGCCCATCTGCTTCTCCACCCCAGCCCCTCTCACATCTCTCTCTCTCTCACTCTCTCTTCTCCTCCCCTAGTGCAGCTGAGGCTCAATTAGAGCAAGTTGGCCCCAGGCACTGAGGATGGCTCCAGGGCTTCTGCCTCAGGCACTAAAAAATGGAGCAAGGGCCCCATGGGCAGAGTATCACCCCCTAGGGGTCTTGCCAGGTGGATCCTGGTCTGGGAGCATGAAGGAGTCTGTCTCTGCCTTCCCTCCTTTCACTAAATTAAAAAAGAGAGAGAAAAAAATGCATATTAGAATTTATAAAACAAGTGATTAAGTTTGGACATATTGTTTAAAATACCCATAAAGTATTCAAGTGAGCACATAGAAAATCAATTGGTTAAGCTATAATAAAGGTTAAAAGGAAGGTCTGAGCGGGAGACACAGTTTGGAATTAGTATCATACAGACAGGAGTAAGTAGATCACTTAGGAGCAGAGAGTAAAGTAAGAGATGAACAGGACATTTATATCTAACATTTAGAGTTTGAGTTGAGAAAAAAGAAAAAAAAGAGAGAGAGAAAGAAAGACTAAGAAAAAACACTCAGAGAAAAATAAATGGAAAGAAATGAAGTCTCAAAACCAAACAGAAGAGAGTTTCCTAAACAGTGGAAGAAATCAAATAGACTGAATGATTTCTATACATCAGAACTAAAAAGTGCGTATTTGATACAGCAACAGGAAGATCAGGAAAAATGTTAGGGAAAGCACTTTGGATAGAATGATAAAAATTAAAATTAAACTGAAGTAAATGAAGAGTGAAAGAGACAAGTACAAAAAAATGTATATAGATGAATGATTCACAAAGCAAAATCCCCAAAATAGCATTATTAACATTTTTTAGGGCTTGTCAGAAATGCAAGTTTCTGGGCACCACCCAACACTTAATCAATCTGAAATTCTGTAGCTGGGCCTGGAAATCAGCATTTTACCAAGCTCACCAGGTGATTATGATCTCACTGATGATCAAGAAGCACTGGAGGCCAAATATTTTAAGAAGTTTATTTATGAAGGATAATAAAGTTGTGCTAACACACACTAAATTTGATTTGTAGAAAAAATTCTTTAACCTGTGAAGTACAGAAGTGCTTTCTAATCTTTTCTATGGCAAAAAAGACAATTATAATTTTAAGAGTACCCAAAAAACTAAGAGTATTTCTATCTCAAAAAAACAAAAACAAAAACTATAACCCTTTGCAAATAAACCACTGTCTCACAACAAAGCATTGATAAATTTCTGAGTTGATATAAATAAGGAATGGAGACTATAAATGAAATTTCTTGGCTGGTTTAAATGAAGGTAGAAGAATTCAGCTTGAAATCTCTTTTTTACCCCTTATATCGGTAACCTACCAATAAAATGTAGGTCTCCTATATAAATAAGAAAAATCAACTGTTTAACCATTTGAAGCCAAAGTGAAAATATCTGATTAAACAAACAAACAAAAAAGTATACATGGTAGGCACTCAGTAAACATTTGTTGAGTGAGAAAAATTACTGTTACTATACGAATTAAATAAGGTATATGTAAAACATATAGAAAATAGTTTTAGGACTATTATTATTTAGATAGTCTTATTTTGTATAGTTTCAAAAAGCATAAATAAAATATTTTTAATAGCAGCACAAAAATGTATTGCTAGGCTTTCCAATAATTAAACAAAAAATAGAGAACATAAAAAGAACCAAATGGAAATTTTAAAACTTTTTGAAAAATAACTAAAAATAAAAAAGCAAATGGATGGGCTCAACTGCAGAATGGAAAAAAACAGGAGAACTACAATAGACTTGGAAACATAACAATATAATTTACACAATCCAAAAGAAAGAGATAGAGAAAATATACTGTAAAATAAAATAAACAGAGTCTCAGGGGCTTGAGGTATTAAAATAAAATTAAATGAAGTAACTGAGGAGTTAAACAGAAACAGCAAAGTTGAAAAAATGTATATAGATGAATGGTTAATAAAACTAATCTCCAAAATAGCATAATAGAAGATTTATCTCAGTGTAGTCCCAGAAGAAGAGAAAGATCAGGCTAAAGTCTTTGAAAAGTTAATGGCTGAGAATTCCCCAAATTTGCAAAACAGGTAAGCCTACTGATTCAAGAAACTACATAAACCCTTAACAAGAAATATACAAAAAAAAAATCTGTACCAAGACACATCACAATAAAAATAAAAACTAAAGACAAACTCTGGTGAAAGCAGCAAGAAAGAAACAGCACCTTACCTAAACAGGAAAAGTAATTCTAATGACAATGATTTCTCATCAGAAACCTTGGAGGCCAAAATGAAGTAGCACAATATTTTTAAATTACTGATAATAAAAGAAATGTCAACCCTGAATTCTAAATATGGTCAAATTATCTTTCAGAAATGAATGAGGAATAATGACATTTTCAGACAAAAAGAAAACTCAGACAAAGAGAATTTGTCACCAGTAGATCTACCCCAAAAGAATGACTAAAAGAGGTTCTGGAAAGAAAAAGAACGAACCTGAAAATATGGAGAAAGAATAAAGAATACGTAAGCAAAAATATGAGTAAACATCATAAGCTTTCCTTCTCACTCTAATTATGCTTGATGGTTGAAGCAAAAAGTACATACTGTCTGATGTGCTTTTTGACACATATGTAAGAAATATTTAAAACAATTGCATTATAAGCAGAAAAGGCAAAATAACAAAGTATGTAATGTTTCTACATAAGATGTCAACAGCTATAGGATGTGATAAGTTGTGCATTAATATTACCTAGAGCAATGGTTTGCAACATTTTTGTATTTGGATACCAGAGAAAATAGGAAAATTATTTCAGGGACCACTAAGACAAAATAATCCTGAGCATAAGTGCATTTGACCAAGATTATTGGGTCTATAATCTTCATACATCAGGGTGGTTAAATCTTTCACAGACTGGGACAAAATTTCTGGTGGACCAGTTGAAAAACACTGATCTATAGCAACTACTTAAAAAAATAGAATACATTTGCAGAGAAATAGTCAAAATATTATAAATGAATTATAATGAAAATAAAAAAAAAGTTTAAAAATCCATAGGAAGGCAAGAAAAAATAAAAAAGAGAAACAAATAAAGAAAATGGCAAACAACAAAAAGATCCAGACCAATATCCCTCATGAACATAAACACAGATATCCTAAACAAAATATTAGAAAATATAATTCAGCAACAGTATATAAAAAGAATTATACACACTGAACATATGGATTTTATTGATATAGTGCAACACTGGTTGAATATACTAAAAATCAAAGTAGCCTTATCATATTGACAAGTTATAGGAGAAAAATCATATGATCTCATTCATTGATGCAGAAAATTTATGATAAAAAATATATATAGTAACAAGGAGTGGAAAACTTAAGTAAATAAAGGATATCAACCAAGACCTGTAGCTAAGATAACATTTAATAGTAAAAGGTCAACTGTTTTATATGAAGAAAAATTTCATCAAAAATGATACCTTTATTTTCATAGCTAAAAAGTGCAAACAACCAAAATGTCCTTCAATGGGTGAACAGATAAACACATTGTGATATAACCATACCATGGAGTACTACTCAGTAATGAAAAGGGGGGAAAAACTATTGATACATAAAACATAGATGAACCTCAATGGCAATATGATGAATGAAATAAAAATGACAAAATTTTGCATACCATATAATTTCATTTATATAACCTTCTGTATATGACAAAATTAGAGGTGGAGAATAAATTAGTGGTTAGTAGAGGTTAGGAATAGGGGTGGGGTAAGAAAGATCTTTGGATTTCAGGTCAAGATGGTGGCAAAGGTAAATGTGGTCCTAGCATCCTCTCACAATTACATTAGAATTACAACTGAACTATCGAACATCTATCATTTGAATAACCTGAAATCTAGCTAAATGGAAGTCCTACAATTAGGGATTTAAAATATCTGCATCAAGATTTATAGGAAAGATGGAAATGCACAATGGGCTGGGCCCACACCCATATGTGGCAGTTAAAAATCAAGAGGGATTATCTCACTGCAGAGGTTACCCTCTGAGGAGCAAGGGGTCCTAGCCCCACACCAGGCACCCCATCCCAGGGTTCCAGTGCCAAGTACTCATAACTTTGGGTTGTAAAAACCAGCAGGGATTATGGTCCAGTGAAACAAATGGCTGCTGGAGTCCAAGGCAGTTCTTAAAGGGTCTGCACACTGCACATGAACTTACTTGATCTTACTCCCTCTAAGCTCCAGCTCTGGAGCAACACCTTGAAAGGAACCAGGGATATACAGCAAGAATCTGAATTGTCCTACATCAGGGTGAGAGCTGAACAGGGGGGCAGCTTTCTGCCAGACAAAAGTGCTAGCAGAGGCCATTATTCTTTTTCTGAGTCACTCCCTCATCCCCCACCCCCGCACCTACACACACACACACACACACACACACACCAGCCAATTAGAGGGTGCCATAGGAGTCTCCATCAACCTGGTTCACACTATTCGCCCCACCCTGGTGATTCCTTGGGACCCTGCTCCACCCAACTTGGGGACCCACCCAACGCATTTCCAGAGACTTTTCCATACAAACGCCATCTCCTGCCTCATGCTAAAGACTTTCTTAAAATCTCTCAAACAAGCAGCATCTGTCCTCTGCATACCCTGTACTTCTTGTTAAGTGGCCCAAAGCCTGGCACTAGTAGCAGCTGGCCTTGGTTTGCAGCTTGGCTTCTACTGGGCACATTCTATCCAACACATGTAGCCATCTTCAGATCTTCTGTAGCTCATGGTGGGTGGCCCTGGATAGAATAAAATCAGTGGCTGACTTTGTACCGTCCAAGAGACTTCGGAGCCAGTGCACCCAGTGTAGTTTCAGATCATGCCAGATTACAACCCTACCACCTTCATGAGTGACACACTCAAGGGGCAGACTCTGTGAGCACCCACATGAAATCAATTCATGCTCTGTAGGGTCAGTTCCTGCACAGCAGTTCCTCCCCTTTAGTTGCAGCCAGTCCTTGCAGCCGACCCGCCTGGGGGTCAAACTCTCCTAATGATGCTAACAGCAATCAAGGCTCAGCTACCACAGGAGAGTGCACACAACCCACACAGGGGCACACCTAGAGCATCTAGCTTGGGAGACTGGGGAAGCTGCACTGCTAGCCGGACAGGACAGCTACTATAAGCCATGCTACCAAGTCTGGGAGATGTAGCAGATATACCTAATACATTGAAACAAACCTAAGGAAGCAGCCAAAATGTAGAGACAAAGAAACAAATCCCAAATAAAATAACAGAAGACATTTCTATGAAAAGATCTAAATAAAATGGAGGCAAGCAAATTACCATACACAAAGTTCAAAACAATGATTATTAGAATACTCAGGGAACTTAGAACTTCAACAACATGAAAAAGGACACAGAAACAACAAAAATGAACCAGTCAGGAATGAAAAATATAAAAAGCGTGAGTGGGGATGTCAGAAAATGGAAGCGTGAGAGATACTCCTGATCTCTCCCTTTGAGATTTCAACAAATTAAACAACTATACAGTAATGCAGAGAAGGTATCCTGCTGGACTTGCAGCCACACCAAAAAAATCCACGCACCTGGGCTTCCACTTGTACCACTGAAGGGACTGAAAGTGGGACGGGTTGAAAAGGAGGGCAGACGATAAAATGCATTTGCAGTGTACTCTGGAAAGACAAAACCTGAAGGACTGAATTTTTCTCTTTCTTTGTTGACCTGAGGGAAGGAGGCACATTTAGTATGGGGTTTTGTTGTGGAGCCTGAAGAAGTGGAAAGACTGAGGGGCAAGGGGGGAAGGAGGTGAATTAACTCAGGTGCAACCGACAGCACTGTCAGGGCTGGGGAAACCGTGGCCTGCACACATCACTGGGCTTCACTTCTAATTGCCAGCGCCGAGGACATGCACAGCCTGCAGCTCCCTCAATCTGCAAGCAATAAGCCCGCGATCAGCCTGCGTGGTGCTGAGGAGCGCTTGATTTGTCATCTGCATGCGTGACGCAATCTGCGTGCGTGATGCGATCTGTGTATGTGATGCTAACAAAGTTCAGGGCACCGAGCATTTGGACCTGATCGGTTCACGGTGCACAGCAGCCCCTGCCCTGCTCCGCTCCCAGCAGCACTTTGAGTGGTATGGGAGGGAGGACCAGGGTGAGGCTCCCCCAACCACCCAGGTCTCGCATCTCTTCCTTCCGCGGTGAGAATAGTGGCTGTGGCTCCCTACAGTTGATTCTCCCAGGCTACTCTCTCCTGTGAGAGGCAGAAGTGCCCCATGTTTGATCTCCTGGTCTGCTGGGATGTAGAGAGAGGTGCCTGGAGACCTGAGACCACTAATGCTATAACTATAAAACGGCAAAGCCATAAAGCAATAAAGAAGGCTAATACAGTTAAGATCTAACAACAAGCTCCACCCACCAACATTACTATGGCCCTGCCTATATCATTAGGACAGCAGAGCTCCACCCAAGAATCTCACAGAGTCAAAATTGGTAGTGCAGAATCAACCACTGGAAAGAGGAAAAAGAAACCTCTCAAAACTGGGAAAAAAAAATTTCTTTTTCTCATTTTTCTTCTTTCTCTCCCATTTGTACTTTGTTATCCATAGTTGTTATATTTTTTATTCTTACTTTTGTTGGGTTTTATTTTGGATACTTTTTTAAACTTTTTTCTCTCTTCCCTTTACATCTTCCTTCTTTTTCCCTCTCATTTGAACTTCATTTTTCTTCAAATTATTATATTTTTACTCATATTTTGTGGTGTTTTGTTTTTTATTTCATTTTTTTATATTTTTCTCAGTTCTTGCTTTTTTCTCAGTTCTTTGTTTCCCTTAACTTTTTTCCCTACTTATTATTAAAATTTTCATTTTTCACTGTATTTATTAAATTTTTATTTTTTAGTTATCTCTTGCTAATGTTAACAATACCACTCTCAAATATCATCAAGGAATAAAAAATCAAATATCATGGATACATAAGACAGAGATGTAATTTAGATTGATGATGAAAAATCTCCGGGGGAAAAAATCTCAATTACATGGTAACCTTGGAGTTAAATGACAGAGAATTCAAACCTGAAGTTCTAAAAGTACTCAATGAGATACAAGAAAGCACTGGCAGGCAATTTAGTGAGCTCAAAAAACAAACTAATGAACAAAAAGAGTACTTCACCAAGGAAATTGAAACTATAAAAAAGAACCAAACAGAGATGAAGAACTCAATACATAAACTAAAAAATGAGGTAGTAAACTTACCTAATAGAACCGACCAGATAGAGGAGGAAATCAGTGACATGGAAGACAGGCAACTAGAGATACTACAGAGAGAAGAACAGAAAGACTCACAGATTTAAAAATAAAATGAGAGAGCCCTACAAGAATTGTCTGACTCCATCAGGAAGAACAATATAAAAATAAAGGATATATCAGAAGAAGATGAGAAGGAAAATGGAATGGAGACCTATTCAAAAAATAATCAATGAGAACTTCCCAAGCTTGTGGTAAGAATTAGAGCAGGGGTCCCCAAACTTTTTACACAGGGGGCCAGTTCACTGTCCCTCAGACTGTTGGAGGGCCGAATTATAAAAAAAAACTATGAACAAATCCTTGCGTACACTGCACATATCTTATTTTAAAGTAAAAAAACAAAACGGGAACAAATACAATATTTAAAATAAAGAACAAGTAAATTTAAATCAACAACCTGACCAGTATTTCAATGGGAACTATGCTCCTCTCACAGACCACCAATAAAAGAGGTGCCCCTTCCAGAAGTGCAGCGAGGGCCGGATAAATGGCCTTGGGGGGCCGCATGCGGCCCACGGGCCGTAGTTTGGGGACTCCTCCTGAATTAGAGCCTCAAATCCAAGAAGCAAACAGAACATCAAGTTACCTCAACCCAAACAGGCCTGCTCCAAGGCACATTGTAATGAAATTATCACAAATCAATGACAAAGAAAAAATCCTCAAGGCAGCTACAGAGATAAGAATATAACATATAAAGGAAGGTCCATTAGGTTATCTTTAGATTTCTCAGCAAAAACTCTAGAAGCTAGAAGAGAGTGGACCCCAACATTTAAAATATGAAAGAAAAGAACTACCAGCCAATAATACAATATCTATCAAAGCTATATTTCAAATATGGAGGTGAAATAAAAATATTTACAGACATAGAGTAGCTGAGGGGATTTATTACCAGAAAAGTCCCACAGCAGGAAATAATAAAGAGGATTACCCAACCAGATATAAAGAACAAAACAATACAAAACTACAAAGTAAAAGCTCCAGCAAGATCACAATAAAAACAAAGATAATCTGTGACAACAATAACATAAAAGGGAAGAAGACAAAGATCAGCAATAGCAAAGAAGGACAGAGCGCAGAAGCACTCAGGAGATAATGAACTCTTATAAATATGATAAATTTTCTTTTAATAACCTAGTGGTAACCACCCATGAAAAAAACACTACTAAACCACACAGTTTAAAAAAAGAAGAAACAGAGGAAAGAGTTATGAAATACCACCAAACAGAAAAAAATGACAGAAAAAACAAGAAGAACCAGACAAGATAGAGATATCAGAAAGCAATATATAAAATGGCTATAGGAAATCCTCAAGTGTCAATAATTACATGAAATAAAAATGGATTGAACTCATCAATAAAGAAACACAGAGTACCAGATTGGATCCAAAAGTAAAACCCAACCATATGCTGCTTTGAAGAGACACAGTTAAGCTGCAAAGACATAAGTAGACTCAAAGTATAAGGTTCAAATCTGATTCTCCAAAAAAATAATACCTAAAGAAAAACAGGTATAGCCATACTCATCTCTGACAGTGCTGACTTCAAGAAAACAAAAGTAACCAGAGATAAAGATGGACATTTCATAATGATAAAAGGGACATTGTATCAAGAAGACATAATACTTAGTAATACATTTGCACTGAATCAGGGAGTACCAAAAGATATAAGGCATCTACTAACTGATCTAAAAATAGAAACAGATTAAAAAACCACAATCATACTTGGAGATCTCAAGAGAACACTGAGGGCTTAAGATAGATCATCCAAACAAAAAATCAATAAAGAATTATTGGTCTTAAATGAAACACCAGAACAAATGAACATAATAAATATCCATAAGACGTTTCAGCACAGAACTTGAGAATATACATTGTTTTCCAGTGTACATGGAACATTCTCAAGAATAGACCATATGTTGAGCCATAAAACTAACATCAACAAATTCATGAAGACTGAAATTATACCAAGCATGTTTTCTGACCCTAAGGCTTTGAAATTAGAATTCAACTGCAAAAAAGAAGTAAACAAACCCACAAAAATGTAGAAATTAAACAACATACTTCTAAAAAATGACTGGATCAAAGAAGAAATAAAAGCAGAAATAAAAAATAAATACAGACGAACAAAAATGACAACACATCATATCAAAATTTCTGGGATGCAACAAAAGCAGTAAGAAGAAGGAAGTTCAAATCATTATAGGCTTATATCAAGAAACAAGAGAGAACCCAAATAATTATTTAACATCACATCTTAAGGAACTAGAAAAAGAAGAACAAAGGCAACCCAAAGTCAGCAGAAGAAAGAAAATAGTAAAAATTAGAGCAGAAGTAAATGAAATAGAGAACATAAAAGGTAAGAAAAAATTAATACAACAAAGAGCTGTTTCTTTGAAAAGATCAATAAAATTGACAAACTCCTGGCAAGACTCACTAAGGAAAAAAGAGAAAGGACTCATATAAACAAAATCCAAAATGAAAGAGGAGAAATTATCACAGACATCATAAATATACAAAGGATCATTATAAAATACTACAGAAAAGCTCTATGCCACCAAATTCAATAATCTAGAAGAAATGGAAAAATTCCTAGAACTATACATTCTTCTTAGACTGAGTCACAGAGAAATGGAAAGCCTACATAAAACCATAAGCAGAGAGGAAATAGAAGCAACTATCAAAAATCTCCCCCAAAATAAAATTCCAGGGCCAGACGGCTATACTAGTGAATTCTACCAAACATTCATAAAAGTCTTCCAAAAAATTGAAGAATAAGCAATATTTCCAAACACATTTTATGAGACCAACATAATCCTTATAAAAAAACCTGACAAGGACAATACAAAAAAAGAAAACTACAGACCAATATTTCTAATGAATACAGATGCAAAAATCCTAAACAAAATTCTGGCAAATCAAATGTAACAACACATTTTTAAAAAAATACATCACGATTAAGTGGAATTCATCCCAGGAGCACAAGGATGATTCAACATATGTAAATCAATTAACATAATACACTAAATATCATCAAAACAAAGAACAAAAATCATATGATCCTATCAATAGATGCAGAGAAGGCATTCCATAAGATACAACATCCTTTTATGTTTAAAACACTCAATAAAATGTGTATAGGAGGACAATACCTCAACATATTAAAGGTCATATGTGACAAACCATCAGCTAACATCATACTAAATGGTGAAAAACTGAAAGCTTTTCCTGTAACATCAGAAATAAGATAAGGTTGCCCACTCTCTCCACTCCTATTCAACATAGTGTGGGAAGTTTTAGCAAGAACAATCAGACAAGAGAGATAAAAGGCATTCATATCAGAAAAGAAGAAGTAAAGGTTTTACTTTTTGCAGATGACATGATCCTGTATATAGAACACTCCAAATACCCCACAGAAAATACTATTAGAAACAATAAAACATACAGTAAAGTCACAGAATAAAAATTAATATACAAAAATTCATTGCTTTTCATATATGTCAAATATAAAACTTTGGAAAATGACTGAAAAATAAAAATATGT
This sequence comes from Saccopteryx bilineata, assembly GCF_036850765.1. NCBI lineage: Eukaryota > Metazoa > Chordata > Mammalia > Chiroptera > Emballonuridae > Saccopteryx > Saccopteryx bilineata. Next base: position 31,660,950 of record NC_089492.1, read on the forward strand.
TTTACAGTAGCAATAAAAAAATAAAATAAGGCCCTGGCCGGTTGGCTCAGTGGTAGAGCATCGGCCTGGCGTGTGGGAGTCCCAGCTTCGATTCCCGGACAGGGCACACAGGAGAAGCGTCCATCTGCTTCTCCACCCCCCCTCTCCTTCCTCTCTGTCTCTCTCTTCCCCTCCCGCAGTCAAGGCTCCATTGGAGCAGTGTTTGCCCGAGCACTGAGGATGGCTCTGTGGCCTCTGCCTCAGGCGCTAGAATGGCTCTGATTGCGGCAGAGCGACGCCCCAAGATGGGCAGAGCACCACCCCCTGGTGGGCATGCTGGGTGGATCCTGGTTGGGTGCATGCAGGAGTCTGTCTGACTACCTCCCCGTTTCCAACTTCAAAGAAATACAAATAAAATAAAATAAAATACCTAGAAATAAACATAACAAAGAATGTAAAGGATCTATATACTATAAACTACAAAGCATTATTAAAGGAAATTGGAAAAGATACAATGAAATGGAAAAAATATCTCAAGTTCTTGGATAGAAAGACTAAATATAGTTTAAATGGCCATATTACCCAAAGCAATATAGAAATTTAATCCAATTCCCGTCAAAATCACAATGTCACTTTTTAAAGAAATGGAACAAAAAAATCACCAGGTTTGTATGGATCCATAAAAAACCCCGAATAGCCAAAGCTATCCTGGAAAAAACAAAACAACAATAACAAAAAGCAAGCCAGAGGCATTACAAAAGCAAGCCTGACTTCAAATTATACTACAGAGACATAATAATCAAACAGCATGGTATTGGCAGAAAAATAAACAGACCAATGGAACAGAATCGAGAACCTAGAAATAAAACCATATATATATAGACAAATAATCTTCAACAAAGAAGCCAATAACACAGTGAAGAAAAGAAAGTCTCTTCAATAAATGATGTTAGAAAATTGGAAAGCCACATGCAAAAGAATGAAACTCAACTACAGTTTGCCCCCATGCACAAAAGTTAATTCAAAATGGATTAAACACCTAAATATAAGATCTGAAACAATAAATTACATAGAAGAAAACAGGTAGTAAACTCATGGACCTTGGCCATAGAGAACAATTTATACATTTGATCACTAAGGCAAGGAAAGAAAAAACAAAAATAAGTAAATGAAACTATATCAAACTAAAAAGCGTCTGCACAGCAAAAGAAAATGACAACAAAACAAACAGACAGCCAGCTAAATAAGAGATGATATTTTCAAACAACCGCTCAGATAATGAGTTAATATCCAAAATACAGTCTGTCCGTAAAGTCATGGTGCACTTTTGACCAGTCACAGGAAAGTAACAAAAGACGATAGAAATGTAAAATCTGCACCAAATAAAAGAACCCCTCCCCCAGTTTCTGTAGGATGATGTGGCAGCATGTGCGCATGTGCAGATGATGACATAACACCGTGTATACAGAGGAGCAGCCCACAGCCATGCCAGTCAAGATGTGGACGGTACAGAGGAAAGTTCAGTGTGTTCTGAGGCTCACTAAATTCAAATCCGTGACCAAAGCGCAATGTGAATATTGGTGCGTTTATAATGAAGCGCCACCACATAGGAATAACATTACTTGGTGGGATAAGCAGTTGAAGGAAACCGGCAGTTTGGTGGAGAAACCCTGTTCTGGTAGGCCATCAGTCAGTGACGAGTCTGTGGAGGCTACATGGGATAGCTACCTAAGGAGCCCTAAAAAATCTGTGCATGAGCCCACATTGAACTGCACTGAATAGGTATGAAACTGGGAGAGTTTTCCTTTTATTTGATGCAGATTTCACATTTCTGTCATCTTTTGTTGCTTTCCTGTGACCAGTCAAAAGTGATTTTACAGACATACTGTATATAAAGAACTCACAAAACTCAGCAACAAACAAGCAAATGATCCAATTAAAAAATGGAGAGAGGACATGAACAGACATTTCTCCCAAGAAGAAATACAAATGGCCAATAGATATATGAAAAAACGCTTCTCTTCACTAGCTATTTAAGAAATGCAAATCAAAACTACAATGAGATACCACCTCACACCTGTTAGATTAGCTATTATCAACAAGACAGGTAATAACAAGAGTTGGAGAGGCTGCGGAGAAAAAGGAACCCTTTTTCATTATTGGTGGGAATGTAAAGTAGTACAACCATTACGGAAGAAAGTACGGAAGTTCTTCAAAAAATTAAGAATAGAGCCTGACCTGTGGTGGCGCAGTGGATAAAGCGTCAACCTGGAAACACTGAGGTTGCCGGTTCAAAACCCTGGCTTGCCTGGTCAAGGCACATATGGGAGTTGATGCTTCCTGCTCCTCCCCCTTCTCTCTCCCTCTCTTTCTCTCTCTCTATCTCCCTCCCTCTCTAAAATGAATGAATAAAAAAAAAATTAAAAAAAATTAAGAATAGAACTACCATATGACCCAGCAATCCCTCTACTGGGTATCGACCTCCAAAACTTGAAAACATTGGTATGTAAAGACACATGCACCCCATGTTCATCACAGCATTATTCACAGTGGCCAAGACATGGAAGCAGCCAAAGTGTCCCTCGATAGAGGACTGGCTAAAGAAGATGTGGTACATATATACAATGGAATACTACTCAGTCATAAGCAACGATGACATGGCATCATTTACAACAATAAGGATGGACCTTGATAACATTATACTTAGTGAAATAAGTAAATCAGAAAAAGCTAAAAACTGCAGGATTCCACACAAAGGTGGGATATAAAATTGAGACTCAAGGACATAGATAAGAGTGCAGTGGTTACCACGGGGAGGGGGATGTACGGGAAGGGAGGGTGAACGGGGTTGGGGGGAGGGTATAAAGAGGACCAAATATAAGGTGACAAAGGGTGGTTTGACTTTGGGTAATGGGTATACAACATAATCCACTGTCCAAATGAAGTGGAGATGTTTATCCAAAATCTATGTACCTTTGTTGATCAATCTCACCCTGTTAAATTTAATTTTCTAAATTAGAAAAAAAATGAAATGAAAGATGCACTGACTGTAACAAAAAATGATTTACAAGCAATCAATAGCAGAACAGATGAAGATAAGATCAGTGATTTGGAATATAAGGAAGCAAAAAATACCTAATCAGAACAGCAAAAAGAAAAAGGAATTCAAAAAACTAAAGATAGTGTAGGAAGCCTCTGGGACAACTGCACCATACCAACATTCACACCATAGGGTGCTGGAAGGAGAAGAGAGAGAACAGGACATTGAAAACCTATCTGAAAAATAATGACAGAAAACTTCCTTAATCTGATGCAGGAAATAGACATACAGGTTCGGGAAGTGCAGAGAGTCTCAAAAAAGATGAACCCCCAAAGGCTCACACCAAAACATATCATAATTAAAATGGAAAAGTTTGAAGAAAAAAAAAAATTTTAAAAGCAGCTTGAAAAAAGCAGTTCATTACTTACAAGTGTGCTCTCATAAGACTGTCAGCTGATTTTTCAACAGAAATTTTGCAGACCAGGAGAAATTGCTAAGAAATATTCCCAGTGAGGCCCTGGCCAGTTGGCTCAGCGGTAGAGCGTCAGCCTGGCGTGTGGGGGACCCGGGTTCGATTCCCGGCCAGGGCACATAGGAGAAGCGCCCATTTGCTTCTCCACCCCCCACCCCCTCCTTCCTCTCTGTCTCTCTCTTCCCCTCCTGCAGCCAAGGCTCCATTGGAGCAAGGATGGCCCGGGCGCTGGGGATGGCTCCTTGGCCTCTGCCCCAGGCGCTAGAGTGGCTCTGGTCACGGCAAAGCGACGCCCCGGAGGGGCAGAGCATCGTCTCCTGGTGGGCAGAGCATTGCCCCTGGTGGGCGTGCCGGGTGGATCCCAGTCGGGTGCATGTGGGAATCTGTCTGTCTCTCCCTGTTTCCAGCTTCAGAAAGATAAAAAAAAAAAAAAAAAAGACAAAAAAAAAATATTCCCAGTGATAAAAAGCAAAGACCTACAACTAAGATTACTGTATCCACAAAAGTTACCATTTAGAATTAAAAGATATATAAAGAGCTTCCCAGACAGGAAAAAGCTAAAGGAGTTCATCACATCAAAATCAGTATTATGTGAAATAGTAAGGGATATTCTTTAAGAAGGGGAAAAAAAGATGAAAAATATGAACAATAAAATGGCAATAAATACATACCTATCAATGATTGAATCTAAACAACAAAGTAAATGAACAAGCAGAAAAGATTCAAACTCATAGATACAGAGAACATTTTGAGTGTTGGAATATTGGAGGGGAATTGGGGGGGATGGTAAAGAAAACTAAGAAATAAACTAAGAAGTAAAGAAACTAAGAAATACAAATTGGTTGCTACAGAATAGTCATGGGGATGTAAAGTGTAGTACAGGAATATAGTCAGTAATATTCTAATAATTATGTATGGTGTCAAATGGTTATGAGATTGACCTATATGATCACTTAGAAAGTTATATAATGTCTAATCATTAGGATATACACCTAAAACTCATAAAATTACAGTATGTCAGTTGTAACTGAAAAATGAAAAATGATCAAAAAATATTTTTAAAGCTGATTTCTAAGATAAAGGTGTTGGCATAAGTGCTGCAAGGGGATAATTTCAATTAAAACTAGTACATCTCTGAGAAACATGCACTCTTAAAACTTAAAGCAGTGAAGAATTAAGAGTTTGGTCTGTTATGAGAGGAAGTTCTTTACTTCACAAGTCAGAGCATGCAGAGAAGTCAGAACTATTTCATAACATTTGCACAGTGGCTCCTGACAAACTGAAGAAAAAAAAAGACTATTTGGTCATAATCTATGCATTTCGAAAAAACAATGACACTGTAAATATAGCATATGCCCAAAATTGATAAGGATGTTTTTATTAACCAGGGAGTTGACTTCAAAAAGGTTCAGGTTTCATTTGCAGAATTTAAGATCAGACTTAAACAAGTAGTAGTATTTGTTTAGGTTGTTCTCTCTGAATGTTGGCAGGAGAGTGAGGCTGCTTAGGAAATGCTATTATGTTGCTTGTGGTATTACCGAACTGGACGACCCCCCATTGCTACTGAAAGGCCACAACAAGGTGTATTAATCCCTGAAAAATTCAGCCACAGGATACACTAGCAGAATTTACAAAATACTGCTGTGAAACAGCAAGGACTACTTTAGTTCATGTTTTCAGTTTATGTTTCTCAGCCAAGTCTCTTAAGGCCAAAAAGCAGACAGCATAGTTAGAACTCACCTACCCACTCAAGCTTTCAGGACCAAGTATTCGTAAGACATTATGAGAATAAACTTCCTTTATTTCCCATTATAAAGTCAGTCACAAGATTGGTGAGTGATTTCGGGAGAACATTCTGACCAAATAAATCTAAAGACCAAAGACCAAAACCAGAAAACTGACATCAGAACAATGTTAAAGTTCTGTGACGTCTTACCATACATATGGATTCATGTAACCACTCCTATTATAAACATACAGGTTACTATAAAGATACCATCACAAAGATTTTCCTTTTTTTTATTTTATGAATTGAAATTTTCCTTAATTTGATTTGCAATAGATTTTAGAAAATTTAAAGAGTCACCTAATAATGGCTATAAATAAAATTAATCTAATGCCAGTAAACAGGAATAAAGGCTATTAGCAAACCTATTATTTATAGTTTGGTAACTATCCCTCTTATTAATTAGAATATACCAATTTAATTTAAATTGAGGTAACCAGAACCATTTTATTTTATTTTATTTATTTATTTATTTATTTTTTCCATTTTTCCAAAGCTGGAAATGGGGAGGCAGACTCCCACATGCGCCCGACAGGGATCCACCTGGCATGCCCACCAGGGGGCGATGTTCTGCCCCTCTGAGGCATCACTCTGTTGCATCCAGAGCCACTCTAGCACCTGAGGCAGAGGCCACAGAGCCATCCCCAGTGCCCGGGGCCATCTTTGCTCCAATGGAGCCTTGGCTGCAGGAGGGGAAGAGAGAGACAGAGAGGAAGGAGAGGGGGAGGGGTGGAGAAGCAGATGGGCGCTTCTCCTGTGAGCCCTGGCCAGGAATCGAACTTGGGACTCCTGCACGCCAGGCCGACGCTCTACCACTGATCCAACCGGCCAGGGCCCAGAACCATTTTAGAGTAAGGAAAATAGGTTGTTTTCAAATTGCTTTTATAAATAGTTCTATTTTCTTATTTAGTAGCTCTTCATTTGTTTTATATAGCATTATATAGTGCACTGTGAGTGTTATAACCAAAGCAAACTTTCTTAAGCTAAGATAAAACTTTCATAAATCATACAATGCTTGAGCAATAAAAAAATCTTAAAACATTGTTTCACTTATTCATTCTTTCATTGCTCCACACATTCACCCATTTAATTAAAAAATACTATTTGTTGCCCTGGCCATCTGGCTCTGTGTTAGAGTGTTGGCCTGGCATGTGTATGTCCTGGGTTCAATTTCCGGTCAAGGCACACAAGAGAAGTACCCATCTGCTTCTCCACCCCTCCCCCCTCTCACTTCTCTCTCTCTTTCATCTCTTTCTTTCCTGCAGCCATGGCTCAATTAGAGTGTGTTGGCCCCCTGGCACTGAGGATGGCTCCATGGCTTTCGTCTCAGGCACTAAAAAATGGCTACAGTTGAAATGAAGCAAGGGCTCCACATGGGCAGAACATCGTCCCCTAGTGGGCTTGCGGGTGGATCTCAGTCTGGGAGCATTCAGGAGTCTGTCTTTGCCTTCCTTCCATTCATTAAAGGGAAAAAAAATTACACACACACACACACACACTACAGTTAAAAAGTTCATTCCCTATAGCATCCTAATTTAAATACTCTCTCCTAACTGCTCTCCCTGCATCAATCTTTGTCTCTAGGTCTGTTTTTAACATAGTATCAAGAGGGATTCTCTAGAGGTAAATCAGGTTATCTGTTATTCAAACCTTCCCAATGACTTTCCATCTCACTTAGAGTGAAAGCCAAAGTTCTAGCAGTGACATATTATCTGGCCCCTTGTTACCTCAGGAAATTTATCTGTGTGGTATTTCTTTTTAATGTTGTAGCTTCTGCAACACAGAACAGTGCCCAGAACATAAGTATTAACTGAATAAGTTAATTGATGAACTAAAACATCAAGTCTAGTCATTTTCATACTGCTTATGCAATAGAGCTTCTTTCTAAAACCCCCAAATATAAAACTAGTCAAGAGCATAGTCAGGTTGAAGCAAAGTGGAAGATCCAAATGCTCACCCAGTTCATTATGCCTTCTTATCCTCTTCAGCAGTTCCTGAAACACTAACAGAAATCTGGGGCTCCACTGAGCACAGTTTTTAAAATATTGAATTAGTCTATGTTCTTCATTTTTAGAAGAAATTGAAACCCAACAAACTAAATAACCTTCCTATGATTACAATCGGGGTCACTAGCCAAGACTAGAATAGAACGTGGTATATATATACTTTACATGCATTTCTCTAAGATATCACACTGCCTCTCTATTTTTTAAAAAAGATAATTAATAAACTTATCAACATACAGGCTCCTAAACAGCTTATACATTTCTTAAGAGAATGTGTCTTTTTCATCTTTAGCATATGCCCTCAACTCTGAGTACCAGGCAGTGTCTGGCAAATAGTAAGTGCTCCATAAATGTTGTTTCTGCTGATATAATGCTTACATTCCACTATGTAGAATGACTACCTATACCCATCCCATAACTGCCATGTTCTCCTGGAAAAGTCTATTCTACCTTAAAAATCCAATGCACACAGCAACTCCTTTGTAAAGTCTTCCCTGATAAATCAAGGCAGAATTACCTCTGACTTCTCTGAATCAGTATTTTCTACATCTAATCTTGTATATAACTATTTTCCTATCTATCATTGTAGTACTCTTGTTTGCAAGAGTTACATTTATCTTCCAAGCAAGGGCATGTTGTGTTCACTTTACATATAGCACTTAGCATAGCATCAGACACATAAAAGACATGCAATAAATTTTTTTCTACCTTGAATTAAATTGTATTGCACAGAATTTGGAAGTACAGGTTGAGAGAATAATGGCTTACAATACTCTATTACAGTTAGGGTTAAACAAAAATTCATTTTCTTTCAGCATCACTGTATGATTGATCACCTAAACTAGATTCTTATCAAACATATCTGAAATCTAATAGCTATTTCTCTTTAATGACTTCTTGTATTATTGATTAATTCTAATTTTCCTTTCTTTTCTGCTAATCCTTATGTGGCATTTACAATTTAAATATTAATCATTTGTATTGAGTCTTTTACAAATATTTTCAAAGTCATATTCTATAATATATGACTATTGGAAATTATTAAAAAATAGAATAAAAGTAAAAACCTTATAATAAAGAACATTAATAAATTGTTAAGTATGGTTTCTTAAATCAATATATTTTCATAAGGCAACAATAAATGTTAACGGATTCTAACGGCTGTAATTCATAGAACTTTAATAGTTATGTTATACTTTTTTCCCCAAATTATTTTCCTCAGATAATGCAGTTAAGGCTATTATTAAAAAATAACATGTACCATTATAATTTTATTAACCAATGTCACCCCAATAAAGTTAATAAAATTTTTTAAAAAAGAAATAACATGTAAATTCAAACATACAAAGGTAACATTACATACAGTACTTCCAAATAGTTACTTAATATATATAATTAAAATAATTATATTTAGTAATTATTATGAAGTAATCAAGCTAATATGAAGGCTTGCATCATGATGAAATTCACATTTAAATTTAAAATTTAAATATAATCTTAATTTCATATCAAGTCTACCAAAAGTAATTTGTATTAGTAGAACCTTTTCCTCAATGTGTGATTTATACATAATAGATTTATATCTCAAATGGGAGCTTTACTAAAGTAGAAGAATACACAATTTACTAGCATACCTGAAATATATCTTTGTAGAAGTCACCATACAAAAATGTCAAGTTCATGAAATAGAAAAAGGCAACAGAGAAGCAGAAAGGAAAAGAAAGGAATAGGAAGGCTACAATGAGAGGCAAAGAGATTGACAGAGGAAAGGAGACAGAACAGAGAAGGAGACAGGTAGTATAGTAGGGGTCATGTAAAAGTTATTGAACAAATTTAAAAACAGGGTGATAAAACAAAGTTCAATGACCAGAAATAGTTCTGTTAAGTATAAAATATACAGGTAGGTATAAATGAATCACAAAAACAATTCTAGTTGCCTCAAATAAATTAGGTGAAGACTATTCAGCATTTAGGTTTTTTTAGTTTAATTTGTATAATTCTTTTTATTTTCTTTATTAAGTGAAAGGTGGGAAGACAGGGAGGCAGAGAGACAGACTCCTGCCTAAGCCCTGATTGGGATCCACCTGGCAAGCCCTGTCTGTGGCCAATGTTCTACCCATCTGGGGCTGCTGATCCATTGCTCAACAATCAAGCTGTTTCTGCACCTGAGGTGAGGCCATAGAGCCATCCTCAGTGCCCAGGGCCAACTTGTTCGAATCATTTGAGCTACAGCTATAGGAGGAGGATGGAGAAAGGGGGAGGGGGGAGGGGGAGAGAAAGCAAAAGGGGAGGGGGAGAGATGGAAAGCAGATGGTCACTTCTCCTGTGTGCCTTGACTAAGAATCAAACCCAGGACTTTCACATGCTAAGCTGACACTCTACCACTGAGCCAACCAGCCAAGCCTGGATAATTCTTTAAAGTGAATGTCAACCTTTTCAATTACGAGATCAGAATTAAACAACGGTCAGAACAACCTATCTATATGTAAATATATTTGTCTAATCTGCAATTAAAAATTAAGATAGTTTTATTTAAAGATGGTAGAATTTTTCACCACAAATAAATGTATTCCGATATGTCTATTTGGTAATACTAGCATTACAAAGGCATTCATTTGAGTTTTTAATGACTAAGCAGCAGGGAAATTTTTATTCAGCATACCTAAGAAACCATTTATTATTTTATATAATATTTGCAAAATAATATTTGAATAAAAGATCCTAATTCATTCTGTTGTTTACTTTTTGGAAATGGAAAGTTTTATTTGGAAACTTAATTGTGTGCCATTTCATAATGCAATTGTTTTGTACAGAGTGGCATTATATATGACAGAAAATAAAAAATCAAGTAGGAGACTTGGTATACTTTGATATCAACATTTTTAACAAATGTTTTATATCTATTGAATATAATAATCATTTATGCAGCCTGTCAAAAGTTTTCTAAAAGAGTGAAATACTGTCCCATTAGATTCCATATCAATGTTAGTCTTGGAATTTCCTGCACAGACTGATACATGTGTTAAATGCTCACTGACAACTTGTGAAAGCTCTTAAAAGTAATCTGAGTAAGCCAGGCATATCAAAAGATTATAAATCAATGACTAGTTTAAGTTTATTTTGAATTTTAATACAAATATAAGGGAAGAGGAAGCATAAACCATTAAAAATTAAACATCCTAAAAATATGATGAAGTTGTGAGGAAACATTATGAAGCAATGAATGTTGTTATGAAGTAAGTAAAGCATTTCTTCCTTTTTTTAGGCGTTACACATGACCTACCTAATGCATAAGATTATATACACATTATTTTTGATATATACTCTGAGAGTATGAGGGGAGGTGGAAAAATGGTCACTAAAAATAGAATCTAGTAAAACAATTTTTTTTTTGTATTTTTCTGAAGCTGGAAACGGGGAGAGACAGTCAGACAGACTCCCGCATGGGCCCGACCGGGATCCACCCGGCACGCCCACCAGGGGCGACGCTCTGTCCACCAGGGGGCGATGCTCTGTCCCTCCGGGGCGTCGCTCTGCCGCGACCAGAGCCACTCTAGCGCCTGGGGCAGAGGCCAAGGAGCCATCCCCAGCGCCCGGGCCATCTTTGCTCCAATGGAGCCTTGGCTGCAGAAGGGGAAGAGAGAGACAGAGAGGAAGGAGCGGGGGTGGGGGTGGGGGTGGAGAAGCAAATGGGCGTTTCTCCTATGTGCCCTGGCCAGGAATCGAACCCAGGTGCCCCGCACGCCAGGCCGATGTTCTACCGCTGAGCCAACCGGCCAGGGCCAGTAAAACAATTTAATCAACAGGAGTTTCCTTTTTGTTACATAAACGTTATAGCACAATAATTTATTAAATTCTGTTAAATTTTTCCTACAAACTAATGCCCCAACAAATAAAAGTTCTAATTTATCTTTATTTCTGTCTAGTTCTACATGTCATTTTATCATAGCAGATATAACATTTAATGCAGTTACTAAAAACAGTTGACATTATATCCTGTACAATTTTTCTTGTCACCACAGTCTCCATAGTTTTTAAAACTTCAAATAAAGATCTGGAGTTATGGTGATTAATGTTTACAAGCCAGTTTTTGTTTAGAGTAGGGAGAGCAGGCCCTGTTTTGTAACATTTGTCTACTTCCATGGTGTAAATAATTCCACTTTAGCCAATTTTGAGCTATAAACACTATGTCCGTGAATGTGGAATTGGAAAGAAGTGTACACCATTGGTTCTCAAAAGCTGGTGCCAGCCAGCTCTAGCACATTCTAACAGGAGTTGTTTCCAGTTTCATGCCATTGTAATCCTTATGATGAATATCTTAGCAAGGTACCACTAGGTGTCTGCCCACAGTCATATCCTCTCTCCTTAGAATTCTGAACTCTGAGTCAATCAATAATTCTAACTCCACTGCTAGTGAAGAGGTAGAAGCTGGCATGAGTAGCAATTATGGCAACAACAACAACAACAAAAACCCTCTCTCACACAAACACACACACAATCCCCCCCCTAAAAAAAAAAACCCAAACAAACAAAAAAAACAAATGAAGAAGTCTACAGAAGAGACTTCTAGAAAAGTTTTCCTCAATTTCAAAAGGATATCAAGTAAGGAATGCTTAGAATAGTTATATCTCTCTTGTAAAACTAAAGGAACAATGATAAGAACAAAATCGTAATGAATATTGTTGTAGGGTACTGACACGAACCTCTACCAACTGTGCTCATTCCTCAAGCCCCCCTAAATGTCATATGCTCACAGTTTATAGCTGAGTCCTTCACACAAGAAATGTAGTCAGGTCAGGAGCTGCCTTGTCCAAAGTTATGTTCCCTCCCCAGCAGACAGCAATTAGGTCATCTCTGAAGATACACTCCAGATCCGAACTCCTGTGGGTTTAGTGGCTGCATCTGTTCACAATTTTATCTTCTCCTTTAAGTCTTCCTGCCTTACTCTCTCACAAGCATTGTTATTAAATTATGAAGTTATTACAATGGTAATTACAGCAGTCCCCAAAAGGACAAATTTGGTATTTGTAATAACAATGTACCATGACCTGTGGGGTTAAGAACTATCATAACATGAAAATTCAAGTAAAGCCTCTGAAAATGCCCACCTCCACAGACAAAGATTAAATAAAAGCTAAGGATACAAAAAAGATGGTTCACATTGTATCTCCCTCTCAAGTCTCCAGTCTTCTCACTTCCCAAAAGACGCATAGATGCATCCTAGAAAATGACAATGGACTGGTATAAACTCAGCTGAGCAGTGGCCCACTTGAAACTGCTATGCCAATGGGGTATGCTTCCTAGAGACAATTAGTATGAATTCAAGTAATACGATATGCAGCCACTGAACTGGCATATGTGTTTTTTTCCCCATCCCTACCAAGAAGAACTAAAATCATTCACATACACCTGGAATGGACATCAATCATCAGATCCTTGGTTAAAAGACCAACATCAGTCTTGTATTGTAGGAGCCCATGCTTGAATTTTACTATGTCAGACTCACTTTATTCACTTCTGAAAGGGTTCTGAACCTTTGCTAAGCCCTACAAAAATAACCAGATAGGCAGTTCCAGGGAAAATGGGGTTATGGATGGCAATAATTTGAGCTGCCCTTCTGCTTTGAAACACACCTCTCTACACCTCAAATACTCCTCAAAAAGCCCTTCTCCTGGTTATATTCTAGAAAGGAAAACAGACAGGCAGATTCTAGCACACACTGGAAAAAAGAAAAGTCCAACACATATGTAATTTCCTTGAATGAGTCAGCTAGCATAAATGCAGTCAAATTTAACAGAACAGAGAGCGCATAAATAAACCCACACTATATAGTCAATTAATATAAGACAAAAGATGCAAAAACATAAAAAGGACTAAGATAGTCTATTCAATAAATGGTGTTGAGGAAGTTGAATAGACACAGGCAGGAAATTGAAACTAGACTACCTTCTTACAAAATGTACAAGAATAAACTCAAAAGGAATGAAAGACTTAAATGTAAAACCTGAAACCATAAAACTCCTAGAAAAAATATAGACAGTAAAATCTCCGACATTTCTCTTAGCAATATTTTTTCTGATAGATCTCCTCAGGCAAGGGAAGCAAAAGAAAAAAACAAATAAGGCAATGTAAAACTAAAGAGTTTTGCACTGCAAAGGAAACCATTAACAAAACAAAAATATAAGCTATTGAATGGGAAGAGATGTTAGTCAATGATACATTGATAAGGGATTAACAGACAAAATTTATAAAAATTAAAAAGAACTCAGACAACTCAACACCAAAACAATCCAATTAAAAATAGGCAGAAGACTCAGACATTTCTCCAAAGAGGACACACAGTTGGTCAACAGATATATAAAAAGATGTTCAATGTCACTAATCATTAGAGAAATGCAAATTAAAACCGCAATAAGATATCACCTCATACCTGCCAGAATGGCTATCAATAAATCAACAAACAACAAGTGTTGGCAAGGATGTAGTGAAAAGGAAACCCTCATACAGAGTTTCCTCAAAAAATTATAAATGTAAATAACTTATGACCCAGTAATTCCACTTCAGCATATATATACACAAAAAATACTACTCAAAAGAATATATGAACCCTATGCTCACTGCAGCATTATTTATAATAGCCAAGATACAGAAGCAACCCAGTGTCTATCAATAGTGGATAAAAAGCTGTTGTAAATACATACAATGGAATATTTTCAGGCCATAAAAAAGAATGAATGTTACATTTATTACAACATGGATGGACCTAGAGGATATTAGGATAAGTAAGATAAGTCAAAGAGACATAATATATTATTTCAATTATATACATGTGGAATCTAAAGAACAAAATAATCAAACAAAATTGAAGTAGACTCAGATACAGAGAACAGACTAATGGTTGCCAGAGGTTGGGGACTGGGTAAAAAAGGTGGAGGGATTAAGTTACAAAATAGTCATGGGGATGTAAAATACAGCATAGGAAATATAGTCAATAATACTGTAAAAGCTATGTATGGTGCCAGGTGGTACTGGAAATATAGGAGGGACCACTTTGTAAAGTATATGAATATGCTGTAACCAGAAACTAATACAAAATAATATTGAATGTAAACTGTAATTGAAAAATAAAGTATAAATTTTAAAAAATGCAGTCAAATATGTAGAACAAGTTTCTGTGTTCCACAAAGCTGCAATTTGGGTGATAGAAAATGCCTTCATTATTTCACATTTCATACCCTACTACTATAGATTATTGACATTTAATATATTTTAGTTAAGTGAAATAGAGAATGAATCAACACATCAATCAATCTACAGTATTCTTCTTATAAATTTGAATTAGTCATAGGCCCAACTTTCCATCCATTTCAATGTGTTTTTTTTTAATTTTCTTATTTTATTTATTCATTTTTTTTAGAGAGGAGAGAGACAGAGAGGGAGAGAGAGGAGAGAGAGACAGAGAGAGAGAAGGGGGAGGAGCTGGAAGCATCAACTCCCATATGTGCCTTGACCAGGCAAGCCCAGGGTTTTGAACCAGCGACCTCAGCATTTCCAGGTCAACGCTTTATCCACTGCGCCACCACAGGTTAGGCCTTCAATGCTTTTTTAACTCAAATTGGCTTGTACAACATTTGTAACACTATTAGGGTATTTACTCTAATACGTCTCTTATCAGTTAATAATAATACGTTCTTCATGAAACTTTTTATTTTTTTATCCATTTAACATGTTCCATCATTAAATTTTAAAGTTAAATTTATTGTAACAACATTGAATTTTTAAAGCTGTATGAAATAATATCTAGGTATCATCTACTAAATTCTAACTTAAACATCATTTTAAGTTGAAAGACATTTTCTATATTTTAAATTAATTTTAATAACTGGTCTATAATTTAATTTAATTTTAACTTTTCATTCAACTAGCTAAGTACCCTCTCAAATATCCTACAAACTAAAATATGTAAGATTTTTTTTGATACTTACTTGGTAATTATCTTGGGTATTAAGTGTCCATTAAAAACAATTATTTTTCTTTGGGCAAATGCTTAAAATAATGTTTCATCCATTATTAACAAGAAAATATTTTTTCAAAGAGAAGGGATTATCATCATTAACATTTTATATTCTTCAATTTATCAGGAAACAAAAATTCTTCTTTATTCCCATTTATAAATCTACCTTCTAGCTATGCACTTTACAAATTAACTGATTTAGTTTAGGTTCTTAATCAGCTTACATTTATGTTATATAATTTCAAGTCTGAAATCAGCACTATAATATATATCTGCAACTTGATTTTTCTGCCAATGAAAAGTATCCTATTTCTTAAAAGATATGATGAAGTAATTTCATAATTTTGCTTACTACAGCAACAGAGTAATTACTTAAATAAATGTAAATATGATGCAATTATGTTATTTTTATTCCACAGTGAAGCTCTAAGACTCATGACACAATTGAAATAATTATTTAGCAAAAAATTATTTTACCAATAGTTGGAGTGAATATACAAAAAAGTAATCAGTCTTTGACTTCTAAAAATTTTACTTGAGAAAATCTTAGTAATAAAATAGCTATTTGAAAATTTAGAAAATATTCTCATTATACAAAAATCTTTAATCCACTTGGTTCAAAATTCTTTACATGTGTAATTGGTCTCAAATATCATTAATCAACACTTTCCTCAAAAAATTTTTTTTTATCAAGCCCTGGCCGGTTGGCTCAGTGGTAGAGCGTCGGCCTAGCGTGTGGAGGACCCGGGTTCCATTCCCGGCCAGGGCACACAGGAGAAGCGCCCATTTGCTTCTCCACCCCTCCGCCGTGCCTTCCTCTCTGTCTCTCTCTTCCCCTCCCGCAGCCAAGGCTCCATTGGAGCAAAGATGGCCCGGGCGCTGGGGATGGCTCCTTGGCCTCTGCCCCAGGCACTAGAGTGGCTCTGGTCGCAACATGGCGACGCCCAGGATGGGCAGAACATCGCCCCCTGGTGGGCAGAGCGTCGCCCCTGGTGGGCGTGCTGGGTGGATCCCGGTCGGGCGCATGCTGGAGTCTGTTTGAGTGTCTCTCCCTGTTTCCAGCTTCAGAAAAATGCAAAAAAAAAAAAAAAAAAAAAAAAAAAAATTAAAAAAATTTTTTTTTTATCAAATGACAAGTGGGGAGGCAGAGACAGACACCTGCATGTGCCCCGACTGTATCCACCTGGCAAGCCCCCTACTGGGTGATGCTCTGCCCATCTGGGGCCACTGCTCTGTTGCTCAGCAAACAAGCTATTTTAGCACCTGAGATGAAGCCATGGAGCTAACCTCAGTGCCTCGGGCCAACTTGCTCAAACTGTTTGAGCCATGACTGCAGGCGGGGAAGAGAGAGAGAGAGAAGGGGGATGGATAGAGAAGCAGATGGTCGCTTCTCCTATGTGTCCTGACCAGTAATCACATGCTGGGCCAACACTCTACTGCTGAGCCTACTGGCCAGGGCCCTCAGATTTCTAAAGTAGGGTATACTGTCTATCACTTCAATAGACAATTTTCTTTATAACCTATACAGTAGATTAATTATTAAAATTATTTTTTTAATTATACAGGGGATAAATCACACTACTAATACGGATACCTAAATACAGACATATATAAAGCTGATATCTTTAGGGTTTGTTTTAATATTTAAGAACCATGGTTCTATCTGGACATTTGCAATCTATCTTCTATTCTTCCTATCCTGGGTATGTTCTCCCAACTGCTGACCTTTCCACCTCTACTCACTCTCTCCCAAAAATAAGTGCAAGGAAGCAGTGTGTTGAGCTACTTTCGAGAGTCTAATAATTGAATCAAACATATCACAATTTATAGCTTAGGAGACTGCCAAACATATGTATTCTTGCATTTACTACCCCTGTCTCCCAAGATCTTACAGAGAAGAAAGAAGCCCACAATCACCAAGTAAAATCAGTTGGGGTAGGTCATAGAAGACAGGGGAAACTAAAACTCTCCACCATTGTTCTTAGTGTTTAAAAAATCAAACTTGGTATTTTTGTGCAATTGAGTATAAATGGTTGACAACTATGCAATTAAAGTGAAATAAATATGGCCCTGGACAATTGTTCAGCAGTAGAGCATTGGCCTGGCATGTGGAAGTCCTGGATTCGATTCCTGGTCAGGGCACACAGGAGAAGCACCCATCTGCTTCTCCACCCCTCCCCCTCTCCTTTCTATCTCTCTCTTCCCCTCCTGCAGCCAAGGCTCCATTAGAACAAAAGTGGCCTGGGTGCTGAGGTTGGCTCCATGGCCTCCACCTCAGCATTAGAATGACTCCAGTTGAGAAGGAGCAACGCCCTAGATGGACAGAACATCGCCCCTAGTGGGCTTGCTGGGTGGATCCCTGTCCAGGAGCATGTGGGTATCTGTCTCTCTGCATCCCGCTTCTCACTTCAGAAAAATACAAAAAAAAAAGTGAAAAAAATATGTTGCATTATAATATTAAGATGAAAATATATCAAATTAGAATAAGTATAGTGTTATAATACATTAATTAGCCACTGAACATCATTTCTAGACCTTTGTCCAAGTATAGAAGATGGGGGAGACAGGGAACACTAGTATTAAGTGAGTCACAAAATTTTAATACAAGAGAGTAGCTTTAAAACATGTTTGGCCTGACCAGGCAGAGGCACAGTGGATAGAGCGTCAGACTGGGATGCGGAGGACCCAGGTTCGAGACCCCGAGGTCACCAGCTTGAGCGTGAGCTCATCTGGTTTGAGCAAAGCTCACCAGCTTGGACCCAAGGTCGCTGGCTTGAGCAAGGAGTTACTTAGTCTGCTGAAGGCCCACAGTCAAGGCACATATGAGAAAGCAATCAGTGAACAACTAAGGTGTCACAACGAAAAACTGATGATTGATGCTTCTCATCTCTCTCCATTCCTGTCTGTCTTGTCCCTATCTATCCCTCTCTCTGACTCTCTCTCTGTCTGTGTAAAAAAACAAACAAACAAACAAACAAAAAACATGTTTGGCTATACTCCACAGTAAGAAAACATACATATTTTATATCGTGAGCTTATAGAGTACATATATAACACTAAAAAAATGTTTTACAGATTAATTATCCTTCCTTGGTACATTTGACTCTGATATTTTCTATTCTAGCCTAGTCCAGTTTCCCTCTTTTTAAAGTGAGGAGGGAAGGAGAATAAATGGAGGGGCGAGAGAAGGAAGGTGGGGAGTGGTGAGGAGGACTTTGTCTCAAAATGAATATTTGGCTATGTCTGAAAATGTTTTGAGTTGTCAGAACTCGAGGTGGAGATGCTACTTGCATCCAGTGGTTACAGTCCATGAATGCTGCTAAACATCTTACAATATATGAGACAGTCACATAAAACAAACAATTATTCAGCCCTAAATGTCAATAGTGCTGAGATGGAAAAACCTGCTCTGGATTATTTAATAAATTAACCTATTTGAAAACTGTCAAGTCAATAATACATTTTAAAGCTTATACAAATATTTTTTGAACTTTGAGAACCATGTCCAACATTTAAATTTGAACATACTATGGCACCAGTAATCTAAGACTTATCTTCTTCAATAATGCAAAGATTAAAAAAAGAAAAAAAAATTTGCAATTTAGGGAGCTGATCAAATTAGCCATATAAAAAGCAAACTATATCATAATGAATTAAGAGATGTGTTACAAAACATACAAATCAGTATTAGAGACTATTCTAGTCCCTAAACAGGTACTTTTAACAAATACTACTGTTGCAGGTAATATCAAACAGGACATCATTATTATACTTTCATTTCTTCCTACTAAACTGAATTAAATTATGATTGTCTACTGGAAACACATGTTGGCAGAAACCAAACACTGTGAAGATATTATTAGATAGATGAAAAGGAGGACTAGCATTTTCTAGGAGATCAGTTAGGAGATAATACAGATATGAGTGACCCGTAATTTCTTTCCATATTTGCTAAATGTTTTAGTTCTGCTCAATACAAAGGATTTTAATTTAATGCATATATAGCTTTTTACTCATGTGCAATTTTTATAAGTGTATTCTTCAAAATCCTGAAACAATGTATAAGCCCTTATAAGAACACTACATATAAAAATGTTCAGATATTAGATTGATACATTTCTGGGGGTTTGGGGGGGCGCCATATCTTTATGTGGTAAAAGTGAAGGCTTTACTTCAGCAAAAAATAATGCAAGCATATAACAGAATCTGCACCAAACCACCAAAAATAACAAAACTTTCTTTTTTTACCTTTTGTGATTCATTCAGGAAAATATTTAAAATCATCAAACTGAAGATTATTAAGTATACTTAAGAAAGTATTGCAGCTTCTAGGAAATATTGATATGCTCTACGACAAATTGAG
This sequence comes from Saccopteryx bilineata, assembly GCF_036850765.1. Lineage (NCBI taxonomy): Eukaryota > Metazoa > Chordata > Mammalia > Chiroptera > Emballonuridae > Saccopteryx > Saccopteryx bilineata. The sequence goes on from NC_089492.1 coordinate 31,680,610, forward strand.
ATCTACAGTTTGTCTTTATATTTTAATAAACATAAGTATCTTGTTATTTATAAGTTAAATGTAATTTGTATGAAATGAGACTCTAATTTGACATTTTTTCCAGTATACATGCATTTACTCCAAGCTCAAGTGTTGAATAGTTTATCTCTTCCCAATTGGTTTGTGGTGATTGCCATGTTTTTGTAATTTATTTGCTTTAATATACCACTTGGGCAAAGGATTATTTTAGGATGAAAGCAACTGAGGAGAAGTAGTTACAAGGAAAGGTCCCTGCCCTCCTCCTATTTGCCTAAAAGCAGGACATGTATTTGGAAAGATGACAAAAGTTAACCAGTAGAGATAACTCTTGACCTTTATATAAGCACCAATGAGTCTACATAATAAAACTTGCTAAAGCTAGCTCTTGTCCTCCATTAGTTTTTCACAATTTGCCACTCCTAGACACTTAAATTCCTTTTTCCTCTGTCTTGTCCTCACTCTAACAATGTATTATTCTTTTGTTATATAAGCCCAAATTCTAACCTCTTAAGAGTTTCTCAGAACTGAGTGTTCCCATATATATGTGCAATGCAAATTATAATAAAAGTGTTTGTTTTTCTCTTGTTAGGCTGTCTTTTGTCAGTCTAATTTATAGGACCCCAGCCAATGAATTTAAGATGCATAGGAGAAAAAAAAAAGAGTTAAGTTTTTTTCTCCTCTACACCTTCCAGTATAACTTTAGAAATAGAATACTTCAATGAGCCCTTCACAATTATGACTAAAATGTTATTTACCCCAAGAAATGATTTAAAAGGAACACGCATCTTTACAGTATTTGGCCTTCCCAATTAGGAACATGAAGGAGATCTCCGTTAAATCTTCCTTTGTGATACTCAGCCATGTTTTGTAGCTTTCTTCATGTAGGCCCCTCTCCTTTCTTATTTTTAAATCACATTTCCTGTTTTTAGTTCAGAATGGAAACTGCCTTTCATTTATATTTCCTATTATTTTTCATACAATATAAAATGATTCTATATTAATTTCACATCCAGCTGCCTTCCTTGAATTATTCCTCAAATAGTGTTAAAAAATTGTGTGTGTGTGAGTGATGGTACAAGAGACTTATGTCAGATACTCACCTATCTGGTATATTTTGGCACACAACAAAATAAATTACAGAAAGATTAAGATAAAGTTTAAAAAGAACACAATACTAAAATCATGGGAAAATATAGGGTTAAATATTTAACTGATTTGGGGATTTATAAAGAGTTTCTAGGGATAAAAGGAACAGAAGAAAAATCACCAAAGAATGAAGACTTAGCTATATATTAAGTTCAATATTACCAAATGACCAAAAATATTAGTAAGTAAACATCAAAATGGGAAATAATTTGGAACAGATGACAGGTAAATAAGTAAACTCCTAACCACATAAAAAGCTCTTATAAGTGAATAAGACAAAAATCTAAGACCTAATAGGTTCATGAGCAGAAGAAATAAACGATTAATTCATAGAAGATATCAAACACCAATTTACATACAAAATATTCAACTTCATAATCAAATTAAAATTACAAAGAGATAGCATTGTTTTGTGGTCTATTCAACTGGCAAAGATTTGGTGCATCTAACATGAAAGTTCAAGCCTACATGAGTGATAAGAGCATATGACAGGTGTATGGAATATTATAACCTTTTGGAAAGCAGGCTGGTAATCCGAAGTAAAAGCTTTAAAAACATCAAAGTACAAATATGTACTTGTGAAATACTCATATATAGGCAAAGAATTATGTATAAAGATAACCAATATAATACCACTTATAATAACAACTGGAAACAAATGCAATGCCCCAAGTAAAGAAATAGTTTGTGGTATATCCTTATGACAGAATATTAGTGCAGCCATTTAAAACATATTTCTGGAAAATACATAATGGCTTCAAAAAAGCTAATTATATAATGATATCAGTTTAAAAAAATCAGAACACATGCATAGGAAAAGGAAGAAATACAATAAAATATTAATAATGGTTATATTTGGGGGAAATATAATAGCTTGTGTTTCATTCTTTACACTTTGAGCAACTTTTCAGAGGTTTTATAGTAAACATATCATTACTTTAAAAAGGAAACACACACACAGAAGTTATATAGGTTATAGGTTCTTAAAAATATGCCATCAACTGATGCAAGAAAATTTCAGAAACTGCAAAAATTAATTTTAAATATCAACAGACTTACAGAAGATGTTCACTTTTATAATTTGAAATTTTCTTCACTTAACCAACACCATTAAAACACTTTTAATACAAAGGTAGTAATATCTGACTTTTAAATTAAAAAACAATTCTTTTTTATTTAATCAACTGCAGGGAATTGTGCCATTAAAACAGAGTAGCTTACCTTTTTCACTTACACTCTCACTTTCAATCTCGACATCATCACAACTTGTATATTCAGGTGTGGAAGCTAATTCCTCCTCTGAACTGCTCAATGAAACCTGGCGCATTTTACCTCCTTTCTTTGATTTATGAGGCTTTGGAGGTGGAGGTCTCACTGACTCGGACTGGTCAGAACTGAGAGAATCATTCCTTAACATTGTTTCCATTTTTTCCCGTTTTGTTTTCCTCACAGCAGAGCTGGGATCTAAGTGGTGCTGCTTCCTTAGTGAGTCGGGACGCCTCATGTCTTGTCTATCAATGGGTATTGGACTCCTCCGGGGGGTCGGAGGACTATGGTTTGTGGTCCTTTGTGGATAAGAACTTGGTCCCTGAGCCTCTCGAGTTCTTTCCATTGAATAAGATCGCTGATTTTCCATGGCAGCTCTACGTTCAGATATAGATCTTTGCCTTGATGGTCGTTCCATCCTTAGCATAGAAATCCTGGAATCTTCCAGTTCAGCATTTGCCAAAGAAACATCACTATGTCTTCTCTCGTGCCGTGCTCTGGACACTTCAGCATGAATACGCATTTGTTCTTCATAGGGTTGTGGCTTTACTGGATAACGTGCCAAATTCGGATCACTTCGATAGCGTGCCTGGTATTCCTCCTCTCTCCTTTGTCTTTCATATTCATCTCTGCTCTCCAGATCCTCATCATCTACAATATATTCTTTGGAATGCCTATGACTTCTCCTATTGGAGTCCCTATAATTTATATGATCAGATTCTTCATAAAACTGAGGTTCACGTTGAGACCGCCTATCAGCATAATCTGATGGAGATCTAGGCATTGCGCTATCAGAAGTAGCATACTGTGAATATTCCTCTCTTTCTTCCCTTTGGTCGTATCTTCTGTTCTGATCTCTGGACACTGATGGACTTCTTTGCCTAAGAAATCAAAGAAAATAAATGATGAGAAGAGCAACATTTAAATAATTTTACATTTTACTGATTTATTGGCAGGTTGATGGATAGATAAATTCAAATGGTTCTTTTGTTTTGTTTTTTAAAATTCCATTTTCAAGTCATGCCAAAACAAGTTTCACTTATATTTACTCTACTTCGTTCAAATGCAAAATGTAAAAGGTGCTCTGATGTGGTTGTTAAATGCCTGATACACTATATATGAAATACGTCTTGAAATTACAATAGATAACCAATTCTGCTACTGTAAACAGAGTTTATTCTGATTTCCTTGCTTAGCTCCCAACTTCAGATATCTCCCAGCTGTTATTCAGAAGCTTAAAAAATTCCATCTTCCATTCTCTCTATTCCTGACATCTTGGTATAAAAATTACTTGAAAATATAATAAAGCCAAACTAACTTGACTCAAGAGTTGAATACTTTCTGACTAAAGCTAAGTGTTGACTCTTAAAAATTATTTTTCATTCATCTATCTACATAAATCACTCCTAATATTGGTTCTTCTAAGTCTTTACCTTATCATCATATCTCCAACCCTCCTTACTGCTCTAACTTAAGATAAGTAATTTAAATAAATACCAACAATAATGATTTATTCATCAGAGAATCCCTGGAAGTCAGAAAGGGCTGCTATTTTTATTTTTTCTTTGTTAAAGTAAGGCCAGCTTGACGACTTTCTCTCCTCCGGCTTCACATCTGACTCCCCAAATTCCCTTACAGTCTCAGAGAGAGATATTGTACATTGTTTTCAACCCGCTCATCTAACAATATAGTACAGCCAGATGGGACTTGCAGTCACACTTCGTATTAATACTCTTTTTCAACAAAATATTCACATTGTCCTCTTCTCTGGCACAAACTCAATGTCAACCACTAGTCCTGAGAAACAATGGAACTGGGATGCTGACAATATCAGAAAGGGTTTAGAACAGGGGTCGGGAACCTGTGGCTCTTTTGATGGCTACATCTGGCTCACAGACAAATCTTTAATAAAATAATAATAATGTTAAAAATATAAAACATTCTCATGTATTACAATCCATTCATTTCCTACCACTCATGTTCATAGTTGCAGGTGGCTGGAGCCAATCACAGCTGTCCTTCGGACAACATCAAATTTTTATTGGATAATACGTAACAACGTACACAGGTCATTGTATGGCTCTCATGGAATTACATTTTAAAATATGTGGCGTTCATGGCTCTCTCAGCCAAAAAGTTTCCCGACCCCTGGTTTAGAATAATTGTTATGAGGATTTTGTCAGAACACATGAACAGATGATAATGAAATAGAGGATCAGCTGAATTTAAAGATGACCACCATCAGACAGCTCCATTGTGAATTTCTTAGACAATATTTTTTGACCCAAAAACAAAAGCAGAGAAAGGATACATATGGAATAATGCAATCCAGCAACATCATCATTGTCCTCTTAAGTCTCTTCTGTCCCTGATGCTTTTCCCTCCATATTTGGGATACATCTGTCAGTGTTGAATTAAGGTACATTAAGGAAAACAGAAGTCACTCTAGGTTTTCCAGGTATGAAGGGTTTTTAATATAGGAATCAAAAGCTACACACCTGACATCTCTTTGTAGTTTAATTTGCATTTCCCTAGTGAGGTTGGGCATCTTTTCATACATCTATTGACGATTTACATGGTTTTTTTTTTGGAAGAAGCTTATGTTCAGATCCTCTGCCTATTTTTCAATTAAATTGTTTGTTTGGTGTTGAGTTGTATGAGTTCTTTATATATTTTGGATATTAACCCCTTGTCAGAGCTGTTATTTGCAAATATCTTCTCCCATTCAGTTGGTTGCCTTTTTGTTTTGTTTGTGGCTTCTTTTACTGTGCAGAAGCCTTTTAGTTTGATATATCTCACTTATTTATTTTTGTCTTTATTTACCTTGCCTTTGGGGTCACATTCATAAAATCTTCCCAAAGACAAAGTCCTTAAGTTCAGTATCTATGTTTTCTTTTATGTAGTTTATTGGTTTAGGTCTCATATTCAGGTCTTTGATACATTCCAAATAATATTTATACATGGGACAAACTGTAGTCTAGCTTCATTCTTTTGCATGTGGCTTTCCAATTTTTCCTAGCAGCATTTAGAGTAGAAGTTTTTTCACACCTGTTAGAATGGCTATTATTGACAAGACAAGTAATAGCAAGTGTTGCAGAGGTTGTAGGAAAAAAAGGAACCCTCATTCACTGTTGGCATGAATGGAAACTGGTATAGCCACTATGAAAAATAGTATGAAGGTTCCTCAAAAAATTAAGAGTAGAGCTACTATATGACCAAGCAATGCCTCTTTCTGGGTACCTACACCCCAAAATTAAAAGTTAGTCACAAAATATGTTCATTGCAGCATTAGTCATGGTGGCCAAGACATGGAAACAACCAGAGTGTCCTTCGATAGATGATTGAATAAAAAAGATGTTGGTACACATATTCAATGAAATACTGCTCAGCCATAAGAAAAAATGAAAAACTGCCATTTGCGACAATATGGACTTCAAGACTATCATGCTCAGGAAAATAAGTCAGTTAGAAAGAGTGAATAACAACATGATTTAACTCATACATGGGATATAAAAATGAAACTTATAGACACAGAAAACAGTATGGTGATTACCAGAGGGAAGGGAGTGGGGGGTAAAAAAGAGTAAAGGGAGCCAAATATATGGTGACAGAAGATGATCTGACTTTGGGTGGTGGGCACACAATGCAATGTGCAGATCATGTATCATAGAAATGTGTACTTGAAACCTATATAATCTTATTAACTGATGTCACCCCCTTAAGTGTAATAATAAAAATACAGTATAATGCTTATAAATAAAATAAGCAAATGAAGAAGCAGCAGCAGCAACACAACTATTGAACAAACAGGGAATAAAGGCCAGAGAAGATATACTAATACTGCTGTTATTATTCTGAACAATAAATAAAGGGAGAGGTTCTTAAAATGGTCATTAGGAAATGGCTGTAAATCTCAAGAGTCTTTGGGAATTTGCCTCCAATTATCTCAGCTGCCTACCCATCAGAGTGTGGTCAATTAACATGGGCTTGCCCAAGAGCCATGAAGACTTTCACATCTGCCTATCAGCCTGCCAACAACTGCTGCTTGACAATAACAGCTTCTATATCTTTCTACCTTTCCAATCTCAAACAAATGTACCAGCAGGTAAACTCTAACCTGGCACCATAAATGGGAAAGTACTGCAGTAAATGAAGAAACACTGGTCCATTCCCCTAAACATTTTCTGTATAAGCAAGGGATGTGATTTCTTTTTTGCATTTACATTCTTACATTTAGACATGAATATAAAATGTTTAGCACTTAATTATAAATCTTTTAGGTTACAGTTGTTACATAAACCTGTAGATTCCTAAAATTTAAAATATACAGCCAAAACAGAGCACTCAAAGTAAATTTTATGGCTTAACTTACATAATATCTGTTATACATAATTCATCTTACTTTTTGGAATTGTTTTTACATATACAACTAAAGAAACATATGTTAGCATGGTGGCAAAGTATCAGAACAGTAGAGTTGAGGGATCTAAACTTCTTAGTCCTACATTTGACATTAACCAATTATTTAAACCTATACAGTAAGTCCCCAAGTTACAAAAAACCAACTTACGTACAACTCATACTTATGAACCTCTGGAGTGCCATAAGGGCTACTGGTAATCAACTGCAGTTGGACATCAGTAAAATGGTATCTTAAGATTTACTCAACTCCCATGGCAAAGAACTAACCAATGAAGACCTTAGGGAACTAGAGCAGCAGAGAACAGCATTTATGGAAGAACACAGGGACCTATAAGTTCCAGAACCAAAACAGTTTTCTACAAAAAAAGTTAGCGATGATTTTTGTCTGATTGGAGAAGGAATGGTAAAGTTAAGGGAGCGAGATCCTGACACAGAGATATTCACCAAAGTTTATGGTACAGTTACCAAAGGCCTGAGATGCTACAAAGGTCATTAATGATGAGAAAAGGAGAGCCGTGCAAACCTCCCTTGATGCCTCCGTCAAGAAACTGACTCCAGCAGCAGAATCAAACCCCGACTCTCTAACACCAATCTCATCCTCTCCAACAAGTCCATCATCCAATATTGTTTAGGTTGTATTTGAAAATGGTTAAGTATTTATATGCACAGAAAGGTAAAAATAAATACTATGTTAAAACAAACATCTGTTTAAGTTGCATTTAATTGGTAAATGTACCTATTCCAACTTAACATACAAATTCAATTTAAGAACAAAAGTATAGAAGCTATCTCACTCATAATGCAGGGACAGCCTGTATATGACATTTATGTATTGAGAGTCTGTACTTTAAAATGAGAGACATAGATTATACACATTAACTCATACATCATTAAATTCACATACTATAATATAGGCTGGAAATATAGAAATTAGTAACAGACTATTGATTTTGAGAGGCTAAATGATTATAAAATGCTCTTACATTTCTTAGAGACTATGACATTATTATATTGATACCACAATTTCATCAAGTTAATATGCCTAAATGAAAGATTAAAGCATAGCAAAAAATAATACAGATATTCCTGTCAAGATGTAATTAACTGACTTGTGCTATTTTTTAACAGATTCATATCTCAATAACTGGCTGCTTATATCTATTTATTAAAATACTAAAATAAATGAGAATTTGTCCAAAAAACTCTAAAGAAAGTTCGGTCTCAAACTGACTAACCTTCATTAGATACAGACTTTACATTAGGAATTCAAATACATTTTGGTATGTTAAAGAAGCTATATTTTTTCAATCTAAGTTAATAAACATATTTGTCTCTAAAATTATAAATGGTTATGTATAAGCCTTATTTAATATCAAGAAATTGATACCATTCCAAGAGTAAAACTCCAGTGTTTTTCAGATTTATATAGTACATAAGGAAATAATTTTAAATTTTCATTTAGAAATTATTTAATTAAATAAATTCTACTTTTTTTAAGTGAGAGGAGACAGAGACAGACTCTCGCATACACCCCAACTGGGGTCCACCTAGCAAGTTCCCTACAGGGTGATGTTCTGCCCATCTAGGGCTATTGCTTGGCAATTGATCTATTTTTAGTGCCTCAGGCCCAGGGCCAATTCACTTCATCCAATCAAGACATGGCTGTAGGAGGAGAAGGGGGGGAGAAACAAATAGTTGCTTCTCCTGTGTGCCCTGACCAGAAATCAAACCCAGGACATCCACACTGGGCCTACATCCTACCACTGAACAAACTGGCCAGAGCCTAAATTCTGTAAAATTCAATATAGGGTGAGTAGGAAATTCTGAAGCTATATTTAAATATAGGTATTTTGGAGACATACAAATGGAAATAAAATGTGATTAAATGAAAGCAGTATAAATTACCTCATTACAATGGGCCAGGTAAATTGGCCCACTTTTCTGCCTTTGTATTTTCTCAACATAATATTAATCAACTTATTTATGATTATCTATTTAGTATTCTGTACTGTTCACTAGCCTTTAAATTTTTGAACCGGAAAAGACTGTGTCAAATATACCTTTGTAGCTCTAGTATTTACTCATTCACTCAATAAATATTTATTTAGGGCCTACTATATACAAGATATGATTCTATTTGTTAGACACACAACTGAGAAAAGACATATAATGTCCTTGTCCTAAAGAAGCTCTCTTTCTAATAAGGGAGACAGACAATGAGCACATAAATAAATTAAGGTAATTTCATATAGTTATAAATGCTATAAAAATATTCAAACACTGAAAAGTCCAAACAGTGACTTAATAGAAGCTACTTTTGCTATAGAAGGTCTTTCTGAAAAGATAAATTTGAAGTAAGACATGAATCTGTACTTACATTGAGTAAAGGCCATTTATATAAAATATACAACATTGGGTTTCTTAATAAGTTGCTATTATATTTTAAAATTTTATTCAAAGCTATCTACAAAATAGATATCTACTGGATTCTTAATAGTTGTTCAATTAAATCTAGGATTTTCCCAAGGTAGTTGGTCTCTAGAACCCACCTAAAAGCAGCCCACTAAGCCTTTCTCACATACCTCCCTTTCAAAATATTTCATGCTCTCAAACTGGATAAATTTCAATTCCCTATTATACTTGATCTCAGTTGAAAGTCAAGAGTAAAACAAGCTTGCCTGACCAGGCAGTGGCACAGTGGACAGGGCATCGGCCTAGGATGCTGAGGATCCAGATTCAAAACCCTGAGGTTGCCGGCTGAGCATGGGCTCACCAGCTTGAGCACAAGGTTGCTGGTTTGAGCATAAGATCATAGACATGACCCCGTGGTCACTGGCTTGAGTCTAAAGTCTCTGGCTTGAGCAAGGGGTCATTGGTTAGGCTGGAGCCCCCCAGTCAAGGCACATATGAGAAAGCAATCAGTGAACAACTAAGATGCCACAACTATGAGTTCATGCTTCTCATCTCTCTTCCTTCCTTCCTGTCTGTCTGTCTCTCTCTCTCTCTCACTGTCTCACACACACAAGTAAAACAAGCAGATTAAATCAAAATGAATACAAATTTATCAAAATTATTTACATGCTTTAAAATTGTTAATACATATTAATCTGTTAAATTTGTAAAATCAAGGTCATAGAAGAAAGTGAAGTAAAAATGTTCAGAAAATCTTAAAGAGGAAATTTGATATTTTGAAGGCTATTCAACATAATGATGAGCTTCTTCCTCACTGAACTTTTCCCTAGGCAATCTTATCCATTTCTATCCAAGAATATCTATAATACCCCTGAGATGTTAGGTTTCATGAGGACTGGCAACCTGTATCTAAGGAGGCTGGAATATAGTAGGTCCTCAATGAATATCTGTGGAATTAAAGAATTGATTAATTATTTCTCCCTTAAATTACCTCTACTTTACATGGCTTGCTCCTTTTTTTTTTCTATACTGAAACCTACCAATTGCTAAAATACTCTAGTTCTTTTCTTTCCCCTACTGTGCCCTTAGTAGTGATAGCACCTTAAGGGAAAGAAAGGCACTACTTCTATTAGTAGTGAATTCAGCTCTATCACGTTTGAATTTGACTTTTGTTGTTGGTCTTCAGAAAACAACTCTTGTTTATAAAACTACTTCTTTGTCAAAATATATTTTGGGTATTACTAATTACAACTAAACATTTAAAACAAAACCTCTTTGTAAATTAGGGATTTCTAGTAATATATTTAACATCACTTTGGGTATTATAGGACAGAAGTAGGGTAAAAAATAAAGGAACACTTCATTCTTTGAGGAATTAACATAAATTTTTTACAGTATAAAGACAGTGAATATAATAGCCTTGATAACATAAGTAATATATTCTATTTTATTGGTAAATAACAATACTTACTTATAGAATTCAGTTCCAGTAGAAAGGATATTAATAATTAGTCCTTAGTAAGCCATATAAGTGCTTTTTAAAAATCATACCTTCAATAAATTGTATTCAATATTAAATCTAGCAATCACTTTGTTCTAGAGATTATGAAATTTGCCTGAGGCATGTGAATAATGCTGTTGACGCTGATTTGCACTGGATTTAAGTAAAAATAGAACAGTGGTCATGATTTCTGAAATTGGAATAGCTACTGTCACTGTTATTGAACATGAAATAAGTGTTTAAAAATATGCTTTAAGGTACCTCCAGTATATTAAAGGTATGCCAGCTGTAAGGACAGATTTTATTCTAAGAATATTCTTACCAAACAATAAAGAATCTAATATTAATTACTCCAAAATATTAAAATATCCTTTCAAAACAATTTTAACAACTATATTGTGAATTACTGCATATATAATCTCCTTTGAATTAAAAATGCTATATTTCCTAGGCATTACATTTTTAAGAAAATGATAAAAATTCAAGGATCTCTAATCTCTATCGTCTCTACTTTTCTTTATAAACAAGTCTTAGCATTTATTATTATAAGGTAGAAAACATTTTATAGGTAAAATTATATTTATATAATGAGAATTTGTATACATCTCTAAATAATCATGAAGCATTTAACAGTATTTAACCTATAAATTATAATTCAAAAAAATGGAGCTATTCATCTAAGATGTTATATTTCACTCAATCCTTCAAAGACTCTGAGATCTTAAGAGGCAAAATCCAAAATTATGCCTTTCTTTAGAATTAAATGTATGTGTGACATTATATAGTGCTTTAATTTTTACTCCTCTACATTCTATCAATCCCTACTTCTGACTGATAATATAGCATCAGTGTATATTTATATTCACTTGCTATTAACCTAATGTTTATTCATCTTCTCTTTATTAAAACTTAGATAGTTAGAATTATTTTCTCTTTCACTATATCATAGTCACCTTAATTAAAACCAGTTTATAGAAAATCACACATAAAGATATCTTATTGCTACTTTAATCAGTAGTATTTCTGTTCATTGCTTATATTTTTTGTAATGTGGACTAACCAATCTATTTCTAAGTATTCTAGCCATGTATTCACCATGACTGGGCATAATAGTTTGAGCAGGAAACTACCAATTAGTCTCTTTACAACTCCATGTCTAAAATTATACTAATAGAGAAACTCCAAATAAAAAGATTATTTTCCAAAAGTCACTTTCTCATTTTCTCAAAGGCAGTCCAATTTACATACTGTATATTAATTTATACTGTTTTTTACCATAGTTTCTATTTTAATATTTACAACTTTTATCATCCTATGTGGTCTCTGTTATTATGCCACCTGTATATATCAGTACTGACCATATATCCTATAAAATAATCAAATTTCTGAAAATATAATCCAGTAAACATTTAAAAACATGTATAAGGACAATGAATGATTAGATGGAAACTTAGGTTTTAATATTGATACATATTTTTAACTCTTAAAATCTATGTAATTTTTAAAAATCATAATGACACTAAAAGTAGAGTAAAAAATTTTAAACTGCTAATTTCTGTAAATTCAATTATATGATTACAGTTAAGCACAATATATATGAAAATCTCTTACTCATAATCTTTATTATAAAGATCATTAAATAATTGTCATTTTATAAATAAAAAAAGAAATGACATTTAAAGAATCAATAACTTAAAAATGCCATATTTTAAGAATCTTTGTAATGCACGGATATTGCTAAATATACTAAAATGATACCTCATTAATTCAATTACACATGCTAACTATGCAGTTTAAACTTAATACTACAATCAAATTGTAAAATTTGAAGCTTTTAAGACACATTAAATCAAGGATTTAACTAACAGAAGTATACGATCCTATAAAACATAAAATATATAGGTTCCATCCTATAAACCTTACAAAAAGCTTTGAGCAAGTCAAACCATTTATATTCATTAAAAACCGTAAAATAGATTTATATTTTATTACATATCACAATATTTAACACATTATTACAGTTTTACCTTTTGCTCAACCAATGCACATCTGTCGCGTAGGAAGCATCATGTTGACAAAAATACATTAATGCAGTGCCAGGCAGTGCTTTCATTTAATCCTTCTAGCTCTAGCAAAATCATAGGAGCCATCCTTAATCAGATGATTTAAATGTCGCGGCTTGTTTACAATCATTTTATTTCAAAAGTCAATTACTAAAAAGTTAAACATATAACACCATTCATTCATGGATGGACTCATAAAGTCTTCTGGGAATGCGCCTGCTAAAGAAAAGGTTACTCTTTAATGCAGTTACTATGTGGCTGGATATAGCCCCAGGTCAAGTAAGAATGTACCCTGTAAGGAGGATTAGGAACTTAGCTGATTAGTGTCTCACAATACTGAACACCAAATGCATCCTACATATCCACAGTATTTCTGGACACTATACTTAAAATGGACAGATTCAGAAATTTGTAAGCCATATTTTCCTAAATAAATTACAGTATTTTTAAAATGACAAAATTCATTGTTTGTTATCGATAAGTCTACTGCACTGCTTTCACTATAAGATGTATCATGATAATAAAAGATGGTGATGATTTAATTTTTTTTAATTTATTGATTTAAATTTTTTTAAAATTTATTGTGCTGACATGGTTTCAAGTGTCCCATTCAATATAACACCCTCAACGCCCTGCATCGTGCTCCCCTTTGCCTCCCCTCCCCACCTCCATCGCTTCATTCCCTCTGGAACTTGCTGCCTTGTTTTCTGTATCTGTGTGTTATGTATATTTAATTTGACCAATTCCTTCACTTTCTTTGATCCTATCCCTTCATCCCCCTTCCCTCTGTCAGCTGTCCTTCTGTGTCATTGTGACCCTTCTTCTGTTTCTATTTTGTTTCTCAGTTTATTGTACTCATTAGATTCCACATATAAATGAGATCATATGATATATGGCTTTCTCTGCCTGGCCATTTCACTTAGCATAATAATCTGATGAACATGGAGATTATTATGCTAATGAAAGATGGTGATAACTTAAAAGGTTTATTCTTTAATTTCTTTTCAATTATTCAATAAGAATAAGTTTCTTAATCTTTACTAAAAAGAGAATGTTTCCACAAAGGGTTTATGGGACAAGGAGTAACAGTTTCTGTAGAAATTTTATAAAAAATGTGTTAGTTAGACACTAACTGAGAAGTTAGTTAGACACTGAACTTAAATCAAGCTTTGCATATTTTATCACTTAACCCCTCCATGCCTCTATTTGGTTTTTCAAAAAATTAAAAAGAGAAAAGAGAACAAACACCACAGATGTCTTTCTACGGAATGCCAATTATCTAGATGTTACTATTACACTTATGAAAATTACACTTAAGTGTTCCAAGTAAACTTAAATAAAGCTAAGAAAAGGTCAGTGTTTGAAGAATGGGGAGAGATGCAAAAGCATTGGGCTATTTTCTTGTCTCCCCAATTTCAAGTTAAATGAGGGTCCAGGGATATGTGGCAGCACTATGCAACTATTTGTACAGTATTCATACAGAATTCTTTCCTAGAACTAACTATAGATCTTGTTGACATTGTGGGGTGTAGAGACAAATATGGCCTTTCCTTCTCTGAGATTCCTAACAATGACTTGTAGATTCTCCGAACAGAAATGCAATAAAAATTCAAGATAATTCATTTTCATAGGAATGTTAACCAATTAATAAAATTTAACCACTTATACCTCAAAGTTTATAACAAACTGAAAAAACTATTCCACAGAATATTTTCATTCTTCCAAGCTGGTAAGTCCAGAAGATTTCAAAAACAACACTACAGCTGATGCTGTAACAGCAAAACTTCTTTACTTTTCCTTCCATTCACTTTTACCACCTCAGTGAGTTCTAGCAGTGTTCTTTCAACTGTGATGCACACTCTGCGGCCAATCATCTCCTCTACCATTAACCTTGTTTCTAGCTCCTCTTATCCGTCCACCAAGATTCTTGTTTGCATTATTTCTAATGCCACTACTGCTTTTCCTTTACTCCCTACAGATCTTTCTAGGCCTCCAATTTCCTCCACCCAAATGGTTGAAGGTTATACGGTCCTTTGAGGACTATTTCCTCAATTTTTAACTCTTTATTTTTACTTTTTAAAATAATCCCCTGAATATTGAATACATGGATTTAATTTATTAAGACCCAATTTAGGGTTTAAAAAAATGTTCATGAGACTAATTAGATCTTTAGTATCCACTGACTGACTTATTCAAAAGTAAAAAATAAAAAGATTCTATGGATCAAATACCAGTATGTTAGTTTTTATTGTATTCATGTGAATATTTTCAACTAATATTGAAAGATGAATACCTTGTATATTCAGATCTTTAGAAAACAGTGCACAAATGTTGCTCCCCTAAAGTAATCCATTGTGCCACCCTCCTCTCACCATACCTCCCAAAACTGCCATGTCAAAAAAAAAAAATAGAGCCCTGGCCGGTTGGCTCAGCGGTAGAGCGTCGGCCTAGCATGCGGAGGACCTGGGTTCGATTCCCGGCCAGGGCACACAGGAGAAGCGCCCATTTGCTTCTCCACCCCTCCGCCGCGCTTTCCTCTCTGTCTCTCTCTTCCCCTCCCGCAGCCAAGGCTCCATTGGAGCAAAGATGGCCCGGACGCTGGGGATGGCTCTGTGGCCTCTGCCTCAGGCGCTAGAGTGGCTCTGGTCCCAACATGGTGATGCCCAGGATGGGCAGAGCATCGCCCCTGGTGGGCAGAGCATCGCCCCTGGTGGGCGTGCCGGGTGGATCCCGGTTGGGCGCATGCGGGAGTCTGTTTGTCTCTCCCTATTTCCAGCTTCAGAAAAATGAAAAAAGAAAAAAAAATAGAAACTATTCTATACTAGAAAAAAATTTAAACATATAGTGATTTTAGTTCCCCCTTTTAAGATGCTCTGCCTTAGTCTATGGCAGCCTGAGAAAGAATGTTATAATTAAAAAAGAAAAGAAAAGACTTACTGAAAATTATGCAAAGAAGATAGAAGAAATAGATGGTGGAAACATGTACACATCAGTTTAACCAACAACTACCTTCCATTATCATCAGTGAGAACCCCAGAAAGAGTCATTTTACTCCATTCTTTCCTGTCACCTTTATATTCTTTTGAAAATATAGCTCTTTTATTGAACTTCAATTATTTGTTTAATGTACCTACCTATTCTATTATTTTCTTATTTTTCTATTCCTTCCAAAAAGAAAACGTAAAGACTTGGTTAGGAACTAAAAACAGTTATCAGAGAAGAGAAACCTCTTCACATAAAGGAAACAAACACATCTACAGGTACATATTAAAGATAAAAATAAGTTCTGCTTATCTGAAAACCAAACATTATACAATTAATTTTCATCTTAAGTGTTGATTTCCTTATTGGGAATAAAGAATCATACAGATTTTTAAATGTGGGACATACAGTTAAGTGGGTTTAGGTGGAAGTAGCATAGTCCACCCCAGTTAACAGCAGTTCTTTCCCTTCAGTTGCTTATGCATTCCATGAGGAAATTCTGTTGGATGTACCATCAGATTATAGACGGAATCCAAACACATCTCACCACATCCACTGGGAAGCCCAGTGAAGTCACAGTCGCTTTGTGGTTGAATAACTACAAACACATCCTAATTGGTCTCCCTGCTTCTACTCTACCACAACCCTACAGCTTAGTCTCACTACAGCAGCAAGACTGTAAGTCAAATGGTATCACTAATATGCTTGAAACCCTTCAGTAACTCCCCATTTTGCTTACGTGGACGATGGGATCTGATGCCCATTACTCTCTGGCCTTCCTCCCTACTGCTCACCCTGGCTCACTCAGTCCAGACAGCTTTCCTGCATGCCCTCAGTTTAGGACCACTGCTCTGGCAGTGCCCTCTTTCAGGACTGCTGTTTCCTCAGACAGCAATAGAGACATGTTCTGGTCTTCTAGCCAGTAGAACCCTTCTTCAAGTTTCACTCAAATCACTATCTCAAGGAGACAGGCCCAGAACACCATATTTAATATTTCAGTCTCCATCTCTGTTTCCTCCGCCCCCACTCCCAATGCTCTAATCTGCTTTATTTTTCTTAATATGGTTCATAACATTTATCAACTTTTAATTATGGTATATATTTTATTTGTTGCGTTTACTGTTTCCTCATGCATCAATTTTACAGGCAGAAATCACTGTTTTGGTTACTTTATTCTCAAATGCTTGGCACATTGTAGATACTCATAAACATTTATTAAATAAGTAAATAAAGCTACATAAACAAGATATCTTTCACACTACATTAAAAATAAATTTCACTTGCCCAATTAAACAGCCTGTCTACAATGTACACTTAATAGTATTTGCCAAAACTCACACTACTTATTTTCCTGACGTATATTTTACCATGAAAAATTAACTCACAAATTGCCCAAAATACAACTCTTAACAACCAAAAGATGTACCTTCAAATGCATAAATTTTAAGAATATCAACCTCTTCACTCTCCCAGCTAGTAAATCTTTTTTGGGCTATTTTGTTAATTTGTAAGAGTGATTTGAGAATCTACGTGGTTGTTTTTCAGAGATGTAAAGAAAACTGCATTGCTTGAAACAGGGAAAGATGACCAGTTAAAGAAAAGTTATTTCTTAGTAACAGAACAGAAAGAATCAGAAAATAGAGCTACAGCTCTGTCAGTTAGCTTGCCACTAATCTGCATGAAAATACAACTCAATCAAATTATTTTAGAGAGTGACAGGTATGAAGAAGGCACTTGCTAAACAAAATTTTTCTTGGAAAAGAACTCATGATAACAAATCAAAACAGTATTGTTTGGAACAGCTACCATGACAACATAATAAAACAAAATATATCTCATTTAAATGTTGAAATCTTCATTATATCAGTATTTGTGATGCTAGATTTTTTCCCCACATAACTCTTGTATATGTATGTGCCAATAAATAACACATAGAATGTTATATATCTTGACACACAGCTGATGGGACTGACATGAATTATTTCTACATAATTTTAATTCCTATCTGACTATATTTAATTAATTAAAGAAATCCAATTCATCTTCCAGTAAACAGAATGTACCTTCACAGGCAGAGGAAATAGCACCTAACACCTGCATGCCAGCATGATGTGTGGGTTCCTTAGCTGCCTACCCCAGTATTGCATTGCTTTGATTAGGCATCAATCAGCCCTGCTGAGTACAGTGTATTCTCTTCAAGATAGACACTCAATTCCTTAATACTTTAACACCAGCAAAATACTATAAAGTGGACTCTTCGACACACTGTCTTCAAAAGTGGTATATATATACTTATATCTTGGGGTACCATTGTTTGCACTCCATTCCCACTCTCAGAGAGTCTGCCCCAAAACCACACTACAGTAACATTAACACATGATGGATACTTTAAGCAAGGTTTACTGAAGTGAAGAAAAGAGCACTACACCAGAGAGCAAAACTTCCATAGAACATTCTCTGTTTAACAACTCTGCTCTTTCCTTGAAGTAATTCTCTCTTCAATAAAGCTCTCTTAGCTTCTTACCAGCTTGACCCCCACACTCTTTTACAAAAAAAAAAAGTGCCGCTTGCTGAATGAAGTAAGGCCCCAAATAAGTAGAAACAGAATGTGATAGAAGACATTGGTGGGGTTGAGCTTTTTTTTAAAGACTTAAATTTCACCAAGTGTCATTGTGTGGTTTGATAATACTTAAAACATGACATTCTATTTTAAATACTACAGTAAAAGAGGGATATCAATGAAGGGGCATGTCTGAGACCATGAGGATGATGAAAAACCCAGATTAGACACTGGAGTTAGGACTTTCTTTTGAATGTAGCCATGTTTTTAATATAAATTGCCCCTAATAAATTACAGGGGTTTGGTGTGTGTTTTTTTTTTTACCAGTTTTTTAGCAAAGTTTCTTCAGCAGTCTTAAAAGTAACTGATAGAAAATAATATCACATTGTGAACTTACTTCCTTAACCTTTAATTTATGCCTATTCTCTAAAAATGTGTTATATAACAAGCTAAAAATAGGTGACTTTTTGGATTACTTCAAGCTTTCTAAATGAAGAAAATAGAAAATGTACCCTGGAAAGAACTGTAATGAATATCTGTTGTTTGGCCCTCTATCATCTATTTTCCTTCTTTCTTTGTGGTCTGGATAGAATTGGCTTCACTTGCCCTAGAGGTGAGTCATGATTAGCAGAGTACCATCCCTGCCACAATGACCAAAGCTGGTCCAGTCTCAGTGACTCTTAAGGACATCTGTCTGAAAAGTCCTGAGACACAGACTTGCTGTTTTGTGATTGAGGATTCAAGTAATTTTCAGAGCTACTAGAAGTCAGTTTAGGGTCATAAGTTGGAGAGGTCTTCCAAAAATGAAGTAAGCATCCACATGGTGACAAAAATAAAAAGAAAGAAATTAGACCCATGTTACATAAAATTCAGGATCAATCTTCACCTAGTGCATTATGTACCTCTGGAGTTTTCAAACAGGTAAACCAATAAATTCGTTTTATTTTTATAAGCCATTTTCAGTTGGGTTTTCTATTATTACTTGCACCTGAAATCTTGGCTAATGCAGAATCTGTGATACTGACTCTAAAGTCCATATGTAACTTCTCACCAGCTGTCATGATGTTTATGAACTTTTTCTATGCAAATTGGTTTTTACTTTGTGAAAAGTAAATACTCTGGGGCCCTTACATAGTCTATATTCTGTAGTCACGTGGTTTCCTAAATTATTTCCAGTTTTACACTAAAAAAACAGTAATTTAATGAGATCAAAATCTTTTCTGAAATCAGAAATCACAAGATTGCATGTTTAATATTAAATAGCATATAATAATTATGAATGGTCCCATTTAAGGCTAGAAAAATGAGAAAAACAAATCACACTCAACATTTCTCAAGCAACAAGCCACTTTTTAAAGTAACTGCATTAAACTATCCCTGACGCAACTTCCATATTCATTTGAAAATAGACAGAAGAGATAGATGACCCACAGAATACTACCTCTATTGCTGATAAAACTGAAATTGGATAATTGTCCTCTACATATGTAGAAGTAGGTTTCCTAATGTCACGCCTCACAATCATACAACCACTCTTATCCAGGAACAGGTAACACTGGTCTAAGACTATTTATTTTATAGCCTATCCCTATAAAACTTAAGGCAGGAATAGGAGAGAACGCATGCTCTGTGAGCAGCCTGACCCCAAAGGTGGAATAGACAGGGTGTACAGGGAAGCCAGAACTATTATTCCAGTGCAGCTCTCTCACATGGAAGGAAACGGAGAAGTGAGGAAGGAAGGTATCCTACCAAAACCCTGGAACATTCAAGTCTAGAACTGTCTTAAGTTAAATCAGCTCTAGTGAACACAGGACTTGATGACTTAGCATTCAAAATAACACTTGGCTTAAACTGTAAATTGATTAGATAATAGTAAGGAATTACAGCTTTATAGAATTCATATAGGATTGAACCACAATTGGCTACCTACTGAATATCTAATCTCTTTTCTTCCTTTCAAAGAGAATCCTAATTTTATTCAGAGCAACAGTGCACCTAGTCTAAAATTTGTATTTTCCAGGCTCTCCTGTGGCTGGGGTAACCATGTGACATAGTTCAGACCAAGGAGATTTAGGTAGAGGGTTACCAGGTACAGCTTCTACAAAAGCTACGTATTTATTCCTAAGGAAAGAGATAGACCTAGCTGGCACACACTTTTCACACTTTGCCCTTCCTCCTGTTTGACTGGAATGTGGTCCTGCTGCCTATAACTCAGTAGCCCTCTTTTAACCATGAGTTTGAAAGCCACACACAGTCGGTAGCAGAACAGTAAGCAAAAAGAAGAGCATTGATCTCCATTGGCTTCCTCGAGCAGTTGTACCATCTTGAGCTGTCTATCTCCAGATTGGTTTTTTCATGAGAAAAACATAAACTCCTTCTTTATTTAAGCATTGTAGTGGATATGAGATGCATAATCACATATGTATTGCTATATACAGCCAAATGCAATGCTGAGGCGAGAGAGGAACTTGTCTCTACTGAGAATTCTAAGGCAATGGAGCCACTATTAACCTGGCTGCTATTTCTGTAGAAAATAAACAAGTAAATAAAAAGCTACTACAGGTTAAAAAAAAAACTAGAAACAGAAAACACATGCAGGTTGATTCATAAAGTATAAGCCAAAGGGACAGTGATTCCAAATGAAAGACGAATAGTACAGTGTTTCATAATTCCTTACCCAGTGGGACACTGGGGCCAGGAGGCTACTGCCAGCATTTATTTCCTCCCACCTCTGTGTTCAGTGATGTCACACTAAGAGCTTAAAATCAGTCATGTTGGTAATATTTACACCATGAAAACTGGTTAGTGCTACAAATCAGGGTTTCCCCCCCTTTGGAGAGGTAATTGTCCAATATTTAACCAGCACACAACTGCTTATTACCCGCTGCTCAGCTAGACTAGAGCCTAGAATAATTGCAATGGTTAGTCAAATAATTATCACTATTCATGCAAATACCTCAATTCATTAGCGCAAAAAAATATCTGACATATAGCCTGACATTTAGGAGGAGCTCAGTTACTGTTTGAGACAGAAAGAGTGAGGAAGGAAAAATAATTCTTTTTCAGTCATTGATTACTATAGAGTTAATGTTACTTTTCAAAAGAACTAAAAATAGGAAAACAAACTCCTCAAGTTTTAATATGACACCTCAAAATCTCTGCAATTCTTTGAATGTAGCATTCCACTCCTAGATCCTACACTCTTTTTTGTTTGACTTATATGTTGTGACAGAGTCTAAGTGTATTTATAATATCAGAACATGTTAGAGCTTAAAGAAAAAAGAACGTTGGTAAGTATAATTTTCAAAGATCCAATGGTCAGTGTAATGACAGTAGGCAGGGAAAGAGGGTGTCAAACTGCATTTAATGTGCCCCGGTGTCACATAGAGAACACTCAAAATAGTTACCACTAGACGGCACTAGGTTATATAACCGAATCTACACTTTTTGAGGTACCCACAATAAAAAACGATCCTCATTGTTTCCATATTTCTAAACTTTTATGTTATGTAAAATCACTTTGACATTATTTCATTTATTAGAATTACTGACATCAAAATCCTTTGAACAAAGAATTATAACTGGCACAAAAAATAAAATATAGAAAACAGTTAAGTAGAAACAGAAAATCAGGATCAAACTCAAGAGTGGCAGAAAAGGCCAGAAATGAAAGTTGGGTCAAGATTTTAAGAGGGCACATGAACCATCTTAACCATTTTTTATTTATATTCTGTAGACAAAGGGGGGGGTGTCATCAAATGCCTTGTGTTAGCAAGTTAACTCACACAATAGTTGCCTGGCTAAACCAAGATCCCAGCTAATGTTTGGTAGAAGAACAACAGGATTATTCCAATGATCCTGGTAAGAGAATATGAAGTCCTTAATTTCATACTTTCTGACTAAGGCAGTGGCAGGAAGTGAAACAAAATATATTTAGGAAGTTAAATCTGTGAAATTTTCTGATAAAGTAGATGTAGGAGGTAAAGGAAAAAAGCAAAACAAAAGTCATCTATGGGTTGTTTTTTTCTTGAAGGGCTAAATAAATAAAATTCAGAATAGAGGAAAAGGAAAATGTTTGTAGGAAAATACATGTTCTCCTGTCCAGTATTTCATAAATGACACTGAATAGTAAGAATTTGACAGTGTTTCTCTATCACCAAACAAAAGAGAAGATATCCTGACTAGCCAACATGAGCAATTTTGTCTACTGAGTAGATTATTTAGGGAATATGAGTGCTTGAACACATTATGCCATGAAGTAATGTGTGTGACAAAGAGTATTATGCATTATTGTTTTACTGTTGTTGTTGTTGTTATTATTATTATCATTGTGGTGATGGTGGTCATTTATCTAAACTGAACACTGACTATGTACCAGGCAGTGTTCTAAGCACTTACATGTATCCATTCATTCATCTCTCAAAATAATCTTATAAAGAAGGTATTATCATTCCCATATTTCAGATTCATAATCTGAGTCCAAAGTTACTTACTGTGCATAAAATTACACAGCTGGTACACAACAGAGGAAGAACTTAAAACTACTAAGAGAAAAAGCTGCCCTTATAACAACAGCTTGTGGCTGGCCTAGTTGTTATCAGTCAGGCCCTGGTATGCCCCTGATAAATGCAAAAATTTTCACAGAACATCAACACACAGACAAGGACTCTCTGTGACTATTATGGAATAAGGCAGAACAATACCTATCATCAAGTCTAAACAAAGATAAAAAGCAAACACTGTGCAACCAAAATGACCTGACATTCTCCAGCTGCAAGTGATTATTGCTTCTTCTCTAGTATAGTAACAACTCTTTCTTCCATTCTTCCCACCTCCTACTCCTAGATAAATATTAAGATACTTGAATTGACCCTGCTTTCTAACAGAATTCAATTCAACACAGGTTCCTGTTTCTTTCAATCCTCCCCCAAATGACCAAAACCTACCCACATCATATAACAAGCTTCCCTTAAATCTTTCTTGCTGAGATACTCCACAATTTCACAAAGTAGGTGACGTCCTTTGCTGTAGCAAATAATAAAACTCAACTTTGTTTGACTGGTGATGTGTTCCTAGTCATCTTTGTCTGGAAGACATCAACACTAGCTCTTCAGGCTCCAAGGTTTATGCTCTTAAACACTGTGCACTCCTCATATACAAAAGGTACATGAAACAGGGAAACTGTCAATCTTAGAGCCAATGAAACAGCTGGGAAAACTAAAAGGTAAAAAATAATGGATTTGGTTTTTTTAAAAAAAGTAAGCACTTGCAGTTAAGTGCTTAATCTATATGCCTAATGATAATGCATGGGATATTGTATGTTACATTTGTTTTTTTATCTCTTATGTCACAATAGAACTATACTATACTCATAGCTGCTTATAAAGAATGAAAATCTGATTACAATTTTAATAAAATATAAGCAAAGTAAGTTTTAAACCTAGCTTTGTGTTAGTAGTTATGTTACCTCAGTTTCCTGATCTATTAAGGGAAATAAGAAATTAATAAAAATTAAGTGAGATAATATATGTTCAGTGCCTAACACTGTATGTTGCAGGGGTCCCCAAACTTTTTACACAGGGGGCCACTTCACTGTCCCTCAGACCATTGGAAGGCCACCACATACAGTGCTCCTCTCACTGACCACCAATGAAAGAGGTGCCTCTTCCAGAAGGGCGGGGGGAGGGGGCGGATAAATGGCCTCAGGGGGCTGCATGCCACCCACGGCCATAGTTTGGGGACGCCTGTACAGAACTACTCAGATTGAACCCATTCACAGAATTGCACGAATGACAAAAATACCTTCCTAGAGAGTTTGTTTCCTTCTCTTTAAAATGAAAGATTCAGATTAAAAAATAAGATCTTCTCTAATTCTACCCTACTGTGATTCTACAATACTGTATACTATATTACTGTAAATTATGATTCCATATTATATACAATGTTGTAGAATTTTTACTACACTACCCAGCTAGGAGAAATAAGCCATGATAACTTTAGGTAACTAGGTTCTGAGTTAAGGTGAGCCTACTATTCTCTGTGCTAAGGTTCTCTTTAATTTAATTCTCCTGTTTTTACACGATAATCCAATGCTTTTCTGTATCACATTAAACCAAATTGAAAAGCTCACTTTTTTATTATTTTTTTATTTTAATGGGGTGACATTGATAAATCAGGGTACATATGTTCAGAGAAAACATCTCCAGGTTATTTCATTATGTTGCATACCCATCACCCAAAGTCAAATTGTCCTCCATCACCTTCTATCTGGTTTTCTTTGTGCCCCTCCCCCCTCACCCCCTCCTTCTCCCTGCCTCTGTAACCACCACAGTCTTGTCCATGATATTTACTTTAGTAGTAGTCTTTGAATCCCATGTACTTTTATTCAATTATAAACAAAAATGGTCCTCAAATATTAAATATTAAAATAAAAAAGTACAATATACAAATTTTTGATTCTTTAAAAAAATTGTTTTCCCACTCCTAATAAATCATATTATTGCTGTCTTAGTTTTCATATATTGGCTAGATTTCTTGAAATGGAATTAAAATACTAGACATTAGTATATTCTCTGCTAGTAATGGATTCTTAATCTTTCAACAGACCCTGGTATTTTTTCATGATACAAACTATCCACAAGTTTTGAAATTGTTCAGTTCTAAATTTTTTCATAAAATAGTAGTTCAAGTAAAAAAAAAAAAACCTGTCTAGCTTACAGCAGGAACAGTTTAGTAAATAACTTTTTTAAATGTTTATATTGCTGATTTTAGAGAGATGAATGAAAAAAGCAGGAGTGGGGCAGGAATATCTGTTCTTGTATGTGCCCTGACCGGGGATCAAACCAGGAACCTCTGCGTTTCAGGATGATGTTCTAACCAAATGAGCTACCCAGCCAGGGCCTGTTTAGTAATTTAATTCCCATGCTTATAAAGTTAATTTCTTAATACTATTTTAATTGACTATATTGGGGTGACACTGGTTAACATAATTATACAACACATCTCTGTACTCCATACTGTGTGTTCACTGCCCTCCCCAAGTCAAGTCTTTGTCCCTATCCAATTTACCCCCATACCATCCTCCACTCCCCCCACCCCCTGGCAATCACCACACTACTGTCTGTGTCCCTGAGTCTCTTTGTCTCTATCTCTCTCTCCTTTTTTGCTCGATCCCTCTACCCGTTTTACCTCAGGCCCCACCCCACCCGACGCTATCTGTCTGATCTCTGTGTGTGAGCCTATAATGCTTGTTAGTTCACTTGGTTTATTAGAACACATATGAGTGAAATCATCTAGACTTGTCTTTCTGGTTCTGATTTTTCTGATAACATAGCAGTTCAATTAAAAATACTGGCTAGTTTATGGTAGCAACAGTTCAGTAATTTAATTAGCATGCCTATAAAGTTACTTACTTTCTTCATCTAGTTTTTAATATTTTAATTTTTTTATTTTAGAGATAGATGGGAACTTCGAGCCATTCTTGTATGTGCCCTGACTGGGGATCAAACTGTCAACCTCTACACTTTGGGACAACAAATCAACCAATGGAACTATCCCACCAGGCCTTATTTTATGTATTGATTGATTTTTAAAGAGACAAAGAGAGGAAGGGAGAGAGAGGGGAGCAGGAAGGGAAGCATTCATTTGTTACTCCACTCAGCCATGAATTCACTGGTTGCTTCCTGTGTGTGCCTTGATCAGGGATCAAACCCACAAACATGTCTTTTTGGAAGGACCCTCTAACCGAGTGAGTAAACTAGCTAGAACCATTCATCTAACTTTTTAACGTATAAATTAATTTCATTAAAAAATTAGTGTAGAGTCTAATCTGAGTAAAAAAATTATACAGGTAAAATATACCCTAAAGTTAAAAATTAAAATTAGAAAGCATACATTAAACAGAGGCAGGGTCACAGGGAACAGACAGCTGTCAGAGGGAAGGAAATGGGATCAAAGAAGGCGAAGGGATTAGTCAGATTATATATACATAACACATAGATACAGACAACAGGGTAGATTCCCAGAGGGAAAGGGGGATGGAGGTAGGGGCAGGTGGGGTAAATGGAGTCAAATGGGGGTAGAAAGAGACTTAGCATGGGGCATGGGGGCATGATGAAGTGGGTCCAGGGTGTTATATTGAGTGAGACACTTGAAACCATGTCAATACAATAAATTAGACATAATTTTTTAAATTATTATAGGCAGTGTCCAATAATTTATATATTTGTTTTCACTCAGTTTTTTTATTCTTTCATACATGTCCTATTTCCTACTAGCCAAAAAGCCAGACATGACTGGAAAAAAATTTTATTAATATAATAGTATTCACTATGTCTCATAATATTTTCTTAAGGTTACAAAGGTCTAGCCAGGACAATGTCTCCTTGTCTTGCTGTTTTAGCAGTAAGTAGAAACATTTTCGAGATGAGTCTATAAAAGCTAATCTAATAATTGGTTCAAACTGCATTTGGCTGCAAGTCCCAGAAAATCCATCAGACAGCATTTTGAACAGGAGGGGCATTTGTTCGACTTGCTCAAGAAGTCAGTCCAGGGCTGGTACAGCACCAAATAATGCCAAGAAAGCATCAGACTCTATAATGCATTGCTCTACAATTCTGGACTTTGGATACTGCACCTCAGGCATTTCTTGCATGTGCTATGAAGGAAAAATAGAGAAGCAGAGAGGCTGCCCTAGTAGACCATGTTCTCTTTGTTCAGAACTGAGTCACAAGGCTACCTGAAACTACAATGAAAAAATGAGCTGTTCATTTCACAGCTACTATAACTGAGAAGAATCTATAGGAAAAGAATGGAGAGACAAGGGAGATGTAGTGGATACTTAATGAGACCACAGAGAGCGTCTACACACCTTGTGATCTGTGGACTACTTTTTTGTTTTTCAAATTAAATGTAATTCTAAAAATAATAAATTGAACAGAGTATAATAATAATAACTACATAGTGAAATAAAAATAGTGAATATCAGACATCTAGCTGGGAAACTGAGGATCATCAAATACTGTGAAATGGAACTAAAAACCAAAATACATACTCATATAAACAGACACCTTAAAATACACCAGTATATCCCAAAGCAAAACTTAAGCTTCAATGGTAAATGAAAACCTTTAAGATACATATTACAGTGGTACCTTGAGATACAGATTTAATTCGTTCTGTAACCGAGCTCATAGGTCAGTGAACTTGTATATCAAACTGCCAGTACTGGACCCATGCGCCAACGCACCAACTAGCGGCAGCTTCCCGAATCACGACTCGTATCTCAGAATTTCGCTTGGATCTCGAACAGAAATACGGACCAAGTCGCAGTGCATATCTGAAAAAATTCGTATGTTGGTCTGTTCGTATCTCAAGGTATCATTGTATATTAAAATTAAGGTAAATGTTGAGGAAACAACATTATCATAATATGAACAAAACGTTGTATAAGAGTAAAAACAAATATAAAAAGAAGTAAGCATGATTATACACTATTAGTTGAAAATTTTTTTCAACATATCCTGTCCTATCATTTTCAAAATAAGAAAATGGCTCAATAAAAGATTCTGAGGCACTAGCCACGTCCTCAGAGTCTTCATTAAAGGCAGTATATAATTGTAAGCTTGGATTTATATATTTATAAATAACTACTTACCTCATTTTTTAATCTATTAAGTTTGATAACAGAATACTTACAAATTCCCCTGAGTATGCAGATTTAGAGAGGAAAATACTTTTTTTTGTTTTTAATTCAGTGAGAAGAGGGGAGGCACAGACAGATGCCTATCTGCACCCTAACCCAGCAAACCCACTAGAGGGTGATGCTTTGCCCATCTGGGGCATTGCTCTGTTGCTCAGCAACCAAGCCCTTCTCAGTGCCTGAGGCAAAGGCCATGGAGTCATCCTCAGCACCCGGAGTCAAGTTGCTCCAATAAAGCCATGGCTGCAGGAGAGGGAGAGAGAGAAAGATGGAGAGAGAAGCCAGAGAAGGAGGAATGGAGAAGCAGATGGTTACTTCTCTTGTGTGCCCTGACCAGTAATAGAACCCGGGGCATCCACACATCGGGCCTATGCCCTACCACTGAGTCAAATGGCCAGGACAGAGGAAAAAACTCAAAAGTTTAATGTAACAATACTGGAAGGCTCCATTAATTATATGAATATCTATAGGGTAAAAAACTCAGCTTAAACTTCTTTGGAAAGCTTTTTGAAGAGATCTGACTTAAAGACAGTAAAGCAGGGGTAATCAACCTTTTTATACCTAATGCCCACTTTTGTATCTCTGTTAGGAGTAAAATTTTCTAACCACCCACCGGTTCCACAGTAATGGTGATTTGTAAAGTAGGGAAGTAACTTTACTTTATAAAATTTATAAAGTAGAGTTACAGCAAGTTAAAGCATATAATAATAATTACTTACCAAGTACTTTATGTCAAATTTTCTCTGAGTTTTGCAGAATAAATCTTTATAAAACAACTTACTATAGTTAAATCTATCTTTTAATTTATACTTTGGTTGCTCCGCTACCACCCACCATGAAAGCTGGAACGCCCACTAGTGGGCAGTAGGGACCAGGTTGACTACCACTGTAGTAAAGCAAACTACAACTGAAAATATTTCATGTTTATTGTAGCTAGTATGAAATATATACCATATTTACCATAAGTATAATCAGTGTTTTGGTTATTTAAAAATTAATCTTTTAAGACATATCCTATAAAATTGTGGAAGTTTTCAACTTTCTTCTTTTCTTGTGCTCTCTTTTATCCCTTTTCAAACTACCATTTGAACTTGTTCCTAACAATTAATCACAACTGAAAATTATTATGAAGCAGACATGATGTCTGCTGAATAAAAATGTTTTGCAATGTCCTTCCAATGCAAAAGTCATAAATAAATACAGTCTTGTATTACTATATGCCATATTTGTGAGTTACAACTTCCATGTAAAAATGTTCTTCAGCCTGACCAGTGGTAGTCAGATAGAGCATCAACCTGAGACACTGAGGTCCCAGGTTCGAAATCCCAAGGTCACCAGCTTGAGCGTGGGATCATTGACATGATCCCATCATTGCTGGCTTGAGCCCAAAGGTTGTTGGCTTGAAGCCCAAGGTCACTAGCTTGAACCAGGTCGCTGGCTTGAGCAAAGGGTCTCTGGCTCAGCTGGGTCCCCCAGTCAAGGCTCATATAAGAAGCAATCAATGAACAGCTAAAGTGACACAACTATGAGTTGAAGCTTCTTATTTCTCTCCCTTCCTATTTCTGTCTCTCTTGAAAAATAAAAACCGCTTTGTAAACTGTAAAAGTTAATTATTATTAATGTAATTTCACCTGCAATCTTACTTTAAAAATTAAAATAAAAAACAATACTTAAACATTTAAAATTAGTTCCCAATTCCTTTCATGAGTCTTTTGCTATTCTATCATTCTATATATTGTTTAGCACTTGCTGTGGTGTCTCTTAGTTTTATTAGTTCTGATTCTTTTCATGCTGACCAGCTACTATGCCATAAGGAAAACAAACAATCCACTTTTTCTAGAAGTTGGAACCATGGTCTTACTGTGAAAGTAGCCACTTCACTCTCTAAGAAAATGTTTTGGGGAAAAAGTCATTAGTATCTCTTAGTATCATGCTATCTTAGAAACTGCAGTGGAAGACTGCTTTAAATACTCATCAGCCTTGCAGCATCTACAGGGGAGCTAAAGGGAGTTACCATCCAGATGTCTCTGATCTTTTCTTGGCTCTTTGTGGTGCTAAATCATGAAATAATTAATGATTTTCCTAAAACTGCAATTATGTTTTCATGTTTTATCTATCCTGAAAGTATAATCAATAATATAACATCGGATTTTACTTATATGTGGTATCTAAACCAAACAACGGAAACAAACTCATTGATATAGAGAACAAACTGATGGTTGCCAAATAGAAGGGGCATTGGGCAGATGGGAGGATGGGTGAACAAGGGACAGGATTAAGATGTACAAATGGTCAGTTATAAAAACAGTCACAGGAATATAAAGTATATCATAGGGAATATAGTCAATAATATTCTAATAACTATGTATGGTGTCAGACAGGTACTAGACTTTCTGAAGGGATCCCTTTCTAAGTTATATAAATTTTAAATTTCTATATTATACACCTGAAACTTATAATATTGCATGTCAATATAATTTAATTTTTTTAACGATAATATATACAGAAAGCGAAATCACAACATATATTAAGTTCCACTTTGGACATCACTGTAAATAATTCCTTTAGCTTTATTTATTTAAATCCAAAACTATGTCATCCTTTTAATTTTACCTTTTGGGTTGCATTTGTGTGTATACATTCATCATATACATACAAACATATACACAAATACATATGCAATTGGTTTGCAGTTAGCAACTGCAAGAATATTTTTAAAAATCGATTTTCTGAAGATGCAAAATACAAAAAAATATATTCAACTTTTAGCCACATGTTTGAAAGCTTATTGTCCTATGTAGAATACAACTTTTTTATTTATGTTCTTTTTCCTAGGCTACTTATTTTCTCATTTTAAGGAACCACTCCCATAATAATATCAAAATTTTCCTATTATATGGACATTACAATTTTTTTGAAGTATCATTATAGGGCAACTTACCTATAAGTCACAAAACATACAATAGAACAAGCTTGTAATTCTTATTAAAAACACACACACCAATTGAAAATTTACAACCATATGAAAATCAATTTCCCTGGCTCTAAAAAATATCAATAAGAAAACTGACATATAAGTATTTGATTGTGTCTGTGCACTTTTTATTTGCCTTTTGATTTAACATATTTTTCATAAAGAAGAAAACTTCAAATTAATATTAATAGATTGTTCTCTAAGAACCATTTGCACCTGAATAAAAAAAATTCACATCAGATGTGACGGTAAACAATTTATAATGTGAAACTATAAAGTATAATGAGACTTTAAAAATTAATTTTCCAAAACTCTGACAAAATGAATAAATAACTAGGATGTTCTTTAACATTTATTTAAAAGTTACCAAAAGCTTGCCCACTCAAAGACAACATATATTTACATAGAAAATTATATAATTAATACACTTTATACTCAAGAATTAGCTGCTTCATCCAGCAGTAGATAGCAGATAAGAAAAAATATATAGGATTCTAAATATACTTTCAGATAAGAAGTCATGTGCAACAGGGAAGATCCAGTACATTTCAATCATTCACATTAAAAATATATGACTTACCTACTAAACCCCAAGCCTACTTTCTTAGCTCTGCTCCCTTAGGGTTGTTAACAGGAAACGTACGTGTAAGGTAAAATTAGAAAGTTACAGTGATGCAAAAAGAATAGGTGTCCACAAAAGAGAAAAAGAACAAAACTAGGGTGCCATCAGTTTCTTCATCCTCAATCAAAAACCAGAGCATTTGGTCTTTGACATTCATTGAAGAACTAAAAAGGCACCAGGGAGCTACATTAGAAGATGATCCTTCCTCCAAGATAGTATTCTTAGCAGCCTCTGTAACAGGACTCCAAATGGCACACACACCAGAGGAAATCTACTGAGCTGTCAATGACGTAGGAACCTCAAGTATGATGAAATGAGAAAACTGTTTGAAAATTTATTACCAACTCCAAGCATGTATTACCTTCTAAAATAAAATACCTATTTTATAAAAATGTTATCTTTAAATGGTATAGTATTTTATTCTTTTGCTCTACAAATAGAAGTTACAGATGAAAATCTTAGAAATTTTTCCATTTGTATAGTGTGCAGTCATATGTGATTGAATAACTACATTTAAACAGTGAGCACTCCATCAGTAATATTATCTTCAAGTCTTTTAAAATTTTTTCTGGAAAAGTGAGTGAAAAGAAGAAAATGTTAATACCTATTAGATAAGATACTGACAAATGTTTCAATATTAAACTATTGATATATGTGCAGCATAAAACCATTCAATAATTGTCTTTTACTACATGTCCTTTAGCAAAGTTATATGAAAACACTTATATTTAGATCATTTTTCCTTTCACATTTTCCCTCACTAATTATTCTATGAAATATATAGATTCCTCCTTCTCTAACTAAAACAGCTAATTCTAATCATATGGTAAAACACTAATAACAATAGACGGTCTTTAAGTCTCTTTCTTCTAAGAAGATATACATAATTTTGTCCCCTAATGGTAGACACTGTTAGTGTCCTTCCCAAATCTTTTTTATCGGCTGATAAGTCCTGCCCCCAGCTGCTACCAGTGCTGGCTGCTATAATGGCATGCACTACCCTGCTGCAGATACGGCCCTCCTCAACTAACAGGGTTTTAACATGTAAAGGGCCACAGCAGATAGTATTCATGTGCAGCCAGAGAGCTCCTGAAAGCTTAAATAGTGGTGGTCTACCTTAAATGAAGCAGAGATGTTAGTGTTTCCCTGGAAGATTGTGAAGGGTGTGATCAAAAACTTAGTGAAGTGTGTGCGCTGGAAGAGTTCTGCTTTGTGGGACTGGGAAACACACCGCCATGCTCCTCAGAGAATTCAGGGGATACTCTTCTTACCAAGGGCCAAAACACTGGTAAGGAGTAAGGGGACATAAGCATAGCTGAGAAGCTAGTGGTTGCTGTCCTCTGTAGGCCCAGGTTAAGCATAAAAAATGCTATTAGAAAACTGGCTCCCTATTATTAAAAGGGATAAATAGAAAAGGGGAATATCCAACTGTTGAAGACTTGGATACAGGATCCAAGTGGAGACTAATATCCAAGCACCTAAAGCACCATCATGAACCCCAACTCTCAACATGAATAGAGGCATGCAATGTCAGCTAATAAATGGAGTCCCGGCCCATGTCTCACAATGGACCATGCAGAAATTATTTCCCAAACAGATAATCAGAATGGACATATTTCGCAACTGGAAGAACCATACATTTTTATGTTTTGTTTTGTTTTTGTGACAGAGACAAAGGGAGAGAGAGATAGAGAGAGGGACAGATATGGACAGACAGACAGGAAGGGAGAGAGATGAGAAGCATCAATTCTTTGTTGCGGCACCTTAGTTGTTTATTGATTGCTTTCTCCTATGTGCCTTGACTAGGGGGCTACAGCAGACTGAGTGACCCCTTGCTCAAGCCAGCGACCTTGGCTTCAAGCTGGTGAGCTATAGTCAAACTAGATAAGCCCATGCTCAAGCTGGCAACCTCAGGGTTTCAAACCTGGATCCTCTGTGTCCCAGTCCGACACTATCCACTGTGCAACTGCCTGGTCAGGCCCATACATTGTTTTTTAACCTGGGGAGTACCTTTTACCCCACCACTACCACTGCCAAGACAGCAAATGAAAAACAACTTGCCTTCTGAGAAAAATGTCAGTGATTAATGCTACCCTCAAAGATCAATGGTACCACATTGGTGATCCCTATAATATCCCCAGTTTCACCTTTGCATATCGAAATGTGCCGTGGGAAATGATGATATACTATTGTAAATATAACCAAGTAGTATCCCCAGTTGCAACTGCAGTGTCAAAAATGTTTTCTTTCCTCAAACTGACAAATCTGATCTTAAATATGTGATGTGTTATTATTCATTTGTTATCCATTCTTTCATCACCAGAAAGGAAGACTAGAAGCAATTCATATTCAAATAGGCCAAACAACTATATACAGTCACAGACTTTTTCTCCAAAAATGTTAAACCTCCTGCTCTCTGATATAATATAGATAAAGGTAATCATGCTATCTAATGTTCCACAGAACATCATTTTGGTCCACTATATTGATAAAAGGCATGTTAACTTGACTGAGCAACAACTTAAAGGTAAGGCACATGCACTCCAGAAGGTAAAGTAAAAGATGATCCTCAAAACTTCTAAGTTTTTAGGATTTCAGTGGTATGAAACATACCAGGACATCTGCAACATAAAGGAGTATTAGTTGCACCTTGTACCTCCAAACAGTAAGATAAAAATCTGTTAGGACCCTTTGGGTTTTGAAGGTAACATATTCTGTACTTGAAAATACTGCTATGACCCATGTTGACAGAGAAGAAAAGACTGCTTGTTTTGAGTAGGGCCCAGAGCCAAAGACAGAGAGAGGGAGAAAGATCTGAAATGGATCTAGGGTGGATACAATCCCATATAATCCATGATACTAGGGAAAACTGTGGTAGGAAAGGAAGCCACAATGAGTTTCTGGAAAGCCCCAATAAGAAAACTGTAACACAAACCCACTGGACTCAGGAACAAGGTCATGCTATCAAAGCTGGGAATCATTAAGAAAACTGCTTCTGTCATACTACTGGGTTCCAATAGAAATGGAACATCTGACATTAGGACATCAAGTGACCATGCAATAGCTACTGCCTGATCACTTCGTGCTTCCTGTGACAGAAAGAAAAACCGCTCTGGCAGAAGTACCAGAGTAGTTTTGTCTTCCAGCTTTGTCTTCCAGCTTTGTCTTCCAGCTGCTGGGAGAACTGACTGGTAACTGCTCGTAGCTAACCCTGGTCACCAGACAAATGCCTTCGAATGAGGACAGCCTTCTCACCCAGGAAGTTAGCCCCATCCCAGGGATAGATGTTAACCAAAGAGCGACTGTACCAAGAAGGGAGTAACAACTCTTAATGAAATATTCATGCTCAAGAGTCTCCCACCCCACGACTAGATGCAATGTGAGGCCACATCTTCGGCTAGCTCTTGCCTGTGCAGCTTTCCTCATTCCCTTATAGTTTCCTCAAAGAGAATTAGTTAAATAAAGCATATACACCTGAAACCCTGCCAGGCTCTGTGTCTTAGCAACTTGCACCAAGATACTCCTCTTTTTCTTTTTCTATCTCAGCATAACTTCCAATGAGCTGGACTTTTCAAGTAAAAGGTAGAAGGAAGAAAGTAGACTTCAAGATTAATATCAATTAAATACCAAAAATCTGACTTCTAGTCCTCAGGTCCCAGAATCCATACAAACTTAAAAATTGAATCAGTAATCTGCAAGTAACTTTTCAATTAGGGCAGAATCAAGGTGACAGCAAAGGCCTAGCTTAAGAATGGTTCCTTTGAATGCAAATTTTCTTTGTAGTGAGTTGACATGTCATAGCGTATATTCTCCAAGGATAGATACCCTGGTCTTTTCCACCAACTTCCCATCAGTGTCTATAAAAACACTTGGCAAATTGTAGGTACTTAGCAAATAATAGTTGAAAGAATAAATTAAAAGTACTTGATGGCCACCTTTGTTTAATATAGGTGTTTTTTAACTTGTCACAAGAAGAGAATTATGCACACTTAGTGTACTAGAAAAGGATTTAGCAAAATTTAATACCTACACCAGGATCAAGGTTACAGATTAAAATTTAAAAGATATAGCTAAGTTTTATCTACAGTTGCACAAGTCTCAACAAAGGTAAAAAAAAATCTTTTCAAAAAGAGAATATGCATAAAAAAGAACTTGGAAGCACAAAGCCAGGTAACAATTCAAACAAATTAGGAAAAACAGGAAAAGGAGCAAAGCAGTAAAGGATAAATTGAGAGAAATCATCAAAAACCTAAAACTTTGAGGTAAAGTGCATGTACCATTTATGTCACATGTCATCAAATCCCTCTGTTACCTTTGCTATAATGGAACCACATTGGGGACCAGATCTGTCTCAATCCAGTTAAAAGCAGGATGACAATTATCAAATATCCTTGCAAAGGCTATAAATTTCTCTCTATGACCCATTTTTTGTTTTACTCTGGAATGCGTATTTTCAGATCCATATCTTATCTCTCCACTCCTCTTTCACCTAACTAACCATTATGTTTCCTTCTAGCCAGCCTTATTCCATTAACAACAACATGCTTGAAAAAGAGCACCTTCCATACTAGAAATGTCTGAATTAGGAACAGGTTCCTAATCCAATCTCACTGGTGTCCTTGTAAGGAAAAATCTGGACAGAGAGACACCAAGGATGCACACACACACAGGAAAGATCATGTGAGGTCTTAGCAAGAAAGTGGATATCAGCAAGCCACAGACAGAGGTTTCAGAAAAAAACAAATCAGCCGACACCTTGATTTAAACTTTTAACCTCCACAACTGTGAGAAAAAAATGTTTGTGGTATAGACCATCCAGTGTGTGCTACTTTGTTATGGCAGCACTAGCAAACTAATACAAATGAGTAAATTTCTTTTCTTCCTTTTCCAAATGAAAGGAGAGGAGATAGAGAGACAGACTCCCACATGAGCCCTGATAGGGATCCACCCAGCAACCCCCATCTAGGGCTGATGCTCTGCCCATCTAGGGTCAGGCTGGCAACCGAGCTATTTATAGTGCTGGAGGCAGAGGCACTACAGAGCCATCCTCAGCACCTGAGGTCAATGCACTCAAACCAATTGATCTATGGCCAATGAATAGGAAGGGAAAGAGAGAGAGAGAGAGAGAGAGAGAGAGAAAGGGAAAGAGGAGGGGTGGAGAAACAGATGGTGGCCTCTCCTGTGTGCCCTGACGAGGAATCGAACCTGGGACATCCATATGCTGGGCCAACTCTCTACCACTGAGCCAACTGGCCAGGGTCAAATATTTTTTTAAATACTTTGAAAACTTCTTAACAACCAATGAAATTAATAATAGAACAATATGAAAGTAACCAACTGCTAATTATGAAAAGCAATTTAATTTGTTCATTGTGAAATGTAATTAATTTAACCTTTTAAGAAAGCAACTTGACAATAATAGGTGTCTTAGAAACTAAAACTTTTCACTTAGTAATTGAACTTCAGGTAATCTTTCAGAGTAAAATCCTGAATTTAAAAAAAAGTATAATCAATTATTATTATTTAATTGATGTTTATTATTAGTCAGAATATCTAAATGCTTTACATATTTTTGCTCACTTAATTCTCATAAAATTCATTATCACTTTATGTATTTTTGTTATATTTAAAATTATAAAACCCAAATCATTTGCAGTTAATATTTTCGTATATTTTTTTCTTTTCTATGCTTTTATTTCTTACTTGTAAAACAAAAACAAATATCATATCTATCTTTTTTTTTCACTTGGCATGGGTAAAGGAAGTAAAAAACCATTATTATTCTATTATCTGAAAATATTAAAGTCAATAAAAAACTAAGATTTTGCTTTATGTTCAAGATTTTGAACAATATAAAAGGAAGTTAAGCCATATTTCCTTAAATATCCTTTTTTTCTAATTCAGTGAGAAAAGGGGAGGCAGAGAGACAGACTCCCACAAGTGCCCGACTGGGATCCTGAACTGGCAAGCCCACTAGGGGCCAACGTTCTGCCCATCTGGGGCATTCCTCCGTTGCTCAGCAACTGAGCTCTTTTTAGTGCCTGAGGCAGAGGCCATGGAGCTATCCTTAGTGGCTGGGACCAACTTGCTCCAATCAAGCCACAGCTGCAGGAGGATGAGAGAGAGTGAGAGAAGCAAGAAGGAAAGAAGTGGAGAAGTAGATGGGTGCATCTCCTGTGTGCCCTAACCAGGAATCGAACCCAAGACATCCACGTGCCGGGCTGACACTCTACCACTGAGCCAACCAGCCAGGGCCTAAAAATCCTAATATCAAATATTTTGGGGCTTTGTTTTTGTTTATTTTTCACTTCAATTACTGCTGTACTAGAAGTAATGTTAGTATGAGATAGGTACTAGACATAAAGCTATCTCTTAATACCAATCCTTAAATGTCTATAAATGTATTAATAATGTGTAACCAAAAATAGGATTCAAACAAATTTAGTGAAAGCAGTTTGAGAATTTTAAACAGATGCTAAGAGACTTCTGAAATATCCAAACCATCTCTAAGACTTGATAAAGGAAGATGTCTGGCTGATTGAGTTAACAAGGCTCACCTGCATTTCTGCAGCTAGAAGCAATGAGATAGAGCACCATCAAGCTGTGAGGATTGAAATCTTTAATTCATGTGCTAGCATCTTGTTGCTGATAATGGAGATTTATATCAAAAGAGAAAATTGCCAACTCTAATTTTCTCAGTGTTTAGCAATAAACATCCAAATGAAAAGATAATTCATAAGTAATATGTATGAGAGAGGAAAAGTAAGGAATTTTTTCTTCAGAGCTAATAGGAAAAAAGGCAGCAATTTTAGATGTGGAAACAAGTTGTAAAAATTTTGAAAATTTTGCATCCATTGATTCTGGAAATAAAAACCAAGATGAAATTAATTTATTGATAGAGGTTTGTGTAGGGGAAGGGCAACAGTGGTAACTAATTAATTGAGAATAAATTAATTAATTCCCAAGCAACAGGTCCTAAGGACATAGATTAGCCCATGTACACTAATTTAATATCACTACAGACAATAGTTTTCCTTGGCAATCTATA
Source organism: Saccopteryx bilineata (assembly GCF_036850765.1). Taxonomy (NCBI): domain Eukaryota; kingdom Metazoa; phylum Chordata; class Mammalia; order Chiroptera; family Emballonuridae; genus Saccopteryx; species Saccopteryx bilineata. The sequence goes on from NC_089492.1 coordinate 31,719,324, forward strand.
AATTTTATCAACAAAAATACTAGATTCTTCATTCTTTAACGCCTATTTTACACCTGCTACTACTGCCTATCAAAGGTCTTCCTTCACTGATGTAAAGAAGTATTGTACCTTGCAAGAAAGGAAGGAAGGTAGGGAGAAAGAGAGAGAGAGAGAGAGAGAGAGAGAGAGAAGAGGAGAAGAAAGACAGGAGAGAGGAGGAGGAGTAGAAGGAGGAGAAGGAGGACAAGGAGAAAGAGGAGGAAGAAGGGAGGGGAAAAAAACAAACTTCTGCTCTGAGTGTACTCATTTAACACATATTTACTCTATGATTGCTGTCAAATTAACAACTGCACCTCCTGGGGCAGCTATAGTTAAAACTGCCCAGCGTTTTGGATTAAGGTTTTGCTCTTGATTCATTTCATTCTCACTAATGAATTCACTAAACTTCCATTTCCTAAGAAATTTGTTGGAAAACAACTTAGGCATATTTCTTAAAATTGAACACATGAGTGAAATATATTTAAGAAAAACTCCAACAAATGTACAACAGGAGATATGTTCATAGCAGCATTTTCACAATAGCAAAAATTCAGAAACAATCCTAAGGCCTGTAGGTGGAAAAGTGGATTCAAAACTGCGATATAGTCAACACTATGGAATATCATACAGCAGTCAAAATAAGTGAACTAAAATTAATAGGACAAACAATAGAATAGTACCTTTTATAAAGTTAAGACAACAAATTCTTTTTAGAAATACATGGGGTGTGTGTGTATGTGTTAAAAAGAAAGTAAAGAAATGATGAGTGTGGGTTTAATATAACAATTGCCACAAACAGGAGGAGTTGGGAATATGGGATAAAGTAAACAAATGGTTAGATATAAATTATTGCTAAGGTTCCAGCTCTTGTTTGGGATGGTAGGTACATGTTGCTTATTAGATTATTATAAAAGAATCAACACTTTCCTGGGTAGCTACTATAAATTTTCCCATCTTGCCATAAAACAAGGAAGAATAGATGAAACAATCACTTGAAGGCATTGGACATGGCTAATATTAATAATCTTGAAATAGGAAGTACACATAAGGTAAGCATCACAGTAGTTTTCTGATTACAATTTCACAACTGTAGCACAAGGAATTGAAGCCCAGGCAGAGAGTGTAGCTCTTACTGAGCATAAGAAACAGCTACTGAAAGCAGAGACTAGAATTCAGGCTTGCTAATGTAGTAGGACATGTGATGCTAGACCAGAGAAAAGGGAGTTAAGAAACTAAATTCCAGAAATAGGCATAGAAATTTACTCAGGTTCCTGTCCAAATCCTAAGGTATACATACATACATTTTCTGAAGCCTAGTAGATTGCATCTGCTGGGTCCAGAAAAATAGGTATTTCAAAAGCCACATGGTGTTATGTAATACTTTGATCAACCTGGCTTAGAGAGGTATTTGTGTAATTCCCAGGCATTCAGTTGAGATCCCCAAAATATCATGCACTAAAAATAAAAAATCATATCCTTGGAGTAAGGGCTGTGTCCTAGGACAAAGAAAAAAAGTAAAGAGTACTATCCAAAAAAGGCTTAAACTGAAGATTTGATAAGATCAAGATGGTCTTCCTTAATATAAGTAAAAGACATGATTTTTTTTAAAGCTTTTTTAGATGGAAACACAATGTAGACTCTCTACAATGCATAATTGACAATGTGCAGTATATAATTAAGTATTAAAAGACATACAAAGAGGCAAGAAAGTAAAGCCATAACCAAGAAAGCAAGAACTCCAGATTTCAAGATGGCGACAGTAGTAGTCAACTGGCACCTCCCAGGACCAAATTGGATTACAACTAAATTTAAGAACAATCAGCTTGAAAAACTAACTTTCGACTAAATGAAGAGGAGTCTATAACCAAGAATCACAGAAGAAGCCACACCGAGACTGGTAGGAAGAGCAGAGACTCAGAAAGGGCTGCCCCACTCCCAGGAGCAAGCAGTGGCAAGGGTCCAGAGGGACTCTCACTGTAAACAGAGTGGCCCTGAGAGGGGAGGGTCCTCAGCCTCAAGCCAGGTGCCCCAGCATAGAGCCCCAGAGCCTAGAAGAGGCACCCACATAGCATTTAGTGGTGAGAAGAGCTGAGATTTCTGTCTGTGAGAAAGAGACAGAGCTCTCAGAGATGCAGGCTCCATCTTAAAGAACTAGCACAGAAAATCTCTTTCACAGCTACTTATCTAGAGGCTGAGAGTACTGGAGTCACATGAGGAGAGTGTGAAGTTGGAGACCCAGGGAGAGACACTGTGGGTTATGGCCACCTGAACCCTGGTGCTGAATCATTCTCCAGTACTGCAGTCACCATCTTTCTTTCTTCGGTGGAGCAGTCTCCTCTGAGCTGCATCAACCTGAGAGAAGGCAACTGATTGACCCTTGGGAATCTCTCCTGCCCCACCCTATGGAGATTGGGCCTTTCAAGAAGCCAGGAAGCAGGGGGCTCATCAGTGACTCAGTTTTCTGGTGTTGAGGCTTGAGCTTTTTCTTACACTCTCTCAAGAATACAACTGGTGCTTCCGCCCCACAGAAGACTGAGTAGAAACTGTTCAGACTGTGGGAAGACCACATCTCTAGGCCTCAGAGGCCACACCTACTGGACTCCTGGTGGCCATTCCCTACCAAGGTCTGTGAAAAAACTCTGGACATACTGACACCTGGGGCTGAGGAGCAGAACCGCACCCACCACCCTTCCAAATCCCAGAATTGCCCCAGGCTCTAGACTCTACCAGAAGTTTTATTTCAGTAGCCAAGCCAACCAGCAGGTAGAGGCAGCAGAAAGCAGTTCTCAGGGAATCTTGGCCTTTTGCTGATTTGCCTCCGGGCCCAGTGTGGAGACAGCTTAGGTGTGTGGCTTGGTATTTGCATGTGCACCTGGGCCCAGCAGACACAGCCATGAACTCTTGTTTTCTTGTAGCTTTAAGAAGTTTGCTGAGGGCCAGTCATAGGCAGTGTCCTGCACTGATCAGCACCAGGTTCCCTCCTGGGAGACCCAGGGCTGGCACATCTAGTGGCCAGCTGTGGAGAGCAATGGAGCAGAACCCAATGACTTTTGCTGGCAGTGTGTCCAAAAGGAGGGCTAGTCAGACACTGTGCTCAGCTGAAGTGAGTTCCACTTGAACATTGGACAATTTGGACAGAGTGGAGCTTCACATTTGGCCAGCCCAGGCTCCTGATTTCCTGCAGTGCTGTGCTAGGTTCCACAGCATTGGAAAAGGGAGAGCATCTTGGAGCATGGACATCAAAGGTATGAGTTTCCTGGAGCTTATTGTTGGGACCATTTAAGGGGTTTAGCCACTTTCTGAGGGGGGTGGCACAGTGAGCCCCAGTGAAGGACTCTTTTGGTCTTCTTCTCTGAGATCAGAGGCTACCCAGATGGAAAATCTTCTGCAGAAGAAACTGTCAGCCCTACCCAATTCAAAACCTGCTGCTCACCTCACTGAGGAGAAATATCAGTGTATAACTGGAGTATTCAATAGTGTCTGAGAGATTAGGCTCGGAAATAAGGGCCACTTTCCCTATCCTGAGGTCCTGACCAAGAGACCCCTGAAGTAAGGGGTCCCACTAACATTGTAATCCCAACCTCAGCTGCCCTAACTCACCAAGCTTGCAACCTGTAGCAGGGTTATTTGGGTGAGGCCAGTCTGAGCACACACTACAGTCTTGCTACAGAAGACTCTGTAGGAAGAGCAGGCAGCTGCAAGAGGAGGTGGAAAACCTGAAAAAATGGAGGCAAATCTTCTGGAGCTTGTGCCCTTTAATGGAGATGCTGTCAGTTCTAAGTAGGAGAAAGCTGACCCTTACACACAGGTTGGCCCCTCCCATACAACCCAGGCACAGAAAACACAGAAACAAACAGCGAACAGAGCAGAAGCTCCAAATAGGAAGCTCAAGGCAGGTTACAAACAACTACTGATTCCAACCCATACCCAAATGAGCTTAAAAGGACCCATAACCAACACCATCAGTAGTGAGTAGCTGAACACACCAACACTAGACTCAACTAGCTACACAAGTGGCATGCCCAAAGGAGGAGTTCAGCAGGCACCAGACACTGCATAGAATAAATATGTACAACAGGACAGATACTGCACAGCATCTAATACATGTGATTAAGGTTGACCCTTAGAGCCAGCCAGCCTGAAGGAATAATCTTACCCAATAAAGGGCCAATTGCATTTAAGACTCACATACAACAAAAGGGTAAATATAACCCTCAAAAACCATTCCTAGAACAACAAACTCAGGTTGCCTGGAGATTAGTACCACTGAGCCCATCTTTCTCATAAAGATGCCAAAACAAATTTGAAGTCAGAGCAGAGCTACCTAATTAATACACAGACAAAATGAGCAGACAAAAAAATATGACCCAAAAGAATCAAAAAGAAAAATCCCCAGAAAAACACTAAATGAAGTGAAAGTAACCAAACTTCCAGGCACAGAGTTTAAAATAATAATTATTAGGATGCTCAAGAATCTTAGAATAACAATGGATGATCACAATGAGAACTTAAACAAAGAGACAATAAACATTGTTAAAAAGGACATTGAAATCATAAAAAATAAACAGTCAGAATGGTAAATACAATTTCAGAAATAAAGACTGCACTAGAAGGAATCAACAGCAGGCTGATGAAGTAGAGAACTGAATTAGCCACTTAGAGGACAAGATAAATGTAAGCACAGAAGCAGAGCAGCAAAAAGAAAAGAAGCTCAAAAAGACTGAGGAAACTCTAAGAAACCATTGTGAAAACATGAAGAGAAACAACATCTGCATCATAGGGGTTCCAGAAGGAGAAGAGAATGAACAAGAGATAGAGAGTCTGTTTGAAGAAGTCATAACTGAAAATTTCCCTATATTGATGATGGAAAAAGTGAACAAGTTCAAGACAAATAGAGTTCCTTTAAAGATTAACCAAAGGAGGCCCACACCAAAACACATCATAATTAAAATGTCAAAGTTAAGAGACAAAGAGAGAATACTAAAAGCTGCAAGAGAAAAGCAATTAATTACCTACAAAGGAGTCCCCATGGGCTGATATCTGACTTCTCAACAGAAACACTTCAGGCCAGGAAGGATTCGCAAGAAATATTCAAAATGATGCAAAACAAGAACCTACAATCAAGACTACTCTATCCTGCAATGCTATCATTTAAAATTGAAGGAGAAATAAAGTTTCCGAGACCAAAAAAAAAAAAAAAAAAAAAAAAGTTCAAGGAGTTCATCACCACCAAACCAATATTGCAAGAAATATTAAAGGGTTTGCTATAAGAAGGGGAAAGAAGGGGGGAAATCAAGAGAAAGAAGATTATAGGTTTAAAGAATAAAATGGCAATAAATAAGTAAAGGTTAATAATAACCTCAAATGTAAATGGATTAAATGCTCCAATCAAAAGACATAAAGTAGCTGCATGTATAAGAAAACAAGATCCATATATTTTCTGCCTAAAAGAGACCCACCTCAGAATAAAAGTTACACATAGAGTGAAAATAAAAGAATGGGAAAAAAATATTTCATGCAAATGGAAATAAAAAAGCTGGGTAACAATACTTAGATGTGACAAAATAGCCTTTAAAACAAAGGCTGTAGTAAGGGACAAAGAAGGTCACTCCATAATGATAAACGGAGCAATCCACCAAGAGGATATAACCATTGTGAATATGCATCCAACCCAGGAGCACCTAAATATATAAAGCAGATTTTGATGGACATAAAGGGCAAGATCAACAGCAATACTATAATAGTAGGGGATTTTAATATCTCACTAACATCAGTGGATAGATCCTCCAGACAGAAAATCAAAGAAACAGTGGCCTTAAATGACACACTAGATCAACAGTATGTAACTGATATCTCCCAAACATTTCACCCAAAGCAGCACACACACAAAAAAAGGTAAAGAAGTTCATTATCACCAAACCAGTATTGTAATAAATGTTAAAGGGCCTGCTTTAAGAAAAGATAAGAAAAAAAGAAATTGAGCGAGAGAGAGGAACATAGGTATGAAGAATAAAATAGTAATAAATAAGCACATATCAATAATAACCATAAATATAAATGATTACATGTTCCAATCCAAAGACATAGTATGGCTGAATGGATAAGAAAATGTAACCCATACATATGCTGTCTACAAGAAACCCACCTCTGAACAAATGATACAAAAGGACTAATAGTAAAAGAATAGAAAAAATATTCCATGCAAAAGGAAACAAAAACAAAGCTGGCATATAGTAATGCCAAACAAAATAGAATGCAAACAAAGGCCATAACAAGAGCCAAAGAATGTTACTACATGACTGAAGGAATCAATCCAAAAAGGGGATATAACCCTTTTAAACATACATGCCTCCGAATTGAGAGCACCTACATATAAATATATAGAAAACTTTGGTGGATATTAAGGGAGAGAGTGACAACAATACAGTCATAATAGGAAATTTAACACCCCACTGACACCAATGGGTAGATGTCCAGACAAAAAAGTCAACAAAGCAACAGCAACCTTAAATGATATGCTGGAAGGCATGGATTTAATTGATACTTACAGAACATTCTTAAAGACCTTAAGGCATCTTAAGACACAAAGTAAGTCTTAATAAACTCAGGAAGATTAAAATCATATCAAGCATTTTCTCTGACTACAATGATATAAAACTAGAACTCAACTATAATTTAAAAATTGAGGCCCTGGCCAGTTGGCTCAGCAGTGGAGCGTCGGCCTGGCGTGCGGGGGACCCGGGTTCGGTTCCCGGCCAGGGCACATGGGAGAGGCGCCCATTTGCTTCCCCACCCCCACCCCCTCCTTCCTTTCTGTATTTCTCTTCCCCTCCTGCAGCCGGGGCTCCATTGGAGCGAGGATGGCCCGGGTGCTGAGGATGACTCCTTGGCCTCTGCCCCGGGCCCTGGAGTGGCTCTGGTCATGGTGGAGCAGCACCCCAGGGGGGCAGAGCGTCGCCCCCTGGTGGGCAGAGTGTCGCCCCTGGTGGGCATGCCGGGTGGATCCCTGTCGGGCGCATGCGGGAGTCTGTCTGGCTGTCTCTCCCTGTTTCCAGCTTCAGGAAAAAAAAAATAATTAAAAAAATAATTTAAAAAAATTGAAAAAATCATTCAAACACCTGCAGGCTAACTAACATATTATTAAATAATGAATGGGTTAACAATGTGATCTAGAAAGAAATCAAAAGTTACCTGGAAACAAAAATAAATACACAACAACCCAAAAGCAATGGGACACAGCTAAAGCAGTCCTGCAAGGCAAGTTCATAGCATTAGTGTCCTACCTCAAGAAGCATAAAAATCTCAAATAAACAATCTAACTCCACACCTAAAAGAACTACAAAATGAACAACAAGCAAAGCCCAGAGTAAATTGAAGGAAGAAAATAATAAAGATCAGAGTGAAAATAAATGGCATAGAGGTTAAAAAAAATACAAAGACATCAATGAAAACAAGAGCTGTTTCTTTGAAAAGATAAATAATACTGATGAACATTTAACTAGACTAATTGGGAAAAAATGAGAGATGATCTAAATAAACAATATCAGAAATTGAAGAGAAAAAGTAACAAGTAACATCACGGAAATACAAAGGATTGTAAGAAAATATTATAAGTAACTATATGCCAACAAATTGGACAAACTGAGTGAAATGGATAAATTCCTAGAAACACCAATCTTCCAAAACTAAGTCAGAAAGAATCAGTAAAATAGACCAACTAATGAAATTTAAGCAGTAATCAAAAACTCCCAGCAAACAAAGATGGTACACCAGATGGTCTCAAGGCAAATTTTAACGAACATTCTGAAAGGAATTATCATTTATCCTTCTCAAACTATTCCAAAAATCCAGGAGGAGGAAACAGTTCCGAGCTCTTTTTATGAGGCCAATATTATCTTAATTCCAAAACCAGGTAAAGACACTACAAAGAAAGAAAATTATAGGCCAATAACCCTGATAAATATAGATGCTAAATCCTCAACAAAGTATTAATTACCCAGATTGAGCAACACATTAAAGAGATCATACACCATGAGCAAGTGGGATTTGTTCTGGGGACATAAGATTGGTAGCATATCCACAAATCAATAAACACATCACATAAACAAAATGAAAAATAAAAATCACATGATCATACCAATAGATGCAGATAAACTCAGCACCCATTTTTGATTAAAAAAATATACTCAATAAAGTGGGAATGGAGAAATCATGCTTCAATATAACAAAATCCATATATGACAAACCAACAGCCAACATCATGAATTCAACGGACAAAATCTAAAGGCACTTTCTTTAAGATCAGAAATAAAATAGGGATGTCAGCTTTCATCACTTTTATTCAACACAGTACTAAAAGTACTATCCATAGCTGTCAGACAATAAATAAATAAATAAATAACCTATATGTAGTAATGAATGTAATGAATGTTAACTAAACTAATTTTGGTACTCACTTTGCAATGTGTACATACATCAAATCATTATGTTTTAGTTCTATAACTACAATGTTATATGTCAATTATATCTCAATTTTTAAAAGAATTACTATTTAAAAAAACATAAAATTAACAGAATCATGAGCCAAAAAATGAAAGAGGCCTCTAGAAGTTGAAAGCAGCCCTCAGCTGACAGTCACCAGGAAACAGGGATCACAGTCCACAACCACAAAGTACTGGGTTCTGCCAATGAGCTTAATGAACTTGGATGTGGACTCTTCCCATGACCTTCCAGATAAGAGTCCAGGCTAGCTGATATCTTGGTTCAGCCTTGTGAGACCCTAAGAAGAGAACTCAGATGGGCCCACCTGAACTTCTGACCTATGGAACTGCAAGAATGTAAATGGGTATTGCTTTAACCCACTATGCTAGCAGTAACAGAAAACTATTGTAATATATGATGTACTCATATCAAGAGTTCATAAAGTCTTCACATAATCTAACATGAACAATAATTTAAAAATTCATATGCTCATGTAGGTGAAGAATTTCATATAATCTTTGGACTATATCACCAAATTGTGGTACGATTTTTCAAGTGAACCTACTTATCTATGGTATGTATTTTTGCAATGCCAGTATAAAGGATATAGTAAGCATCCCCTTAGTTCTGTGGGCTTCATGGTAAATGTGGAATACTCTTTAAAGCACACATTGCTCTAAGTGTACTTTCATCATCAGATTTATTTTGTGCAGATAGCTTTATTACAAGCTGTTCAATTTCTTGAGAAAAGGTACTATATCCTATTTTTGTGTTCACCAACTGTTGTTTCAAAAAACTCAGCAGGCCCCAAAGAACTAATGTTCAGAAGTTAATTGTAAAAAAAATAAAAAATACACTGTAGAATTGAAAATTTTTTTACTTTATAAAATGGACCATGATTACAAATAACTGTCATCAAATTTCAGTACACATTTTATTTCTCATACTGTGATTGACACCAATTGAAGAATCAATGGTAAGCACTATCCCAAAAGAAATTTTCATGATATACATCATCAAATTTTCCTTAAAAATTCCTTGTGGAAATTATCTTCGAAATGGATGCCCATTCAACTAAAAGGTGAAGAACAAATATGATGACTTTTGTCTCTTCTTTGTATCTGATTAGACATTTTTTCTTATAGTTAGAACAGACATATTAATTTTCTGTTTTCTGTGAAGAAATCCCATAAGCATATTGTTCATGTTTTATCATTAGCAATACTCATTAGAATATGATAAAGTAAAGTAGTAAAAAAATATATTGAAAAGTATGTATTCTCTATATATTCTGATGATACAATGATAATCTGATTAGAAGGACGTAAGGTTTCCAGTCAGTAGGCAACTGCCTATCTAATGATATTTGGAAAAGAACAACAAATTACACAGAACAAAGTTGGAATTACAAAAATAAGTTACAGATATAATTTCTACCAGTATAATGTTTAACCAATAAAATTTTTTTTATTATTTTTTTTATTTTTTTATTTTTTGTATTTTTCTGAAGCTGGAAACAGGGAGAGACAGTCAGACAGACTCCCGCATGCGCCCGACCGGGATCCACCCGGCACGCCCACCAGGGGCGACGCTCTGCCCACCAGGGGGCGATGCTCTGCCCCTCCGGGGGCGTTGCTCTGCCACGACCAGAGCCACTCTAGCGCCTGGGGCAGAGGCCAAGGAGCCATCCCCAGCGCCCGGGCCATCTTTTGCTCCAATGGAGCCTTGGCTGCGGGAGGGGAAGAGAGACAGAGAGGAAGGAGGGGGGCGGGGGTGGAGAAGCAAATGGGCGCTTCTCCTATGTGCCCTGGCTGGGAATCGAACCCGGGTCCCCCGCACGCCAGGCCAACGCTCTACCGCTGAGCCAACCAGCCAGGGCAACCAATAAAATTTAAAATATTAAAAAACACTCCTGACCAGGCGGTGGCGCAGTGGATAGAGCGTCAGACTGGGATGCCGAGGACCCAGGTTCGAGACCCCGAGGTTGCCAGCTTGAGCGTGGGCTCATCTGGTTTGAGCAAAGCTCACCAGCTTGGACTCAAGGTTGCTGGCTTGAGCAAGGGGTTACTCAGTCTGCTGAAGGCCCACGGTCAAGGCACATATGAGAAAGCAATCAATGAACAACTAAGGAGTCACAACAAAAAACTAATGATTGATGCTTCTCATCTCTCTCCATTCCTGTCTGTCTGTCCCTATTTATCCCTCTCTCTGACTCTGTCTCTGTAAATAAATAAATAAATAAATAAATAAATAAATAAATAAAAATAAAAAACATCCTGATCTGTAGAGGCGTAGTAGATAAAGCATCAACCTGGAATGCTGAGGTTGCTAGTTCAAAGCCCTGGACTTGCAAGGCACATACAAAAACAACTACCACAAAAGGATGCTGCCCGCTCCTTCCCCCAACCCCATTTCTCTCTTTAAAAAATCAATAAATCAGATCATGAAAATATTAAAAAGTAGATTCATCTTTTGATAATGGTCATCACACTAACCCTCCCAAAGTTAAAATTTTCTGTATGAGTTATGAATAAACAATGATTTGGAAGGCCATAAATAATAAAAAAGAAAGAAGAGAAGAAGAAGAAGAAGAAGAAGAAGAAGAAGAAGAAGAAGACGACAACAGACACTGCAGTGCAACTGTGATTTGAAAGAAGGTAATGACACTGGGTAAGTTTCCCATTTTATGACATTTTGCAAAGTCAAATCAATTCCTAGAGGCTAAATCTATGTAAGAAAACTCAGGGTCTTACTAGCTTGAAAAATCAGAGGAAAGAGTGTGAACAAATACAGAAAATGGAAAGAGAGGGGAAATACCAAGAAAAAACTAACTACAGAAAGGAACAGTTAGGTTTTGTATATAATAAACACTTCCCAATCTCATGGATACCCAGTAAGACATCAAGCAGCTCTGCAAACATTAAAATAATTAAACTAAAATTTCAGCTGCTGTACCTCAGGAGAAACAAAGTCTATAGGTCAAGCTCAGTAAGTTAACCAACTTGTTCTTTAATAATAATCAACACTCTTCAATGTCCCTATCAAGTATTGTTAACCATGTCCAAGATATAAACACAAATTATTGATATAATAAAAATTAGAAAACATGACCCATACTCAAGAGAAAAACAATCAATGGCATCTGAGAGATGACTTGATATTAAAACTAGACAAAAAGAATTTTAAAGTTATTATAATAACTATATTAAAGAAAGTAAAGGCAATATATTCATAATGAGTAAAAAGAGAGAAAATCCCAACAGAGAAATAGTGACTATAAAATAAAACCAAATGAAAATTTTAGAACAAAAATTAAAACTGAAATAAAAAATTCACTAAATGAGCTTTACATCTGATAGCAGATTATAAAAGAATCAATAAAGTTAAAAATTACCTAATCCAAATAACAGAAAGAAATTGAAAAAAATTATAAGAATTTGAGAGTAATTTATAAAAGGCCTAAAATGCAAAAAATAAAATAAAATAAAGGGGGTACAAAAAATGTCAGAACAATAGAAAATATTATCATGTTAGGTAAAAGATATAAATTTATAAACTTAAGAAACACAGCAAATCAAAGAAAAAAATACAATAAAACCACACATGGGCACCTCTGAATAAACTGTAACAAACAAAAGATAAAGAGAAAATTTGAGAGCAACCTAAGAAACACAACCTTTTAGGTCCTGGCTGGTTGGCTCAGTGGTAGAGTGTTGGCCTAGTGTGTAGATGTCCCAGATTCAATTACCAGTCAAGGCACACAGAAGAAGTGACCATCTGATTCTCCACCCCTCCCTCTTATCTCTCTCTTTTCCCTTCCTGCAGCCATGGCTCAATGGAGCCTCCACCTAAAGGTGCTAAAAGTAGCTTGGTAGTGAGCATAGCCACAGATGGGGGTTGCCAGGTGGATCCTGCTTGGGGCACATGCGGGAGTCTATCTCTCTGTCTCCCTTCCTCTCACTTGGAAAAGAAGAAAAGAGAGGCCCTGGCTGGTTGGCCCAGTGGTGGAGCGTCGGCCTGGTGTGCAGAGGTCCTGGGTTCGATTCCCAGCCAGGGCACACAGGAGAAGCGCCCATCTGTTTCTCCACCCCTCCCCCTCTCCTTCCTCTCTGTCTCTCTTTTCCCCTCCCACAGCGGAGGCTCCATTGGGGCAAGGATGGCCCGGGCGCTGGGGATGGCTCCTTGGCCTCTGCCCCGGGCGATAGAGTGGCTCTGGTCGTGGCAAAGTGACGCCCCGGAGGGGTAGAGCATCGCCCCCTGGTGGGCATGCTGGGTGGAACCCTGTTGGGCGCATGCGGGAGTCTGTCTGACTGTCTCTCCCTGTTTCTAGCTTCAGAAAAAATACAAAAATAAATAAATAAATAAATAAAAATAACACAACACTTTAAATAAAAAAGAACAATGATTTCAAGTTCCACTGACTTGTCATCATAAACTTGTAGTTCTCAACAGAAAATACGAAAGTTTCTTTAAACAGTAACAATTAAAAAAAAAAAAAAAAGACTATAGGCCCTGGCCAGTTGGCTCAGCGGTAGAGCATCGGCCTGGCATGCGGGGGACCCGGGTTCGATTCCCAGCCAGGGCACATAGGAGAAGTGCCCATTTGTTTCTCCATCCCCCCCCCTCCCTTCCTCTCTGTCTCTCTCTTCCCCTCCCGCAGCCAAGGCTCCATTGGAGCAAAGATGGCCCGGGCGCTGGGGATGGCTCCTTGGCCTCTGCCCCAGGCGCTAGAGTGGCTCTGGTCACCGCAGAGCGACGCCCTGGGGGGGCAGAGCATCGCCCCCTGGTGGACAGAGCATCGCCCCTGGTGGGCATGCCGGGTGGATCCCGGTTGGGCGCATGCGGGAGTTCGTCTGTCTCTCCCCGTTTCCAGCTTCAGAAAAATACAAAAAAAAAAAAAAAAAGACTGTAAACAAAGAGTTCTATAATCATAGAAACTATTAAAAAAAAACTAAATGAAGACTTTTTTTCAAATAAAAGTAAATGGAGAAGTTAATACAAATACTAAAGGAAGTTCTCCAGGCTGAAGTATAACTAATGAAAACTTGGATCTTCAGGAAGAAAAATAATTAAAATGGTAAGAAAAAAATAAAATAATTAGCATAAAAATATTAATGAGTGAAACAGTAGACAAACAATAGATAAGATGAACAAAGCTAAAGAAAAAAAAATATGATAAACTCCCAGGCAAACTAATCAAGCAAACAAAAGAATGATCACAAATTACAAAATATACCAATATCAGAAATAAAAAATTATCAATATAGATTCAATAGACATCAAAAAGATTGGTCCTGGCCAGTTGGCTCAGTGTGGAGCGTCAGCCTGGCATGCGGGAGTCCCGGGTTCGATTCCCGGCCAGGGCACATAGGAGAAGCGCCCATGTGCTTCTCCACCCCTCCCCCTCTCCTTCCTCTCTGTCTCTCTCTTCCCCTCCGCAGCCAAGGCTCCATTGGAGCAAAAGATGGCCCGGGCGCTGGGGATGGCTCCTTGGCCTCTGCCTCAGGCGCTAGAGTGGCTCTGGTAGAGACAGGGCAGTGCCCGGGATGGGCATAGCATCGCCCCCTGGTGGGCGTGCTGGGTGGATCCCGGTCAGGCGCATTTGGGAGTCTGTCTGACTGCCTCCCCGTTTCCAGCTTCAGAAAAATAAAATAAATAAATAAATAAAATTTTAAAAAAAGTAAAAATTATGAAATTTATAACAACAAATTAATGAACTTAAGTGAAATGGCTAATTTCTTGAAAAACAAAACTTATCACAAGTAACAAAGATTACAGTATCTAAATAGCCTTATTTATCTTAAACAAATAAATTCTTTATCAGAACTTTCACACAGAAAACAATGTTTATGGTTTCACCGGTGAATTCTTTCACATATTTAAGGAAGACATAACATCAATCTGACACTCAATGTTGACAAAATAGAACATAAGTTTAAAAAGAAAGTCCCAACTCATTTTATAAAGTTAGAAAAATCCTGATGTCAAAACCTCTCAATGATATTTCAGTAAAAGAAAACAAGAGAATAGCTTTCATGAACATAGATAAATAAATCCACATGAAAGAGTAGAAAATCTAAGCCAACAATATATAAAGTGAGTAATACCCCATGACAAAGGGATTTAACCAGAAATGCACAGTTGGTATAATATTTAAAGCTCAACTAATTAGCAATATTAACAAAACAAGGAAGAATCATGACCATTTCAATAACCACAGAAAAGCATTTCACGAAATGCAAAGTCATTCATGATTTTTTAGAAAAGTATTAATAAACTAATAGACTCTCAACTTCTGTTTAACATCGTACAATTGGTCTTAAGCAGTATAATAAAACAAGAAAAATAATTAAAAAGCATAAATATTGGAAAAGAAGTAAAACTGTATTTGAAGATTACATTGTTTACAAGGGATATCAACAAATCTACAAAACAGCTGCTAGAAATAAAAAGTAAATTTGGCAAGGTTATGTATTACACAGATAATATTAACAATACATTATATATTTGTATATTAGCAGAAAATTACTAGAAACTGAAAGCTAAAAACTAATTCAATTTATAGTAAGATCAAAACTCAGATATAGAAACGATGACATAGTGACATTTACAACATGGAGGGACCTTGAGAATGTTATACTGAGTGAAACAAGTAAATCAGAAAAAGCTAAGAACTATATGATTTCACACATAGGTGGGATATAAAACTGAGACTCATGGACATAGATAAAAGTGAAGTGGTTATTAGGGGGAAGGGAATGTGGGGGAGGAGGAAGGGAATTTGAGAGAACGGGAGGGAGGATGTAAAGAGGGACAAATACAAGATGACAGAAAATGATTTGACTTTGGGTGATGGGTATACAACATAATCAGCAGTTCAAATGCTATAGAAATGTTCACCTGAAACCTATGAACTCTATTGATCAATGTTACCCTGTTAAAGTTAATTTTCTAAATAAAAAAAGAAAAACTTAAAATACTTATGAAAAAAATTAACTACAGTCATTCAAGCCTTCTACACTTAAAACTACAAAATATTCTTAGATAAATTTTAAAAGATCTAAATAGCCTGATCAGGCCGTGGTGCAGTGGATAGAGCGTCAGACTGGGATGCGGAAGACCCAGGTTCGAGACCCTGAGGTCGCCAGCTTGAGCGTGGGCTCATCTGGTTTGAGAAAAAAAAAAGCTCACTGGTTTGAGCCCAAGGTAGCTGGCTGGAGCAAGGGGTTACTCGGTCTGCTGAAGGCCCGCGGTCAAGGCACATATTAAGAAAGCAGTCAATGAACAACTAAGGTGTTGCAACGCGCAATGAAAAAACTAATGATTGATGCTTCTCATCTTCTCATCTCTCCGTCCCTGTCTGTCTGTCCCTGTCTATCCCTCTCTCTGACTCTCTCTCTCAAATTAATTAATTAATTAATTAATAAAATAAAAGACCTAAATAAATGAAAAGACATAACAATGGAATAGTCAATGTTGTTAAAATGTTAATTCTCCCTGAAATAATCTACAGAAATACTAAACAATAAAGACTTAATCTCAGGAAACTTTTAAAGTAAAATTATAAATTAATTATAAAATATATATGTAATAATGCAAAGAATGTAGAATACTCAGCATATCTTTGAAAAAAATGTGGTTAACTTATACTACCCGACTTCAGGATTTCTATTAAGGTAAGATATAGGGATACACACAGAGAGAGAGCTCAATGAAACAGAATAGACTGCCCAGAAATTAAACCACACTTATATCATTATTTAATTCTCTACAAAGGTGACAAAATCCAATAGGGTGTAGAAAGTCTTTAATTCCAATCAGCAAATTGTGATAGAACAGTGAAAAGTCATTTAAAAAAATATAACTCTTGACCTCTATCTTCATACCACACATACAAAAATTAATGTGTTTGATGGATCACATGCCTAAAATCAAAAGCTAAAACCATTACAGCTTTGGAAGACATAAAGGAGAATAGGTTCATGATTTAAGGATTGACAAAGGGATTTAGACAGCATATAGAAAACAAAAACCATAACAGAAAAATACTGATAAATTAAAATTCATCAAAATTAAAATTTCTGCTCACTTAAAGGCATTATTTAAAAAACAAACAAGGAAGCAATGTAATGGGAGGAAATATTCACAAGGCATGTATCTGACAAATGACTAATATCCACAATAGAGCAAAAAAATCTTGAACAGGCATGTCACAATGGAAGATGCGCAAATGGCCAAAGAACACATGAAAAAGTGTTTAATACCGTTAGTCAAATACAAAATAATATCATAAGATGGCAATACAAACTCACCAGAATGACAAAACTTAAAAAGATATATTATCAAATGTTGGAAAGTGTGGAACCATCAAAACTGTCAAACATATTTGGTGGGAATTTAAAATATACAACCACTTTTTTTTTCTAATTGGTCTGGCATCATAAAACTAAATATATGCTTATCCTGCGACCCATTGCCTCTTCAGGGTATTGACCCCCAAATATATGTCTATATCTATGTCTACATCTACGTCTACATCTATGTCTATACCTATCAATATAGCAAATATGTATAATATATAATATATACTGCTCAAAAATTAGGGGAGGGCCTGGCAGGCTGGCTCAGTGGTAGAGTATCGACCCAGCATGTGGAAGTCTTGGGTTCGATTCCCAGCCAGAGCACACAGGAGAAGCGCCTATCTGCTTCTCCACCTTTCCCCCTCTCCTTTCTCTCTATCTCTCTCTTCCCCTCCTGCAGCCAAGACTCCACTGGAGCAAAGTTGGCCCAGGCACTGAGGATGTCCCCATAGCCTCCACCTCAGATGCTAGAATGGCTCCAGTTGCAATGGAGCAATGCCCCAGATGGGCAGAACATCACCCCCTAGTGGGCTTGCCAAGTGGATCCGGTCAGGCGCATGCAGAAGTCTGTCTCTCTGCCTCCCCACTTCTCACTTCAGAAAAATAAAAAATAAAAATTTTAATTAGGGGATATTTCAAAATGAATATGAAGCTATAAAATATCTCCTAATTTTTGTGAGCAGTATATGTATCACCACAAAAAGACTTATTTGGGAGTGTAGTATATTCATAACATGGAATACTACTGATAGTATGTGCTATACAGTTTCAATTATATAAGGTTTTGAACAGACAGAACTAATTTATAGTAGAGTGAGAAAAATAGAGCAATATCTGGATCTGGAGACTGAGGAAGGCTGATATTGATTGAAAGAAGCCTGAGGGATAAATGTGGAAATGCAGAGGTTATTGAATATATAGTCCCTACCTCAAGAAGCTCATACTATAGTGACTTTACCAATATCACATAGCCAGTACATAGCTGGCCAATATAATCCAAGTTCAACACTACCCAAGGTAAGCTACCACAATATTTGTAAAAAAGTCAGGCATTAATCCTTGACTAAATATGGCAGCTCTCCTTTCCATTTTCTATTACCTCTATCTCTGACATTTCAAAGGTCACACAATGAGATGGAGAATTCAAAGGAGTTTAAGAAGTCCTGAATTTAAGTAATCAGTTAAAATTTGTGTTTCTTAGAGCCTAATGTGGATTTCACATCCCAATTTCCAAACCAGAGCTATTCCATTTTTACCTGCTTTACATATTGAGTTAGTTTTTTAAGAAAGTGCTTTCTGATAAAAACAAAATTACGAGGCAAAATAAAGAGTCTTTAAATTTTAAGATACTATAATTTTAAAGTTCAATAGCTTTTTTCATTTTGCCCAAAAAAAGTGCTCACACATATTTCTGATATACTTAAACCTTTTCATTTTCAGAAGCCAAACTCAAATTGTAAGTCAGTCCTAGAAATTCTTTTGCTTGCTATATGAATCTTTGTCCTTCATAGATGGTTATGAAGACAGCCATAGCACATATAAAATGAATTGAATTCATATTACTATTCAGTGAATATTGCCAGAGTTATACAGAAAAAAGTTTATAAGTAATTATCTTCTTTGAGTTTTCTAAGATCTAAAAGTTTATAATAAAAAAGTATAGTAACATTTATCAGTCATCCACAAAAGCAATAACTGTATAAAAAGTTCTTTCAATAAAGAAAATACTTAGAGACTTTTTATCAGTATCAGATTAAGTATTTATTGTAATAACTGTGGCTTATAGTGAAGGTCCACAATAAAGATTCAAGTAAAAATGTCAATGATATATATCTATGAATTAAAATTCATTTTGACTAGAAATGTAGAGAATCATTAAGATAACCTTTATGGCCTAAAGTATATAATTTTATATATAATTATTAAATATTTAACAAGGTTTATATACATACATAATAAATGAATGTGTGTATGCACATGTGTGTGCACGTGTATCAGACTATCGACTGGCTCTATACTTCAAAATACAGACTGTTCATGAGATATGGTCCCAACATGATATACCAATTTTGCTGTGCTTCTACCAACTCCACACAATGCACACTGTAAATACTGTACTCTCAGAGCTACGAAAAGTAAGCATGCTAGTCTGTCAATGTCAAAGTAGCCATTCATATGCCATGATAAATAACAATTGTCTGTGTCAAAAATCCTGAACATACAGTGATGGCTTCATTATAAACCAAAGCAATATTAAATGCTATGTAAATGACTAAATACTTCTAACCAAAAACACTACCAGACTAAATAAGTAAACATTTATTTTACAAATTCAAATTTTATTTTAAATACTATTAATGTTTTAGAACTGTGGAAATGTTTCAGTGAAAAAGAGTCCATTTACACTAGGTGATTTTAAGCTTCCCATTTTTTAAAAATAATTAGAGTGTCCCTGTGACTTAATGTCAAATTAACACTACTGAGAGAGTAAAGTGATACAGTACTAACAAATAGTGGAAGACAGCAGGCATGAACTAGGACTAGTTCAGATAAAACAAGAACTTATTTATGGTTAACTTACTTATAATTAAAAAACCAACAAATCCAAATATTCTTTGGTCTACTAAGTGTTTTTATTTACTCTTTCATTTAATATGAAAGTCTGCATATATTTTTCAATTGAATTTATTAGGGTAACACTAGTTAAAATAATTAATATGAAATGCTGCACATGTATACAGAAGGGAGAGAAAAACTGTCTTCAGTATCTATTCTGAGTAAATCTAGTCCTATTATGCCCCTCTGTGGCCAGCCAGTACAGCAAATTCACTGTCACACATTTGTTGACAATGAAATAATTACATCTGGAGAAAAACACATATTTCTTCACTGTATTAAAATGATTACTAAAAATCAGTTTATGGAAAAACTTAGGGTATATTAAGTATATCTTCCAGAAATTTTATGACAAAAGATAGAAATCATCTTTCAACTAGAGTTCAAAGCAACTAATCACTCAGTGCAGTGAACTATATTAAAAATATATCTTCTAAAAAATATATATATATATATATATCTTCTAACATCCCAATATTTATGTTTCCTTCCAAAGACAAGATCACAAAATTTAGATTTCATAATGAATTTAGTACTTGAGGACTTCTACTGGCAACAAGAGCCATTATCTTTGTATCTGAATTAATTAAATTTGGGAAAAATAAGTTTAGAGTAGGAAAACTTCATAACAATAATTTAAGTGACATTTCATTAAAGCCTATCAGGTGGATTGACTTAGGACACTATTTTTTTTTCTTGCTGAACCTTCAGTTTATTATTTTAGCTGTAAAAGAACAGATGATATCCTGCCACCTCTTTTAAGCACTAAAATGATACTCGAGAACCACAATAATATGAGAATAAGAACTTTCAGGGCCCTGGCCAGGTGGCTCAGTTGGTTAGAGCATGCACCACGTTTGTGGGTTCGATCTCCTATCAGGACCACAGACATGAGGCAACCAATGGGTGCATGAATGGGTGGAACAACAAATCAATGTTTCTCTCTCTCTCTTTCTCTTCCTTTCTCTCTCTAAAATGCATAAATAATTTTTAAAAGAACTCTCAGTTTGAAACATAAGGACTGTGCTATATAATTTCCAACAAAAAGTTAGTCTAACATAGTATAACAATTTTCATTCACAACTAAATATCAATTATTCATTTCAGGGGTCCCCAAACTTTTTATACAGGGGGCCAGTTCACTGTCCCTCAGACCATTGGAGGGCTGCCACATACAGTGCTCCTCTCACTGACCACCAATGAAAGAGATGCCCCTTCCGGAAGTGCGACGGGGGCAGATAAATGGCCTCAGGGAACCACATGCAGCCCACCGGCTGTAGTTTGGGGACGCCTGCTAGATAATAAAATTCTTTAACTATATTAATCTCTAGTTCAGTGAGTTATGCAACATAACTAAATTATTGGTGTCTTTAAAATCTTTGCTCCTTTGGCAAGATGAACCTGGAAATAGTTTTGGAGGAATTCCTTTGAGAAATTTTCATCTTTTGAAGTTTTATTGTTAATATGTCACGAAAGGATACTGCCCTGTCATTGACAAGCTGAAGAAAGTTGAGTTGAAGATTTAGGGATAAGATTGAGGACCTAGAAACAGTCTCAAGAAAACTACTTGAAAGGGTCCCTTTTAATAAAATGTTATCTACAATTGATGCAGGGTACTATTCTAGTATTTCTCTTAGAAAACAATTTAGAAGAAAATATAATCTAATTGTCCATATCCCTAATGTTATTTTCTATCAGTTTAAAGATGTAATTAATGGCATAGTACAAATACTGAATATTTCATTTTAACTATTCCAAAGAAATGATTACTATCCATGTACTAACAAGCAAACTGTTCTCTCCAGAGGTGATAGTTATATAATTGATACTGCAAATCTCAAGAGCATAATGTCCAGTCCATGAAGTTGAAAGGCCCATTGTTTAGAAAAAAAATCTTAAGTTGTAATTTAACATCTTCTGATGACATGCTCAAGTCATTCTTTTCCATTTTTGTTTCTTCAAGGATGATTGTTGTAGTCTACATTTTTCTGATTCAATGTTAATGAAATGTTAATACTGAGATATCTGTATTTTTTTGAAATCTAAGCAGAATAATAACTTAAAAAGACCACATGTCTGATTTAAACACAAAGTAACTAAAACATTAAAATATGTGGAGGGTTCATTACTAGCACATTCTTATAAATTTATTTTTACTTTGTACTTCTAAAATAATAGCTATTTGTAAACTGGTTTTGACTGATTTTATAAGAAAATGAAGTACTTGATTAATTATAAAGAGCAATAGATTTATTTGTGATAAAAATGCCTTATGCTTTTATAAGACCAAGAAGTTAAGAGCATAGGCAGGGATATTTTTCCTAAAACAGAATAAATTATGTGATTAATTGGTAGTTTCAGATAATTTAGGTAAAGCCTTAAAATAAGTTAAATAAGACTAGTCTTACAGAATCCTTAGAAATGCCACAATTTTATGTTTAATTACAGCAGCATAAAATTTCAGATTTTTAATAATGAGAGCATTGCAATTATATGATAATAAAAGAAACTTGAGGGCAAAAGCAAATGTATAGTAATAGAGATGCATACATTCCCTCAAAAAATAGATACTCTCATATTTTAAAACAAGTAACATTTACTTTAAAATTAATCCCATACCATGTTGTTAATAACACAATTTCTAAAGTGAATACATATCCAGCCCTAATATTAATATTTTTAAAACATATAAATCCTTGGCAGGAAAAAAGAAAAACCAAACAAGGAAAAGAATTATGAAGGATGAGCACAAATCCTAAATCTCTGGTAGCTTCAGGTCATGGAATTTTTAAGAAAGGCATACTTCCTCTTTACTTAAATCTATACAGAGTATTTTTATCATAAATCACACACTTAAACAATGTATTACTAAATAAAAACCCCACTATCTTAAAATATAGCCTATTACAGAAAATCATAGCATGTCATATAATATTATATATTTTACATTAGTCAGAAAACAAAACAAAAAAAATTAAATTAGTTCATTGAACTGAACTGCACTGAGGAAAAACATGAAATTTTATAAAAGGAAATATGCTGTTCCATATTCAATGGAAAGGTCATAGATATATTTATCAATGGTAAACATTTTAAGTGCCTACAAATTTATAAAGCCTCCTTTACATTTGTTAAATTAAAACACATACATCCTGTTAACAGACATATTCTAATCTCTAAAATAGGCTGCCTCACATTGTTCAAAGACCCTAAAAGGAAGAGACCAGTAAAACCATTCAATATTCTATGCACTATTACTTTTCCCTCAGTTTCCAGAAGGGTTTAATGCATTATCATTTCTTTTTTCAGTATGTCTCCATATATATCTAGTTAAAATGGGTTTGTTTGTTTTTTCTATACTATGGATAAAAATTCTCAAAGGGCAAACAACTTAAAGGAGGGAAAAACTGGATAATAAAACTACTTTTTAAAAGCATTCTTTAACGGGGTATCTCTTTTACTGCAAGCTAGAAAACCATCTAAAACACATGTTCATAATTTAACAACCTTCATCACAAAAGAAAAACAAAAAACAAAAAAACAAAAACAAAAAGTGATCAGGTTGAAAAGCAACAGAATTTGTAACAAAGCATCCTTCCAAACTAGGTAATCCAATACAAAGCATTGTTAGCAGTTCCATAATATAGCTTGTTTAAAAGTGATTATTGATCTACCCTGCATAGAGAAATATCTTAGACCTAGAAAACATCTTCTGCATGTTTTGCAAAGAGCATGCATGACTGCTAATTCACATTTTCCAGCAAATCACATATGATTATAGAGCCCCATCTCTATATATACAATATAATCACTGCCAAGATCACAAAGAAAAAGATATCAGGCATTTAAGTTAATCCTTTCACTTATTAGAAAATGAAATCACTAAAAACAGCCTGTATGTTTCAGAGGTCAAGCTAGTTAAATTTAAGATGCTTTCTGTGCTCTGAAGTAAGCTTGTTTTCCATTTAAAATTAATTAAGATAACTACATAAAATTTTATATTTCTGATGAAAAGACAGCACCCTTAAAATGCTAATATTTCAATACAGAACAATTTTTATAAACACATAAGATTATTATTCTGAAAATACCAATACTAAAAGAATATATAGTTTAGCTTTACTCACCTTGCATTGTTCAGCGTTTGTCCAAAAAGCTCATTTTGTAAAATATTTGGTGGGGATGAAAAAACCCCATGAAAATGAGATAAAACAGAATTGCAGACCTGGCGCAATGTCTCAAATTGCATTTTCCTTCTTTTTTTTTCCTCCCTTCTCTTATTTTTCCTTACCACCTGTCTTTAAAGTCATCTATTTGCAGACACCATCAAATAAAAATATGCCAATCAAGTTCCAAATTTCTCCTGAGCTCTGTAAAAACTGTGCTTAAATGAGCAGAGGTTGATAGTTAATTGTACAGTCATTATTCTTCTAATTCAGTCGTGGAAGATTCGGTACCCGTGCAGCTTTCGGCTTTCTCCTGACTGTAGCAAGAATTCTAAACAGCAGTAAGCTTTTTGGGCATTCCCAGCTGAAGTGTGAAGCTGAGCTGCTTTCATGTACTCTACTCATATTTCTCTAAGCCTATTAAAAACACGCAATGAATAGATGCTGTCGTCAGGAATTTCAGCACATCTGGCTGCCAGCAATAAAATCTAAGAAGTAATAAAAATGGGGACAAGGTATCTTCTCAATGTTACTACTAGGTAAAAAGAAGAGAAATTATGCCTTTCCCAACCCTTTTCTCTTCCCCTGAAAAATAAATAATTCCAGCAACAGAGGATATAGGTCTCTTCAATGTTCAAGCTGCTGCATTGGACCTGAACACCCTAAAAATAAGTTGTACATCTTTCTTTTGATATCATGAAGCAATAAAAATATGATAGACCATAGAGCTTTTACTGCCTGCATTTATAATGCCACACTGCTAAAGAAACATTTAGAAAACATGTACTTCATCATGTTAATTTTTTATTTAATTTTAAAATGTCTTCATTTATTTATTTAAGAAGTCAATAGCTCAATCTAGTCCCTTTTTAAAGGGTATACATTGTGATTACATGATTGTTTATGTAATTTTGGAGAAAAAATATATTCTAACAATTAAAATTCACTTAAACAGTATACATAAATATGAACTTTTCCAGAAATCAAAAAACTCAACTAATGCCAATGAGGCTTTATTAATTACTCTTAATTTCTTTCAGAAATGGTGGTCATAGCATCTTTCAGAAAAGGATGTTTCCTGGCAGCTCCAGTAGTCCTAGAACACACCAGATTACCACCCAGTCTCAATGAATAGTGCTAGTTTACATAACATTACAGGTTATTCTATATCCAAGTGCATCCATCTTTCAACAAAAGATTCTCTAAAAGTGTGAAAACCAAAATTTAAAAATCAACACACTTATATGGATGATTAATATATTTATTGATCTTTAATTTCTCCTACACCGCTACATTTATTTACAGATACATCCCTTTTAACCCTTTTTTACCTCAACTTTTAGCCCTAACTCCTTCCATTCCCTTCAGCACATATACCACTATCAATAAATAGGTATATAAATATGCTAAGAAGTTTTTTTTAATTGGTAAATTCTTTTTTGACGTGATAAGCATGTCACAAAAGAATACAAAATGATCATGTAATAATATAAATTTTTAAATGACACAAAAATTAATATTCTATAACAAATTTTTAAACAACTAATTTATTTTCTTTTATAAACTAAGATATTCAATTATGAGTCTGTCTTCAACTAACAGTGCTCCTATTTGCTTATTTAAGCTATAATTTTTATAGGTGCACACTAACCTATTTATGAAATATATATACAAACATATAAAGTATTTTTTGGTCTATAAAGTAGTTATAAATTTTTTTTTTATTTTTTTTTAATTTATTTATTCATTTTTAGAGAGGAGAGAGACAGAGGAGAGAGAGACAGAGAGAGAGAAGGGGGGAGGAGCTGGAAGCATCAACTCCCATATGTGCCTTGACCAGGCAGGCCCAGGGTTTTGAACCGGCGACCTCAGCATTTCCAGGTCGACGCTTTATCCACTGCGCCACCACAGGTCAAGCCTAAATTTATTTTTTAATATCCAGAAAACATTGTGAGTGGATGGTAATGTGACCATCATTTTTTAAAAATTTTTTATTGAGTTTATTGGGGTGACATTGGTTAAAATTATATGTGTCAGATGTACAAGTCTTTAATACATCATCTGTATATTGTATTGGTGTTCACCACCACCAAATCAAGTCTCCTTCCATCCTTTTATCCCCCTTTACCTTCCTTTATCTGCCCCCAATCTCCTTTCCTTCTGGTAATCACCATGCTATTGTTGGTGCCTATAACGTCTTTTTTTTCTTTGATTAATCCCTTTACTTTTTTCACCCAGTCCCCAACTCTGCTCCCCTCTAACTGATTTCTGTATCTATGAGCCTGTTTCCATTTTGCCTGTTAGTTTACTCTGTTCAGTAGATTCCACATATAAGTGAAGTCATATTGAGGCTGTAAGGAAGTAAAGATTACACAGCTCGTAAAAGATTTGAATGAAGGCCTTCACTTTGAACTCCATTTAAAATGCTCCTTCCCTATCATTCTATCTTCCATACATGTACACACATAAATAAACGCACACAGATACACACATCTATTTGTGAAGAGATCAGTCTCTATAGAGGAATTGAAAACTACCTCCCAGTAATCAATCAAGGATATTTCAATTAGAGCAAATATCTCACAATTTTCAACTAACAACTTCTGTTTAATTCAAACAGAAGTAACCTAATGTGCTTATTATAATTTTAAGCCTATGGCCATTAAGTTGATTTTTCATATCTATGAAAGTTCAATTTGTTAGTTGGAATATATATATATTTTTTTTAATTTTTATTTTATTTATTCATTTTAGAGAGGAGAGAGAGGGAGAGAGAGGAGAGAGAGACAGGGGGGAGGAGCTGGAAGCAGCAACTCCCATATGTGCCTTGACCAGGCAAGCCCAGGGTTTTGAACCAGCAACCTCAGCATTTCCAGGTCGATGCTTTATCCACTGCGCCACCACAGGTCAGGCGGAATATATATATTTTTAAGATTCTTAATAACCATACTATCTGTGATTTTAAAAATATATAAATATATGTATATATTTTCCCCCTGTGGGTGGATTCCATTTGTAAAAATAATCAAAACCCCTTTTGAAGCAAGTTTAGTTGATTACACAGCAAACTTTTCTTTGTTGTTAAAAAGAAAGTTTCTTTTGTGTTTCAAAATTGGATCTTAAGACAAAAATGGTCTAAGCAATGGAAACATCAATGGCATATGCATTAAAACATCTTCTTTGAAAGAGTAAACAATATAGTACTGCCTTTCTCAGAGCATTATTTCCTAGGTCTCAGGATACAACACACAATATTGATCAGCTTTTTCTTATCCTCAATATCCCACAAGCGACTTCTTCGGCTTTCCCACTCCATTACCACCTTTCACCTGCTCCTACTCATCCCTAAACACTCAAATGTCACTTTCTTAAGAACACTTTCTCTGATCTAGATTACACTCCCCATTTTTTTGTGTGACAGGGACAGAGGGGCGGGACAGATAGGGGCAGATAGACAGGAAGGGAGAGAGATGAAAAGCATCAATTCTTTGTAGCAGCACCTTAGTTGCTCATTGATTGCTTTCTCATATGTGCCTTGACTGGGGGGCTATAGCAGACCGAGTGACCCCTTGCTCAAGCCAGCGACCTTGGGCTCAAGCTGGTGAGCTTTGCTCAAACCAGATGAGCCTGTGCTTAATTAAGCTGGCAACCTCAGGGTTTCGAACCCTGGCCATCCGCGTCCCAGTCCGACGCTCTATCCACTGTGGCACCACCTGGTCAGGCATATCCCCCATTATACACTCTCATTGTGCCCTGTACTTGTTTCTCACAGCATTTGACAAAAGAGTAACAGTGTATTTGTATGAAAAAAGGTTGGACGTTTTTCACATTCAGGCCCATGAGGTTAAGACTCACATTTGTTTTTATTTGCCCAGAACAGTGCAGAGTAGGTGCTCAAGAAATATTTGTTGTATAAATAGATGCCTAAATTTTATTGAAAAATTAATTACTTTTTAGTCACATCCCATAGGTGACATAGGAAACCACTCAGGGCTTAATTTGGTTCTGTTTGTCTTAGCTTACTGCATGATGTTGTAAGTTATAAGGCTCATAGCAACCAAAAGTATTGTACTTTGCATGAACATTGCAACCTGTTATGAATATCCTGAATATTATAAAAATGTTTATAGTTAGTATTTGCTTTAAATTTTCTATACACTGCAAGCTCACAATTAAGAAATACTGTAGGCCTCTATGATAACAGAAACATGCACTTGGAGTCAAATGGCCTGGATATAAGTACTGACTCCAACTCTAACTACCCATAATATTTCATGATGTTCATGTTACATATCTGTGCTATGGTTTCTTCAAATGTAAGATAAGTTACATCACTTATTTCATAGAGCTATTATTGTAATATAAAACATGTAATATCTATAAATGCAATTTATACTCTAAAGTACATACTACGGGGAGTAACCTCACTATAAACTATCTAAGGAATCAAACTATTCAGACCAGAATTCTTATAATTATGCCCAGGTATATTTTATTTATCATATTTATTTGTGTACCAAATATTTATTGTATTTCTTTGTGCAAGGCTCTATCCTTCTTTGAATGCAAGGTCTCCAAGTAAAGTCAGCTCCGTGTTTACATTGAGTACAACAGAGAGGCATTAACTCTCACAAATGGTGGCAATCAGTTTCTCTGTGGCTGTTCTATTAGAATCACTAGGATCTCACTGAAATGACAATGCTAACTAGTTCTCACAGAAGAGGTAGCAAAGGAATTTCAATAAAGAAGATATCTAAAAAGCAAGCCATGTGTGGGATATAAAACTGAAAGCAACAAATGAACAAACAAAAAAAGCAAACAAAAACGCATAGGCACAGCCTGGTGGTCATCAGAGGGGAGGAGATCTGGGGGTAGTAAAAGGTAGAAGGGGTCAAATATATGGTGATGGAAGAAGATTCGACTTTGAGTGGTGGGTACATAATGCAATATACAGATGAGGTATCATATAATTGAAATCTATATAATCTTATTGACCAATGTCACCCCAATAAATTTAATTTAAAAAATAAACCAGTCAACACTTGAAGTTCAATCTAAAAATAATCAAGAAAATTCAAATAGAAATAATAACGTAATGTGTTTTTGTCTATTAAGTTGGCAAAGTATTGACCAGTGGGTCAGAGAACGGGCAGTCTCATACCATATTTATTGGTAGAATTATTCACTAGTAGAACCTTTTGAGAACTATTCAATAACATGTAACCAAAACTTGAAAAATGTTCAAAATCTAAGAGGACACTAGAAGAATAAACACCAAAATGAGTATTGATTATCTCTGGGTCAAAACACTGCAGACATTTTTCCATTATACTTTTTGATACACTAGCCAAAAGAAAGGCCCAAAGTTCCCTATGGTAGAGCACTCTAAAATTACAATGAAATCGTTTACCATAACATACAGGGTGGGGCAAAAGTAGATTTACAATTGTAAGTACATGAAACAAAGAGTTTATTCTTGTATTATTATTAATTATTATATTATTTCCATACGAGCAAATGTAAGTCTACTTTTGCCCCACCCTCTATTAAGTATTCGCTTTTGTTTAGCCATGCTCAAGTAAATGAAATACTTATATTATTAGTTTTCATGTGCTTAGCTACATCCATTAGTAGTATCCTCTCCTTTAACAGTAAGTTCTTAAAATTCTGCGTTAACTGAAATTATTTAATTAGTACCATGAACACCCAAATAAAAGGAGAAAACAAAACTTAGCACTAACATCTTTTCATCATCCCCAAAAATATATAACCTCTTAAATTAATTTAAGAGTCTTGTTTTACAAATGCCTAGTGGCTGAAGCTAAAGAAATTTGACACACACTCAAAAATTAAATGAAAAAATAAAAATTGTGCTCTTCTAAATTAATAACAACGCAGACCTGTTACTTGTAAGGCACAATCACTCATGGTATATTTAAATGTTATAATTTTAAATATCTCTGATTTATTTTAAAATTTTTTAAAGTACCAAACTTTTCTATCAAAATGTTCCATACATGTAAACATCTAAACATAGCTAATCAATTAATGAAACCATATGGTATATAATATGTACAATCCATAACAAAATCCCTGAAATGCTAATGAAATTTTTCATTTTATTAAAATATAGATCTGTAGTTCTACCTATATTATTGAAACAACTGCACTATTCTTCCATTGCATTATTCTTGGTCCATTGACCATCTGAACATCTGACTGATTAAAATCTGAGAAGAAATATGTATGGTCCAGGAACCAAGGTAGTTTTTTTATACATTTTTGCAAATGAAAGTCTTAGATACTAATATTTCTCTAAGGCAAGACCACAGACTTGTTCACCTCAGGGATAACAAATAAGCAAAGAAATAAAAGACAGAAGATAAGATTTCCAGAAAGAGAGAGAAAGAGAAGGGGCATTCAATAAAGATAGGTATATCCATTAGCAATGGTATATAGCTGATTCAACTTAGTGTGGACCAGACAACATATCCAGGTACAGAGGAAAGGAAGAATAGCCCAGACCTAAGTAAGCACACTGTAAATCTAAAGATTTAAAATAAAAATCAGAAAACAGTTTAGTTTAAAATACCAAT
Source organism: Saccopteryx bilineata (assembly GCF_036850765.1). Lineage (NCBI taxonomy): Eukaryota > Metazoa > Chordata > Mammalia > Chiroptera > Emballonuridae > Saccopteryx > Saccopteryx bilineata. Next base: position 31,749,561 of record NC_089492.1, read on the forward strand.
AGTTTTGGTAACATGTTAATCAGTTGTTTCCTGATATACAAAAAAATTCTGTAGTATTTCCTGGGGCTTGAACTCTGTATCCAGTTTGACCAGTGCAGCTGAACATACTCCTTACAGTTTCTACCATATCATTCAGAAAGGAATAGACAAAGTTCCATAAATGTGTGACGCCCCACCATCATTATCATTATCATCTCCCTGATTCCTCTTTCTGGACAAGAAATGTGAGGGTCAATCCCACGGTGCTTGGGCTTGAGCGGCATTATTATGAGAGGTATTACAGGGTTGCTTCAACAGTCCAGTCCACAGCAGCTCTTACCAAATCAGTGCCCACATCTACAAACTGGCAGCAGCAGAAATATCTTTTTCAGAGTTAAGTTATTGAATAGCAACCCTAGATTTAAGCTCAAGGACAAAAATGTCCAGAGTGATTATCAGCTCTGTAAGTAGAGGTTCTAATTTTTAGAAGAAAAGGAACTAAGATCTCTGAAAACACAATTTGTTAAGTCCCTGCAGTCTTAGTTCTGCTAGTTCTGAGTATATATTCCCTAGATAACTGTTAAGAGAATCGCTGAAAGCAACACTATAATTTCAGGAAACTATAAATATGAATAAGATCTAAATCCATCTCTAACAGCTACATTCACCAAGAACCACAGTATACAGAACGTTTATAGCCTTGGGACTCCAGGCACTCACACCTAAGCTAGCAAACTGCCTCCACAAGGCAACTCAGCTACCTAAAAACTTCCAAGTGTTCCTAGATTGTTCAAGAAGGAAATACTGACTGCACATTGTTATCTTAAGAAAATTAGAAACAATAATCATTAGCACAAATATAAACGTGTTTAGCAAAATATAAGAACAATAAAATACTATGCAATAATACTGGTCACCAAAAGGTCCCATCCACAATTTCTTTCATGTAATTTTCTTCTAGTCATTAACTACAGCATAAAAAGTGGGGAAGTAGAGACACCATAAATACACCAAAATATTATCTCACCATTATGTGATGCAGGGAGATCAATTAGAAAGCTAATGCAGTAGTCAAAGCAAGACATTCGTTGGTTTGGATTAAAGTGGTCACCGTAAAATGGAGATAAAGGAGCACTAAAAAAGTAGATGTCGAATCAATAAGACATGATGATTGACTTGCTGTATGGGTGAGAGGTCAGGTACAAAGGTCAAGAGAGGAGGCAAAAGTGACTCTCCGATTTCTCTCTTAAGTAATGAAGCAGATAGTTTTAAAACTTGCTGAGACAGAGAATGAATGCTACAGGATGAGCAGATTGAGGCAGATGGATAGGGAAGACGATGAGCCATAGAATTGAAGTAGTTCAAAAAAAATGTTTGTAGGGGGAAGGGTAGGTATAAGACAAAGTACCTGGGAATCACATTAAGCCATCAGGTAAAGAAGAAATGAGTGAAGGAGAGAGAAGAGGAACAACCACAGAAATAGGAGGGAAATCAGGAGAATATGGGGACCTCGAAGCCTATAAAAGACAGTGTTTAAGAAGAATGGTGTGATCAACTTTGTGTTATACATATTCTGTCATCTGGAATTTGAATAATTGCTGCTTGTGACCCCATGCTTCAGAACAATTCTAAAAGTTCTCAGGCTTTTTTTTAGCCTAAAATCACTTATTCCAAAGGACCCATAAAATGGACTGGAAGCAGATACCATCTAAGCTTCCTTCATCAACCCCCTTTCCTCCCTTGGTGAAAGGTAAGCAAAAAATTTTTTAGCCAAAGCAGGAGACCTTATGCAAATAAACTCATGCAAGTTTACATGTATTTTAAGTCAATCCTAATACAACTAGACATGCCTTGCCCTTAAAAATTGACACAGATCAAAATTAATCAGAGAACCCAGCTATTTATGAATGAAGATGATTAAGTACCAAATTTGAAAGTAGAAAATGATAATGTAAAGAAGACTTATTCTATCAATTTTCCATATAACTTACCCTTTTTTCTCACAAGGTCCTTCCTATACCTAGTTTATTTATTATTGAATCTATTTTACAAGCCTATTGATTCTAATGATACTTGTAATGATAAGTGAATAACATTTATTTTATGTGTGAATCAAGTAACCAGTGATTATATTGCTATTGTTTCCTATCTGAAAAGAATCTCTCTTGATCCAACATTTCCATCTAGAAACTATCCATTTTTATGCTCCTTTTCACAGCAAAATTTCTTGAAAAAGTTCCTGTAGTTGCTACATGTACTTCCTTAATTTCACATTCTCTTCTCAATCAAGATTTCATCTCTAATACTACACTGAGATTGCTCTCACCAGTAACTTCCACGTTACCAAGTTCAAAGAAAATTCTATGTTCTTTTTGTAACATGATTTCACTCCAGCATTTAACATTGATGCTATGTTGTCCATAGTTCCTAAACCATTTTCATTTTTGCTCCTGAGACATTCTCCTAATTTTCCTTCTGCTGAGTGGCAATTTTTTTTCTGTGTCTTTTGCTAGCTCTTACTTCTCTCCTAAATATCTAAATGTTGGGAATAATCAAAGCCTTATTTTGGCTGTGTCAGAGACTTTCATTTTTTAATCTAAATGCTCTCCCTAGATGACTTACATCCCATGGCATTAAATACCTCCTGTATGATATACCTTGGCCTTCATCATCCCCAAGAGCTCTAAACTCTTAACTGTCTGTCAACCTGACATTCCCAAATGGAAGTCAAAAGGTCAAAATGTGACTAAACAGAATTCCTGATTTCTTCATCCTAACTAGTTTTTCCTCAGTTTCTCCTAGTTTGGAACAATCCCATGACTTATCTAGGAAGAAACCTTGAAATTTCTTCCTTTTACACCCCACCAAACATATCCAGTCTATTAAAAGTAATTTCTATCAACTCTACCTTCTAAAGAAGCACAAACCTATCAACATTTCTATCTTGTCACTACTATTCTAGTTCAAGCTACTAACAACCCTCTCCTAGACTACCTCAAGAGCCTCCTAATTTCTATCTGCATCAATCCTTGTCCCTTACAAACCATTCTCCACATAATAGAATGGCCATATAATTACATAAATAATATCATACCCTTTCCATGTTTAAACAGTGGTATCCTATCACATTTAAAATGGAATATTATCACCCTCATTTTACAGAAAAAAAATGCATTTTTAAAAAAAATGTAAGTGGTTGGTGACAGAGTTAGAATAGGCATCCACATTTCCTTACTCACAGCCAGTACTCCTTACATAATACTACCATGCCTTTGATATTCAGCAACTCCTTATGGATGCTCTCATTTAAAATGCAAACCAATTTTACAGTTTTTAAGTGTCCCAGAATGTAAAAGAGAAAGGATGATGTGAAAATACAAACAAGAAGATCAATGTAGACCTTGGAAATAAACATAATTCCCAAATCCCATGTTTTCTGAGAGAATAAAACACAAGTATGGCCTAAATCACTGGATTCAAAATATATTTAGGCTAAAAGGGGAAATATTGCAGTAGAAATATCAAACTTTCATAAATCTCCCTACTCATAAGACTCCAATTCTAACTAAGCAAATTCAACCAGAAAAAAACAGGTTTCTTACTACTTTCCAGACAGGAATTTTAACTCAGACCTCAAAACCTTTAACCATGTCAAATAATATGTAGAAGTGAATTTCAGACATATATCACAGAAGTTGATATATGTCTTTATAAGTAGAATAAAAAATTATTCTACATTACAACAATTTTGAGTCCATATATTCGGTAGTCTTACAATCTTGGTTGTATGAGAAATATAAGCTTTTTGTGAGAGATGTAACAAATTTGTCAGTCTTGCTCTATCGACACAAACACTTCTTATGGACAGAAAAGAAAAACTAACATAGGTAAAGTGACTGGATAAATAGAAATTTCAGTAAGAATTTGAAAATATAAATATTATTGAGAAAAAAATAAGTTGAAAACTAATATCTAAAAAACAGACAAACAAAAAACTGCTCAGGTGGAACTATAATTTTTTAAAAATAGAACTGAAAAGAAAAAAGTGGGAGGGGTTGCATCAGTAGAAACGGGGAATTCACCCTTAAGTTTAATTTTCCGGTTCAAGCACTGTGTAATTAGGTAAGCACAGTGAGAATTGTTCCACCAATAACCTTCAAACCAACCTTGAAAGACCTCTCCAAATAAAACATTCCAAATCATACCTTAAAACTTCCAAATGTGTAAAATAATACATATAGGTATATACCACAGAGACAAAAATAGTTGATTATAGGTAACAACAATTTTTATTCTCTACACTATTGACTTTTGCTGCATTATTTTTCAGAAAAAAATTAGAGAAGCCATAGATTACTAAAGAAGAAAGTCATATAAATCTATATTAACATACCCAACAAAACTGCATCTCCATCTTAGGACAAAGGAAATTTATTATATACTGAGCTATCTTGAGATGTATGAGACTAATTCATTCTTCAGGATTTCTAGTGATAAATGAGATGACACTAAATTAAAACAAAAACATGAGAAATATGCACTAGTACCATATGCATACACACACATAAAAATATACAAAATAAAATAAGAATTTCTATACATTTCTTACAAAAAAAATATAGATTTAAAGAACACCTCTTGAGTTTTAAACCAAATCTCTCAATGGCTACAGCACCTTTGCAGGTAAAGGCTACCATTAAAAGATGACAGGATCATTTCAGGAAAATCGTCCCAATCGACGACCTATTAAAAATATTGCTACCTATTTCTCCTAGAAATTAAAGTCAGCAAAGATCCTTTGCATTTGCTTATGAGGAGCAGAGGAAATAAACCACATAGACAAACTCAAGGACATAACCAGAAATCAAGTTAAAAATAAGCAAGAAAGCTGAGTGTTCCATATAGATTAGGTTACCTTATATAATCCTGTCTATATATAATTAAATGTTCTATTGGTAATGGAGCAGAAGACTACTAAAAATCTATTATCTAGCAATTCATGTACTCGACTGACCTCAGAGAGGAAAGGTCCCCAAAACTCTTTCATAGGATCTCCAAGGTCGAAAGCTATACTCTGGTGGGATTCAGCCGGTTCGCACTGGTTAGGCAGAACCAATACCTAATTTTTTGTTGAGTTTGGCAAACTGGTTGTTAAAACCACACTTGTAATCAGGGTTCTCTCTAAGGTGGACACTTGGGCAGCCGCCCAATTTAAAAACCACAAATTTACATTCCTTACTCTTTTTTAAACATTCATCTGTACAACAGCATATTCTAAGCACCCACAGTAACGTTTATTCTGTCCATAGGTGAAAAAATTTTGATGGAATTATGCTTATAATATTTATTCATTTCATAAAACTCATAATACCTTTGAGGAAATACTACATTTTAATTCTCTCGTGTTTGTCATTTCAGTAAACAAATACAACGTAAAGAGAAAAAGTGCCAAACAATCAGGGGGTGACAAGCTGTCATTGGAAATACCTTAAATAATAGTTTTATTATTTTTTGTCAGGTATTATTTAATATATTTTCATAAATATTTTAAAATTCTTTCTTATAACATAATCTACATAGTTTTGTATATCTCTTTTATTGGTCTTATTTAGTAGTAAATGCATGAAATAATAAACTTTCAGTATATCATTTCTTTATACTTAAAATGATCCTTAGGGCAGAAAACCAGTTGTTAAAGTATTTGAATCCCCCCACAGCCTATACACATAATAACACTAAAACATTATTTGCCTTTGGATCTCTCATTCTCTCATGGGTGTACAGTGGAGTTTTTCATGTATGATATCTCAAGAATTGAATACAAAAGATAAAATAATCCAGCTGTCTTCCACTAAACCATACATTAAAGAGATTTACAAAAATGTAAAATAATGCCAATTTTCTCAATAAATTTTCCTTTCCTTTTTTTTTCCTTTCCTTTTTGAAATATGCTGTATTAGTTTCTTATTCCTGTAAAACAAGTCACTACAATCTTGGTGGCTTACAAGAAAATATATATATATATTATCTTACATTTTCTGTAGTCCAATTGTGCTTTACAGGGCACATCAAGGTGTTGTCCAGGCAACATTTCTTTCTAGAGCTTCAGGTCCCTTTCTAAGCTCAGCTGATTGTTGGCAGAAGTCAGTTCCTTCTGGCTCTATGACTAAGGTCCTGTTTTCTTGATGATTGTCAGTCAGGGATGCTCTGGGCTCTTAGAAACTCCCCCACAGTTTCTTGCAACATGGTCCTTTCACAGGCCTTGAACAACACAGTAGCTTACTTTTTCAAAACCAGCAGAAGAATCTCCTGCTTCAGACTAAGACATAGTGTCCCATAGCGTAATATGATCACAGAAGTGAATATCCCATCATCTTTACCATGCTCTATTAGCTAGAAGCAAGTCACATTTTCCATACATACTTGAGGTAAGGGTAAAACTCATTGCTGGTCAACTTAGAATTCTATACACTCGATATGATCAGTTAAAATGCAGTGGGTTTATTTTTAAACTAATTAATAAAAATATGTTTTAATTTTTCTGTTTATATTTTTAACATAGTAAGTATCTCTATATATTACCCATATAAACAAAAGCTCTATGAGGTCCTCAATCATTTTAAAGATTGCAAACCAGTTCTAAGACCAAAAAGTTTGAGAGCCACTGCTCTAATCTAAGCTGCTTCTTATATTTGCTGACTGTTATATTTGACACATAATAAAAGATAAGAAAATTTACTTTTTTACAAGCAGTGTTTTTATATTAAAACAAATACGCAGTAGCCATACTTCCAATATTAAATTGAGGAAATTATTCGTTATTCAGTTTTTCCATACTATTTAGCTTGAAATTTTGAACTATACTCATTTAAGTTTGTAAATATTTAAATATCCCCTTCAATTCTACACTTTCACAATTTCAGGGAATTGCAGGAGCTATGTTTTTGAGTAGATAAAAATAAGAAGGTTCTTTTTTCTTTTAACTTTTTTTTTCTTTTTAATTGATTTTAGAGGAAAGAGACAGAGAGAAAGGCAGGGGGAGGATCAGGAAGCATCAACTCGTTGCTTCTTGTATGTGCCCTGACCAGGCAAGCCCAGGGCTTAGAGCGGGCTACCCGCAGCATTCCTGGTTGATGCCTCATACACTGCGCCATCACAGGCCAGGCTAAAAATGGGATGGTTCAATGCAAAGTCAGATCAGGGATTGGTTATCCATATTAACATGCCAAATGGCAGAGACTATAAGCACTGGTACTTCCGTGTAATTGAGTATAAAGGAACTCTAAGGCTTCACCATGATGTTGACTAATTATAAGTTGAAAATTTAGATGCCTGAAGCCTTGTATAATTAAAAATGTCAAATAAGAAAATGTTTTATCTGTATTTAAAGCTTTGATTCCAACTCCCTATTTTTTTTACTCTAGTGAGATATGCTGAACCTTATATGAGCCTTGAAAAGACAATTGTTGCTCCTTAAATTCAGCACTCAGCAAGAAAAATCTAGTGTCTGACCTTTTTGAGCTTCCGAAGGGTACTTCCCAATTGTTGCATTACAGTACTGTCCTATCACATCAACTACAATAGTATAAAGAACAAAATTGAAGTAGGCATTTACCTCAAACCAGTTTCATTTATTACCATTTTATTCACTTTACTAAAAATAAAATCTAAAAAAGTTTTACACTTACCAACCCTCACCCTTGCCCACTGCAGTATGACAGTCCAATTTTATCCATTACATCTGTGAACAATATCAGAACTGCTTTACTTGGAATATACTGGGAGAGCCAAAAGTTAAGGGGAAAGGTGGGTAAGATTCCCTAAAAGTCAGTCTATAACATTAATATTGTCATAAAAGCCCAACTAGAAGCAATATACTCCACAGTTCACTGTGCACACTCACACATACATTTCTACTGAAAATAAATCTGTACCAAAAAAAAAAAAAATCTGTGGCAAAGGATTATATAAGCATATAGGCTAATCTTAGTTAATAATCTGCTATAATTTATTAAATTTTATACTTTTATTTTATGAATGACTTGAATAACCAAGCTACACACTAGTGTTGGAGTAAATTAAGGAGTCTCAAAAATGTCATTTTTGTGTTACCCAATAATTTTACCAGCAAAAGCTAAGAATGTTGCTAGCTAGCAAAACCACCACCATTGGTTAACAAATTACCCCCTATCTTAATGACTTCACAGCTTTCCTTTCCTTCTAATTTTACTACTAAAGCATTTTTTTTATATAATTCTTAATATCAAAACAAAACTATATTTTACAAGTGAATATATAACACTCAAAAGAAGCTTGTTAAAAATTAATTCATAGAGCCTGACCTGTGGTGGCGCAGTCAATAAAGCATTGACCCGGAATGCTGAGCTCACTGGTTCAAAAAAGACCCCAAGCTTACCCAGTCAAAGCATATACAAGAAGAAAGTATGATTTGATGCTTTCTGGTTCTCTCACACCCCCTTTCTCTCACTCTCTCTCTTTCTCTCAAAAAAAAAAATCAATAAATAGCATCTTTAAAGAAAATTATAGACACTGTAAAGAAAGAGTTAATAATAAGTAGTTTCAGTCAATTAAATGTCACTGATTAGGAGAATGAACATTGGCTTATAATAATTGAAGTCTGACTGAAAAGAAACTAAAGTAGGTCCTCAAATAACCTTGTTTCATTCAACATTGTTTCATTATAACATTGAGGAGATGCCATAGGAACTTAACTCTTGTTTATATCTATTAGCCTATGATAAAACTGGTTTTATTATGTATTATTTCCTTCAAGTTGCAGAACTTATCAACAACATTAAGGGAGGACTTGTTATATTTCAAAAGTGATCAATATACTAAAGTAACACTCTAAAGGAATTAACACTTTCTTTAGACTATGAATAAGAAAGATAAACTAAGTGGACAGCATACAAAAAGGCAAAACTTCTATAAGGCAAAGGAAAATAACTATGATTGAATGTCTGCATGAAAATTAAAAAGTCACTAAATCCAGCCAGAGACATAGAGGAATGGTCACTGAAATTACCCCAAAGATACTGGCAGATACAAAGGTGAGCTGAAAATAAAATAAAATATAGTTCTAAGAGATAGATAATGGACAGAACATGCAAAAGGTTAAGCTAGACAGATTTTCTATCAAAATGTCTTATTCTGTCTCCAGCACGTTAAAAGGTTTTCAAATAATTAGCGAGACATCCCAAGTGAATACAGATGCCACAGCGTATAAAACTAGACTATAAATATATTCACATGCTCAAGAATAAGAAACCAGAACAGTTCTGTATCTGTTGAACAATCTGAATTCACAATTATAAAAAATATAAAACTTACTCATATGAAAACTCTGAGCCTCTGACATCAGAAGCAAGTTCTGTCAAACATTCGGAGAAGAAATAATAATAATTCTACACAAAACCATGGCAGAAAATTGAAGACAGATGACTACTTCCTAATTCATCTTATGAAGTAACCATTTCCTGGATACCAAAACCAATAATGTTATAAGAAAATAAAACTATACACCAATATACTTCATAAACATAAATTTTAAAATTCCCTAAGAAAATATTAGTAAATGAAATCCAGCAATAAATTAATAGAATATTACCATCATGACCAAAAGAGGTATCCCAGAAGTGCAAAATTGGTACTACATTTGAAAAATATCAGTATAATTCATTATATAAACAGACTTAAAAAGAATAATCATACTATCATCTCAATACAGGAAGAAAAAATAGCAGCAGCCAAATATTCCACAGCCACACTTGAAAAGACTTCTCAGGAAACTAGTAAAGTTTGCTGAGAAGTTGAGTACTAGTACTCAACTTCATAAAGTACATCTGTGAAAAACATACAACTAATATCACATTTGATTGTGAAAGGCTCAAAGCATTTACTCTCAGATTGAGCAAAAGACAAAGATGTCACTTTCATCATTTCTATTTAACGTTATAGTGGAGACACTAGCCAATAAAATAGTACAAGAATTGGAAATAAACTACTTAAAAATTTAAAAGTAAGCAATAAAGCTGTCTTTTTCACAGGTGACATAATCATCTATAAAAATCATCAAAGAATGTTAAAAATAGTATGGTAATGTCACAAGATAAACAGACCAATATGACAGAATAAAGAACATAAAAATGGCCCAACTATTAAAGGAACATGTTAGAAACAAAGCTACTACCAAAAATCAGTGATGTACAAATGAATTGTTTAATAGCTACTGCTGGGAACACTGGCTCAATATGTAGAAAAAATAAACTTGAATTCATACTTTTCCATATTCACAAGTAAACTCCAGGGTAATTAAAGACATATGTGAGAAATGTAGACTTAAAAGTTAATAGTAGAAAGAATAAAAGAGCATTCCTCAGATCTTTGAGTGAGTTCTCTTAATCATGACTAAAAGATCAAAAACCACAAAGTAAAAAAAAAAAAAAGTAATGAATTTTACTACATCAATATAAGAATGTCTGATGAACAAAGACACTAGAAAAAAAATTACCGAAAGCCATTTTTTTTCAAATGGCAAATGATGTAAATAAACAATTCACAGCAATGTCAATCTAAAGAGCTAACAAGTATATGAAAGAATGTGTGGCGTCAATGTAAGCATTGACTACAATGATTAAAATACCCCTTAATATCTACCAGGTTGGCAAAAAGGAAAAGTCTAAATAATATTAAATATTAGTAATGATATGGAGAAACACATACCCTCAAGCACCACAAGCAAGAGTACGGACAGAGCCATTCCTATGAACTAAAGTAGTAAAATGAAGTAAACATATTCTTTGTCACATTAATTCCACACCTAGACATACAGGCTATCGAGAAAGTCTTACATAGGTCCATAAGAAGACATGTTACAAGAATGTTCATTGATTCCATATTTATAGTAATGAGGAGTTTTCACATAGCCTTAACCATCCATCACTAATGGATTGTCAAATAAAATATGGTGATACACACTAGGGAATATGTATTCATTTTCTATTGCTGCATAAAAAATTACCACAATTTAGTGGTTTAAAACAACACCGATTTACTCTCTTATAGTTTCACATGTCAGAAATCTGGTAGAAGCTTTGATGACTAAACTCAAGGTTCTGGCTGAATTACTTTTGGTCAGGAGAATTCAGTTCCTTGTGCTTGTAGACCCAAAGTCACTGTTTTTTCACTGAGTGTGAACTGTGGGTGGTTTTCAGCTTCATGAATCTGCTGAATTAACTCTGGCCCCTTTCCTCTATCTTCAAACTCAAAAATGGTCAGTAAAGTCCATCTTGTGCTTTGACTCTCTCCTCCTCCTTCTTCCATCTCATCTCTCTGAAGCAGTCAGGAAAGATTCTCCACTTCATATTATTGGGCCGAACTCACCTAGATAATCCAGGATAATCTTCACATCCAAGTTCCATAACCTTAATCACATCAGCAAATCCTTTTGGCCATGTAGGATAATATATTCACAGGTTCCAAGGATCAGGATGTGGACATCTTTGGAGACCATTATTTTGTATACAACAGAGTAATAATGAAGCAGTCAGTCTGCAACAATTAACTAATATTCCTACACAAATAAATCTTTTAAAATGTAAGATGTGTATTACCATACCACATCATTTATGTCATTTAAAACATATTATACACAATGTAATATTTTCTATTATTCAAAAAACTGTATTTCAAAGATTTGAAAATAACACAATAAACAGTACACAAATCACTGAAGTGCCATAACTGATGAAATACAATTAACAAAAGTTGCTTCGTCTGAGAACCAAAATAAAATAAAAATGGCAGAGAGATCTAAGAATATCTAAACTATATACCTTGTTTCCCTACTTATGTCATATCTTATATATTTATAAGATAAGCTGTATCTTCTTCTGTCTTTAAAATTCATTCATTAAAATTCTGAAGTTTTAACTAATCTATAAAACCTCCCCAAACAAATTTATTTGGTTCCTTATATTTCTGTTATATGTATTTTATTAATTTAGTTTTTACCAGTTTCAAATAGTTAAGTTTACATAACTGCATCATTAATTCTGACTTACTTATTAAGTTATAAATTCATATGGCACAGAGTAACTTCTACTGTCTTTGTACCTCTCTATATAAATTGGTGTTACAAATAAAGTATACACTCAATAAATATCGGAAACTAAGTAACCTGAAGTAGTATTGCTGCAATATAGTTCCATAGGGAACTTGTCATAAGTCAATGCAGTAGTTTCACTAGATATGACAAAGAAATCCTCCAAGAGAGTGAAATGTGTGCTCTTAATAATTATGCCATGACAACAGGTATAAGCCAGGACTGGCACTGACAAACTGGAATATAGGTCACCCTACCCAAAAATAGATTGAAGAACATGGAAAACAGCAAGGTATTAAACCAAATTCTTTAAAGTGAAGCCAAAATATGATAGGTCAAAGCAAATAGGCATAAGAATTCCTTCTGAAAAAATGTTAAAGTACTTAAAATACCCATTTTGTAATCTGTATGGCACACAAACAACATTCAATAAATATTTGTTGAATTAGTGTCAGCATAGTTGCAACAGAATTCTAGATAAAAGAAATAGCATGAGAAAATACTTAAAATGTTAAGAATGAAAGCATTGTTTATTTCATTAGTTATCCACTGTGACTAGATTGTAGGTTGTGTGGGAGAAAGGAAAAAAAAGTGGTAAGAGATGAGTTTAGAAAGGACAGGCAACAGTGAGCCTCAAAATGTAGAACGACAGGAATTTGAGCAGAAAAAAACTATTTGAATTGAAACTCTTCCATTAATTTTGGAATCTTAGGAAATCATTTCATTATACCAAAGGTATCTTAAACTCCACCTTACAACAATATTATGTAAATTAAAATTATAATGCCTGAAATTTTTCGTCATAGAGCCTAGAACAAGGTAGATACTCAATTTTTAGTTTCTTTTAGAAAACTAAGGATTTAAATTTTAAGTAAAAGTGAAAAAGCATCAAAAGTGAGTAAATAGTGTGATGGTGCAGTGGATAAAGTTTTGACCTGGAACACTGAGGTTGCTAGTTCAAAACCCTGGGCTTGCCTGGTCAAGGCACAGATGAGAAGCAACTACTACGAGTTGATGTTTCCCAATTCTACACACACACCCCGTCTTTCTCTTTCTCTCTCCTCTCTCTAAAATCAATAAATAAAATATTTTTTAAAAGTGAGGTAATAAATTACTTCAACATATCTGTACTTAAAATCATAAATCTGGAAACAAAGTAGAAAATGAAGGAAAGCAAATAAACTGAGAAACAGGAAGCCATAAAGAAAGCTAGGCATGGTTAATGCATAAACGGAGTACTGACAATGTCCATATTAGAAAGAAACAGTGGAATACAAGAGAAATAATAGAGATGAAACTAACCAAAAACTTAAGTAAATAGCCACTGAATATAAAAATCAAGAGGAAGAAGATTAGAAAATAAATACCTAAGTAACAATTTGAGAAGCAGGAAAATTGATGTTGCAATCAGCAAGGCTAGGGAACTACAGAGAAGCTACTGCTTTGGAAGGAAACAGACATTAGAATCAGAATATTTTGATTTTGAAGTATTTGTTGGAAAAAAGGTAAGATCGTAAAACCTCCAATTGTAAATACAAGTCTGGTACATGGAGATCTCAGAACTAGGAATAAACATTTGAAAATAAATATCATATTTCAATATGAAAAGCAATGAATGTTACACAAGAAGTCCTGTTTTTCACAATCTCAAGTGTCAACAATCTTATTGGTCAATAACCATCTCTGCAACTACTTCAAGTGGAATAATCACAGAACTAAACTCTTTTGTTTTTAGGGTGCACCTTTGCCATCTGGTGGCAAAAATAATAAATACAAGTTTATTTCTAATCATTTCAAAAGCTGAAATGATCTTTGTCATTTGATTTACAATGCCATTTCATCAATGCAGTATGGGAAAGGATCTTTTCTTCATCCTTTCTATCATAATTGCTATTTCTCTTCTCACTTTTTGCTCTGGGCCACTAATACAGTGTGTCCGTAAAGTCATGGTGCACTTTTGACCGGTCACTGGAAAGCAACAAAAGACGATAGAAATGTGAAATCTGCACCAAATAAAAGGAAAACTCCCAGTTTCATACCTATTCAGTGCAGTTGAACGTGGGCTCACGCACAGATTTTTTAGGGCTCCTTAGGGAGCTATCCCGTATAGCCTCTACAGACTCATCACTGACTGATGGCCTACCAGAGAACAAGGTTTCTCCACCAAACTGCCAGTTTCCTTCAACTGCTTATCCCACCGAGTAATGTTATTCCTATGTGGTGACGCTTCATTATAAATGCACCAATATTCAAGTTGCACTTTGGTCATGGATTCAAATTTAGCGAGCCACAGAACACACTGAACTTTCCTCTGTACCATCCACATCTTCACTGGCATGGCCGTAGGCTGCTCCGCTGTATACACGGTGTGACATCATCATCTGCGCATGTGCACATGCTGCCACATCATCCTACAGAAACTGGGAGGGTTTTCTTTTCATTTGGTGCATATTTTACATTTCTATCGTCTTTTGTTGCTTTCCTGTGACCTGTCAAAAGTGCACCATGACTTTACAGACACACTGTACATTCAAGCTGTATATATGGGAGGATTATTATTAAAAACATATATTTTGCCACTCTCCAGGACCATCCTACTTCTTCAAAATTTATTCACTGCGTAATCCAATATATACCACAATGCATATTGAAATTAAATAAATATGAAATAAGTGTGTTAGTAAAGTTTATGTTGCCAAGTTTCCTGCTTTCAACAACTAATAGTTTGGTTTGCTTAAATAATGGTAATGGGATTTTTGAAACCAGATATAAGTTTTGACCATATTGATCAATAGAATAATACAAAACATCTATAAATATATCCTAACATATATTAATCAATGTGACAAAAGTGGCATTTCAAATCAGGAGGAAAAAAAGATTGTTTACTCAATAAATACAGTGGAACAAGAGGTAATCATGTGTAGAAAAGTTAAGTTTGGATCTGCACTTCATACTGTACTCTGATAAATTTCACATAGGTCACTGTTTTATAATATAAAAGTAAAATAGTAATAATAGCAGTATTATTAATAATAGTATTAAAAGAAACTATAGGAATATGTTTTATCTAGCAAAGAAAGTACCACAACAGAGATTCAGACTAGACATTTCTCCAATGAAGATATATAAATGGCCAATGAACACAAAAAAATATGAACATCTTTAATCATTAGATAAATGTAAATCAAAACCACATGAGATAAAACTTTATATTCACTGGAATGATCAAAATAAAAAATATACAAAAGAATCAAAAACATATGTCCACACAAAAACTTGCAAAACATTATTCATAATAGACAAAAAGTAGAATTAACTCAAATATACATCAGTTGATCAATAGATAAACAAATTGTCATATATCCATACAATAAATTATTAAGCTATAAAAACAAATTACTGATTCATGTTACAAGATGGATGAACCTTGAAAATATGCTATGTGGAAGAAGTCAGAAAAAAAAGACCACATATGGTATGATTCCATTTTAATGGAGTGTCCAAAATAGGCAAATCCATACAGACATAAAGTAGATTAGTGGTTGTCAGGGAGAATGAGAAGTGACTTAATGAGCACAGAGTTTCTTTTTCAGGTGATAAATATGTTCTGGAATTAAATAGTGGTGATGGTTTCACAAATTCATAAATATATTAAAACCCACTGAATTGTATATTTTAATGGGGTGAATTTTTTGGCAAGGAGCGTCTATTTCTATAAAAAATGAAGAGTCATTAAAAAATCCAAGCACAGTAAAAAAACATGTTTATGTTTAATCTTTGGGAAAAAAAACAAGTAAAGTCAAAAAAATAATAACAAACTGGAGAAAAGCATTTGCAATCTGAGGTAAGTAGATTTCTAGAATGATCCTGCTTTCTAGTGTACACACCTTGCATTATCACACCCCATTCTTAAGTGTGAGCAAGTCCTCTGACTCTGATGCGCTATAACTCACAAAAGTGAAGTGATTGTGTGGGTATCATTAAAATCCCTACTCAAATGTCCTTAAGTTAATCAAAAGGGAAATTGTTATAGGTAGGCCTGATTGCACAAGTTAGCCCTTTAAAAGAGTTTATAGAGGCCCTGGCCAGTTGGCTCAACTGTAGAGCATCAGCCGGGTGTGTGGAAGTCCCGGGTTCAATTTCCAGCCAGGGCACACAGGAGAAGCGTCATCTGTTTCTCCACCCTTCCCCTTCTCTGCCTTCTATCTCTCTCTTCCCCTTCCACAGCCACACCTCCACTGGAGCAAAGTTTGCCAAAGCGCTGAGGACAGCTCCATGGCCTCCGCCTCAGGCGCTAGAACGGCTCCAGCCGCAGTGGAACAATGCCCCAGATGGGCAGAGCATTGCCCCCTGGTGGGCATGCCAGGTGAATCCCAGTCAGGCGCATGTGGGAGTCTGCTGGATGGCCTACCTGCTTCTAACTTTGGAAAAAATACCCCCAAAAAAGAGTTTATAGAGGTCAGAGACAGAAGTCAGAAAGACTCAAAGCAACAAAGACATTCTCCTGTTGGTTTTGAAGAAAAATAAAAATAAACTGTCATGCTGTGGGGAGGGACACTTGCAAGGGAACAGTGGGTGGCCTCTAATTGCTAAGGGTTTCCATCATAAAACTGCAAGACACTGAATTCTGCCAAGAATCAGTTAGCTTGGAAAAGAATCCTGAGCATCAAATGATAGCACACTCCAGCCAATACCTTGATATTAGTCTAGTGAGACTGAGACAAGGAATTAGTTAATGTGTAGCCTGATCTTGACCCATGGAAACTATGAGATAATAAATTTGTGTTGGTTAAACCATTAGACAGCCCTGGATGGTTGGCTCAGTGGTAGGGCATGGCCTGGCATGTGGATGCCCTGGGTTCAATTCCCAGTGAGGGCACACAGGAGAGAATCATCTGCTTCTCCATCCCTCCACCCATGTCTCTCTCTTTCCCTTTCCCACAGCCATAGTTCGATTGGTTCTAGTGCATCAGCCCTGGGCACTGCAAATGGCTTCATAGAGACTCCACCTCAGGCACTAGAAATTGCTTGGTTGTAAGCATGGCCCCAAATGGACAGAGCATCAGCCCCAGATGGGGTTTGCAGTGTGGATCCGGGTTGGGACACACGATGGAGTCTATCTCACTATCTCTCCTCCTCTCACTTGGAAAAGAAGAAGAGCAAAAAGTAAATAAATAATAAAAAACACTAGATTTGTGGTAATCACAGCAACAAAAAGCTAACACACAATCCACTCCACAAAGGTTATTTTTTGTAATATAAATGGAAAGGCTACATATCCATTTAGATAAAACAAACAACTCAACGGAAAGATGGCCAACATGCACAAAGAGAAAGTTTAAAAAGAAAAAATATAAATATTCTTAAACATATGCAAAAATACCCAACTTGACTCATACAATATGAGAAAGATAAAAGTATATTGCAGTATTGTTTTTCACCAATCAGATTGGTAAAGATAAAAAGTTTTATAGCTTGTGTTGGCTAAAGAGTTTGAAAACAGAAACCCTAATAATTGTTAATAGTAATATAAACTGGTACACCCTCTATAGTAAGCAATTTAGCAATGCCTACAAAAAATTAAAACTGTACATAATCTTTGACAGAGTGATTCCACTTCTGGGAATTTTGGCTTACTTTATAGAATTGTTTTATACAAAGTAAAAAATAAATACTCATTTCAAATTATAAGAATATACATGTTTTTGTATATATGCATATATAAAGTTCTAAGTACATATACATTCTTACATGTATACACATATATAAAATTATTTACTACAATACTGTTTGTAATAGCAAAAAAATTGGCAATAACCTACATGTCCATCATTAGGGACTAAATAATTTTGACACATCCATTAAAAATAATGATGAAGTACACTCATTATGTACTGGTAAAGAAAACTCTCCAACATATGTTAGTAAAAGAAAAATAGAATACTAGATATGTGCAATCATTTTAAAGGAATAAATATATATGCATTATATTCCTGTATTTGCAGAAAATACATAAAATACACACAAGCAAAACAGTAACAGTAGCTGAAGAAGAAAAAGAAACTGAGTGTAGGCATATAGAGTAGGGAATAATACACAGAAGGAAACTACTCCATGAAGCATAAGAAAATCCTTTTAATGAGTTCAGAGGTCTAAAATTTATTCCAAAAACAAGAATTTTTTTAAAAATGGGGTAATTATGAATAAGATCTTAAATCACATTTTAAATAAGTATAATGATTTTTCAAGTAGCTATAAAGTCATGGAATAATAAGTCATTTTGAACAAAATAACTTCTAGCATGCTGATAAAAAATAAATTTAATTTAATCAAACTTTACTAAAATATGTACATTTCATATGTTATTAGGTTAAACTTTTAACCTATAAAGAAAAGGTAAGAAACTCTTTTAAACTGTCAAAGTTGTAGTAAGCTTTAATATCAGAAAAAAATGATACTTCAGAATTATATTCTATGAATGAGTTCAAAAGTTGATACTCATGCCTCTGCACCCAGTTTAGGAAGCATGAAACAAAATTCTATTTAAATCCTTTTGAGATAGGGTGATTTTTTTATGTTCACTGGCAAGATCAATCTTGATATTCAAAGTCAGAACAAAATGCATACAGCTCATCCTAAAATACCTTTTTATATAGGCCATCATATAGTCAAATAATGAAACATTTTAAGGGTTTTCAAATGGCAGAATAGATACTCATGTTCTATCTCAACTCTAAGATAATCAGTTCATCTGTTATCCTGAACTTTTAACATTATTTCATAGCAAAGTTTTGTTTCTTGACTATTGAATCTCTCTATTTAACTTTAAGTTAACCTATTATACAAATTCTCAAGTGTTATTTGCAATACATATGCCAATAATGTACTGATTTTCAATATGAAGGTTACTATAAAACTCTTTTCACTCGTTTATTTAACAAAGTTCTATTAATGGTCATTTTTTCCACATGAAGAACAACAGCTGAGCAGTCAAAACTATTTTAGAGAGACATTCTTGGAGTGAGACACAATAGAATAGATGGCTGAGAAACAGACACAAGATAATGATGTAAAGTATTTGAGTCCATAACACCAACTCTTTATAAGGACTATCCTGATTCTTTTACTGGAGTCTGTCACACACTCCAACATCCTTATAATTCATCCCCCTTTTCCCTTAAGCTATTCAATTCTCTCATTCATTCAGTATTTCAATAACTATTCTCTGAGCACCACAACATATCAATTACTGTGTAAAGTGCTAGAAATACATTGATGAAGAAGATAGACCTGACTCTTGCATCAAAAAATTTGTTTAGCCTGACCAGGCAGTGGAGCAAGGGATAGGACCTCAGCCTGGTACATTGAGGACCCAGGTTCAAGGCCCCAAGGTTGCCGGCGTCAGTGCGGGATCATCCTGCTTCAGTACAGACAGGCTCACCAGCTTGAGTGAGGGGTTGCTGGCTTGAGTGTGGGATCACAGCGATGACCCTATGGTCTCCAGCTTGAGCTCAAAGGTCACTGGCTTCAATCCTAGGGTTGCTGGCTTGAGCAAGGGGTCACTGGCTTGGCTGGAGACCCCTGGTCAAGGCACATATGAGAAAGCAATCAGTGAACAACTAAGGGTGCCACAACTATGAGTTGATGCTTCTTATCTCTCTCTCTTCCTGTCTGTCCCTGTCTATCCCTCTCTCTCACTATCTCTAAAAGAAAAAAAAAAAGAAAGAAAAAAGTTTGTTTAATTTCTACTTTACTTTTGCAGAGAAAATTTTCAGTGTCTTATAACTGATAATGATTCTTTTTTTTTTTACTTTTTTTTTAATGATTGTTACTTTTTAAAAATTTTATTTATTCATTTTTAGAGAGGAGAGAGAGAGAGGGAGAGAGAGATAGAGGGGGGGAAGAGAGAGAGAGAGAGAAGGGGGGAGGAGGGAGGAGCTGGAAGCATCAACTCCCATATGTGCCTTGACCAGGCAAGCCCAGGGTTACGAACCGGCGACCTCAGCATTTCCAGGTAGATGCTTTATCCACTGCGCCACCACAGGTCAGGCTTTTTTACTTTTTTTTTTTAGATTTTATTTATTCATTTTAGAGAGAGAAGACCGAGAAAGAGACAGACAGAGAGAAGGGGGGAGGACCAGGATGCATCAACTCCCATATGTGCCTTGACCAGGCAAGCCCGTTTGAACCGGCAATCTCAGCATTCCAGGTCGACGCTTTACCCATTGCACCACCGCAGGTCAGGCGATAACGATTCTTTTTAACATGTTAGTACTTACAGGTGCTATAATATTCTTCTGCTAATGGAGTCAATAATTTAGTTTGTGAGCACAAAAACAAAACAAACAAAAAACCTTGGAATTAAATATGATTAAAATTAATTTTAAAGCATATCATTATCATTTAATGTAAAGCCAAAGACATGCCTTCACAGAGTAACATTTCAAATATACCTTCCCTATGGGTATATATTACTTTGTAATCTTTAAATCTCCTTAAAATAACTATAAACTTCTGAAATAGATGCATTGCTTTGTCAGACACACATTTTCTTAAATTTATGTTTTCAGTGACTGTGAGCCCTCTGGTAGATGGTAAATGAAACAAACATTTTGTGCAATTTACATATTCATCGGTGAAAACATTTTCATTTTTTAGCAACTTGCTGATTAAATATTTCCTTCTATATCCATCTTATTGAGTGTTTTAATCATAAATGGATGTTGTGTATTTTCATTTGCTTCTTCTGAATCTATTGATAAGATCATATAATTTTTATCCTTACTCAACATGGAGTCTTACATTGATCAATTTTCATATGTTGAACCATCCTTGTGCCCCTGAAATGAACCCCACTTGATCGTGATGTATTATTTTTTAAATGTATTTTTGTACTTGATTTGCTAGTATTTTGTTCAGGATTTCTGCTCCTGTATTTTTTGTTTTATGTTTATTTGTTTGTTTGATGGGTTTGTTGTTGTTGTTTGCATTATCCTTGCCAGGTTTTGGTATCAGGATTATGTCAGCCTCATAAAATATATTAGAATTACTGCCTCTTCTTCAATGTTTTGGAAGAGTTTGAGGATAGGTATCAAGTTTTCTTTTAATGTGTAGTAGAATCCACTAGAAAAGTGATCTGTTCCTAAACTTTTATTTTGGGGAATGTTTTTGATGCTTATTTCAATTTCCTCACTGTTCATCAGTCTGTTTAGACTTTCCAATTTTTCATGATTCTGAGAAGGTTATATATTTCTAGGAACATGCATTTCTTCTAGGTCATTGAATTCGGTTACATATAGTGTTTCATTGTATTCTAGTATGAGCATCTGTATATTTGTAATGTCTGTGGTAACTTTTCTTTCATTTCTAATTTTGTTTATGTGAGCCTTTCTCTTTTTTCCTGAGTCTAGCAAAGGGTTTGTCAATTTTATTAATCTTTTCAAAGAACCAGCTCCTCATTTGTTTATTAATTAATTAATTAATTTTGTTCTCTATTTCATTCAATTCTGCTCCAATTGTTATTATTTCCTTTATTCTGCTGGCTTTGGGTTGCTTTTGTTCTTCTTTCTCTAGTTCTTTAAGATGTAATGTTAGCTTGTTTACCTAACAGTTCTCTTGTTTCTTAAAATAGACTTGTAATGATATAAACTTCCCTCTTATTACTGCTTTTGTTCCATTCCAGAAGTTCTGATATGTTGTGATATCATTCTCATTTTTTTCTACATATCTTTTGATCTTACTTTTAATTTCTTCTTTGACCCAATCATTTTTAGTAGTATGTTGTTTAATCTCTACATATTTGCGGTTTCTTTACTTCCTTTCTGCAGTTGATTTCTAATTTCAAAGCATTGTTGTCAGAATATGCTTGTTATGACTTCAATCTTCTCAAATTTGTCGAGGCTACTTTTGTGACCAAACATATGGTCTATCTTTGGAAATATTCCATGCACACAGGAGAACAATGTATAATCATATGTTCTGGGATGAAAGACACTGTAAATCTCAATTATATTCATTTAGTATCATTTATGGCAGATATTTCTTTATTGATTTTCTGTTTGGATGGTCTATTTAAACTGTCAATGGAGTATTAGGTCCCCAATTCTGACTGTCTATCAGTCTGTTTCTCCCTATAGTTCCCTTAGTTGCTTTGTATATTTCAGGGCTCCCTAATTGGGTGGATTTATATTAAGAAGTTTTATTCTTCTTGATGTAGTGTCCCCTTTATCATTATAAAATGTTTATCTTTGTCTCTGTTACCTTTGTTACCCTAAAATCTATTTTGCCAGGTATAAGTATGGCTATACCTGCTTTTCTGCGGATGTTATTTGCTTGTAGAATTACTTTGCACCCTTTCACTTTGAATCTAAAATTGTCTTTGCAAGCTTAGATATGTCTTCTGAAGCCAGCAAATAGTTTGGTTTTGTTTTTTGATCAGTCTACTACTCTGTGCCTCTTTATTGGTGAATAGTTGATTTACATTTAGTATAAACACTGATGTATGAGGAGTTCTTATAGTCATTCTATTTTTTGTCTTGTGGTAGCTCTGTGCCTCCATTGGTTCTTTTCCTTTGTGTTTCTATCTATTGTTTTTGTTTGATGATATTCCATACTTCTTTCCTCTGTTTTCTCCTTTTTTAAGCTATGTGTCTCAGTTTTGGGTTTTTCGTGTGTGGTTACCATTAGGTTCATGAAAAAGAAAGTTTCATATATGCAGCAGTCCTCTTTCTTTTGAATGCATCTGATCTCCATTCTCACTTGTAAATCTATGCTTTTACTACCTTCCTTTTATGTTTTTGTTGTCACAAATTATCCTTTTTATGCTCTAAGTTTGTTGGTTATGTCACTCATAGTTTTGTGACCTCTTGTTCTTTGTTTCAGGTAGAATAACACCCCTGAATATTTCCTGCAATGGAGGTCTACTGGTGGTTAATTCCTTCAGCTTTGTCTTTCTGGAAAAGTCTTTATCTCTTCTTCATATCTAAAAGATGACTTTGCTTAACATGTTAATCTTGGCTGGTAATTTCTCTTTTCCATAGTTTGAATATCTGGTTCCACTCACTTCTAGCTTATAGAGTTTCTGCTCAGAAGTATAATGATAACCTAATGGGCCTTCTTTTATAGGTTACTTTCTTCTTTTCCATGAATGCCTTGAGGATTATTTCTTTGTCATTAACTTTTGACAGTTTTAAAACAATGCGCCCTGGTGAAGGCTTTTTAGAATTGAGGTAATTAGGCATTCTGTTTGTTTCCTGGATTCAAAGATCTAGCTCTTTCCAAAAGTTTGGGTAGTTCTCATCAACTATTTGTTTGAATAGGCCCTCTATTACCTTCTCCTTCTTTTCTCTTTCTGGTATGCCTATTATTCTTATATCGTTCTTTGTAATGGTAGTCTTATAGTTTTCATAGAGTTTTCTCATTATATTTTATGCTCAAGTCTCTCTCTTGTTCACTCTTCATCATTTCTAGATTTCTATCTTCTTTATCGCTAATTTTTCCTCCATCTGGTCCACTTTATTTCCTATGTTCACTAGTTCATTCTTGAATTCTTTTATTGAATTCTTCATCTTCAGAATTTCTGTTTGGTTCTTTATTAAAGTTTCAATCTCTTTGGTAAAGTACTATTTTTATTTGTTGATATGTTTTCTCAGCTCATTAAACTGCCTGACTATATTTTCTTGTAACTCACTGAGATTTTTTAGAATTGCTATCTTGAATTCTGTGTCATTTATCACATATTTCCATGTCTCAAAGTTTTTTTTCTGGAGATTTTTTTTCATTTTTTCATTTTTTGAGCTGCCTTACTATCTTCTTTATTCATGGTATTTGGTGGGTTCCTTCTCTTTCTAGGCATCTATGTATGTATGATTGGTACTTGTCTAACAGATTAATACAAACCAGTCTTTTTACTATTTTCCAGTAAGTGGAACTGAATTACAAGATTTTAAGCTCTCTTACACTTCACTGGCTTTTCACCACTCCATGAGGTGGTGTTTCCTAGTAGGTGGGTGCCTTCCCTGTGATCTAGTACCTCAGTCTCAGGGGACCAACCCAGCAGGGGAATGCAGTAGATGTTGAAATCTCTTTACTCCTCTGGGCTGAAGGTAGTACCAGCCTCAATATGATTCCTCCTCCCTTCTGGCTGAGCCCTGCCACTAGCTCCCAGCTCTTGGGCTGCCTCCATGGCTCCTCTCAGTTCTTCTCCCTTCTTGCTTCCCTAGTTCATTCCCACTTGCTCACCTTTAGATAATTCAATATGTTGACTTCTTAGGCATGTTTGTGCATTGAGCAGGGAATCTTTTGTTGAGTTATAGCGTTCAAATTGTTGAAACTTCAAGGGGAGAGATAAAGAGGATTACCCATGCCACTTTGAGTTGATACAACTCTGAATAAAATACATCATATAAAAAAAATCCAGAAATCCAGAACAAATGCCAACCTATGCAGCTGCCAAAAAAGCAAGTGTAAACTGGGACTGTCCTGGGCAAACTGGCACATATTGTAGTTCTATTTATAGGTCCCTTAAAGAAAACTTGAAAATGATTCAAGTTTAATTCAGTTGAAAATAGGAATAAATATTCTTTTTCACCTAAATATTGGCATTGAAACTACTAGAGTTATTTATTCCAAGTATACAGACTGTCTGATATTTACACAGTCAAATCAATTATCATGATATAATAAACATCTTTTTTAAAAAAATAGCCTTTCAGAGCTCATATCATATTCTTAAAAATAAAGAAGTCTCTTAAGCATTGGCTATATGAAAACATGTCATTATATATCTTCAAGTCTATTAATTGATCATTCTGCCAATAAAAGACAAAGATACTACAAAATTAGATCAGTCATACCAGAGACTTTATTATTAAACTTTTTACTCATTTATCATCAGCACCAAGCATTTATTGAATGTGTATAAATCACTGAAACTGGCACCAAATATATAGCCACTTTTCTTGTCTTTTAACCTGACAATCTGAAAAGCCCAACTGAAATATCTAGAAATAAAGATTATTAGGCCACTGACTTCCAAGTAATTAAGATTCTTTTTTTCGGCCCTGGCCAGTTGGCTCAGCGGTAGAGCGTCGGCCTGGCGTGTGGGGGACCCGGGTTCGATTCCCAGCCAGGGCACATAGGAGAAGCGCCCATTTGCTTCTCCACCCCCCACTCCTTCCTCTCTGTCTCTCTCTTCCCCTCCCGCAGCCAAGGCTCCATTGGAGCAAGGATGGCCCGGGCGCTGGGGATGGCTCCTTGGCCTCTGCCCCAGGCGCTAGAGTGGCTCTGGTCGCAACAGAGCAAAGCCCCGGAGGGGCAGAGCATCGCCCCCTGGTGGGCAGAGCTTCACCCCTGGTGGGCGTGCCGGGTGGATCCAGGTCGGGCGCATGCGGGAGTCTGTCTGACTGTCTCTCCCCGTTTCCAGCTTCAGAAAAATACAAAAAAAAAAAAGATTCTTTTTTTCTCCTAAGGCAACCATCGAGTTTTATCTTTTCTAGTTCCTTCACTCTTTATATTTTAATCTCTCTTTAGATTCCCTTTCAAAATGTAGTTTTCCTTACATCTTTTTATATTCTTTCTCTCATCTTCATGTTACTTTCCCCTCATTCCATATCTCAAATAAACATTCTGAATAAGATTCATGAGGATTATATCACAGTTTATAGGACAACTCATAGAAATAGAAGACACAGTCTGTAAATTTTATGTAATTCACACTTAGTAAATTCTAAATACCACTGGTTTGCTTCTAGGTCTACTATCAACACTCTATAAATACAGGCATCTCTGAATCTATTGAAAAGAGCCATTGATGATTATAGATTGATTATGAAGAAAAATTCACTATTTTGGATTTAATTTAATAATAAATTTTAAACATTTACTACCAATAAAATTTCAATAAAACCAGCAATTTCAAAATGTAGCAAACATAGAGAATATTATCTTAAAAGTTAAGGAAAAAAAGTGGTAACTATGTCAGGTAATGGATAAAAACTAAATTTACTGTAATTATCATGTCATAATATTATATACGTGGATCAGGTCATTATGTTATACACAAACTAATGTAATGTTACATGTCAATTATATCTTAATAAAATTAGAAAACCTTTTTAATGTATAAAAATGTTATGTACATAATTTCCTTGTATTCTTATTGAAACATAGTTTACATTCAGTAAAAAGTATATAAATCTCAAGTTTAACACTATAATAGTTATTGGCAAATATATACAACTAGTAATCCATAATCCTGTCAAGATACAGAACATTTCCACTACTCCAAAAACTTTCCTCAACAAAAGCATTGTTATTTTCTTCCAGTACAGATTTGTTTGGTCTCTTCTTGTACTTCACATAAATAAAATCATATACAGCTAGTGCTCGATTTATGACCACGACTGACTGGTTAAGACAGACTAGTTGCAACACAATTTGGTCGTAAGTTGAGTAGGCTATATGTACAGTACTGTGAAATGATGTTACAAAAATCTTTAAGTCATATTTTATCATAATTTTCCTTCATTATTGTTATATATCATAATTTTCTTTGTTCATTTTATGCCATTTGTATCATCTCTACACCATATTGTTTCTTATTTTTACATTCATCAGGTTTAAGTAAAACACTGCATTACCAGTACAACTGGTTTAATATTTGCAAAGACAATTTCCTCTTGGTAGACATCTTGGGAGGGGTTTGATGAAAAATATCCAAGACACAAAACACAAATTGCTGTACCGAGTCTGGGATAACAGTTGAAATGGTGCACACGGAGATGGTAGTGCTGCCAGAAGCTGGTCCACACTGTCGTACGCCCAGCTGGGCAACGCTTGTGCTGCCAGACGCGGAGCAGTCATGGCTAGCAATTGTGGTCATAAAGTCAAATGGTTGTAAGTTGCATAGGTCATAAGTCTATCAATATTTGTAACATGTACTCTTTTGTGTGGCTTTTTTCACTCAGCACAATGGTTTTGTGACATAATCAAGTTCCTATTTTATATTCAAGTTCTTATTTTATGGATGCATAATACTTTTATTTGAATATACCACAATTTATTTGTCCACATTTTTGTAGACATGTGATTTCATTTTTCTTAAGGTAAATATCTAGGAGTAGATTGACTGGGCCACATTTAATTTCATGAGAAACTTTCAAATACTTTTCCAAAACGCTTGTACAATTTGACATGTTTTACACTCTCAACAGCAAAGTATTAGAGGTTAGACTGCTCTGAATCCTCACAAGTGTTGTGATGTCAGGTTTTGCATTGTTTTATATTGTAGCCTTCCTATTAGTTGCATCAGCATATCTCACAATAGTCTTGATTTGTATCTTCCAACTGACTAAAGACATATCATATTTTTTCTTGTGTTTATTAGCTATTTGTGTATTTTTCTTGAAAAGCATATACACCAATATGCTGCACATTTTAGTATTATACTTTTTTTTATTTAAATGTAAGTGTTCTTTAAATTATTTTTAAGCTACATGTATTGCAGGTACTTTCTCTTGAAATTTTTGAAATAAAACTTATTTATACACTTTCTTATCTTTTGATAAACAAAAGTTTTTATTTTGATGCTGTCTAATTTGTCCTTTATTTTTTTATTAGTGCTTTCTGTGTTTGTCTAAGAAATCGCTGTCTACCCTTAAGTCGTAAAGAAAGATTCCTCTAGTAGCTTTACAGTTTTAGCCTAAAACAAGGTCACAACGATGTTCTTCTGTATTTTCTTCAAGAATTTTTTTTGTGACAGAGACAGAGAGAGGGAGAGATAGGGACATTCAGATAGGAAAGGAGAGATGAGAAGCATCAATTCTTCATTGTGGCACCTCAGTTGTTTATCAATTGCTTTCTAATATGTGCCTTGACCAGGGGGAGCTACTGGTGAGCGAGTGACCAGTAGCTCAAGCCAGCGACCCCATGCTCAAGCTGGTAAACCCACGCTCAAGCCAGATAAACCCACGCTCAATCCAGTGACTTCAGGGTTTCCAACCTGCATCCTCCACATCCCAGTCTGATGCTCTATCCACTGAGCAACAACCTGGTCAGGCTCTTCTAGAATATTTATACCTTTACCTTTTACATTTAGATATATGATCCATCTTTGTTGTATTAATATGTTAAAAAAGGAAGCTTCAAACTTCATTTTTACTAAAAATTCAATTGTTCCAGTAGCATTTGCTGAAAAGATTATCCTTTATCTACTGAACTGCTTTAGCACCTTTGTCAAAAATTGGTATGAGTAGGTCTACATACAAACTCTCCATTCGGATTTATTGATCTATGTGTCTGTCTTTATGCTAATACCATACTGTTTACATTACTGTAGATTTATAATGTCTTCAAATAGGTTGTGTTAGGCCTCTAATTTCTGTTATTTTTAAAAGCTGTTTTGGTAATTGCAAACATTTCCATATAAACATTAAATCTATCTGTATATATTGGTTAGACTGGGAAGAAATGATATCTTAATATTGAATTTTTTCATCCAAAACAGTTTATCTTTCCATTTATTCAGAACTTTATTTTTTTCATCAATGTTTCATTGTTTTCAGTATACAGATCTTGCACATATTTTGTTAGATTTGTACTTAAGCATTTCAATTTGTTGGTGCTAACAGATACGGATTTTATATTTTAATACTTTCATAAATATTATTTTTTTTCATTTTTATTTTCCAAGTTGTTCCTGGATGTATTTTGAAACACAAATGGTTGCCTGATATTGACTTTATATCCTGCTACCTTGTTAAACTCACTGTTAGTTCTGATAGCATTTTTATGACCTTAATTTTCTATATAAACGATCGTGTTTTCTGTGAATCAAGAGGGCATTATTTCTTTCTTTTCAATATAAATGCATTTTATTTTACTTTATTTTATCTTATTTCATTTCATTTTTGCCTTATTACGCTCACTAAAAACTCTCCTACAATTTTGAATCTAAGTTAAGAAGATGGACACCTTTGTTGTGTGTCTTTGATCTAAGGGGAAGACATTCAGTCTTTCACCATTTGGTGTATGTCAGCTTCAGGATCACCATAGATATCTTTGATTGGGCTGAGGAAATCTCTTTCTATTCTAGTTTGCTGGGAGTTTTTATTTAAAATGGATGCTGGAGTTTGTCAAATAATTTTACCATATCTACTGAAATATGATTTTTTTCTAATTTGTTAAAATGGTAAATTATAACTTTTCAAATGTTTTCTAAATTCTTGGGATAAACCCACTTGGTCATGCTGTATTATCATTTTTATATATTTATGGCTTCAACTTGCTAAAATTGTATTAGGTTTTACATCTACATTTATGAGGAATGTTGGTCTCTCTGTTTGTTTTCTTTATAATATATTTGGTCTTGGTATTAGGACAATTTAGTTAAGAGAAGAAGTTGAGAAATATTCCCTCCACTTTAATTTTTCAAAAAAGTTTGTATAGAAATGGCATTACTTCTTCCTTAAAAGATTGTAAGTATTTAACAGAGATGCTATCAGCTCTGCAGTTTTATTTGTGGGAAGGATTTTAACCACAAATTGAATTTCTTTAGTACATATAATGCTATTCAAGTTATTCTTTTGTTCATGAATAAGCTTTGGTAATTTGTGTCTTTCAAAGAATTTCTCCAGTTCATCTTGCTTGTTGATTTTATAGGCATAATGTTTTTCAAAATATTTTCTTGTTACTGTTCTAATATCATTAGAGTCAGTGGTAATGATATCTCTCTCATTCATGATATAGGTAATTTGTATTTTCTTTTTCTTTTCCTAATTAGTCTGTCTAGAGTTTTAAGAATTTTATTGATCTTCCCAAAGAATCAGCTTTTGGTTTCATTGCTTCTGTTTTCTATTTCATTGATTTCTGTTTTAATCATTATGGTTTACTTTATTCTGCTTACTTGAATTTAGTTTGCTCTGCTTTCCTAATTTTCTTAAGGTATAAGAGAATAACAATGTTTTCAGATCTTTCTTCTTTTCTAATATAAGTGTCTACTGTTATAAATTCTGCCCTAGGTACTCCTTTAGTAATATTCAGATGTTGTGTTTTTATTTTAAAGAAAGTTAAAAATGTTTTGTATGTTCTCCTTGGATTTTTTTCTTTGGTCTGTATGTTAACTAGTTTCCAAATATTAGGGTTTTCCAGACTTCTTTCTATTACTGATATCTAATGTAATTCAGAGAATCTATTTTTTATTACTTGAATTTCTTTCAATTTAATGACACTTGTTTAATGGCCAGAATATGGTCTATCTTGGTAACTTTTCTGTGTACTCCTAATAAGAATGAATATTCTACTGTTGTTTGGTGGGTTGTTCTATAAACATGGATTAGGTCAGTTTAGTTAATGGTGCTGTTAAAGTCTACTATATCTTTTCTTATTTTCTTCATACTTATTCTATCAGTTATAGAGAGAAGGATATTAAAAGCTCTACTTATAATTGTAGATTGTCTGTTTCTCTTTATAGTTTTATCAGTTTTTGCTTCATTTATTTTGAAGTCTGTTAATATAGACAGAAATGTTTAAGATTTTATGTTCTCTTGATTAACTGACAATTTTATCATTATGGGCCCTGGCCAGTTGGCTCAGCGGTAGAGCGTCGGCCTGGCGTGCGGGGGACCCGGGTTCGATTCCCGGCCAGGGCACATAGGAGAAGTGCCCATTTGCTTCTCCACCCCCACCCCCTCCTTCCTCTCTGTCTCTCTCTTCCCCTCCCGCAGCCAAGGCTCCATTGGAGCAAAGATGGCCCGGGCGCTGGGGATGGCTCCTTGGCCTCTGCCCCAGGCGCTAGAGTGGCTCTGGTCGCAGCAGAGCGACGCCCGGAGGGGCAGAGCATCGCCCCCTGGTGGGCAGAGCGTCGCCCCCTGGTGGGCAGAGCGTAGCCCCTGGTGGGCGTGCCGGGTGGATCCCGGTCGGGCGCATGCGGGAGTCTGTCTGACTGTCTCTCCCCGTTTCCAGCTTCAGAAAAATACAAAAAAAATAAAAAATAAAAAATAAAAAAAAAAAAAAAATTTTATCATTATGAATTAACATTTTATTCCTAGTAATAGTTTGCTCTGAAATCTACTTATATCTGAATATAATCAGTTTATGAGCAGAATTAGCACGGTATACAGTTTTTTTTTCTTTCTTGTTACTTTTACCTACGTTTGTCTTTATATGTAAAATGTGTTTCTTGTAATGATTACTTTTTCATTATCACATTTTCCTGTTTTGTTTGTCTAGTTATCTTTGATTGGATGCCTAACATCGTGACTCTATTTTGTTGGGTGCTGGATATTGTTGTATTCCTACAAATTTTCTGAGTTTTAGCTGGCTGGCAATTTAATTGTTTGAAACAGTCTGTCTGATCCTTTCAGGTATTGCTTTTATGATTTTTAATCTGCCCCAGAGCAGTGTTTCGTTTAGCATTTATTATTTTCCATTGCTGAGGCAAGACTTTGCAAAATACTGTACCCAATGCTTCAGGAATCATGAGGTTTTTCTAGTCCAACTATTGGGAACTCTGTTCTTGGTCCTATGTGAATGCAGGCCAGTGTTCCCTTTGATCATTTTAGATCATTCTTTCTCTGGCCTTAAGTAGCTTCTTCACATGCACCAATCATCACTTCATTGAATACACAAGGAGAACCCTCTGGAGATCTCCAATGATCTTCCTGTTCAGCTTTCCCCTTCTCATACTTTGTCTAGCAAATTCCACCTGCCTTGGTCTCCACAACCCCTCATAACTGTCACCTCAACTCAGGAACATTTCTGGGTTCTCTGCTTATACTTCTCTCCTTGTGCAATAGCCTCAAAACTCTCTCAAGGCAATATGCTAGGGCAATCATAGGGCTTACTTTATTGATTTCCCATCTATCAAGTATTACTCTCTTTTGATGTCTGATGGTTCTAAAAACCATCATTTTATAATTTTGTCTATTTTCTCAGTGTTTCAGACAGAATGTAAAGCCAAGCTCTATAACTCTAACTATACTAGAAACAGAAGTATTAAACATATATTTAAATTATTACTTTTACTTTAAAACAATCAAATATCACAAAGATACTTTGAAGGCCATAATTAACAGACAATAAAGAAATAACAGTAATTACCAAACTGTTAAATATCCATTATATTTAACTTGCTTTGGTGATGGTTATGCAACATAATCAAATGTCAAAATAACCTGGAGATGTTTTCTCTGAACCTATGTACCCTGATTGATTAATGTCACCCCATTAAAATTAATTTAAAAAAACTTTACATTTTAGATCCAAGATAATCGTTTTCTTTTTTATTATTCTCTTGACATCACATCTGGTAGCACTCTTCATCATGTAACAAAATGCACTGAGATATAATTGAGTCATATGACAGTAGTTTAGTTTCCACTATTGCCTAATTAAAATTCCAGACAAAATCATAATGAAGTCCCTCAGTACTTACATTGTGATATTTTAAGCAGTAAAATGTAACAGGTACTTAAAAATCTGTAATGCCTATCAAATATTATTTCTTTATAGCTATGCTTCTTAAAATGCTTCATAGTCCATTAGAAGCAAGTAACTGTTACTTTTAATTATTCCTATCACTTGTTAATTTTTGTTTTGCAACAGAATAAAGAAGTAGTCAACTTTGGCCAGGTAGCTCAGTTGATTAGAACCTCATCCTGACATGCCAAGATTGTGGGTTCAATCTCCAGTCAGGGCACATACAAGAAGCAACCAATGAATGAAACAAACGGAACAACAAATCAATGTTTCTTCCTCTCTCTTTGCCTTTCTCCCTCTCCTCTTTCTCTCTCAAATAAATAAATAATATTTTTTCTTAAAAAAAAGGGGAGTAGGGAAAAACAGAGTAAGGAATATTTCACAATCATATTATTATGAGATCTAAATCAAAATGTCTGCCAAATATATTCAATTTTAAATACTTATCATGATGAAATTATTTCAGCCAGGTGGTAACAAGTAATATCTATATTAATATTCAATAGTTTGTTGAATAATGAATTTTAATAAGTTATAATATGAATAAAGATAACTGTTAATTGAACACAATACTGTCAGTTATAAGACAGAAAAATAAAATGGAAATTTATACCATGAGAGAGGACTTTGAAATACAACATAAAGATTTTTGAAACTGAAAGTCTAAAAATAAATATTTTGTAACAGTCTTTTTACTACCTTAAAAATGAAATCCAGAAGTAAAATATCCTAACTAAATAATTACAGATAGTTAGACATATATATTCCTAACTATATAATAAAGGGGAAATAAATAAGTTATAAAAATAAAATATATTTAAATAAATAAATGCTCAGGCATTTACTAGATATAATAACAAAGGAGTCAGATGCTTGCAGCTACATAAACGTATTCAACCTGCCACCAGGTAGCTGTCTTCCCCCTTGTCCCCCACCAAATAATGTGTCAGGATATTATGTTTAAATGTGGAATTATGTTGCCTCTAAGAACCACAAAATTTTACTGTTATGCCTCTTAGTTTTAGTTCTACAAAGGACAACTGCCAATAAGCTATTAAAAAACAACAGTGTTTCCCTCACTAACATATTTCTGGATGCCACTGTGCCTTGCTACTACTCCACACTAGTAGTATTGACATCACTTGGGAGCTAGTCAGAAATAGAGATTCTTGAGTCTCCCTCAGACCTAGCAAATTCAGATCTATGCTTTAATACGATCACCAGGTTATGTATGTAAGTGAAAGGCGAAGAAACCATTTAAGCACTCCTGGGAGATATTTTAAGAGAGAGAGTAAGCAAATTGCACATAAAAATGATTATTTCAAAATTATTTTAAAATCTCTACCAATATTTTATATCTGTTGATAATAAAAATTTGCCATTTTTATGAATAAGTGAATTAAGTAAATATTCATGAACTCAAAACTAAGGTCTTAGGTCAACTTGGTATTTATTCATTCAATAAATTCTAATAGTCTATATGTAAAGCACCTGCAAGAGAACTAAAACATCAAAAAACAGGTCAAAACTGCTGTAGCAAATAATTAAAAATTAAACTAAACCTCCAACCCTGGCCATTGGCTCAGTGGATAGTGTCAGCCCAGCTTATGGACATCCTGTGTTTGATTCTCAGGGCACACAGTAGAAGCGACCATCTTCTTCTCCTCCTCTCCCTCTCCCACTTTTCTCTCTTTTCCTCTCCTGTAGCCAGTGACGCAATTGATTCAAACGTGGTGCTGAGGATGGCTTGGTTGGTCCAAGGAATCAGTCTCAAGCACTAAAAATAGCTCAGTACTTGAGCATTGGTCCCAGGTGAGGTTGTTGGGTAGATCCTCGTCAAAGCACATGCAGGAGTCTGCCTCACTATCTCCCCTTCTCTCACCTAATATAATTAATTTTTTTTAAAAAAAAAACTAAACTTCCTTAAATTAAGAAATACAACATACTTTTCTATCTCTCAAACACAGTTCAATGTCCACAGAGACTTAAATTTAATTGAACCAAAGATTCTCTTTTTGAAGGCACTGATTTCTGAATGGTACTGAAGAAACAAATTACTAATAATACTGTGAACTGGAGTTTTATATTCCTTATCAGTAACTCTTCTTCACTATTCAATTTAAAAACTGCTAGTAGGTAGACTCATTCATAGGTTCACCTGAAACCTATATACTCTTATTGATCAATGTCAACCCATCTGCACTGAGATGTGCAGAGTATTCCAGCCATGAAATCAAATGGTTTCCTCCAAAGACAAAACTATTAATATATTGTTTCAATTTTGCTAGCTACTATCTGATGTGACTCCTCATTATCTTACCTGTTCTAAATGGCTGTCCGATACTCACCACCCTGTAAATACTATTTAGAATTGTTTTTCCACAAATGTATGACTTTATACTTGTTCACACAGAAATGTATCTGCCACTTCTGGATAATACATATACTATATACCAGATTTTCCTTAAAAACTTTAACTCAGAATGAGAAGTATGGAATAGATAAATAATATTCTCATAAAACCTTTCATTCTCTTCCTTCCAAAGGTAGGAAATAAAGAATCATAAACATTAACTTAAAAAGCTGAATACTTTTAACATGGAGGCTATAAATTGAACCAAAATAGTAATAACAGCCCATGGATACATCAAAGTCATAAAACCCTTTCATCTGTGCTTATCTGCTTAAAAAACCACTTCGTCCTTCAGCCCAGGATAGGACTTTTAGAAACATTGTTAATCATCCCCATTAACCCCTACTTCCAGTTAGTCCTATCAATCCAACCTCTCTGATTTGTGTCTTAAAATCGCATTCCTTTCCTATGACAATAACCTCCTATCTAAATTCCTTTTTTTGTTTCACTTCTTCATTCTGAAAAATCTGATAGCCTGACACTCCTTCATCAAATCCAAGATTGCTCAAGCCTACGATAGCTCTAGTCCTAAACATCACTTTCAGCATTTATATAAAACATAGACATTTACATTATATTTAGACAACTCCTTGCCTAAAAAAAACTTTTTGTATTTTTGCTTCTGTTTGGAATGAAGATTAAATTAATATGTTTACCTAAAGATTAAGCAAAATGTTTACCTGTCTGAAGCTATGTCACTGGAAATTTGGTGCTTCACTCCCGACCCATTTTTAATAGAGTCCTGTCTTGTGAGCCCATGAGATCGACTTTTCTCCACTGCAGGTACGGGTAAGTCACCTGAGGGTCCTTGGAACTGGGCCTGCTCATGCAGTTTTGCCTTCTTCTCCTGAGGCGCCTCCTCATTCCGCAGTCCTCGGAGAACCTTTTGATCAGATTGCTGTGGCATATTAGATCCACTATTATAAAACCAGGCTCCTGATTTAGTGAGGATCTCTTGTTGTTTTCGGCACAAATTACATACCCACATGACCTGCACATGAATACAAAGGGAAAAGAAATTAGTGTTTCCAAAAGTTTAAAACAAACAAAAAGAGAGACAATTCAAGTCAACAAAAAAGTATATGGTTAAAAATGTAATCCAGATTAACAGCTACTATTAATTAAGTCACATATTCTTTCTTTTAACTTTTCCAGAATAATTATAATAAAATAGACAATGTTTACTTGAAGCAGAAATACCAAACAAGTTATTAGTTGTTTATATGTATTCTTTAATTATTTTTATTTAAATTAGGAGCATAGTTTAGTATGTAAAAAATGAATTTTGAGGCAAGACAGACTTGGGTTAAAATACCAACTCCAAGATTAGAAACTGTGCAAACTTCAACAAGGTATTGAATTACTCGTATCTATAAAACTTAGTTTCCTAAATAATAAAATAAAGAAATAGGGATAATAATACAAACTTTCCTGTATTGTTTTGAGGACGAAAGATTAGAAATAATTTGTATAAAATGCAGAGATGGTGTATCATAGAAGTATACACTTGAAGCCTATATAATTTTATTAGCCAATGTCACCCCAATAAATTTAATTTATAAAAAATAAAAATAAATTTAAAAAAATAGCCTGGCCTGTGGTGGCACAGTGGAATATCAGCCTGGAACGCTGAAGTCACCGGTTTGAAGCCCTGGGCTTTCTCAGTCAACGCACATACAACAAACAACCAAAGAACAACTGAAGTGAAGCAACAATAAGTTGATACTTCTTGCTCTACCACCCCTCTGTAAAAATCAATAAGTAAAATAAAAAATATATGTCTAGCACAAAACCTAGTATATGTTAGACTTTCAGTAGATTACTGTATTAGTATGTTAAGTTAACCTTCTATTACCAATTATATTATAGGCTTCCTAAGAGGGTTTTATTTATTTTAAGTAATTCTTAATGACTCAAAAATAAATTTAAAAAGCTAGGAACATTGTTGATCTTCAATAAAACCGTATTAATTGCTCATAGTTTCTAGAAGGACAAGTTTTAAGTGCAGAGTTTATTCATGCTGTTTTGAAACAGATCCCCAAAACTCATTAAGTTTGCAACCGTCACAATCTGTGCCCATCAGACAGCACATAGCCTCTTTTCTCCCAACAGCACACCCTGGTAAACCATCATTTTACACTTCATTGTTTAATATAGAGAAGTTTCTCAGAGTCCAGAGATCTAAAATATCATAACTAACATCTATGGGACCAGAAAATCTTCACCCTCTTCTGAAAAATACTTTTCAATTAATTAGAAAACAATAAAATCACATTCATTAAATAAAAGGTGAGTTCATATTTCAAGTGAGTGATTCTGCTGTTTTATGTCAAATACTGAATCATACAGAGCTCCCATATTGCTGAACATTTCTTCATGGTTTAAAAAACGATAATATAAAAATTCAGAGTAAAAAAATCAAGTGTTTCCAACTAATACAAGGATATTTTTATAAAAGACCATTTAATGTTTTTACTGAATTGTCTATTATTTCAGTTTATATTGTTTGTATAGTCTATATCATAGAACATTGTATTTGATAATTTTTCACTACTGTATTTTGTTCTCTGAATTGTATATACATTTCTTCCTAACTCAATTTAAAGTTCATTGCAGGCAAGGTCTATATCTTCTTATGTAAAATAAAACCTTAGAAATCATAGAACAGTAGGCTTTCTAAATGCTTGCTAACTTGAATTTATTTGAAGTCCTTCTGGGGGGATTCATGATAATAAAATATTTTATGTAACTCGATTAAAATGTGTTTCATAAATTTCCAAAAGAATTAGCCATCAATAATGTCAATATATGTGACTACCTTATTTTTTATAACTAAACAAAAAGGTTTTTAATATGAAGATACCAAAATATTGCTCAATTTAAAAATAAATACCTCATAGTTCAAACTTCTTTTAGTTTGAATACACATAAAATATAAATATATCTAACCCATTAATATTTCAAAAATCAAATTTCAACCAAAATTTCAGCCTTTCAATGCCATCTTGTGACAAATGTAGGTACTGCAGATCTCTTTTAAAAGTGAAAGGCACACTTAATACAGAACCACAAAACAATGTTCAAATAAATCAAGTATGAATTTCAACTTTTCTGTTTATTTTAAATAATTACTATAAATGATACAGTGATATATGCTATGATTCTGTGACAGAATTTACCTAGAATAAATCACATTCACAATATTCAAGAATAACCTCTTTTCCTCCCTGGTAATTAACAATGAAACAGAAATGAGAGTATGCAATACAATTAGCCAATCAAGATCATCTGCAGAAACAACCTATTGCTGCTTTATCATTTATCATAAGGTAAGCAGGGTACTTAACCTGTTCTAGAGCAGAGACTTTCAAAAACAGCCCTGGAACAGCAGCATCAGCACACCTGAGAACTCATTAGATGTGCAATTTCTCAAGTCCCACTCCAAACCTACTGAATCAGAAATTTGGAAGGGATCAGAAATACATATTGTTTGTTTGTTTACTTGCTTGTTTGTTTTTGCCAAATCCTATATAGGTAATTCAGATGCTTGATAAAGTTAGAGAACCACTGATTAGGGCAGAGATTCCCAGCTCAATGTGTGAAATGAGTTACAAGTGTGTTTCTCTTAATGGCTAGATCAGGAGTCCCCAAACTATGGCCCGCGGGCCACATGCGGCCCCCTGAGGCCATTTATCCGGCCCCCGCCGCACTTCTGGGAGGGGCACCTCTTTCATTGGTGGTCAGTGAGAGGAGCACTGTATGTGGCAGCACCACAAAGCTCAGGGTCGCTCACGTACAGCACTATGTACAGCACTACTTCCAGTGACGCGGGACGGATGCCTCACGGCTCCAGAAGTGTGTCATATCACTTGTTACAGCTAGCAGTGACAAATATGGAATTGGACATTGACCATCCCATTAGCCGAAAGCAGACCCATAGTTCCCATTGAAATACTGGTCAGTTTGTTGATTTAAATTTACTTGTTCTTTATTTTAAATATTGTATTTGTTCCCGTTTTGTTTTTTTACTTTAAAATATGTGCAGTGTGCATAGGGATTTGTTCATAGTTTTTTTTAATAGTCCGGCCCTCCAACAGTCTGAGGGACAGTGAACTGGCCCCCTGTGTAAAAAGTTTGGGGACCCCTGGAAGCTAATGGAGGTCATGATCAGCTTTGCCAACTTACCTCAATGCAACCTAGGTAAGTCTATGATTTGTGCATAGCCCAAAATGAGGAAAAAAAATGTGGAAATGCTACATGTGTCATTATCCTCATCTGTTAAAACCCAGTGGAGGCCCTGGCCAGTTGGCTCAGTGGTAGAGCGTCGGCCCGGCGTGCAGAAGTCCCGGGTTCGATTTCCGGCACACAGGAGAAGCACCCATCTGCTTCTCCACCCCTCCCCCTCTCCTTCCTCTCTGTCTCTCTCTTCCCCTCCCGCAGCCAAGGCTCCATTGGAGCGAAGATGGCCCGGGCGCTGGGGATGGCTCCTTGGCCTCTGCCCCAGGCACTAGAGTGGCTCTGGTTGTAACAGAGCGACGCCCCGGAGGGGCAGAGCATCGCCCCCTGGTGGGCAGAGCGTCGCCCCCTGGTGGGCGTGCCGGGTGGATCCCGGTGGGGCGCATGAGGGAGTCTGTCTGACTGTCTCTCCCTGTTTCCAGCTTCAGAAAAATACACACACACACACACACACACACATACACAAAACCCAGTGGAGTGTAATATAAGATAAATTAGTATAAGGCATGATGTAGGATATTTGATTCCTATTGAAGACCTCAATGGATTAATTAATACACTCTGGGCTATCAGAATTCATTGTTCTTTTTCTTATGGTTTCAATGTTCCCTCCTAAACTGCTAGCTTCTAGTCATATCCTAGCACCCAATTACCTTTATTTTCTTCTTTTCTGTCTCCTCCCACGCTTGGATTAATAGTTTATTAATCTTTAAAGTTCAAGAAGCCTAAACCCACTCACTTTAAGTAGTAAAAGGGACTGACACTTTCACTTGAAGCCCTTACACCCACAGCAACTTAACTTATAAATCGATGATACTGAATTATGTCTCACAAATACAAACACATATATATGCTATGAAATGACTTCACTAATTGGCTATAAAATGATTAATGTCTATCAGAGGTAAATTCTGTATCAACAAAACACAATTTAACTTACATGGGAAAAAATAGCAGGGCTTTTATTAACAAATCCATTTAACCGATTAAGTTAACCACCCAGTGCATCTTATGATGAATGTTATTCAAAATATCTTAGAAATTTTATATGCCTATAAATCACTATAGTTTGCTGTTACTCATAAATATCAAAAACATCTAGGCCTTAAAATTACAAAGTCATATAGAATTCAAAATTAAAAGATATTAAATTCAGTTTTCAAAATGCCAACTTTTTCAAAGTGATATAGTAATATAAAAAATAAAATACTCATGACACAAATTTGTCACATTACTATAAATTCCATTCCAAAGTCATACTTGGATTGAAAGGAAGAAAAAAACTAAGAAAAATCAAACTTATCTATTTAAAGCAATAAAAATTATAATTGTAATAGCTAAACTGAATAGTCAAAGAAAGCAAAACCAAAATTATCTTAAATGCATACAGTAAGTTACAGGAATTTAAAGCTCTAGAAACTCTGTGATTCTCATCTAAACAGAGATAATAAATAACAAAGTAACTCAGAAAACAGTAGGATTATTGGTTAGAGACTGGTGCTTATGAGACCATAGGCCAAGCTCATAAGATACAGCTAATTGCACAGAAGAATTTACTAAACTCCACCTCTAATCACTGCCAGCCTGCTTATAAATGTGTACATTTGACAGAGAAGAGTGTAAATTGATCAGTTTAATCCTGTCAGCTGACAAAACAGATGTGGAAGAACCTGGCTAGCTAATAAATTTATTTCCTTTTTCTCTTAGAAATCTATATTGTAGCTCCCTTGTAGCTAGGGACGGCATGGCCATATGACTATGTTCTGGCCAGTGGATTATAAATGAAATGATGTGGCCATTTTTATGATTACTATAAAACTCTCATATATTCCCATCATGCTCTTCATTGATGACCCTCGGGGATAAAGGAGCCACCGGAAAAAAAAAAAAAAAAGGAGGCTGGGAACCACAATGAATACTTGGAAGAGAGCAGGGCGCTGATAAGCCACACCAGTGTAAGGCAGGTAAGAAATAAGCTGCTACAGTGTTGAGCAACAGAGACTTTTGAGTGGATCTTCTATAATTGATAACATTTCCTTAACTAATTCAAAATATTTTTAAAGTACATGTTCTATTGAGCATTGTACCACCAGCATAATCTTTGCATGTAAAGAGCAATCGCTACTAAAACCAGCAGCATATAAGTGTGCTCATTTTTAACCCAGAACCAGCTTTCTCTAAATCATTAAGAACAAGTTGTGCACATTTCTTCCCGACTCCACATTCAGGGAAGTAATGTGGTTTGTTTGAAAGCAGCCATGGGATGTATTTAGACTACAGGAATTAGAAAGTGCTACGAATCAGGGCTTTTTCTTACAGAAAACCAGTTGTTGATATTTATCAGTACCCCACTGAACATAATGTATTTACTATATTTTTCTAAAAGATTAATACTACAATCAGTGTTAGTAGATAAACTTGGATGAAGCTTTAACTTACCATAAAAATTCAGACTATAATGTATCTATTTATTTATAGATGGAAAAATAACTATTAACATTGATTCAATAATTATTCATTTATACAATATTCATTAAATGCCTACTATATGCCAGACTATGTTAAGTGCTAGTAAACACAGCTCAACAGAAATAGATATTACTGTGGCGTGTAAGGTATAGTGGGGGAGAAAATAAGCAGACAAATAATTGTGCAATATTGTTTATATTACTATTACAATAAGTGTTACAAAAGGAATGCATTCACATCATAAATCCCTTGATGCCCTTCTCTCCCCGGGCTATGTTTAGAAGAAAAGGAGGATGTAGAAGAAATCTACAGAAGGCCTGGAAATTCAGAGTCTCAATCACAGCATTACTCTAAGTATTCCCATCATCAGAGCCATGGTGTCTCTGTCTCTCAAAAGACAAAATACAGCGGTATTCAGGGCTACTAACCTACAACTCCTCCCCCAACACTAGCTTGGTGGATTTGGAAGGTTGAAGTACTGGCCCACCCTCTGACAGTGTTAAAATTATTCAAGTGTATTCCCTAAGCAATTAAAAAATCACAATAATGCCTATTTAATAGGTTTCTGGATTTCAAAAAGAAAATTTTGCTTCATCTGATACCCCAAGACAAGCACAAGACTTTCTCAGGTCCCCGTGAACTGCAAGCATGGCCTCTCTAGCTATCGCCACATGTGCAGGCTGCAGCTGGAAGGTGGTACGGTGTTTTCCGTAAACCTCTCAGAGATAGCAGCAGTACAGAAGCTTCAACCTTAAGCATTTCCAAGTCTTAATTACAAACTCTTTGTTTGGCTACTGGGCTTTAAAGCATACAAACAAATGTAGCTTGTTTATTTATCTATATTTGTTCTGTTTTTCCTCAAAAGCATACCTACCAGATTTCTTTTAAAGCCACCCACTAAATTTTAGTCTAATAAATAGCTCCTTTGGTTAAATTCTCTATTTATAATCTTTCTATCCCTTTCCCTGCTGTTTTTCCAAGAAAATGTTCTAGGTGTTCTGTGGGGCTTCTGCTGCTGAACAATGCAGCTCATCTAATCCTTAACTGTTTTTTCTCTATTTAGACAGGGCTGTGCTCCACTACTGACCTGATCTACTTCAGCTCCCAAGGCACTGTTGGCTCCTCTTAGTCTCTGTCCTCCATTCAGCCATGGCCCAAGCTGTTTGTTCCGCAGCCACTTCTGCAAAGACACCTCATCCCTCATCCCTCATCCCTCACAATGGAGGTTGGAACGTGAGTGTGTCATGATGTGAACAAGCAGCTACTTCTGTGTCCATGCCACATTGGAACTAAGGATTCCTCTAGAAAGCTAATGCTTGGACCTTTCTTGGTCTATCCATGAGGCATTGCCAAGTTCACTCTGAAGTACCTACACCCAAGTGGGTGCTAGGACACCTTGAGAGGTGATGTCTTCCAAGAACCTCAAATATTGAGGGTAAAAGCTGCCCTTCAATGTAACCAATGTGCATTTCCTCCTGGGTCAGAGCCGGGAATGAAGAGCTTAGTTCTGATCATCCACTGGC
The DNA here is from genome assembly GCF_036850765.1 of Saccopteryx bilineata. Classification (NCBI taxonomy): domain Eukaryota; kingdom Metazoa; phylum Chordata; class Mammalia; order Chiroptera; family Emballonuridae; genus Saccopteryx; species Saccopteryx bilineata. Next base: position 31,792,783 of record NC_089492.1, read on the forward strand.
CTTACCTCTGTCTTCTTTCTTCTTCCCCACAATGTACAAAGAAAGAAGGGGGCAGGCTCTTCCTTGACTTCCTCTTTCTGCATACCTAACACTTTCCCCCAAGTATCCTCAGGCTTGAACTAATGAGCTTCAGAGTTCCCACTTCATCATTGCATAGCTTTCCTTAACCCAGTTATTCTCTAATGGGAAAAAAGAAGGAACCAGCTTACTGATATAAGCATCTAAAATAGGGGGCACTTCAAATATATCTTGTACAGTGCAATCTGAATACTGTCAGCTATATTCAGAGATTAATATCTGCCTAAGTACAAAGTGTGTATTACCGGCTAATATTCAAAAGACCCTAACATTTCTCAATAACTAGATTATGTCACTAGCTATACTTACCTCAGAACTGAAACAGATTCCCGATGCAAAGACCAAGATTCCCAGAACAAAAATCAAGACGGCAATGGGGCATCATGTACAAAAACAATTGAGTGCAAAAAGGCCAAGTGCAACAGAAGAATAAGTACACATCCATGAAAGAATTTGATCATTTCATACCACAGCCTTTTAATAGAGAAGGCTCCTTCCCAGTCAGGGGGAAAGTGTCGTGAGTTCACCCTTCTCCATTCCTTGATCAAAGAATAATATTTCTGGCCCTGGCCGGTTGGCTCAGTGCATAGAGAGTTGGCCTAGTATGAGGATGTCCTGGATTCAATCCCTGGTCAGGGCACACAAGAGAAGCAACCATCTGCTTCTCTTTCCCTCCCTCTCTCCCTTCCTGCTGTCTTCCAGCTAGTGGCTCGGTTACTTCAAGCATCGATCTCAGGCTCTGAGGATACTTTGCTTGGTTCAAATGTCGGCCTTAGGTGCTGAGGATGGCTCAGTTGATTCGAGCATCGGCCTCAGATGAAGGTTGCCGGGTGATTTCCAGGTGAATCCCAGTCAGGATGCATGTGAGAGTCTGTCTCTCTATCTCCCCTTCTCTCCCTTAATAAATAAATAAATAAATAAATAAATAAATAAATAAATAAGGTTGCTGCTCTGCTTTACTAAACTCATTCTCGTCTCGTTTCACTGGTGCAAACAGCACTGAACAGAAGGACCTTGCTTTGGGTCCCTGACCTTGAAGGGTGGGTAGTAAATGGACCAGACCCACACCCAGAGAAAAAAGTGCTGAGAGCTTTAAGTTTCTAGTAAAATGGCTGATTTTTCTGCTCTGAGCAGGAGTTGTAAAATGGGAAGCTGGAGGAGACAGAAAAGGACTCTAGTCCAACCAAGTTGGGTCTTTAGGAAGGTGACATAACCTAGCATATCCAAAGTTAAGGTTACTAAAGAAATTATTTTATAAGCGCCAAGTTTTGAATACAGCATGGGGAAAAAGTAGGTTTACAGTTGTTCCTATGGAAAATAATACAATTAATAAATAATAATACAAGAATAAACTCTGTTTTCTGTACTCACAACAATAAACCTACTTGTGCCCCACCTCATACAGCAAAATTAACTTAAGCCGGTAATCTAAAAAAATAGCACAAAACACCAATGGTAGGGGGGCCTGAGGTAAATATCAGAAACTAGTGAACAAAACCAGTTTGAACAGTCAAAATGAACAATCTTTGTAACTTCTGAACAAATACCGCTACTGCCTATGGTTGAACCTCAACATGCTATTCATAGCATGTTATTAGTAAGCTAGTTCCTTTGGAAAAAGATAACAGTGTCTTAAGTATGGAAGGGTTAATTCACATTAGCAGTATGCTCCAACAAAAGAGCTAGCAAGTGAAACTAGCCTGGTTTCTACCAGTTAAAGTAGAGAACTGACATGCTTAGATCGTTGAGTTAATAATTTCCATGACTTTACAATAAATAACCAATTAAATAAGAAAAATGAGACAAGCATATAATTGCGTTGCAATTTCAACAGCTTCATAATATACATAATAAGATGGGTCCATCTCCTATGTTTTAGCAATTTATATCCCAAACATAAATAAAAGACAGGTAATTATAATAAAAATGAAAGACAATTAACTTGAAAATACCATCATTTATTGTATAGCCATGCAGTTAACATTACTAAAAATTTTAAAGAGCAGCACTATTTAACAAAACACACAATTGCAAAAAACCCTGCAACTTACACTTATAATTCCAAAAAATAGAGAGAGAATTAAAAAGTATAGTATGCTCTACCACTTTGTATAAACTTAAAACTTTACCCCTCTTTTTATTTTCCTTAAATTTTTTTATCTCTATATATTAATTTAATGCCATGAATAAATCTTAATTTTTAACATTTTTCTGCTAAAATAGACGATGCTTGTATGGTAAGATTTTTGTTTCTCTCCCCAGAACTATAGCTTATAAATAAAAATTAAAATTAATGAATTAAATTAAAACAGAAACAAAATGAAAGAAAATAGCAAGCTGAAGCCTCGGGTCCAGTGTCCTAAACCAAGAAGCAGGTGCCACTGGCTGAGAACATAGCTCTTTCAGGATAACAGAACTAAAAGAGCTCCATGTAAGATGAGAGTCTGGAGTCGAGTTCACTTCCTGATGCCCAGGACTTTCTTCATTAATAAAAGGAGTTGAAAAAATGTTGTAGGAAAGCTGTCTCAAGTTACAGATTCCATAGAGCTGTGGACTTAGTCAAGTGGAACACTGTCTTCTAACGTAATCCTGAACAAAGCCAACCATGAATTTGTAAGATCATCAATTTAAAATGTCACTAATATATTAATTTGCAATATCACTAAATATCAGGATAGAGGCAAGAACCCAGCTCAATACTGAAGGCTTGGTCTTGGATTGGAGAATCCAGACACGGATGAAGGCAATCACACAACTGTTAATAAGGGAAAAGAAAGGGGAGAGAGAGGAGAAAAGGAATTACAGTGAAAACTTTTTTAAAAATCTCACAAAGAAAAGGGAGGGAGATCTAGATAGTTTTTACATTTTGACTCATACGAAACACTGAGGGAATAATCTCAACTTATTATAGAAAGAGAGAAAAGGAAAGTTCCCCAACTCAATGTATAAAACTAGAAAGACTAACAGCAAAATCAGAGAAAGGCAGTGAATTCATTTCCTGAGGCAGCTGTAACAAAATCACCACAAACCGGTGGTTTAAAATAACAGAAATGTATTCTCTCACAGATCTGGAGACTAAAGTCCCAATTTGAATTCAGTATCACTTGACACCAAAATCAAGGTTTCAACAGTGCCACATTCCTTCAGAAGGCTCTAAAGAAAAACCAGTTCCTTGCCTTTTCTGGCAATCAGCTTCTGAACGCTACCCACGTTCCTTGGCTTATGGGTGCATCAATCCAATCTTCAAGAACAGCATCTTCAGATCTCTCCATGCTGCACCTCATATCACCTTTTCATGTGTGTGTGTAAGTAAAATCTCCCTCTACTGCCCTCTTATGAGGATACAACTGATTACATTTAAGGTCCACCAGATAATCTCCCTATATCAAGATCCTTAATAAATTACATTTGCAAAAATGCTTTTTCTTTTCTGCCATATAAGGTTACTCACAGGTTTAAGAATTAGGACATGGATATTTTTTGAGGAGCCCTTTTCAGCCTCCCATTGACAATATAAAAGTAGAATTATAGGCCAATGGTACAGATAGAAATGGATACAAAGATCTTAAAATCTTAAAGTAAATCCTAAATTTCAAATATATATAAGAAAGAAATGAACAAAAAAAACCTATCATGATAAAAAAAGAATTACAATAAACGCAAAAATAGTTTGATATTTAAAAATACATTAATGTAATTCACCACATTAATAGACTAAAGTAGGAAAAAAGTGATACCGATAATATAAAAACACCATTCAAGCATTCATAAAATGCAAGACTCATTCATGTGAAAATAAAATCTAGCAGACAAGAAACAGAAAAGTAATGTTTAAGTCAGATAAAGGATAACTACAAAAATTCTATAACCAATTCTACACTTAAGGATGAAAGGGAAGAGCATTTTGTTTAAAGTCAGGAATGAAGGAAGGCTCTCCTGTCACCACGTCTATTCATCATTGTCCCTTAGTAAATCTTACACATGAAACAAGAAAAAAGATGAAAAAATACTGTACTTCTCTTAACAGTATATGATTATGAGCACCATTTGATTATGATAGAAAATTTAAAAAATTATAAATATTAAAAGCATTGAAGGACTTGATGAGTTTCCTAGATCAAAAATGCAAACCAAAATAAAGAGCATTTCTGTACACCACTAATAACAAAATACAAACAGTTAATTTAAAAAAATTTGAACTACCTGTTACAAAGAAAAATTGCATGCAAAAGTCTAAAAGGAGACGTAAGTGGCAAGATTACTACTCTGTTATGATGAGACTACAAAATACCACAAGGATATCAGTCTGCCCAAAATAATTTACAAAATTCAATGCAAGTTTAATCAAAACTCCTACTATTTTTTATGGAATTTATCAAGCTAATTCTAAACTGAATATGAAAGAGCCAAGTTAAGAAGAAAATCTAGATAATTCTGAAGAGAAATAACAATTTGAGGTGGACTTGCTTTACTTCCTATAAAGTGATAGAAATTAGAATAGTGTATTATTAGGAGACAAAGGAAAAATAGAACATGGAGCTTAAGAAAGGCTCTATACAGACTCTCATATATGTCAATGTTAACATTACAAATCAGTGAAGAAAAAAAGTATATTATTGAATTCATATAACTGGGAAAACTTGTTCTCCATGCTGAGGGGAAAATAGATTCACATTGCACACCACATAATAAAATCCATACCAAACATATTAAACACTAAAATATTAAAGTCAAAACTTTTAGAATAAATGTCAAGGAAATTTTTGTGAAGTCAGAAAAACAAAAGATTTCTTAACATAAATATATAAAACATACAAAGTATTATAAAGGTAAATCCTACTGTATCAAGATGCTTAAACATTTTGAATAGTACAACAGTAAGGTAACATAAAGTAAAAAGAGCAACTGCAATCTAGGGGAGACTTTATTGTAGTGTATACAGTTAACAAAATAGATGCATTCAGAATATAGAAGGAACTGGCATATTTCAATAAGAAAAAAGCAAACATCACAGTAGAATAATAGGACAAGGAATGAATATACAATTCCACAGAGAAACCCAACTGGACAATAAACAAATAAAAAGGTGCTTAACATCACCAGCCAAAAATGCAAATTTGAAACAGTTTATTCACATCCATCAGTTTGGGCAAAATTTTAAGTCTGACAATAACAAGCATTAGAGAGGAAGCAGAGGAACCAATACAAACATTCCTCTCAGGATTATAAATTATTTTCAACCAGTTTGGAGAGCCATTCTGCAATATCTAGTAAAACTAGAAAGAGCCACCCAGATGCTCCATAACCCAGAAATATTAGAGAAATTCTCACACAGGCAAAGGAAAGCATAAACAGGTATATTTATTGAGTACTAGTTCTCTTAGAAAAATAATTTAGATAACCCAAATCAACATGAAAATGAATAAACTATAGCATATTCATGCAGAAGAATTATATTCAGTCAAATTAATAAATTAGATTTAGATAACTCTCAGAATATAATTAAACAAAGAAGTTTCAGAAAAATCAATACAATGTGCTCCAATAATATAAAGTTTAAAACCTCACAAAATAATACCATAAATGGTTTAGCAGCATATATGGATAAAGTTAAACTGTACAAATAAAAATGTGTGGAATGATAAGTATTCAAGATAATTGTTACATCTCTAAAAAACTATATCTGAAAAAATTTTAAGATTTCTATAACTGGTTGGTATTATCCTCTAAATGTCTCAACATACAGTGTGTCCGTAAAGTCATGGTGCACTTTTGACCGGTCACAGGAAGGCAACAAAAGACGATAGAAATGTGAAATCTGCACCAAATAAAAGGAAAACCCTCCCAGTTTCTGTAGGATGATGTGGCAGCATGTGCGCATGCACAGATGATGACGTAACACCGTGTATACAGCGGAGCAGCCCACAGCCATGCCAGTCGAGATGTGGACGGTACAGAGGAAAGTTGAGTGTGTTCTGTGGCTCGCTAAATTCGAATCCGTGACCAAAGTGCAACGTGAATATCAGCGCGTTTATAACAAAGCGCCACCACATAGGAATAACATTACTCGGTGGGATAAGCAGTTGAAGGAAACCAGCAGTTTGGTGGAGAAACCCCGTTCTGGGGTGAGCCCACATCAAACTGCACTGAATAGGTATGAAACTGGGAGAGTTTTCCTTTTATTTGGTGCAGATTTCACATTTCTATCGTCTTTTGTTGCTTTCCTGTGACCGGTCAAAAGTGCACCATGACTTTACGGACACACTGCATTTTAAATATTTTAAAATAAAAAAGAGGGAAAAGAAAAAAGTGGGGTGAGATTAGAATGTATAATAAGTAGGAATGTCAAACAAGTGACCAATTAAGGTTAATTAGACTAGAGAAAATATTTACTGATACTGATAATTACACTGAAAAAAATAAGTGCCTGGACTGTGGCAGCACAATGGATAGACCTGGAATGCTGAGGTCACCAATTTGAAACCTCGGCTGGCTGGTCAAGGCACATACAAGAAGCTACTACTACGGGTTGATGCTTCCTACTCCCTTTCTCACTCTCCCTCCTCTCTCTAAAATCAATAAATAAAATCTTTAAAAAAATAAAATGTGTAAACATTAATTAATTGAAAACTACTAAATTTTCATACAAATATAAATTTTTAAATAAAATATATAGCATACTTTCAGGGAGGTTTTATGGAAGGATATGTGTAACAGGCAATTATATCAAAGGTAAATTAATTATTAATATTTTGTAGTGTTGGTTTTATTTTCCTTTTAATCAAAACGTGATATTTTATAAACTTTCTATTCTAAATTAAATTTTATCAAAAAACTAAAGAAGTGGCTGCCAAAATAAATTAATCATTAAAAAGAATTTAATTGGTTAGGGTTATTATTGAATAAGTAATTGTTGCCTTCATAATAAATATTTGACTTTTAAATCTTATTTTAATTTAGAATTGTACTTTAAGCTTATTTCTCTAAGTGATTTTTAAAGAAAAGACAAGTTTTAAAATGTAGGTGTATTCAGCAAGATTAAGGAAAGTGAACATTTCTGCAGTAATTATGTTTTCCCACTAGACTGTGCTATAGCATTTTGTTCAAACTGGACCCAACAGCTTCTTTGCATTTTATACTACTTTGTTTACCTGTTTTTGCCCATAAAATTAAATTTCAATTAAAACTATAATAACTTTAATAAAATTTAAAAATGAATTCAAAGTGTATCATTACAGTATTCACATTACAAAATGTGATATTAATTATATTTTCCATTGTATACTGAACTAACTAAACATTCAATAGAGTAAATACAAATGTACTACCAGTTAACAGTTTCCTTTTTCATCATTTAGAAGAACTTAAAGGTTATGTATAAATTATAGAACCACAAAATCATTTCAATATATTTAAAGTAAAATTAAGTTTATTTTTTCTTAAAATCAAAAGTATATTCACGTAGAAGGTTTCATTTAAAATAAAAAAACAGGACATGATTATTCCTGAAGAGGACATCATATATATAAAAAGAAGGGAACCAGAACATAATTACATGAAAGTTAACAGATAGTAAAGATGATGATGCTGTATCCAATTTGAAGAGAACTGGAAATGTAAAACTAGAAGGAACACAAAGAAAATACTAACAAAAAGATACTGATATGGAAACTGATATTAGAACACTCTTGGGGAAGAGAAATTTTTAAGGAAGGGGTATTTTTTCAGAGAACAAGTTCAAAATATAAAGCTTCATTTACCTATTTGTCAGATTCTCACTAGTACTTATTAAAACCTTTAAGGTTAATGGACAAAACTATTTGGGATCCTCCATTGTTTCTTCCAAGTAAATTTGCAGAAGCCACGGACTACTAAACAAACTTCCTTTTGCAAATCGTGTTTCTTGCTCCTGAAACTGCTAAAAAGCAATATCATCACTAACCACATACAGTAAGCAGTCTGACCTACTTTAAAGTAGATTCAATGTACAGCAAGTCCAACTTCACCCACCCAAGGGAGATTTACTATTCTAAAAAAATAAACTATCACAACACTATCACAGCACAAAATTAAAGCACAGTCTTTAATACAGGGATACAGGGGTCGGGAACCTTTTTGGCTGAGAGAGCCATAAACGCCACATATTTTAAAATGTAATTCGGTGAGAGCCATACAACGACCCGTGTACGTTATGCATTATCCAATAAAAATTTTGTGTTGTCCCAAAGGACAGCTGTGATTGGCTCCAGCCATCCGCAACCGTGAACATGGGCGGTGGGAAATGAATGGATTGTAATACATGAGAATGTTTTATATTTTTAACGTTATTATTTTTTTATTAAAGATTTGTCTGCCAGCCAGGTGCAGCCATCAAAAGAGCCACATCTGCCTGACCTGTGGTGGCGCAGTGGATAAAGCATCGACCTGGAAATGCTGAGGTCGCTGGTTCAAAACCCTGGGCTTGCCTGGTCAAGGCACATATGGGAGTTGATGCTTCCGGCTCCTCCCCCCCTTCTCTCTCTCTGTCTTTCCTCTCTCTCGGTCTCTCTCTCTCCTCTCTAAAAATGAATAAATAAAAAAAAAAAATTAAAAAAAAGAGCCACATCTGGCTCGCAAGCTATAGGTTCCCGACCCTTGGTCTATGCCTAAGCTTCAGTGAATTTGTATTTTGACTCATCTCAAACTGAACACGACCAAAATTGAATTCCAGAACTTACCCTAAAAATGCTCCATTTACAGTCTCTCTTAGTTCAGGACAACTCTCCACCTTCCCTGTTTGTCTTGGGCCAAAAATCATGGAATAATCTTCTCCCATATCACACATACATTCCTCCAGAAAATCTTTTTGGTTCTACTTTTAAAATGTATCTACAGAGATGACATCTCACCACCTCCCCTACAAACCACCCTAATCTAAGTCACCAACATCATCTGCCCAAATTACTTGAATAACCTCATAACAGTTCTCCCCAACTCCACTCTTTTCTTATTCTCCTCATTAATCTATTGCAACAAGGGTCAAAATAAACCGTTTAAACTGTCTTACAATATAAGTTATATCATTGTCACTTTTTTGTCAGAACCTTTAATACTACCCATTTTGCTCAGAATAAATGCCAAAGTCCTTACAATGATCCCCAAGGTCCTCTGCTATTTCACTCTAACCTTATTTCTTACAATTCTGATCCATCTGCTCTGCTCCAGACACAGACTTCCTTATTCTTTCAACATGTCCAGCGTTCTCCTAATGTGCCATTATAACTCCCTCAACCCTTTCAGGTCACTGTTCAACTGTCACTTTTCAAGGTCGTACAAACTAAAATATTAACACCACTCAAAATTAAGTGTCTCAAATTTTAATTTTCTCCAGGAGCAGATGGTCACTTCTCTTGTGTACTCTTATGGAAAAATGGCTGGGGTTAAGACTGTGGTCCTGAGACAAGTCTTTTGCGCAGGCTTTAGAACAGTAGGTTCTGCGGGGGCAGAATGCTGCCCTTGCAAGCACTAGAAAAGATTGTTTAAAGGACAAAGTTGATCCCTATGGCCTTTCCTTACATACCTGAAAGACATTAGTTAACTACCCTTCTCTGCACCTGAACCCAGGCTCTGTTAATTTACCTAATGAGCAAAGAGACCAATAAATTTGATGAGGCTGCAGTGATCTGGGCTCTCAGTCCTAGAGGCTGGGAGTCCCCTGTACCCATCTTTCTCTGTATATTGTGTCTTGTGTATGTTTTTTCTTCAGTCCTGCATCGCCTTCCTTTCATGCACGCCCATGGCTGAGCTGGTCTCGGCATACTTTGACCGGGATATCCATATGCCAGGCCACAGGTCGATGCTCTATCCACTGAGAAAATCGACCAGGTCCTATATCTTCTAATATTTATCTCATTTGTTATATGCATCTCCTAATCTTTATTATATGCGGCTTAAGTTCTGTTTGTTGCCAATAGCTTATTGGTTGCTTGCGTAACTGTACTAGCCAATGGGGTGAAGTTGCCATGGCATTCAAATAGTCCTGCCTTCTGGCATGCCACTTCACAAATTGAGGTTAAAGATTGGAGCAATTATTATGCTGTTAACAAATCTTAACAGGTTAAGATTAGAGGTTCTCCAATTGAAAAATAATGTCATAATAGCTAAGTCTTTGACTGGCTCCTCTAAAGGTGAAATACATGTCATTCCAAGAATTAATTTGGCTCCATCTCAAACAGGGTTGCCGTTTCAATTGAGACGTAGACAATTTCCTATAAAACTTGCCTTTGCTATGACCATCAATAAGTCTCAGGGCCAAACACTTAAGCGTGTTGGCATTTTTTTACCTGAGCCTGCATTTGGACACGGTCAACTTTATGTTGCCTGTTCAAGAGTTCGTGAAAGAACGGATGTAAAATTAAAAATAATTGATGGTCCTCTGCAAGGCGAGCTTAAAAATGATGGAAAGATCTACACAAGAAATGTGTACAAAGAGATCTTTGACATGTGAATTAACATTTTATTATTTAAATCACCTTTATTTATTGAGCTAGCGGTGGCTCTTAAGAAATGTACTGCCAGTGGTTTCCTTCATTGCACTCTACTTTAAGCAATTAAGCAAGTAGAAGGGGGAAATCCTGTGGGGCAGTAAGCAAAGGGGCGTCCTCGCCGCCTGCCCTGGGTAATTCAGTTTGAATTAGCAGATACCTTTGCACAAATCATTTTAATTACAATTTATAATATCTAGAACAGCGGTCATTTCGTATGACCGCCGGGCTTTCTAGTTACAATATATCCTCTGGGAAGGCAAGAGATGTTTGACTATTTTAGTTTACTGCTATATTCCAAGTCCCTAGAAAATACCAAAATGTGTCCAAGGAATGAGTGAATTAATATATTAACAATTAACAATAAGCATATTACAATAAAGAATTATAAATTTTCTTAGCAAACTTCTATAATACAAATATCATGAGCTTCAAAATATTATCTCTAAAAAAATAACGTTTAAGATCTTTCCAAATGCAAGTATTATTTGTGTGTGTGTGTGACAGAAACAGAGAGATTGAGAGAGGGACAGATAGGGACAGACAGGCAGGAATGGAGAGAGATAAGAAGCATCAATTCTTTGTTGTAGCTCCTTTAGTTGTTCATTGACTGCTTTCTCATATGTGCCTTGACCGGGGAGTGGGGGCTACAGCAGAGGGACTGACCCCTTGCTCAAGCGAGTGACCTTGGGCTCAAGCCAGCAACCTTGGACTTCAAGGCAGAGTCTATGATGCCACCCACAAGCCAGTGACCCTGCGCTCAAGCTGGTGAGCCCATGCTCAAGTCAAGAACCTTGGGGTTTCGAACCTGGGTCCTATGCATCGCAGTCTGATGCTCTATCCACTGCGCCACTGCCTGGTCAGGCAAAGCAAGTATTATTAAAAAATATATTTGATCAAAATATTTGCTTAATAAAATTCAAAATACAGAAATAAAGTATTTTAAGATTACTTTTATGTACACTAAGATCTAAATATTTAAATGAAAGTAAAATATGTATAGCTTAGCTCAGAGGTTTCCAAACTTGTTCAATAAAGGTCCTACTTTTTTTTTTTTCTGAAGTTGGAAACAGGGAGGCAGTCAGACAGACTCCCGCATGTGACCGAATGGGATCCACCATGCATGCCCACGAGGGGGCATCGCTCTGCCGCAATCAGAGCCATTCTAGCGCCTGAGGCAGAGGTCACAGAGCCATCCTCAGCGCCCCGGCAAACTTTGCTCCAATGGAGCCTTGGCTGCGGGAAGGGAAGAGAGAGACAGAGAGGAAGGAGAGGGGGAGGGGTGGAGAAGCAGATGGGTGCTTCTCCTGTGTGCCCTGGCCGGGAATCGAACCCGGGACTCCTGCACACCAGGCCGACGCTCTACCACTGAGCCAACCGGCCAGGGCAAGGTCCTACTTTTTTTTTTTTTTTTTTTTTTTCTTTTCCATTTTTCTGAAGCTGGAAACAGGGAGAGACAGTCAGACAGACTCCCGCATGCGCCCGACCGGGATCCACCCGGCACGCCCACCAGGGGCGATGCTCTGCCCACCAGGGGGGCGTTGCTCTGCCCATCCTGGGTGTCGCCATCTTGCGACCAGAGCCACTGTAGCGCCTGAGGCAGAGGCCACAGAGCCATCCCCAGCGCCCGGGCCATCTTTGCTCCAATGGAGCCTTGGCTGCGGGAGGGGAAGAGAGAGACAGAGAGGAAAGCGCGGCGGAGGGGTGGAGAAGCAAATGGACGCTTCTCCTGTGTGCCCTGGCCGGGAATCGAACCTGGGTACTCCGCACGCTAGGCCGACGCTCTACCGCTGAGCCAACCGGCCAGGGCCGGCAAGGTCCTACTTTTGATGTATCCTAATTGATTTTAAAATCTTATTAGGTCTTTTATGGGCATAGGTGGAGAAATCACATTAATGTATTTGTTTATTTTGGAGGTAATAAATATGTTTATCACCTGGATTGTGGTGATATTGTCTTCATGAGTTCAAACCCATTTGTATATGTTCAAATCCATCAAATTATATATATTAAATGTGCAATTTTTTTGTATAACAATTACCCTTCAATAAAACTGTTTTAAAAGTTAAAAATAAAATAGTGGAAACTGCCCACTATGATGAGTTGGATAAATTGAGAGCTGCAAAATGGTGTACTATACCTGTGCTTCTCAAATTATAATGTGCACTAGAATCTCCAGAGTACCTTGTTAAAATGCAGATTCCAATTCCTAGGTGGAAAAGAAGATTCTGAATTTTTAACAACCTCTCGTATTCTGCTGCTTCTGCTGGTCTACAGACCACACTTTGAATAGCAGGACTCTGCTGTAGACTGGACTGTAAATACCTCTCATCTAAACCCTGGTTCTACCAGGGACACCACCACCCAACCACTATGAACACTGTTGCTGCCGCCACTGCTACTTACAACAACAACAAATAGCATTTTTGTTATTTCTTGTGTTACAGGCACTCTTCTTGTGTTACTTCTTGTGTATTTATTATCTCATTTAGTCCACATTAATTCCTTTCAACTTATAAAGGAAGAAACTAATGACAGAGGTTAAGTCAGGTAGACAAGGTGTTCTGCTGAGAAGTAATGTAGCCAGATTTCAAACCTCAGTCTTTTATGACCAAGAGATATAAAATTTTTCATGTGCAGTCCATCTTCACTCTCATAGAGCAGATGATTTTGATACTCAGTGTCAAATTTCCTTGGCTTACCTCTGATTTCAGTCATAGCTGTGGAGGACAGTGGTGGCAGCAACTGAACCCAAAAGAACTTCACACCCACTGGGATGGATATAATTGTTTTAAGGCTGTTAGCAAGGTGTTAGCAAGTCTGTAAGATGTTGTAATACTTGTACATAGATGACAGAAATATAAAATGGTACAATCACTGAAAAACAGTTTGAAGGTTCTTCAAAAACTTAAAACATAAAATTACTTTATAACCCACTACTAGGTAATACCCAAGATACCAGAAAGCATATCACAGAACAACTTGTAAATGTAAGTTTCTAGCAGCTTTATTCATAACAGCCAAAAAGTATAAACAACTCAATATCCTTCAATCGGTGAGCAAATAATGTGATATATTCATACAAGGAGTATTAATCAGCCATAAAAAAGAATGAAGCACTACTTCTTGCTACAACACAGATAAGCCTTTAAATTATTATGCTAAGTGAAAGAAGCCAGACACAAAATGCCAAATATTATACAAATACATTTATATGAAATGTCCAGAATATGTAAGTCCACAGAGAAAGAAAGCAGATCAGTAGTTTCCTAGGTATGGGGGAAGGAAGAGATTTCTAAGGGGTGCAGGGTTTCTTTTCAAGGTAATAAAAATGTTCTAGAATTAGACAATGATGATAGTTGCACAACACAGTGAATATAATAATTTTTAAAAACTGCCTGACTAGGTAGTGGCACAGTGGATAGAGCATCAGACTGTGACGCAGAGGACCCAGGTTAGAAAGCCTGAGGTCACCGGCTTGAGCGCAGGCTCATCCGGCTTGTGCGTGGGATCATAGACATGACCCCATGGTCGCTGAATTAAGCCCAAACATCGCTGGCTTGAAGTCCAAAGGTCGCTGGTTTGTGCAAGGGGTCACTCACTCTGCTGAAGGCCCCCAGTCAAGACTGATATGAGAAAGCAATCAGTGAACAGCCAAGGTGCAGCAATGAAGAATTGATGCTTCTCATCTCTCTCCCTGCCTGCCTGTCTGTCCCTCTATATTCCTCTCTCTGTGTCTTTTGCTAAAAATAATAATAATAATAATAATAACAATAATTAAATAAAAATAAATTAAAAAGCCTGATCTGTGGTGGCACAGTGGATAAAACATCGACCTGGAACACTAGAAATACAGGTGTATTTCCTTAACGTGGTGGCAGAAGTAGGACTAAAAGGGCATTTCCTTAGGTTGGTAAAGTTTATATATAAAAAATCCTCAACAAAGGTTATACTTAGTGGAGATGTTTTGATCCATCTGATCAAATAAAATTGTTTTCTCAAATAATTCCTTAGAACACATACTACTATGTTTCCAAGATAAAAATAAACAGAAGATTCTAAGATAACAAAACCATAAGACAAATAAACCCAAAATATAGATGCTTATTGTTTGTCAAATGATACAAAGGAGACTTCAGTTATGCTGTATAATACTGATAGCTGATAAATTGTAAATCAACTATTATGTTAGCTTTTTAGTGTAGAGTAAGCAAATTTTAGAGCTATTGTCAAATCAGACATCACCTCAATGGAATAAAAACTGCAGATGAACACATTCATCTGCCAATCTTATTCTCCATGTAATAATGATTTTCTTACTTAGCTTCTAAACACATCTATATTTATATAAATAATTGGCAAATGGCTTGAGAAGGCAGAAATATGTAACTACTTCTTGTTACATAGACATAAAATACACTATACACTTATAGATTAGATATTAAGTGGAGTAACAACTAACATCAATAATTGCTTATTCAATGTGCAGAGTTTTCTTCTGTGTTCAGAGAACATTAGGAATGCTACAGTTATATATAGTCATAACTAAGTGAGGTACTGCCTGAACAAACTTTGAGAAGAGGCATATCAAGAACCTAATTCTCATCACAATAATACTGAAAAATATATTTGAGAGTAAGAAGTAGTTGGGATTATCATTTTTAACAGGCATTGTTTTTTATTTTTTTTAAATCTTAATTGCTAATAAAGTAGATCAGCTCTTATAAACTCTGTTCATGATATGCTACTCAGTAATAAACAAATGCTATTTAATAACATTCAATTTTTTTAAATCCATACAGAATTACGAAAGGAGGTATGAGAATAAAGAAGAAATATCCTCAGATTTATATCCCTTCTGGGAAAGTGACTCCAAACTCTGAATGAATGCATTGTTCCAGAGAGACCCTGAGAGACTCTAATCTTGAAACATTATTGTCAAACAACTGTATGAAACCATCACTCGTGCAGAATCATTTATTTGCAAAACATTTAAATTCTAAATCAAGCTATTAATGTTATAAAAATAAAACTGAGGGTATTAGCATCTTACAAGCAGTACCTGAGACTGGCATTGGAAAACTTTCACAAATTAATATGGTGCACTGCTAAAGCTAGAAGATTTTACTTGCCAAAAAGTTATTATTCTGTTCCACAACAGAACTAAATAGATGTTAGTTGGTAAGTCCATGAATGTAATTTTATTAAACCTTTATAGATAGCACTATGTAGAATTCATAAAATCACAGGAGGCATTGTTCAGCAGACTGTGGCAAAAACTATGGTCGACCGAAGATACTAAAGACCAAGT
This sequence comes from Saccopteryx bilineata, assembly GCF_036850765.1. Lineage (NCBI taxonomy): Eukaryota > Metazoa > Chordata > Mammalia > Chiroptera > Emballonuridae > Saccopteryx > Saccopteryx bilineata. Next base: position 31,808,695 of record NC_089492.1, read on the forward strand.
GATCTCTCTTAGTTTCCAGTTATTCCCAGTTACACCAAAAACAGTATAACTGATTAAAATACACACAGAAATTTGCCCAAGAATTAATCAGTGAAGAGATTTCAAAAATGTGAATACCCACATTCAGGTTGTTTTGGACTTAGTTGGCAATGTATACAAGGATCTTAAGGAATGGAGTTGACTGAGTGAATCACCAAAAAACAGCCTTATGGATAATACTGGTATTTTAAATCTTACATTGAGAACATTCATATTAAGAAACTTCCCCAAAAGTTGAGTCCTTACTTGAGAATCAGATGCTATCATTAAAATATGAAATATTACTATAATATTAATGTATAATGTAAAATCTTTTCAAGTGACGTGTGAATAAATGTCCACATAGCTTTTGTCACATTAAGAAATCACATTTAGATTATCAACAGATGTATATTATCATGTTTTTTAAATTGAAAAATGAGGCTTTTTCAGAATGTTTTATTTGGCTAATTGGTTTGATGACAAGAACAACCTTTGCCTATTAACTCATATGCTCCATATTTTTTATAAACTAAAAAAGCTAAAAATGCAATTTTAAGATAGTTATAAAAATAATTTAAACTTAAAGCATGTAAAAAGGCAAAATAATTTTATCAATATAAATTGTATTTAGCACCATGAATAATGCTGCAATGAATATATGAGTGCATATATCTTTGGGAATAACTGTCAAACAAAAAAAGTCAAGAACCATATGATTTCACTCATATGTGGGATATAAAACTGAGAGCAACAAATGAACAAACAAAACAAACAAACAAAAACTCATAGACACAGACAACAGTATGGAGGTTACCAAAAGAAAAGGGGTGGGAGAGTAATAAAGGGTAAAGTGGGTCAAATATTTGGTGACAGAAGTAAATTTGACTTGGACTGTTAAACACAATGCAATATATAGATGCTGTATCATAGAACTGTACACTTAGAGCCTTTATAATTTTATTAACCAACACCATCCCAACATTTTTACTATAAATAAATTGTAATTGTCAGAGGTACTAAAACTAACATTTTCAAAATCCTTTTTTAGTATATTGATTTAAACAAGGTGACTTTAAGTGAAAAATTAGTAAGAATAAATAGTCATTTGGTAAGTTTTGGTAAAGGCAGGGGTAGTCAACCTTTTTATACCTACCATCCACTTTTGTATCTCTGTTAGTAGTAAAATTTTCTAACCACCCACCAGTTCCACAGTAATAGTGATTTATAAAGTAGGGAAGTAATTTTACTTTATAAAATTTATAAAGCAGAGTTACAGCAAGTTAAAGCATATAATAATAATTACTTACCAAGTACTTTATGTTGGATTTTCGCTAAGTTTGGCAGAATAAATCTTTATAAAACAACCTACTATAGTTAAATCTTTTTATTTATACTTTGGTTGCTCCACTACCGCCCACCATGAAAGCTGGAACGCCCACTAGTGGGCAGTAGGGACCAGGTTGACTACCACTGGGTAAAGGCTTTGTGGTATGACTCCTGGAAACTGAAAGACTGAATCACTAACAGTAAAAAAACATTTTGCAAACCTCGTGATTTCAACTCTTTGCTTTGAACAAATTAAAGGAAAACCTAAACAAAAAGTCATATAATATATAACTTAAAATGAGTTGTGACAATAGATTACTACATCTGCTGTCACAAAACTTGGACAGAATTCAATGGAATGAGTGAATTATTATAACCAGACACCTATTCACACCTAGCCATTAACATGAACAAATTTCCTCAGTACTTGCATCTATAAAAATAAAGGAAATATAAACAGAATTGATGTTAAATGCCATCTCAGTATATAATAAGTAATATTCATAGATGGATTCATGAACAAAGTTTGAAAGAAAACCAGTCCCACCCACCTTACTAAGAAATGAATTTCTAGTAAAATTTTCTTAATTTTAGCAGTGCACCATATTTAATACTTTTAATTTAAATTTTAGTTATGTTAATTTATGCAATTTTGAATTAATAATGACCTAAATGAGTGGTCAGCTGATATATATAATTATAATTTAAAATAATTTTGTGGATAATTTACTATTACTGTTAATAATTATAATTAAACTTAATTCATTAGAAATTTTTCAAAATTTTAAGCATTATGGTCGTTAGAAAATTTTATATATTTAATTTGATATGCATATTTTATTGAAACAATATAGGAAAGTGGTTTTTTTAAGCATTTCTAGTTAAAAAAAATCTATCACATGAGGATAAAAATATCGTGAGAAAAGTGGAATATAGATATATTTTCAAGGTAACACAATTCCAACTGCTATAAATGAGCTCATAGTTTGTTTGATTTTTAAGGATAATGGAAGTTCTCAAGCTAATATGAGCTTTAGATTCTACTGTATGAATTTTTAAAGGAGCTGTAACAGCTATATTGTAAAATGTTGGTATTAACAGTATGCTAGAAATTATACCATTTGCAACCATTTAAACATGATAAAAATGTTAGATATCACCTTTAAAATATGTGATGAGGTAATAAAAAGTTTTTAAAGTTCAGTTAGGGGTTCAAAATAAACACTTTCCAAGATCAATGTCTGAACTGATAACATTCAGCCTCCTTCATTCCTGACCCCCAGACTAAGCAAGTTCAAATACAGGCAAGGAACTTAAATAGGCATTATCTCCAAAGAAGATATACAAATAGATAATAAGCCCATGAAAACATGCTCAATCTCACTAATCATTAAGGAAATGCAAATCAAAAGTACTGCAGGATACCACCTCACACCCAGTAATTAGTATAGCTACTACAAAAATAATAACAAAAAGTATTGGTGAGGATGTGGAGAAATTAGAAGCCTTGTATACTGTTGGTGGGAATGCAAAATAGTATAAGTGCTGTAGGTAACAGTATGGTGGTTCCTCAAAAAATTAAAAATTACCTCATGGGCCAGCAATTCCACTTCTGGGTATATACCCAAAGAAACTGAAAGCAGGGCCTCGAGGAAATATTTGTTCACTCCTGTTCAGAGCAGTGTTATTCACAAAGCTACAACATGGACATACCCCAAGGACTGATAATGGATAAATGGATAAGCAAAATGTGGTGTATACATACAAGAGAATATTATGCAGCCTGAAAAAGGATGAAAATTCCGACATATGCTACAATTGGATAAACCTTGAGGACTTCACACTAAGGAAAAAAAAAAGCAAATCACAAAAAGACAAATACTATATGATTCCACTCATATGAATTACTTAGCGTAGTCGAAATCATAGAGACAAAAAGTGTAGTTGTCAGGGCCTAGGAGAGGAAGGAATGAGGAGTTTTTATTTAATGGGTACAGAGTTTCCGTTTTACAATATAAAAAATGTTATGAAGATGGATGTTGGTGATGTATGCACATTACTAATTTATTTAATGCAACTGAATTTACATTTAAAAATGGTTAAGATGGTAAATTTTATGTTTGGCCATTTTACAACAATAAAAAAATTTAAGAAGAACATAATAAAATAGTCCCAATGATGAATGGTTTTACACGCTATCTGGTAACTAAACCCCAATGGCAATTACTAGCTTTCTCTGTACCCTGTCCTCTCCTCAAATCAAATAATTTAATCAAGTCAGTAGTTCTTAGATTTTCATGGACTCTATCTGGATCTTGTATGGGCTACTTTTAGTGTACTCCAAGTGAACACTAACTTTTAATTAGTCACTTCCCTGCTTTTACAACATCACAACAAATTCTAATGCTATGCTATGAAGTTAAAGCTAGCCTCACTTGGTGCCATCTTCAATTAAATAAGCACAAGAAGCACAATGTGCTGGCTTTTTGAAAAGGCACACAAACAGCTCAGCAAATTTTCTTATGATAAATGCCTAAAAATAAATTCCGAACAAAAAGTTAAGCCAGCTACCAGCGCACATCCTAATCATCTGACATTAAGTCCCTGAGGAATCACCACCTATTCACTGAAGGCCCAGGTCAGTTACGCTGTCTGTAGCTAGAGCTAACCCAGAGCTATTCTTAGAGATCCAACTTGGTCAGCTACCAGGTTAATTACACTCTGGTGGGCTCTTAGTCTGGAACCAGAGAGCCTGTTGTAACAAAGCTCCAAACAGGAGCATGTTTTTCTGTCCATGTGCATTTTAATCTAGCTCCACCATCCAATATAATAAGAACATCCTTCAAAAATGGAACACACCCTCAGATATATGGTGATGGCACTTAAAGGCCTAGTCTGTGATTATAAATAGACAGACTCTGAGCCAGTAAGCACTCTGTTAGCCTTAAGAAAAATACTGTATTTTGTTCATGGACACAACCAGTCCCTGAGACACAGATAAAGAAATCCTTTGGAATACACACTGAGGAGTTGGGAATACACAACAAAGACCTGATTGTTATATTCTCTAACTAAATTGTTTACTTTTAATTCCTAATTACTCATAATACCAAATGATTAGACCAAAAATTGGAAAACTAATGTCAGTAGAGAAAGAATCACCTGGACTGATGCAGCCAGTTTTATCTAGGCTCATTTTTTATGCAACATACAAGTTCTAAAATTTTAAATAATATTGGAGCCTAAAGTGACAAATTTAAAATCTTTCCGCTTCAGTCTGATTTGATGATGCTGTTATTTCTTTAAAAATAATAAAATAATTAATTCATTTTATGTTTCTTTTAATTAGAGTGGTGGTCCCTCATCTATTGCAGGGGTTAGATTCCAGAACCCCCACAACAGGAAAAAATCCACAAAGTAGTGACCCTATATTTATTTTATTATTTATATATATTTTTGAGGCTTTATAAACTCTCCCCACACTCTTATAAACCTTTTCAATTTTTTAGAATAGAAAATGCTTATTTTACCACAAAAATAATGTAAATAATAAATATATAAAATATCTATATACTGCTAAATCCTGTGATATAGCAAAATATTTGCGATACAAAAGTAGATATATACAATTTTAAAATCCGCTATAGAGTGAGACCACGAAAAGTGAACCTGATATGGGAAGAACAACTAACTGTATTTCATTTGCTCATGTTGGATTGAGAGCAGGGAAAATTTAGTGATATCAAAAAATGTCTGTAATAAAAAAGACAAGTTCTTTTCTCATGGACTTACACTCAAGTTGGAGAGATAGACAATAAACAAATAGAAAAGAAAATTATATACATGCGTGTTTTGGAGAAAATGTAAAAAAATGACATATATATTTGTTTTTGCTTAATCTCTTCACCTCTTTTATACAGACCCCCAAACTTCCTCCCCTAATAGCAAAGCGGGGTAAAAAGGGGAGAGAAGGAGACTTTGCTTGGCTAAGGGGCACACAATGCAGTGGGTAGATGATGTTTTATTGAGTTGTACACTTAAAAACTGTATAGTTTGCAAACCAATTTCAACCCAATAAATTCAGTTTTTAAAAAGGGATATGCTAGAGAGTAAGTGTTGAATGGGAGTAACACCCTACAGAGGGTGGTCAGAGAAGGCCTCTCTGAAGATGACAGGTGAACTGATAGCAATATGAGAATGAGCTTTCCAGGTGAAAATGCATTCCAGATAGAAGAAGCAAGGTATATAAATACCTACAAGTAAAAAAGGGCTTGGCGGCTTCTGGGAGAGAAATGCCTGGGAAAACAGCAATGAGGATGAGATTGATATATAGAAACCAGGTTATGTATCCTCTTCCTTGTGTGCTCCAATGAGAAGTTATGTGAAAAAGTAGATGAAGTGTTTAAGCAAAAGAATAATATACTCTGATTACACTTTGAAAATTCAGCCAAGCAGACATATGGAGATTGGGTTGGATAAAGAAAGCAGAACTAATTAGGAAGCTACTGCAGGAGTCCAAATGAGAGATAATAGTGGCTTAGAGTAAAATGATAGCAATAGAAATGAAAATATATGTTTTAAAAGGAGAAGCCAACGGGACTTGGCGATAAATTCAAATTGTTGAGTAAGGACAAAGAATAATGCCTATGTTTTTAGATCCAGAAACAGGGTATCCAATAATACTGGGGGCTACATATTAAGTTTGAGATACCTATTACATATCTAAGCAGATATATCAAGTAGAGAGTTAGTAAATATATGACCCGAGAGTGCAGGTCAGGTTCAGAAAATATTAGTTGTTATGGACTGAATATCTATGTTTCCCCAAAATTAGTTTGTTGAAATCCTAACCCCCAAAGGTAGGCTCTTTGGGAGGTAATTAAGTCACGAGGGAGAGCCCTTGTGAATAGGATTAGTGCCCTTATCAAAGAGACCACAGTGATATCCTTCCCCATTCCACTATGTGAAGACACAATGGAAAAAAAATGAAAAAGTAAACCTGACCAGACTCAGAACTTTCCAGTTCCTTGTTCTTGGACTTCCCGCTGCCAGAATTGTAAGGAATTTGTGTTGTTATAAACCACCTAGTCAATGGCATTTTGTTACAGCAGCCTGGACAGACTAAGACATTAGTATACAGATAGTATTTAAAGCCATTAGAGTGTCCCATATTCTACTTTTTTATCTATAAAAATTTGGTTTATATTCAGTTGACTCTATAGGTGAAAGGGAGGTGTGATCTAAGCAAAATAAGCCCAAGATACATGATTCACTCTTATTCACAAAGATTCTGTTCACATTAAATATCACATCTAGTATAAAATAAAGAACAAGAAAAAAAAAACCTTCAAAAAGAGGAAGTCATTTTTAGTAAGAAAATTCAATTTGAGGTCATATTATGCTTCAAGAATCCCCTAAGCTCTCCTAAAAACATACCAAAATGTTGTATCCATCTAAAAACCAAGTCTTAAATTAAAATCAGTCAAGAACTAAACTTAAGTCAAATTTTGAGTAACTTCCCACAAAGAACTCTAGACTTAGCCTCCTGGTGGATTCTATCATATGCTTGGAAAAAATAATACAAATTCTTTCAGAAATACAGAGAAGGAATAAAACCATTGATTTTATGAGGTCAGCAATACTTTCAAACCAAAACCAGAAAAGAACAGAAAAACAAAAAATTATGAACCAATATTTTTCATGAACATAGATGGGGAAATCCTTTAAAAAATATTAGTAAATCAAATTCAGAAATACATTTTTAAGAATATCATATCATCCCTGGCTAGTTGGCTCAGTGGTAGAATGTCGGCCTGGCGTGCAGGAGTCCCAGGTTCGATTCCTGGCCAAGGCACACAAGAGAAGCGCCCATCTGCTTCTCCACCCCTCCCCCTCTCCTTCCTCTCTGTCTCTCTCTTCCCCTCCCACAGCCAAGGCTCCATTGGAGCAAAGTTGGCCTGGGAGCTGAGGATGGCTCTATGGACTCTGCCTCAGGCACTAGAATGGCTCTGGTTGCAACAGAGCGACACCCCAGATGGGCAGAGCATCGCCCCCTGCTGGGCATGCTGGGTGGATCCCGGTTGGGCTCATGCGGGAGTCTGTCTGACTGCTTCCCCCTTTTCAACTTCAGAAAAATACAAAAAAAAGAAGAATATCATATCATATAACCAAGTGAGTTTTATTCTAAAGACACAAAGTTGCTTATGTAAATCAAAGATTCAAGGCCCTAGTCAGTTTGCTCAGTGGTAGAGCGTCAGCCAGGTGGGTGGATGTCCCAGGTTTGATTCCCCATTAGGGTACACAGAAGTGACCATTTGCTTCTCCACCTCTTCCCCTTTTCCTTCTCAACTCCCCTCCCCCCACAGCCATGGCTCGACTGGCTCAAGCAAGGTGGCCTATGGTGCTGAGGATGGCTCCATGGCCTCCGCCTCAGGTGCAAAAAATGGCTCTGATTGCAATAGAGCAAACGGCCCCAGATGGGCAGAGCATTGCCCCCAATAAGCTTGCTGGGTGGATCCCGGGTCCAGGAGCATGTGGGAATGGGAGTCTGTCTCTCTGCCTCCCCTCCTCTCACTAAAACTAAAACTAAAAAAAAAAAAAAAAAAAGAAATCTGATTTACTAGACAATAGATTAAAGGAGAAAAATTGTGGTAATATCAATAGATCAAGAAAAAAACCTAAAGAAAGGTAAAAACCAGAAAACCAGTAAAAAATATTTTTTTCTTTTTCCATTGTCTTCCGTTGTCTCTACGTGATTTATTTATACATCAGTTTTAAAAAACTCACCTGCCTTTTTGTCCCCATACTTCAACTCTATCTTTTTTTTCTTTTTTTTTTAGGGAGTGTTTTATTTATTTATTTATTTATTTTTAGAGAGGAGAGGGAGAGACAGAGACAGAGAAGGGGGGGAGGAGCTGGAAGCATCAACTCCCATATGTGCCTTGACCAGGCAAGTCCAGGGCTTCGAACCGGCGACCTCAGCATTTCCAGGTTGACGCTTTATCCACTGCGCCACCACAGGTCAGGCTACTTCAACTCTATCTTGACCACTTCCTCCATTTAGTGGCCAAATTCATATTAACTAACATGTCTCAGTGACTGTCCTTAAAATTGGAGCTGACAAAACGATAACCAAACAAGAGAATTGGATGATTTAGAACTATTAAAGATCATAAACTAGAAAATTGGTATATCAAAAAACCTCTAAACAAAACTGAGAAAAATCTGTAACAGAAATGGAAAACAAGTTTGCGTGAGGCAGTGAGAAAAATCTGAAAGTAATTATACAATTGTAAAATATGTAAATATACAACACAATGACCATCCATTATTTTCATTATACAAGTGACTGCCTCTTGGAAGAGGAGGGTGAAGAACTGACAGAAAAAGCGCATAAGTGAACTTTCTACAATTACGATAACAATATATGGTTTAACAGGGTGATGATTAATTACTTGAAAATATACATATATTTTAAAACTCATCAAACTATACTTAAATCCTCTGCATTTTACTGTAAGTTACACTTCAACTTTTCTTAAAAAGAAAATAAAAAAGAATAGCCAGAAAATAATTTGAAAAGAAAAAAAAAGAGCAAATTATGAGGAAACTACATTCCAGTGATATAAACGGATATATTCTGCCTCAGTGGGGGTGGAGTATTTTATCATCAAATGGTTTAGAATTACCTACATATCGGCCCCAGTGAGTTGGCTCAGCAGATAGAGCGCTGGCCCAGCATGCAGAGATCCCAGGTTCCATCACCAGTCAGGGCACATGTGAGAAGCAACCACCTGCTTTCTTTCCCTCCCTCTCCCCTTTTTCTCTCTTCCCCTCTCGCAGCCAGTGGCTCATTTGGTCCAAGCACCAGACCAGGTAGGCGTGCTGGGTAGAGCCCATTCTGGCGCATGCAGTAATCTAGCTCCCCACCTCTCACTTTAAAAAAAAAAATAGAATTGCCTGCATATGAAGATAATAATAAGCAAACCAACCTTTAGTTTGTTTTATAAAAAATATTCTCTACAGACAACATACATGCTACTATAGTGTCTGTTGCCAGGGTGGCCTACTCCCTAATGTGCCACCAGTAACACATAATAAAAAGGTACAGTCACTAAACTACATACTGGTACTTGGTACTGGCTCAAGAAGAGAAAAATCAACATGCAGATTAAAGAGACCATAAATGGACTGTAATGCTTAACAATTCCACATGAGAAAAAAATATGCCTCTGAACATTAGTGAATAAAAAATGAATTACTCGGCCCTGGCCGGTTGGCTCAGCGGTAGAGCGTAGGCCTGGCGTGCGGGGACTCGGGTTCGATTCCCGGCCAGGGCACATAGGAGAAGCGCCCATTTGCTTCTCCACCCCCACCCCCTCCTTCCTCTCTGTCTCTCTCTTCCCCTCCTGCAGCCAAGGCTCCATTGGAGCAAAGATGGCCCGGGCGCTGGGGATGGCTCCTTGGCCTCTGCCCCAGGCGCTAGAGTGGCTCTGGTCGCAGCAGAGCAACGCCCCGGAGGGGCAGAGCATCGCCCCCTGGTGGGCAGAGTGGCGCCCCTGGTGGGTGTGCCAGGTGGATCCCGGTCGGGCGCATGCAGGAGTCTGTCTGACTGTCTCTCCCTGTTTCCAGCTTCAGGAAAAAAAAAAAAATGAATTACTCAATAAATAGCATTATGACAAATGGTTAACAATATGAAAAAAATTGGAGATCAGAATGAAAATAAATGACATAAGAGTCTAAGAAAACAATACAAAAGATCACTGAAACTAAGAGCTGGTTCTTTGAAAAGGAAAACAATATTAACAAACCTTTAACCAGACTCATCAGAAAAAAAAAAGAGAGAAGACTCAAATAAATAAAATTAGAAATGAAAATGAAGAAACAAAAGACATCACAGAAATAAAAAGGATTGTAAAAAAATACTATGAAGATCTATATGCCAAACAATTGGACAACCTAGGTGAAATAAATAAATTCCTAGAAACATACACTCTTCCAAAACTCAACCTGGAAGAATCAGAAAACCTAAACAGACCAATTACAACAAATGAAATTGAAATAGTTATCAAAAAAAACTCCCAACAGACCAAAATACCGGGCCAGATGGCTTCATAGGCAAATTTTACCCAATATTCAAAGAAGAACTAACACCTGTCATTCTCAAGTTATTTCAAAAAATTCAAGAGAAGGGAAGACTTCCAAGCTCCTTTTATGAGGCAAGCATCATCCTCATTCCAAAATCAGGTAAAGACACTACAAAGAAAGAAAACTATAGGCTAATATCCCTGATGAACACAGATGCTAAATTTCTCAACAAAATATTAACAAAACAGATCCACCAATAATTAGAAAAGTCATACATCATGATCAAGTGAGATATATTCCAGGGAGGCAAGACTGGTACAATATCCACAAATCAATCAATGTGATTCAAGAAAGGATAAAAATCACACAATTATATCAATAGATGCAGAAAAAGCACTTGATAAAATCCAGCACCCATTTATGATCAAAACTCTCAGCAAAGTGGGAATACTGGGAACATACCTCAACATGATAAAGACCATCTATGAGAAACCCACAGCCAACATCATACTCAATGGGAAAAAAATTAAAAGCAATCTCCTTAAGATCAGGAACAAGGCAGGGGTGTTCACTTTCACCACTCTTATTCAACAGAGTTCTGGAAGTCCAAGCTACAGCACTCAGACAAGAAGAAGAAATAAAAAGCATCCAAATTGGAAAAAAAGAAGTAAAACTATCATTATTTGCTGGTGACATGATACTGTACATAGAAAAACCTCAAGTCTCAGTCAAAAAACTACTAGACCTGATAAATGAATTTGACAAGGTGGCAGAATATAAAAATAATATTCACAAATCAGTGCCATTTCAATACACCAACAACAAACTGTCTGAAAAAGAAATTAAGGAAACAATCCCCTTCACTATTGCCAACAGAAAAAATAATATATCTAGGAGAAAATTTAGCCAAAGAGGTAAAAGACTTGTACTTGGAAAATTATAAGACATTAAAAAAAGAAATCAAGGAAGATACAAACAAGTGGAAATATGTATCATATTCATGGATAGAAGAATAAACATCATTAAAATGTCTATATTACCCAAAGCAATCTATAAATTCAGTGCAATTCCTATTAAAATACCAATGGCATACTTCAAAAATACTAAACAAATATTCCAAAAATTTATATGTAACCAAAAAGAACACAAACGGCCTCAGCAATCTTGAAAATGAAGAATAAAGTGGGAGGTATTACACTTCCTGATATCAAGTTATACTACAAGGTCATAGCAATAAAAATAGCTTGGCACTGGCATAAGAACAGGTATACAGATGCCATTATGGTCAATTGATATTTGACAAAGGAGGTAAGAGCATACAGTGGAGTAAAGACAGTCTCTTTAATAAATTATGTTGGGAAAATTGGACAGGTACATGCAAAAAAAAAAGAAACTAGACCACCAACTTATACCATTCACAAAAATAAACTCAAAATGGATAAAAGACTTAAATGTAAGTCACAAAACCATAAACATCTTGGAAGAAAACATAGGCAGTAAACTCTCCAATATCTCTTGTAGCAATATTTTTGCTGATTTATCTCCATGGGCAAGTGAAATAAAGGACAAAATAAACAAATGGGACTATATAAAACTAAAAAGCTTTTAAACAGCAAAAGACACCATGAACAAAATAAAAAGAAAACCCACACAATGGGAGAACATATTCGTCAGGATGTCTGATTAGGGTTAATGACTAAAATTTATAAAGAACTTCTAAAACTCAACACCAGAAAGGTAAACAATCCAATTAAGAAATGAGCAAAAGAACTGAATAGACACTTCTCCAAAGAAGACAAACAGATGGCCAATAGGCATATGAAAATATGTTTAATGTCATTAATCATCAAAGAAACGCCAATTAAAACTACAATGATATACTACCTCACGCCTGTCAGAATGGCGCTCATTAACAAATCAACACAGAATAAGTGCTGGTGAGGATATGGAGAAAAGGGAACCCTTCTGCACCGCTGGTGGGAATACAGACTGATGCAGCCACTATGGACAACAGTATGGAGTTGCCTCAAAAAATTAAAAATGGAACTGCCTTTTGACCCAGCTATCCCACTTTTAGGAATATATCCTAAGAATACCAATCACTGATTCAAAAGAAGATATGCATGCCCATGTTCATGGCAGCATTGTTTACAATAGCCAAGATCTGGAAACAGCCCAACTGTCTGTCAATGGACAAGTGGATTAAAAACCTGTGCTACATATACTCAATGGAATACTATGCAGCCTTGAAAAAGATGGAGATTTTACCTTTTGCAATGGCATGGATGGACCTGGAGATTATAAAGCTAAAAGAAATAAGCCAGGCAGATAAAGACAAATATCATATGATCGCGCTTATATATGGAATCTAATGAACCAAGTGAACTGAGGAACAAATTAGAGGCACAGAGGCAGGGTCACAGGGACCAGAGGGACAGCTGTCAGCGGGAAGGATGAGGGGTTGGCATCAAAGAAGGTGAAGGGATCAGTGAAATTATATATATATATACATAACACACAGATACAGATAACAGGTCAGCAAATCCCAGAAGGAAGGAGGAAGGTGATTAGGGGGAGGGGGGCAAAAGGGGTATAATGAGGGACAAGGATGTGGGGGTGAGGAAATTATATTGATTTGGACACTTGAATCCATGTTAACACAATAAATTAAAATTAATTTTAAAAATGTGAAAAAATTTGGATTCACACTGTATAACATACACAAAAATAAATTCTGAATATTGTCTTAAACACATAAAAAAATGAATACTTTCTTCACCCCATCCCACTCCTCAAAGAAAGCCATGATGGAATATGAGAAATTTTGTTCTTGGAATCTTGGAGCAAAGAAGGTTTTATTATGTGTGACATAAAATCCAGATGCAATAAAGATTGATAAATTTTACTACAAGACAATTAAACATTCTTACATATCAGTAAACAAATAAAAGAAAAAGAAAAATGAACCCCTGGGATATTAGTAGTATGTGTGATAAAATTTATTCACTAACCTTACAATGAATAATATATTCAAACAAATATTCAGAATTCCTCTGTCTTTTAATTTACTCAAAACTCTTCCTGCCTTCTAGATGTATTTATTTTCTATATTCTTGTTGGATGATATGTTGTTTAAATAATATATCCAATATATTTAAAATACTTCTATATTGCTAGTGAAAAACTTTGGATGCTTATATAATCTTTCTAGCAAACAGTGTAAGAATTCTGGTCTTCTGCCAGGCTTATAATAAAAGAGGCAGAATATTAGTAGTAGTAGTAGTAGTAGTAGTAGTTAAACTTGTGATTTTATTATAAGATTCAGCCCTGACAGAGCTGTATATTCAGTTTCAAGAACAATTTTATTAAGGTCATACAAAAGTTATTATATGATTAAATCAAAATGCAAAAGCAATTAAATTAATTTACTACTGTTAAGACAGTATTTACAGGAATATACTCCACACAGCTATTGCCTAGATTAAATGGAACAACCAAAAATACTGTAACTTAAAAAAATCTTTTAAGTTATATGCTAAATTGCAACCCCATATGAGAATAACAATGGGCAGGCAAATAAACACAGGGTATGAAAGCCTGGATAATGTGCTTAAATCAGTAAAAGCATCAGATTGAGGTGATAACAAAGAGAGCACGTTGCTCTGAATATCGTAGCTTCAGCTACAACCCAACAGATCATCGTTATGCTGCTGAATTGTGAGAGATACTACAGGACATTTATCGTCTTTCCACACCCTTTATTTCAACAACATTCCATTAGAAACATTATTTTTTACAATAAATGTCAATAACCTGAAAATTTTATTTATTATTGTCTCAAGAAATACTGGATAAGAGAACTAATATTGTTGTAAAGAGAGAAAAAAAAGATAATTTTAGATCCTCATTAGAGTGATCTTTATATAAGCAGACTGTCTCTCTAGACAGTGAAATAAGCATCATTTTGTCCCAAAACTATATTTCCATTATGCTCTCTCTAGACATGAGTAGGTCAGTATTTACTTAAAGACAAATGGTTAGATATATGTCTTAAGTTATGGCAAATAATTTGCCATGGAAGTTTAGTTTACTTATTTGCTCCTCCCATCCTAAAACATTCAACAAGTTCATATTAATTTATAGTTTGCAACCTGAATAATTTACACAATATATATGAGCAGATGTGTTAAGTAATCTTAATTCTTCAAACATTATATATAGGCAATAGCAGATTGCAGAGTATCAGGGCAATGATCAATATGCACATCTTTACTTCTAAATTTCTGAAGAACAACTCTAGATGTTTGTTTCATTTCCCTGGCACACATTGCAAATCCACTAATGTTTCTATTAAATACTTTTGACAATAAGTAACAAAAAATGTGACTACTAATGGCAGAAACAAATTGAGTTGGGTATTTTTTTTTCTTGTATTGGGGAAGGAATTTGATGGTGTTGAACTAGTAGTAGTGGCTCTACAATGCCAAGATTAATGACTCACTCTCAAATAGCCTGTGAAGTTCAAGATATCACTTTTGCATTAAAACGTGGTTCCAGCTACATCTTCTTTATTTTTTATCATGACTTCTGAGAAGCCCTTATAAATTTTCTTCATCTCATTTGCTAGAACTGTGTCACACAGCCATTCTAATCGCAAGGAAAGCTAAAAAAATTTTCATTTTCAAGTCCTCTATTGGAGACTGTAAGAGAGAAGCTGAAAATGTCTGCTAGGATAGCCATTGAGCAGAGTCTAGAACAGTTGGCTCTTTCAACTACTCAACATTCTTTTCTGTACATATATTTTTCATATACCACATTCACCCCTCCCAAAGGAGATAATCTCAGTCTCAGTTAAAAAATCTTGTGCTGAATCGAGGATCTCTGATGTAGAGCAAGTCTTTTCATCATAGTTGAGTGTGAATCACTGAGATCCTATATACTAAAAGACATATTATATGTTCCCAACACACCCAATACACAATGATAGAGAATGCAACAAAAACTCTCATTCAGAAACAGGAAGAATGAGAAGTATATAATGGTCAACAGTCCACAGCATATAATAACCCCTACATGAACAATGGCTTCATTTCCTTGGCTATCCTGTCAGCCTTAGAGTCAGCTATTTAGGAGGTTCTTCCTTGACTGCTGTCATTCATATTCCCTGATTCTGCCCTTTGAGAAGAAGTCCCTTGTCCATCAGCCTCCTTGGCTTTATAAGGGACTGGCACTGGCAAATGTATCTTTCTCGCATTCTGTATAGCTTTCAATTCCACTGCCAGTATGCAAAACAGACTGCTTGTACAAGAGCAAGGTATTGCTTTAGGGGTTGACTAATCATGGAACGTTTGTTCTACAGGCTTGACCTTTTGTCGGCCACAGATGGCTATTTAAATTTATATTAATTAAAATTAAATTAAACTAAAAATTCAATTCCTCAGTCACGCTAGTCACATTTGAAGTGTTCAACAGCTACATGTGACTACAGCTTACTGAATTAAATGAAGATATAAAATATTTTCATCATTGTAGAAAGCTCTATTGAACAGTACTGCATAAAGAGTGTCACAAAAAGGTCTGTTGAACTTTATTTGCAATGTTCCAAATCCACATAAAATTCATGTACTTTTATCTGTTAGTCAATCCTTAGTTTAAAACGCAGACTGTTATATTCCAAATTCTGTCAGTAAATGAAAATCATAGTTGAGTTAAGTACCTAAGATCTAGAATTAGTGTCAGAATTCAATATAAAAACTATAGACAATAATGATAAAGGAAGGAGACTTGACTTGGGGTGGTGAACATACAAAACAACATACAGATGATGTATTACAGAATTACATACCTGAAACCTATATAATTTTATTAACCAATATCACCCCCAATGAATTCAATTAAAAAAAAATAAATCTCCAGACATTAATCAAGCTGCTATGTATCCTGTGTTAACTCTGGACACAAAAGTAGTGCTAGAGATTCTAAAGGCTTTAAACTGCCTAAATTACACTACTTGAGAGTTATCTAGGAAGGTTGGCCAGTAGAAGGTTGGTAGATTCTCTAGAGCAGCAGCTGCCCTATTTGAGGATGACTCAGAGTCTGGGACATGACTACAGCAATTACTCTTCCAACTGCCTTAAAGTTTGATAGACTTCGTATAGGTAAAACAAAAACAAAAACAAAAAGAAGAACCAAGCAACCCTGAAGATCTTTTCTTTTGCTCAAAGCTTTCATTCTAAAGCCACATAAGTATTTGCCACCACCCACATCATCCTCAACTTAGCAACTGAAGATTGAAGAGAATAAAAAGGTTCCTACTGACGAAAAAAAAAAAAATTCACGGTTTTTAAAGATCTCAGCTAAACAATGTTCTCTTTAGGTTTTATGCCAATTTAAATTTGGGAAAACTTGAAAAGACCCCAAATTTAGTTGGACCATCAAAAAAAATCAGAATAGAAAGATATTATTTATCTATTTTTGCAGAAGTCACCAGTCTCTAGAGCATGTCCAAATCCAATCAGACCTCTAAGAGCATATATTGATAGAATATTAAAACCTAGGCTAGAGTTGAATTCTCTAAAACTAAGCATTTTTAAATTATAATTACATCTAATATTTAACATGATGATATATGACAGACATTTTACCAATTTCTAACACATATTAAGAAAATAAAAACATATTAAAGACATATAATCAACTGTAAATATGTACTTTGAAAAATCCACGTTTAATATTATTGTAATTCATTCACTATTACAAATATTGACTCATTATACTAAATCAGAAGCTTCTTTTAAAAACTCTGGCCAATACAATGATGAGTCTAGAAAAAACATTATAAAAGAACTCTTAACACAATGAAGAATGATATAAGAGCTCCTTAAAAAATACAAAATTCTAAAGAGACAAGCCTCTTAAGAATCAAATAAAGTAATCAATTTTTCATCTACAATATAATGTTTTTAAGTAAAATCAGATAACATGCTTAAAATGTATCTTAATAAGGATAGTGGTTATCATGCACTATAACTGTAACAAAACACTTCAAAATATATAAATTAAATATAGCTATAAAATTAAAATTAGCAATAACAACAATAAGAAAATAATATTAGACAGAAAAAAGACTCTAACCACTTTGTCCTCCTGGTGTGAATATCCACGAAAGCAAGTTAGAAAGGACAGAAAAGACAAAAAAAAAATCATTAATTCCATTCTTAAAATAAATAAGAATTTTTAAAAGTTTGTTAGCGAAAGGAAAATTCTGAAAAAATCTAATTATATTTTGACAGAAATATAAACATTTTAAGAGGAAAAATTTAAGAGCATGCCATATACTAGAATATATTAAGATATATAAATTAGAATAACATCTTTAAAAGTAATTAAATACTCAAATATCAGAAAAAGGAGAATGCTTTCCACAAATGAAATCTTAATTAAATACCAAATTAACTCAAAGAGAACTGAAAAATATTAAGGAAAAAGGTTTTATGTACAAAGACAGTAAAACACTACATCACTATTTATCATTAATTTCATCATAAACTAGCAAAAGTAAACAAAATTCTGTACATTGCTTAAAAGTCATCTCTGTTCTATTAATTTAGGAGTCTCCTAATAACCAACAAGAAAGAATTAATTAAAAAATTCATTTAAGATAAAATATTACTAATTAAAATGAATAATTTGGGGTCATAGCTTCCCGATGTTATAAATGTGGAAAAATTATTATTATGAATGTGGAAAGTAAAATAATAAGATACATGATTTGACTAAAAGAACATTTTAGAATATAATAAAATTAAACTCAATTACTATATTTCTTTTTAGTTAAATATAATGATACTATAGTAAAAGTGATAATATAACAATAATGACCTGATATATTACAATAACTTATGAAAATTAAAATTCACAATCATGTGTCTTGAAGTTCAGTTTCTCTAAAACCTAAGTGACAGTATAATACTTGTGATGTAATCACATAGTCCTGTCTTATTTCCACCTTTTAAACAATACTCCTAGCTATATAGCTTGTGTAATTTCCTTAAGCTCTCGAAGCCTTTACTTCCTTTTCTGCAAAACTTTATAGGGTTTTTAAAGAATTAAATAAAACAGCATGAAAAGCTCTCGACACAGTGTCATGCATATAGTTCCGTAATTTATATTCTACCCTATTAAAACATAGAATGTTGCATAGAAGAGATAGGATTGCATTCTTTATATTACTGTGTTAATGACTGCTTTGTTCAAATGTTAAAACTAAAGGTCATATAAAAGCTATGTACACAGTCAAGCACGTATCTATTGACAACAATTTAGTCTAAAAAAATCATTTTCAGAGCACTCATTATATATGTATCAGGCCCTACACTACATGCCTCAGGTGAAAAAAAAAAGAGTAAGACAGAGCCCTCAAGGAACTAAACAAAATGAGAGAGAAATAAATCATTGCAGAACAAAGAGATATTCTGAAAGCAAGGGAATAACAAAGAATTATAGAAACTCAAATAAAAAAGGAAATATCAGGATTTGGAGAAAGGATTAAGAGGTTTCTGAAATGTAAGCAGGGCTTTAAAGAATAGCGAAGAGAATGTCAGCAAGGCCAGTGAGGGAGAACATTTTATGCAAAGAATATGGCATATGTAAAAAAGCACAAACAAGACTGGTATGTTTGGAATACAAGTAGCGTGGAAGAACTAAATTATAAATGGGAGTCAAGTCTTCATGATTAACTATATTATATCTGGCAAAATCTAAGAAGCGTATCAATTTCACAAGATAACAAACATTGCAAACATTTTAAAATTTTAAAAATTTAAGTTATTACTAATAAATTTGCTAGTAGTTAATCTTTTTTAACAGATTAAGCAAGTTCAATTTTGGCTATAACATATACATCCATAAGAAACTTAGCTATAATATCTGCATGAAATATTACTACCATCATATCTTTAGTATATTTCAATAAAAAAATAAATAAACACCTATCAATGATTTAAGAATAAGTCATAATATTAGCTATCATTTCTTGAGTATTTACTATGCTGCAATGTACTAACTAATTGGAAGAAGACAAGTCTGGAAGTAAGGAGAACAAATAGAGTTGTTGCAATATTTCAGGTAAGAAACAAATGTTAGAGTGATATGAACTATAGTAGTAGCAAGAGGAATGGTAAGAAGTGATTTAGGCCCTGGTCGGTTGGCTCAGTGGTAGAGCATTGGCCTGGCATGTGGAAGCCCGAGGTTCGATTCCCAGTCAGGGCACACAGGAGAAGCGCCCATCTGCTTCTCCACCTTCTCCCTCTCCTTCCTCTCTCTCTCTTTACCTCCCACAGCCAAGGCTCCACATTGGAGCAAAGTTGGCCCGGGTGCTGAGGACGGCTCCATGGCCTTCACCTCAGGCGCTAGAATGGCTCTGGCCCAGATGGAGCAACGCCCCAGATGGGCAGAGCATCACCCCCTAGAGGGCATGACGGGTTGATACTGGTCAGGCACATGCAGGAGTCTGTCTGACTGCCTCCCTGCTTCTAACTTCAGAAAAATACAAAAGAAAAAAAATTATTTAGAAGATATTGAGAAGTCAGTCTCCTTAAGACTTGACTGAGGAAGAAGTAGAGAAGTACTTGCAGAATCTGGCTTAAGCATCTGGGATGTTAAAAGGACATCTCTGGAGGGTTGAGGAGATTAGAAAATAAAAAAACATGAGAAGTGGATTTGGGGAAAATAATGAATTCGGGTGCAGATAAGGTGAATTTGAGGTACTTATTAAACAGAAATTTTCAATAAGCAGCTATATAGGTGGATCTGGAGCTCAAAAATAATCTGGCTAGTGAAATAATATCTGTAAGTCATCAGCATATTTGTAGTACTTGAAGGTAAAAGACTGAATAAAATCTCCCAGTGAAATTATTAAAGGAAAAAGGAAAAATGAGGATGATAACCCTAATCAAAGTGTTTCTTCTCTTTGAAATGGCAAACCTTCTGAAAAAAAGAAATTCAAAACAAAAAGATGGCTAAGTCTTCTAATCAGAATTCAGTAACACAATTAACTCAGAAATTTCACTGTATTTCTAGGAAAAATATTAAGTGTATAAACAAGCAAATTGGACTTAAGTGGTTTGAAAATCAAAGGTAATGATTAAATATAAAATATTATCAGAGAACTTAAGACAAAGACTAATTAAAATCAGATGTAAATGTAAATAATAATCTAGTGTGAAGAAATATATTTATTTTAAACATATGGATAATTTAAATTTTAAGTGCACTTTCTTTAAAAGTGAATTTCAACCTGAATCATGTGGATATTTCCTTCAGCTTTACATTTAGTTTATGTAACCAAAAGAAAAAAAATAGAAGACTAAGTGGTTCAATTCAAAGACTAAAATTGCTTTCTATAGCCAGGCAGTGGCACAGTGGATAGAGCACTGGCCTGGGACACAGAGGACCCAGGTTCAAAACTCCATGGTTGCTGGCTTGAGCACAAGCTCATTTGCTTAAGCGTGGGCTCACTGATTTGAGCATGGGGTCACTGGCTTGAGCATGGATCATGGACATGACCTCATGGTCACTAGCTTGAAGCCCAAGGTCGCTGGCTTGAGCAAAGGGTCACTTGCTCTACTGCAGCCCCCGATCAAAACACATATGGGAAAGCAATTGGTGAGCAACTTACATGCCACAACAAAGAATTGATGCTTCTCATCTCTCTCCCTTTCTGTCTGTCCTATCTATCCCTTACTCTGTCTCTCTCTCTGTCTCTGTCACACAAAAAAAATCGCTTTATATAATTTATATACATATTAATTTTGGCAGACTCAGTTTATGTATGCAATAAGGACTACACAAACCCAATATACAAATACTATATCATTAATTGAATAAGAAGATATATATAATTGCATCTTACACGATATCTGACATATATAGTAAGTAAAAGAAATCTAATACCATAAATATTATTGCAAAACACTTCTATAGCACTCACTGTGTGTCAAGTACACATCTAAGGGCTTTATATAAAATTAATTATTTATATTCACCAATAGCCTGTGAGATAGGTACTACTATTATTTCTAATGACAGAAAAAGAAACAAGTCACACAACTAGTAAGTGCTGAAGATGAGATTTAAACTTAATCTCATTCTAGAATTTGTGTTGATGTGGCATGAAGTTTACATGGTGAAAATGTATTCCTTTATGTGCAGATTGATACACAGTGCTAATATTTGTTAGGAGGTACAAAATTTCCCAAGATTCTACAAATTAGGCTGTTTCTCAGAGTCACTATACTATCCCTCACTGTTAGGGAGGCTGACATCAGTGAAGGGAGACAATTCTTTCTTTCTTCCTCCTAAATTCTACAACTATTTTCGAATTATATTCTCAAACATTCTAGGTTATTCAGTTTAAAGACTTAATACTGAGGATCTACCTTATAAAACCACTTACTTAATGATGTTTCTGTAAATTATATCATTCTGATAAGTTTTCCTGCTTTACCTATTCCTCAAATTCCTATAAATATAGTTTCCTAAAATAGTGGTGCCCTCAACACTCCTTTGTTATAAAAATGTGGGAAGGGATACAAACCAAACTTAACACAGAATATGTTCGACATAGTAACATCAAAGAATTAATGAAATTTCTCAATTACTTTTTAAAAAATGTTTAAGGGGTAGAATATTTGGCTATATAAATATACTTTTACAGAACTTCAAGAATTGCATGCCCTGGCTGGTTGGCTCAGCAGTAGGGCATCAGCCCAGCATGTGGGTTCAATTTCCAGTCAGAGCACACAGGAGAAGCAACCATATGCTTCTCCATTCCTCCCCCTTCTCTCTCTTTTCTCTCTATCTCTCTCTTCCTCCTCCTGTAGCTATGGCTCAAATGGTTCCAGGAAGTTGGCCCTGGGTGCTGAGGATGCCTCCCTGGCCTCCTTCAGGTGCTGAAAAAGCCTGATTGCTGAGCAACAGAGCAGTAGCTCCAGATGGGAACAGCATTGCCCTGAATGGGGTTTGCCAGGTGGATCCCAGTCGGGGCATATACGGGAGTCTATCACTCAACCTCCCTACCTCTCACTTAATAAAAAATAAATAAAAAGAAATAAAAAAAGAACTGCCTGAGTAATCCAATGTTACTTTGAAAATCATAAAATGGTAAACAACAACAACAAAAAAAACCCTTACAAATCAGTTAGATTGATGCTTTCATTTTACAGATTTTTAACACAGAAGCACTAAAACATCAAACAAAAGTCACACAATCCCAGGGAAGACACTAAACCAAGTTCTCTTAATTTTCTCAATGTATGCCACCATCTTCCTGGACAATGTTCAATTTTTTCCAATATACTGGGATGTAGCAGAAAATTCACATGATATGCTTGTCTTTGACATAAGAGGAATGATCGCATATTGCACTAGCACACTAGCTACTTACTTGGAGGTAAGCACAGTGAATTGAAATTTTTACAAAAGAAAGTAACTGCCTAGAATATTGAAAAAATATATACTCTAGTAATTACTGTATCTCTCAATGCATACTTTAAATATTAGTTACTAAAACTGCACATATAAATGATAGTTAATGACTCAGTTTCACAATAGCACATCAATATTATCATTCCATTCTTACCCACTGATATTCTTATATTTTGTAAAGGACATTCTTAAGCATCATTTTAATTTATAATCATTATAAAGTCATAATTCATTGTGCTTCGAATCAGATAATTCATGATAGAAAAATTAGTATCTGTTACATTTATAAACTATACAATTCTGAAAATGTATGTTTTCAAAATTAGATTAACTGTTAAGCAGATGGTAATCTTTTCTGTGCACCAAAAAGTAAAAGAAACAAAAAATTAGTATTAATGCACATTTAAGCTGAAAATAAGCCTCACTGGAAAGTATCATAATGTCTTTCCTACTATAGTCACCATTCTATGATTACAAAATAATTTTTCCATTATAAACTCATTTTTAAATTTGATGAAATATATAGCTCATATTAAGGGGAATCATCTTAAAAGTAAATGAATGAAAGCAATATTTCACAAAATCCCGTCCTCATCTTCTATATGTCCTTTTAACTTCATTTATTCTGTGTCCTAAATGTACTCAAAAATATTAATTAATTTTTTAAAATGGCTCCAGAGCTAAGAGCCTCAAAATTAAAATAAAAGATTATTTTATCTTGATTCTTAAAAGGTTACTGCGCTAATTTTTAAGTAGCTTTATATTTAAATTTTAAGCTAAAAATATTTGTATTCTCGTTATTCTACTACATTAGAAAAGTGTAATCAAATTGCACTGGGCTTAATCCTTTGGGGCTATGAAAAAATCAAAGAAATGTATTCAGCCTCTATTGAAAGGAGAACCCTTCATCTACTACATAAAGCAACTGTATGATGATACAATTTGAAAAGAGAAACTGAATTCAATACTCTTTTCATTTATAATATAGACAACCTTTATACATCATTAGAGGAACACTATCCCAATTATGACACTCTTATGACATGTTTCTTTTATTCTTTATCAAATTTTTTAAAATTTGATTTAGAAAATTAAATTTAACAGGGTGACATTGATCCATAAGAGTACATACGTTTCAGGTAAACATTTCTATAGCATTTGAACTGCTAATTATGTTGTAGAAGAACTAATTGAAAAATCCAGGCTCTTTCTTCAGTAAACTCTAGACTATTTTTTATATTTTACTCCCTTGACATTTTCCTCAGATCAAAGAAAAATATGAGAAAAGTAGGGAGCACTGCTTCAGTAAAATATCTCCATCAGACATATAGAATTTTATAATAGATTAAATTGCAACAGATTTTCAAGGGGTATTTAATTTTTTATTGTACTTAATTTATTGACAAAAACTTTGCTCAGCATAAAGGACCTCTGTTGGAAATCAGGAACTTCTACTTTTGACTTATATGGGGTAGCAAGGACTAGATTTCTCTACCTGCTTAAAACAAAAAAAAACAGACAAAATACATGAAAGAATGGTGTCAAACACATTGGCTATAAGGCAACAAGACAGTTATAAATAGAAAACAAAGAAGATGAGCTCTACAATTACCCTACCTTACTACTTTGAAAGACTTTTCAAGCAGCAGAGTACTACAGAGGAGCTAAAGTTCAGCTGGCCAGATTCCTGAGCTGAATGAATTAAAACTGAGATTTTGAGGAGGGCAATACGACTGGATATCATAGAACCAGAGAAAAGAAAGTTACACTAAGAGAGAACCTCAGAGATCTGCAGAGGGTCCCTTCCAGTATTCAGTTGAATAGTTTTCATTAAGCATGCATTTGAGAAAACACCCTACTAAAGAAAAAGTCATTTGAAAGGATGAGGAGAACAGTGGATGTTCCTACCTGCCAAACAACTCATAAGTCATGGGGCATTGGTTAAAGTAGAAGAGAATAATTAGTTTTAAACTAAGCACTGCTCCATATCCATCAAACAAATCACAAAAGAAAGATGCAAACATGTCAAATTGTTTCCACATGACTATATCCTAGACAAAGCTAAAAAAAAGTTATAGAAACAGAAAAAATATCCAGCACCCAACAAAGTAAAATGTACAATGACTGGCATCCAACAAGAGATAACATGCATGCAAAACATATGGTAATGAAAATAATCAACCAATACTAATGCAAAATTGACAAAATTGCTAGACTTAGCAAAGGAAAATATCAAAACAGTCATTATAGTGTCTTCTCTTTGTCAAAAGGGTAAGCAGATAATGAAAGTTACAAAAGCCTAATTGAGATTCTATGTATAAAAACTACAATGTCTAAAATGTAAAATATACTGGATGATAACATCAGATTTGGCATTGCTGAAGAAAAGATTAGTACATTTGAAGGTATAGAAGTAGAAAATATATAAAATAAAACACAAAATAAAATTTATTTTATTTTTTCCAAAGTTAGAAGTGGGGAGGCAGTCAGACTCCTGCATGTGCCTGACTGGGATCCACCCAGCAAGCCCACCAGGAAGCGATGCTCTGCCCATCTTGGCTGTTGCTCCATTGCAGCCGAAGCCATTCTGGTGCCTGAGGTAAAGGCCATGGAGTTGTCCTCAGTGCCCAGACAACTTTACTCCAATGGAGCCTTGGCTGCAAGAGAGGAAGAAAGAGACAAAGAGAAAGGAGAGGGGGAAGGTGGAGAAGCATATGGGTACTTCTCTTGTGTGCCCTGACCGGAAATCGAACCCGGGACTTTCCACTGCTGGGCCAACCAGCCAGAGAAAAATTTAGTTTAATGAAACGAATGTAAGTAAACTGTAAGAACACTTGTAAGTAACAAAAGCCCCTGAAAGAGAAGAAAGAAAATAGGGGCTAGGAAAAATATTTGAAAAGTTATGGCCAAAATTTTCAAAAATCCTACAAAAACTAAAACTAACAGATCCAAAAAGCTTTAAAAACTCCAAACATAAAAAATATGAAGAAAAAAATATCAAGTAGTGTAGGAATATACTATGTGGACATGCAGAGTTAGGGTAAATAATCAGCGGCAGAGAGGCATGCTAGGGCAAAAGTCCTGAGTGGACAAGAATCCAGGGCCACTCTGACCCATGCTAGAAACGGTAAAACAGCAAGATAAGATTCAGCAACAGAAATGTTTAGACTCTCAGAACAGAGATTAAAAGTCAGCATGTTTTTTGTCCTTTACTTCACCCCTTTTAAAACTTCCTCTGTCTGTTTTCTTGAGTTATTTGTACAGGCTAATAAATATCTGAGTAAGGCTAGGGATTGGATCTTCAGTTCTTCAGTCTGATAACCAGGGCTGTTGCCTACCCTCAGCCCCTCAGAGTATGCTATCTGGTCTCCAAGTAGTTCATTGCCACCATGACAAAATAGTATCATAATTAAACTTCATACATCTAGTGATTTTTTAAAAAATCTTAAAAGCAGCCAGAGAAAAATGGACTCATGAAGTATAAGAAAACAAAGATAAAAATGATACTATATTTCTCATTAGAAAAGGTAAAAGGAGAAAACATAAAACATCTTTAAAATACTAAAAAGAAAATATTGTCAACCTAGAATCCTATACCCAGCAAAAATATCATTTTTAAAAAGTAAAGACAAAATTTTCAGCATAAAAAATTGGAAACATTCATCACCAGCAGACTTTCAATACAAAAAAAATATATGGAAATAAATCCTCTAAGCAGATAAAATGTAAAACCAGGTAGAAATACAGATCTATTAAAAGAAGTAAATAGCACTAGACATGATAAAGACAAAAGCAGGTATCAAGTTAAACCAAGATGGCAGCAGAGTAGACAGATGCACACACTCCCAGCTCACACCACCAAACTGGATGATGAATTAAATTAGGAACAATCAGCATGAATAATCAACTTTGGATAAAAAGAACAGGTCTAAAAAACTAAGGAGCAAAAAAGAAGCCATACCGTGCCTGGTACAGAGCTCCAAGCTATGGTGGGGAGGCTCCCCTGCTTCCAGGAGTGAAGGTGGGGTGAGACTGAGAGCCCAGAAGGGCTATCTCATTACAAGGAGAAGAGCAGAAAATATCGCTCACAACCACTTGCCTGGGGATATGAGAACGAAGTGTGCTGAGAGGGCTGGCATGTCATCCAAAAGGAAAGTGGGAAGAGAGAGACAGACGGTGGCAGGCAAAGGAATGCATGGGATGACCTAAGAAGCTGACTCATCCAGTGCAGAGGCGGCTATAGCTGGGGGAGGGGTTGAACCCTCAACAAAGCACAAGCCTAAAGTGGTTCTGGGTGAGCCACATCCAGAAATCTCTCCAGCTCCAATCAGAGCAACAAGATGCAGCTGAAAACAGGAAGCGGGGAGGAGGGGCAGTAACTCGGGTCTTCATGGAGATCTGAGATACACCTCCCCCTACTGAAACAGAGAAAGCACCCTGCCCTAGAGAGAAGCTGGCAAATGAGGCCTTCAGAGTCTCAGGTTACACCCACTGCATTCCTGGATACAGCTTCAAATAAACCTCCTGCTGAGATCAGTAAACAAGATTACCACCGAGTTAAGAAAACTGAGAAGAAAACAAACAAATCAAGACTTCAAAGGTAAGGAAATCACAGCTGGAAGAAGCCTACAAGTCATACAGACTAATGAGTAGGCAGAGAAGCATAAGTCATATGCTTCAACAAGATAAATCCCCTGAAAACGTCTTGGACAAATTAAAAGTAAGCAAATCTCCAGATGCAAAGTATAAAATAATGATTTTTAAGATGCTTACAGATCCCAAAGCTACAATAGATGAACTTAATGAACACTTCAATAAAAAAATTGAAAGTATCAAAAAAACCCATGAAAATCATAAAGAAGAACTAGACAGTAATGACAACACAATATCAGAAATGAAGACTACACTGGAAGGAATTAAAAGCAGGCTGGATGAAGCTGAGGATAAAATCAGCGATTTAAAGGATAAAATAAGTGAAAGCACAGAAGCAGAGCAGCAAAAAGAAAAGAGAATGAAAAAAATCTGAGGAAACTATAAAAGAGCTCTGTGACAACCTAAAGAGAAACAACATCTGCATCATAGGGGTTCCTGAAGAAGAAGAAAAAGAACAAGGGATAGAGACCCTTTTCAATGAAATCACAGCTGAAAACTTCCCTAAATTGATGCAGGAAAAAGTCACACAAGTTCAAGAAGCACAGAGAATTCCATTAAAGAGAAATCCAAAAATATCTATAACAAGACACATCATAATTAAAATACCAAAGCTGGGAGATAAAGAGAAAATATTAAAAGCTGCTGGAGAAAAAAAAAACCTATCACCTACAAAAAAGCCCCCATAAGGATGACATCTGAATATCAACAGAAACACTTGAGGCTAGAATAGAATGGCAAGACATATTCAAAGTAATGCAGATCAAGAGACTACAACCAAGACTTCTTAATCCAGCAAGGCTATCGTTTAAAATTGAAGGAGAAATAAAAAGCTTCCCAGACAAAAAAAAAAAACCCTCAAAGAATTCATTACAACCAAACCAATGCTGCAAGAAATATTAAGGGGACTGTTGTAAACAGAACAAAGGAGGACAATAGTAAAAGAAGAATATAATTTTAAAGAATAAAATGGCAAAAAAACAACTACATATTAATAATAACCTTAAATGTAAATGGATTAAATGCTCTAATCAAAAGACATAGGGTAGCTTAATGGATAAGAAAACAGAACCCGTACATATGCTGTCTACAGGAGACACACCTCAAAACAAAAGATAAACATAGACTGAAAGTAAAAGTATAGAAAAAATATTTCATGCAAATGGAAATGAAAAAAAAGCTGGGGTAGCAATACTTATATCTGACGAAATAGACTTTAAAACAAAGACTATATTGTGACGTCACGGAAATGGCGCCATGAGAAGCGAGTCCGACAGCTCTCCCCTAAATCACAACAAATTTATCAACTAGAAACAGAAAAATTTATCCTCGGAGCATTCGGGAGTTCCACACAAACTGAAAGCAAAAGGATTGTTATCACCTGAATCTGAGAGACGAGGGTGTGGAGGAAACTACCGCAGCGACGCTCATTCAAGCCGCCAGGGAGTGCGCCTGTGGTGAGTCAGCCCATATACTTGGGAACCGCAAGCCGCCGCGAGCCCCCCCCCCCCCGCGAGCTGCCGCGAACCCCCGCAAACCGCCACCGCGAACCGCCACCGCGAGCGGCCGCCATGAGCCGCCGCGCGCGCCCGGTCCGGTTGAGCACCGCTGACGTTCCCAGCGGCCCGCTCACTGCGAGTGGGGGTCGCCGGCCACCGGAGCCCGGAGCGCCCCATTCGCGCGCGTGCCTTGGGCATTCCACGCGCCCAGGGCACCCTACTGGCCCGCACACCCAGGGGGCTCCATTATCCTGCGCCTGGTGCGGTCCAGCCGCCAGCGGCGGGGCGAGCGGGAGAGGCTTGGGAGATTCTCTCCGTGGGCGGGGCACCTCACCCAGCCATTAAAGCTAACAATCAAGCGTTGGGGGAAGGGCGAGCGCAGGCAGCCTAAAATTCCTTCAGAAACACAGCTGCGACCCAATTACTGAAATTAGCTTAACCCATAAAATCTGCGCACCCTCGGTTCTAATTGATAAGATCTCTCTCAGTTCAGCGATCCAAGACAAGAGACGTGATATTTTTTAGTGCCTCTCGCTAAAGGGACGGGGGCAACTTCTGATTGATAGAGCCTCCATATTCAGGGATAAACGCTAACAAGAAGGACTTGGCAGATAATAAGGTCTATACTACACTAGTCGTAAGCAGAGACTAGTGCCTCTTCTTCCCTGCAAAAACAGGCTACAAAGTGTGGAAAGCCTGGGTTAAGAGGTCCAACTAAATGATAGGCGCTGAACAGTCACCTTGACAACAATTGACTCCCACCCCCGCCTGATTACACTGGAGGCCCTGACTCTCAGAGCCTTTCCCAAAGCCTTGCACTGAGTGGGGATAGAGTGGGGATTTCCCAGCTCCTTGAGCCTCTTACTCCCCAGGCAGAAGCAGTTGCAGCCTTATAGCTGGATCACCAGGCTGCTAATTCAGAAAGGGGGGACTAGGAGAGAGAATCCAGGAAAGCAAACTCTCTCATCGTTGGACCCTGCAAACGCCAACAAGCCTTTACTTCCAGCAAGACTAAACCCAATTATATGACATTGCCATGGAATCCCATCAACTGCAAATCCCTACCTAAGAGTGACACAGGGGCAGAGCCTGGGGTACAGAGTCACCGACTAGGAAGAGGGAGAGAAAAGAAAAAGGAAGAAGTTAACCTCTCAAAATCAAGAAAAACCCACAGACTTTACAACTTGATCCACTAATTTTTTTTTTGTTGTTGTTGTTGTTTGTTTCTTCTATCTTTTTGCCTTTATTTCCTCCACCTCGGTCCTTCTATTCTCTGCCCATCTTATGCTTCCCCTTTCTTGAACTACACTACCCATGAGTGTTGCATTTTATTTTTCTTCTTCATCCTCACCCTCCTTTAAGGTTATACTCCAAAACACTTAACTCTCACTCTCTTCTCTTTTGTTTTTTTTTGTCTTGCTTTATTTTGTTTTTTTCTCCTCCTATTTTATTTCTTCCTTCGTTTTTCTCTTTTTCTTATTTTTTCCTTTCTATTCGTTTTTTCTTTTCTCATTTTACTTTCCTCCCATATAATCCTCAATCACGAACAAATTAGTTAATTTGGGACTCAAGGCTTTTTTTTGGCTTTATTTCTCTTTTTTGCTTTTGTTTTTATTTTTTTTTCTCTTGTTTGTTTATTTTTGTGGCATTTTGGGTCCTCCCAACCCAAGGTCTCCATTGTATTTAGTCTTCGCTCCACTTAATACAACAGATTTTTACTTATTATTTTTATTTTTTCTTCTTTATTATTCTTTTTTGATCCTTTTTTCTGATTCCCTCTTATCCCTCTCACTATATCTCTTAGTTGACCATCACATACAAGCAAATCATCTTATGCTTGTCTAAGATTTTCTTCCTTTTTTTTTTTTTTTTTTTTTGCATTTAGTAGGTCCCTACTCCCTTTTTTTGCCCCTTGAACTCTTCACCCCAAATCAGGCCCTCCATTATAGGCACGATATTTCCCTGAGGAGGGGAGAGGAGGGAAAGAGAAGAGAGAAAAAAAAAGGGGGAAATAATAAATTATTACTGTTTTTTTTTGTGGGGTGTTTTACCCTTTTTTTTTTTTTCTTTTTACTCTTTATTAATTCTAATTAGTGCTATCAATAAGACCACCCTCAGATGCCGATAAGAAAGAGGAAATCGAATATTATGGACACAAAAGAAAGAGAGGTAACACAAAGAGATGTGGAAAAATCTATGGAGAAAAGACTTAACATATTGGAAGCCTTGGAGCTAAATGACAGAGAATTTAAAATAGAAATCTTAAAAATACTCAGAGATATACAAGAAAACACAGAAAGGCAATATAGGGAGATCAGAAAACAACTCAATGAACACAAAGAATATATTACCAAGGAAATTGAAACTATAAAAACAAATCAAACAGAAATGAAAAACTCAATTCACGAGCTGAAAAACGAGGTAACAAGCTTAGCTAACAGAACAGCCCAGATTGAAGATAGGATTAGTGAAATAGAAGACAAACAACTTGAGGCACAACAGAGAGAAGAAAGAGACTCAAAAATAATAAAAAATGAGAAAGCCCTACAGGAATTGTCTGACTCCATCAGAAAGAATAACATAAGAATAATAGGTATATCAGAGGGAGAAGAGAAAGAAAATGGAATGGAGAATATACTCAAACAAATAATAGACGAGAACTTCCCAAGCCTGTGGAAGGAACTAAAGCCTCAAATTCAAGAAGCAAACAGAACACCAAGTTTTCTTAACCCCAACAAACCCACTCCAAGGCACATCATAATAAAGATGACACAAACCAATGACAAAGAAAAAATTCTCAAGGCAGCCAGGGAAAAGAAGAGTACAACATATAAAGGAAGGCCTATTAGATTATCATCAGATTTCTCAGCAGAAACTCTACAAGCTAGAAGAGAGTGGACCCCAATATTTAAAGCCCTGAAAGAGAGGAACTTTCAGCCAAGAATACTATACCCATCAAAGCTATCCTTCAAGTATGAAGGAGATATAAAAACATTCACAAATACAGAAAAGATGAGAGAATTTATCAACAGAAAGCCCCCACTCCAGGAAATACTAAGGGGGGTTTTCCAACCAGATTCAAAGAACAAAAGAAAACAACACCACAAGTAACAGCTCCACCAAGAACACAATAAAACCAAACTTAAACTGTGACAACAAAGGAAAAAAAGGGGGGAGAGGATGGAGATTAACAGTAGCAAAGGATGATGAAGTGCAGAAATACTTATAAGATAGGGTACTACAATGAATATGGTAGGTACCCTTTTATTACTTAATGGTAACCACCCTTAAAAAAACCACCACAAAAACACTTGACTTAAAAAAGGTAGCAACAGAGGAAAGAAGTATGGAACACAAACAAACAAAAACAAATGATAGAAAAACAAAAGAGAAGAATCAAACTAGATACAAAACTAACAGAAAGCAATTTATAAAATGGCAGTAGGGAACCCACAAGTGTCAATAATTACACTAAATGTAAATGGATTAAACTTACCAATAAAAAGACACAGAGTAGCAGAATGGATTAAAAAAGAAAATCCAACTATATGCTGCCTACAAGAAACACATCTAAGCAACAAGGATAAAAACAAATTCAAAGTGAAAGGCTGGAAAACAATACTCCAAGCAAACAACACCCAAAAAAAAGCAGGTGTAGCAATACTCATATCTAATAATGCTGACTACAAGACAGAAAAAGTACTCAGAGACAAAAATGGTCATTTCATAATGATTAAGGGGAAGTTGAATCAAGAAGACATAGCAATCCTTAATATATATGCACCAAACCAAGGAGCACCAAAATATATAAGACAGTTACTTATTGACCTTAAAACAAAAACTAACAAAAATACAATCATACTTGGAGACCTCAATACACCGCTGACGGCTCTAGATCGGTCATCCAAACAGAGAATCAATAAAGATATAGTGGCCTTAAACGAAATACTAGAACACCTGGATATGATAGACATCTACAGGACACTTCATCCCAAAGCGACAGAGTATACATTTTTCCCTAGTGTACATGGAACATTCTCAAGAATTGACCATATGTTGGGCCACAAAGACAATATCAGCAAATTTAGAAAAATTGAAATTGTACCAAGCATATTTTCTGATCATAAAGCCTTGAAACTAGAATTCAACTGCAAAAAAGAGGGGGAAAAACCCACAAAAATGTGGAAACTAAACAACATACTTCTAAAAAATGAATGGGTCAAAGAAGAAATAAGTGCAGAAATCAAAAGATATATACAGACTAATGAAAATGAAAATACGACATATCAGAATCTCTGGGATGCAGCAAAAGCAGTAATAAGAGGAAAGTTCATATCACTTCAGGCCTATATGAACAAACAAGAGAGAGCCGAAGTAAACCACTTAACTTCACACCTTAAGGAACTAGAAAAAGAAGAACAAAGACAACCCAAAACCAGCCGAAGAAAGGAGATAATAAAAATCAGAGCAGAAATAAATGAAATAGAGAACAGAAAAACTATAGAAAAAATCAATAAAACAAGGAGCTGGTTCTTTGAAAAGATTAACAAAATTGACAAACCCTTGGCAAGACTCACCAAGGAAAAAAGACACAGGACTCAAATAAATAAAATCCAAAATGAAAGAGGAGAGATCACCACAGACATCATAGAAATACAAAGAATTATTGTAGAATACTATGTAAAATTATATGCCACCAAATACAACAATCTAGAAGAAATGGATAAATTCCTAGAACAATACAACCTTCCTAGACTGAGTCAAGAAGCAGAAAGCCTAAACAGACCAATCAGCAGGGAGGAAATAGAAAAAACTATTAAAAATCTCCCCAAAAATAAAAGTCCAGGCCCAGACGGTTATACTAGTGAATTCTATCAAACATTCAAAGAAGACTTGGTTCCTATTCTACTCAAAGTCTTCCAAAAAATTGAAGAAGAAGCAATACTTCCAAACACATTTTATGAGGCCAACATAACCCTCATACCAAAACCTGGCAAGGATGGCACAAAGAAAGAAAACTACAGACCAATATCTCTAATGAATACAAATGCTAAAATACTAAACAAAATACTGGCAAACCGAATACAACAACATATTAAAAAAATAATACATCATGATCAAGTGGGATTCATCCCAGAATCTCAAGGATGGTTCAACATACGCAAGACGGTTAACGTAATACACCATATCAACAAAACAAAGAACAAAAACCACATGATCTTATCAATAGATGCAGAAAAGGCTTTTGATAAAATACAACACAATTTTATGTTTAAGACTCTCAACAAAATGGGTATAGAAGGAAAATATCTCAACATGATAAAGGCCATATATGATAAACCATCAGCCAACATCCTATTAAACGGCATAAAACTGAGGACTTTCTACCTTAAATCAGGAACAAGACAGGGTTGTCCACTCTCTCCACTCTTATTCAACGTGGTGCTAGAAGTTCTGGCCAGAGCAATCAGACAAGACAAAGAAATAAAAGGCATCCATATCGGAAAAGAAGAAGTAAAGCTATCACTTTTTGCTGATGATATGATCCTATACATCGAAAACCCGAAGGACTCCACAAAAAGATTATTAGAAACAATAAACCAATATAGTAAGGTCGCAGGATACAAAATTAACATACAAAAGTCCATAGCCTTTCTATATGCCAACAATGAAATATTAGAAAACGAACTCAAAAAAATAATCCCCTTCACGATTGCAACAAAAAAAATAAAATACCTAGGAATAAACATAACAAAGAACGTAAAGGACCTATATAATGAAAATTACAAAGCATTGTTAAGGGAAATCGAAAAAGATACAATGAGATGGAAAAATATTCCTTGTTCTTGGATAGGAAGAATAAATATAATCAAAATGGCCATATTACCCAAAGCAATATACAAAT
This sequence comes from Saccopteryx bilineata, assembly GCF_036850765.1. NCBI lineage: Eukaryota > Metazoa > Chordata > Mammalia > Chiroptera > Emballonuridae > Saccopteryx > Saccopteryx bilineata. The sequence goes on from NC_089492.1 coordinate 31,843,669, forward strand.
TTAATGCAATTCCCATCAAAATCCCTATGAGATTTTTTAAAGAAATGGAACAAAAAATCATCAGATTTATATGGAACTATAAAAAACCCCGAATAGCCAAAACAATCCTAAGGAAAAAGAATGAAGCTGGGGGCATTACAATACCTGACTTTAAACTTTATTATAGGGCCACGAGAATCAAAACAGCATGGTATTGGCAAAAAAATAGACACTCAGACCAATGGAACAGAATAGAAAGCCCAGAAATAAAACCACATATATATGGTCAAATAATCTTTGATAAAGGGGCCAACAACACACAATGGAGAAAAGAAAGCCTCTTCAACAAATGGTGTTGGGAAAACTGGAAAGCCACATGCAAAAGAATGAAACTCGACTACAGCCTGTCCCCGTGTACTAAAATTAATTCAAAATGGATCAAAGACCTAAATATAAGACCTGAAACAATAAAGTACATAGAAGAAGACATAGGTACTAAAATCATGGACCTGGGTTTTAAAGAACATTTTATGAACTTGACTCCAATGGCAAGAGAAGTGAAGGCAAAGATAAATGAATGGGACTACATCAGAATTAAAAGTTTTTGCTCAGCAAGAGAAACTGATATCAAAATAAACAGACAGCCAACTATATGGGAACTGATATTTTCAAACGACAGCTCAGATAAGGGCCTAATATCCAAAATTTACAAAGAACTCATAAAACTCAACAACAAACAAACAAACAATCCAATAAAAAAATGGGAAGAGGACATGAACAGACACTTCTCCCAGGAAGAGATACAAATGGCCAACAGATATATGAAAAGATGCTCAGCTTCATTAGTTATTAGAGAAATGCAAATCAAAACTACAATGAGATACCATCTCACTCCTGTTAGATTAGCTATTATCAACAAGACGGGTAATAGCAAATGTTGGAGAGGCTGTGGAGAAAAAGGAACCCTCATTCACTGTTGGTGGGACTGTAAAGTAGTACAACCATTATGGAGGAAAGTATGGTGGTTCCTCAAAAAACTGCAAATAGAACTACCTTATGACCCAGCAATCCCTCTACTGGGTATATACCCCAAAACCTCAGAAACATTGATACGTGAAGACACATGTAGCCCCATGTTCATTGCAGCACTGTTCACAGTGGCCAAGACATGGAAACAACCAAAAAGCCCTTCAATAGAAGACTGGATAAAGAAGATGTGGCACATATACACTATAGAATACTACTCAGCCATAAGAAATGATGACATCAGATCATTTACAGCAAAATGGTGGGATCTTGATAACATTATAAGGAGTGAAATAAGCAAATCAGAAAAAAACAAGAACTACATGATTCCATACATTGGTGGAACATAAAAATGAGACTAAGAGTCATGGACAAGAGTGTGGTGGTTACCAAGGATGGGGGGGGAGGGAGGACATGGGAGGGAGGGAGGGAGAGAGTTAGGGGGAGGGGGAGGGGCACAGAGAACTAGATAGAGGGTGACGGAGGACAATCTGACTTTGGGCGAGGGGTTTGCAACATAATTTGATGACAAAATAACCTAGACATGTTTTCTTTGAATATATGTACCCTGATTTATTAATGTCATCCCATTACCATTAATAAAAATTTATTAAAAAAAAAAACAAAGACTATAATAAGGAATTAAGAAGATCACAACATAATGATAAAGGGAGCAATTCAACAGGAAGAGATAACCATTATAAATATATATGCACCTAATACAGGAGCACCTAAATATAATATATAAAGCAGATTTTGATGGACATAAAGAGAGAAATCAACAGCAATACTATAATAGTAGGGGAATTCAATACACCACGAACATCAGTGGATAGATCCTGAAGAAAGAAAATTAACAAAGAAACAACAGAATTAAGGGATACACTATCAACTGCATTTAGTAGATATCTTCAAAACCTTTCACCCTCAAGCAGCAAAATATACATTATTTTCAAGTCCTGATGGTACATTCTCTAGATATAGAACACATATTAGGGCATAAAACCAGTCTCAACAAATTTAATAAGATTAAAACCATATTAAGCATCTTCTCTGACAACAATGGCATGAAACTAGAAATCAACTACAACAGAAAAACTGAAAAACACTCAAACATTTAAAAACTAAACAGCATGTTATTAAACAACAACTGAGTCAACAATAAGACCAAGGAAGAAATAAAAAATTTCCTTGAAACAAATGAAAATGAGCATACAAAAACTCAAAGTCTGAGGGACACAGCAAAAGCAGTCCTAAGAGGGAAGTTCGTAGCATTATAGGCATACCTTAAGAAGCTAGAAAAAGCTAAAAAAAACCCAACTTAATCCTGCAACTAAAAAAACTAGAAAAAAACCAGCAAGTAAAGCATAGAGGAAGTAGAAAGGAAATAATAAAGATCAGAGCAGAAAAAAAATGACAGAGAGACTAAAAAAACAATAGAGGATCAATAAAACCAAGAGCTGGTTCTTTGAAAGAGTAAAGAAGATTGATGAACCCTCAGTCAGACTCACCATGAAAAAAAAAAGAAAAAACTTAAGTAAATAAAATTAGAAATGAGGGTAGAGAAGTAACAACAAACACAGCAGAAATACAAAGAATTGTAAGAAAATACAGTGTGTCCGTAAAATCATGGTGCACTTTTGACTGGTCACAGGAAAGCAACAAAAAGATGACAGAAATGTGAAATCTGCACCAAATAAAAGGAAAACTATCCCAGTTTCATACCTACTCAGTGCAGTTTGATGTGGGCTCATACACAGATTTTTTTTTTCCTGAAGCTGGAAACGGGGATAGACAGTCAGACAGACTCCCGCATGCGCCAGACCAGGATCCACCCGGCACGCCCACCAGGGGGCGATGCTCTGTCCACCAGGGGCCGATGCTCTGCCCCTCTGGGGCGTCGCTCTGTCGTGACCAGAGCCACTCTAGCGCCTGGGGCAGAGGCCAAGGCGCCATCCCCAGCGCCCAGGCCATCTTTGCTCCGATGGAGCCCCGCTGTGGGAGGGGAAGAGAGAGACAAAGAGGAAGGAGAGGGGGAGGGGTGGAGAAGCAGATGGGTGCTTCTCCTGTGTGCCCTGGCTGGGAATCGAACCCGGGTCCCCCACACGCCAGGCCGATGCTCTACCACTGAGCCAACCGGCCAGGGCCCATACACAGATTTTTTAGGACTCCTTAGGTACCTATCTTGTATAGCCTCTACAGACTCGTCACTGACTGATGGCCTACCAGAACAAGGTTTCTCCACCAAACTGCTAGTTTCCTTCAACTGCTTATCCCACTGAGTAATGTTATTCCTATGTGGTGGCGCTCTATTATAAATGCGCTAATATTCACGTTCCACTTTGGTCACAGATTTGAATTTAGCAAGCCACAGAACACACTGAACTTTCCTCTGTACCGTCCACATCTCAACTGGCATGGCCGTGGGCTGCTCCGCTGTATACACAGTGTTATGTCATCATCTGTTCATGTGCACATGCTGCCACATCATCCTACAGAAACTGGGAGGGTATTGCTTTTATTTCGTGCAGATATCACATTTCTATCATCTTTTGTTGCTTTCCTGTGACTGGTCAAAAGTGCACCATGACTTTACGGACACACTGTACTATGAAAAACTGTATGCCAAAAAAATTAGACAACCTAGATGAAATGGACAAATTCCTTCAAAAATGTAATCTTTCAAAAATCAATCTGGAAGAATCAAAAAACCTAAATAGACCAATTACAACAAATGAGATAGAAACAGGTTATCAATAAACTCCCAACAAACCAAAAACTGGACCAGATGGCTTCATAGGCAAATTTTACCCAATATTCAAAGAAGAACTATCACCTGTCATTCTCAAGTTATTTCAAAAAATTCAACAGGAGGGAAAACTTACAAGCTCCTTTTCTGAGGCGAGCATAATTCTGATTCCAAAACCAGGCAAACACAACACAAAGAAAGAAAACTATAGGCCAATATCCCTGATGAATTTAGATGCTAAAATTCTCAACAAAATATTAGCAAACCAGATACAGCAATACATGAAAAAAATCATACACCATGATCAAGTGAGATTTATTTTTGGGCTGCAGGGCTGGTACAATATTTGCAAATCAATCAATGTGATTCATCACATAAACAAAAGGAAGAACAAAAACCACATAATAATATCAATAGATACAGGAAAAGCATTTGATAAAATCCAGCACCCATTTATGATCAAAACTCTCAGCAAAGTAGGAATACACAGGACATACCTCAACATGATAAAGGCCATCTATGACAGGCCCACATCTAATATCACAGTCATTGGGCAAAAGTTAAAAGTAACCCCCTTAAGATCAGGAACAAGGTAGGGGTGCCCTCTTTCACCACTCTTCTTCAATATACTTCTGGAAGTCCTAGCCACAACAATCAGACAAGAAGAAGAAATAAAAGGCATCCAAATTGGAAAAGAAGAAGTAAAACTATCATTATTTGCTGATGATATGTTACTGTACATAGAAAAACCTCAAGTTGCAGTCAAAAAACTACTGAACCTCATAAATAAATTCATCAAGGTGGCAGGATATAAAATTAGTACTCAGAAATCAGTGCCATTTCTATACACCAACAACGATCTGTCTGAAAGAGAAATTAAGAAAACAATCCCCTTCACTATTGCAACAACAACAAAAAAAAATACCTGGGAGTAAATTTAACCAAGGAGGTTAAAGACTTGTACTCAAAAAATTATAAAACATTGACAAAAGAAATCAAGGAAGATACAAACAAGTGGAAGCATATACCCTGTTCATGGCTAGGAAGAATAAATATCATTAAAATGTCCATATTACCCAAAGCAATTTATAAATTCAATGCAATTGCTATTAAAATACCAAGGACATACTTCAAAGATATAGAACACATATTCAAGAAAATCATATGGAACCAAAAAACACAAATAGCCTCAGAAATCTTCAAAAAGAAGAATAAAGTGGGTGGCATTACACTTCCGGACATCAAGGCCATTGTACTCAAAACAGCTTGGTACTGGCATAAGAACAGACATATAGATCAATGGAACAGAACAGAGAACCCAGAGATAATCCCGCACCTTTATGGACAATTGATATTTGACAAGGGTGGTGATAGCATACAGTGGAGTAAAGACAGTCTATTTAACAAATGGTGTTGGGAAAATTGGTCAGCTACCTGCAAAAAAATGAAACTAGACCACCAACTCACATCATTCACAAAAATAACTAAAATGAATAAAAGACTTAAATGTAAGCCATAAAACCATAAGCATCCTAGAGGAAAACATAGGCAATAAGCTCTCCAGCATCACTTGCAGCAATATATTTACTGATTTATCTCCACACTCAAGGGAAATAAAGGACAGGATAAACAAATCGGACTATATCAAACTAAAAAGATTTTGCACAGCTAAAGACAATATGAACAAAATAAAAAGGCAAACCACACAATGGAAGAACGTATTAGACAATACATCTGATAAGGGGTTAATAACCAAAATTTATAAAGCACTTGTAAAACTCAACACCAGGAAAATAAACAGTCCAATCAAAAAAATGGGCAAAAGAGATGAATAGACACATCTCCAAAGAGGACATACAGATGGCCAATAGGCATATGAAAAAATGCTCAACATCACTAATCATTAGATAATGCAAATTAAAACCACAATGAGATATCACTTCACACCAGTCAGAATGGTGCTCATCAACAAAACAACACCGAGTAAGCACTGGCAAGTACGTGGAGAAAAGGAAACCCTCCTGCACTGCTGGTGGGAATGCAGACTGGTGCAGCCACCGTGGAAAACAGTATAGAGATTCTTCAAAAACTTAAAAATCAAACCTGGCCTTTTGACCAAGCCATTCCACTTTTAGGAATATACTCCAAAAATATCATAGCACAGTTTGAAAAGGAGAAATGAACCCCCATGTTTATGGCAGCATTGTTTACAATAGCCAAGATCTGGAAACATCCCAAGTGTCCATTAGAGGATGGTTGGATTGAAAGCTGTGGTACATATACACAATGGAATACTATGGGGCCATGAAAAAGAAGAAAATATTATATTTTGCAACAACATAGATGGATATGGAAACTATTATGTTAAATGAAACAAGCCAGGTAGAGAAAAAAAATCATATGACTTCACTTATATGAGGAATCCGACAAACAATATGAACTGAGGAGCAGAATAGAGACAGAGGCAGATCAAAGGATCCAGAAGGAAAACCGATAGAGTGAAGGGGGATGATAGGGTGATAGGATGGGATGAGAGCAGAAAAGCAAATAAATCCTGAGGGAAGGGGGGAGGGTGTTACAGGGAGGGAGCCAAGGGATGTACTGGGGAACACATGTGACATTAGAATCTATGTAAACACAATAAATTAATTTTAAAAAGCAAGTATCTACTATTTCTGTTATGCTATAGTACTCCTTAAAAGATAAAAATTTTAAACAAAAAGATAAAAATGAGAGGTTTATAAAGTATGTAAAAGTAATATATATGAAACCAATATCATGAAGTACAAGGGGAGAGAGATAGAGTGCATGATTGTAATATTCTTACATTATGTATAGAGTATATTGGTATTATGGTATAATGTCAGTTAAGGTTGACTATGATGATTTAAAGATGTACAGTATAAACTTTGGAAAATTAATAAAATAACAAAAAATTATACCTAATGAGCCAACAAAGTAATAAAATACAAAATAAATGTAAAAAGTAAATCCAATGATGTCAGAGTAATGGTAGCATGAGAGACACTCCCAATCTGTCCTCTTGAAATTTCACCAAATTGCACAGCTATAACACAGCAAAAAAACCCCAGCTGGGCTCACAGGCATGTATGAAAGATCTGCACACCAAGTGGACTAACGGTAAGAAAAGCTTAGAAGGGGAGTGAAAGATAAAATATATTTGCAGTTGTCTTCAAAGAGAGGAGAGTACCAGACTGTCCAGGATTTCATCCACTGGGGCAACAGAGAGGTGGGAAGCCCAAGTGATTAGGTCTCCTTCTGCCGAAGGAGCAGTGTGATTGAGGAGCAGAGAGGGAGATGCTAAACTGAAGTGGCAGCAGAACAAGGGGTCACACAAGCAGTGTTCCCATAGTCTGCCCACAGCCCACTCTCATGCAAAGACGGAGAACACCAAAGTGTGGCCCTCCCAGCCTACCAGATCACACTTCCTTCACCTCACAAGGTATGGAGAGGAGCAAAGAGAGACCCCACAGTTAACTCTCCAGAGCCACACTCTCCACCAAAGAACAGAGGTGCTCCGCATCTGGTCACCTGGTTTGCTGAGATGTGGGGAGGAGCACCTGGAGGCCTAAGATCACCATTGCTAAAGCCATAAAGCCCTCACAACACACCCCACCCAACAACACAAATGCAGCCCTGCCAACATCATTGCAAAAGCAACATCTCAGCAGAAGTGAGCCCAGGATTTCACAGAGCTTAAATTTGTAATACAGACCCACCAACTGGAAAGAAACAGAACAACCTTTCAAAATTGAATTTTTAATTTTTTTTCACATTTTAATTTCATTTTCTTTAACATTTATATTTTTATTCTAATTTTTTGTATAGGTGTTTTGTTTAATCTTTTGGGGGGTTTTTTGCTCTTTGTTTTTTTTTTTGGTTTTTCTTCTTGGTCATTATCTTATTAATTATATATTTTTCATTTTTTCCATTTTTCTTTTAAATAATCTGTGACAACAATAGCATAAAAAGGGAGAAGATAAGATCTGCAGTAGCAAAGGAGCATGGGCACATAAGACAAAGGACTTTTGCAAATATAAAAATTTTTATCTTAACCTAATGGTAACCACCCATGAAAAAGCCACTACTGACAAACATAACTTAAAAAAAGAAGAAATGGGGGAAAGAAATATGAAATACCACCAGACAAAAACAACTGAGAGAAACACAGAAGCAAAAAATCAAACAAGATGCAGAGCTCCCAGAAAATAGAACATAAAATGGCTATAGGAAATAACAACTGTCAATAATTACCCTAAATGTAAATGGACTGAACTCACCAATAAAGAAGCATAGAGTAGCAGATTGGACAAAAAAAAAAATCTAACCATATGCTGCCTTCAAGAGACACATTTAAGATACAAGGACAAAAATAGAATCAAAGTGAAAGGTTGGAAAACAATTCTCCAAAAAATAATACCCAAAGAAAATAAAATGTAGCCATACTAATATTTGACAATGCTGACTTCAAGACAACGAAGGTAAGCAGAGACAAAGATGAATATTTTATAATGATAAGGGGACACACTGTATCAAGAAGACATAACACTTATTAATATATATGCACCAAATCACAGAGCACCGAAATATATTAGATATTTACTACCTGTTCTAAAAACAGAAACAGACAAAAACACAATCATAGTTGGAGATCTCAACACACCATTGATGGCTTTAGATAGATCATCCAAACAGAAAATCAATAAAGAAATATATGCCATAAACGACACACTACACCACATGAACATAATAGACATTTATAGAAATTTCATCCCAGAACATCAGATTATATATATATATTCTTTCCCAATGTTCATGGAACATTATCAAAGATAGATCATATGTTGGACCACAAAACTATTGAATAAAATCAACAAATTCAAGAAGATTGAAATTATACCAAGCATATTATCTGACCATAAAACTTTGAAATTAGAATTCAACTGGAAGTAAAGAAACACAAATGTGGAAATCAAACAACATACTTCTAAAAAATGGTTGTGTCAAAGAAGAAATAAAAGCAGAGATCAAAAGCTATATACAGACTAATGTCAATGAAAACATGACATATCAAAATTTCTAGGATGCAGCAAAAGCAGTAATAAGAGAGAAGTTTATGTCGTTACAGGCTTATATCAAGAAATAAGAAAGATTCCAAGTAAATAACCTAATGTTCCATTTTTAAAAAACTAGAAAAAAAAAGAACAAAAGCAATCCAAAGTCAGCAGAAGAAAGAAAATAGTAAAAATTAGAGCAGAACTAAATGAAATAGATAGAAAAACTTATAGAAAAAAATTCATACAACAAAGAGCTGGTTCTTCAAAAAGATCAATAAAATTGACAAACCCCTGGCTAGACTCACTAAGGAAAAAAGAAAACAGACTCAAATAAACAAAATCCAAAATGAAAGAGAAAAATTACAAGACATCATAGATACACAAAGGATCATAGTAGAATACTATGAAAGATTATATGCCACAAATTCTAGAAGAAATGCATAAGTTCCTAGAACTATACAATTTTCCTACACTGCATCACAAAAAACTAGAAAACCTAAATAGAAAAAAACTAGAAAATCATAAGCAGGAGAAAAACACAAACAACTATCCAAAATCTCCCCAAAAATAAAAATCCAGGACCAGATGGCTACAGTAGTGAATTCTACAAAACATTCAAGAAAGATTTCATACCCATCCTTCTCAAAGTCTTACAAAAAAAATAAGAAGAAGCAATACTCCCTAACACAATTTATGAGTCCAACATAACCCTGGTACTAAAACCTGGCAAGGACAACACAAAAAAGAAAACTACACACCAATATCTTTAAGGAACACAGATGCAAAAATCCTAAACAAAATACTAATATAGCAAATACAACACATTAAAAAATAATACATCACAAACAAGTGAGATTCGTTCCAGAAGAAAAAGAATGATTCAACATACATAAATCGATCAACTTAATACATCATTTCAACAAAACAAAGCACAAAAATTATATGATCCTATCTAGAGATGCAGAAAGGACATTCAATAAAATACAACATCCACTTATGTTTAAAACACTCAATAAAATGAGTATAGGAAAAAAGTACCTCAACATAATCTAAGGCCATATATGACAAACCATCATATATGTTTATTCAGGCTTTGGATAGAGAAAGTGAATGCTTTCAACATATTATTTCTGCTTTTCCTGCCTTGTCTTTCGAGAAGATAAAAGCAGGTGTATTCGATGGACCTCAAATTCGAACCCTCATACGTGATGAAGAATTTGCCAGGAAGATGAATAAGGAGGAGAAAACAGCATGACAGTCTTTTGTGTCAATTACAGAGAACTTCCTTGGCAACAAAAAAACAATACTATGAACTTCTGGTTCAAAGGATGCTGTTGGCTTTCTGTGACATTTGATGTAACATGAGTGTTAAGATTCAATTCTTGAACAGTCACCTTGATAAGTTTCCCGAAAATCTTGGTGCTGTTAGTGATGAGCAGACTACTACTGGAGCATCAAACGAGATTATCCTCAATAAGTACACAAACACAAGAACTACAAACGCAAATTTTTGCCTGAATAGAATTTAAATAAGTTTTGCGCAAATTTTATGATTAAAATAAGTGTTTTAATATGTTCTATTTTGAAATTATAGACAAATTCTGATGCAATCATATCTTTTAGTTTATTAGTGTATTTACTGCATTATATAAGTGATTATATTTTCACAAAGATGATGCCCAAGAAGACATTCTACTTCATTATGTTAAACTAAATGTTAAAAATTTTTACACTAAAATGAAAACCTAAAATCTTGAATTGCAAAAAAATTGTAGCTTACAGAGAAAAGCTAATGTCAGATTTGAGATCAGGACACTCGAATTAGGTAAGAACAAGTGTTTTTGTGGATGCGACAAAAATTTTGTTTCCCAGTGTTATCAACAAGACAGAAAATAACAAGTGTTGGAGAGGTTGTGGAGGAAAGGGACCCTCATTTACTGCTGGTGGGAATGTAAGCCAGTACAGCCATTATGGAAGAAAGTATGGTGGTTCCTCAAAAAATTAAGAAAAGAACTACCACACGACCCAGCAATCCCTCTACTGGTTATCTACCCAAAAACTCAAAAGTACCTAAAGACACATGCACCCTTACGTTCATTGCAACATTATGGTCACAGTGGCCAAGACATGGAAACACCCAAATGCCCCTTATGAGAGGACTGGACAAAGATGTTGTACATATATACAATAGAATACTACCGAGTAAAAAGAAATGATGACATATTACCATTTACAACATGGATGGACCTTGAGAACATTATACTGAGTGAAATAAGTAAATCAGAAAAAGCTAAGAACTATATGATTTCACACATAAGTGGAATATAAAACTGAGATTCATGGATATAGATAAAAGTGAAGTGGTTATCCAAGGCAGTGGGTTTGGGGGAGGGAGTAAGATAGAGGGCGGGAGATTGGAGTAAAGAGGAACAAGTATGCAGCAACAGAGAGTGACTTGACTTTGAGTAATGGGTACACAACACAATCAACAGTTCAAATGCTATAGAGATCTTTACCTGAAACCTATATATTCTTATTAATCAATGTTATCCCATTAAATTTAACTTTCTAAATAAAAATAATTTTTTAAAAAGTATATGCAATAAAAAGTCCTTGGTTAATCAAAACAAGACTGAAAAAGAAAAATATAAAGAAAAATCAGACGGCACACTTAAAAAAAACATAAACATAATCATGTCAATAATCACATTAAATGTAAATTATCTGAACACACCAATTAAAATGTCAAACTGAATAACATAAAAGACTCAAATGTATACTGCTGATAAGAAAAGTACTTTAGATATGAGGATACTAATAAGTTTAAGTAAAAGAATAGAAAAACATAAAACCTATTATACTACCCAATAAAAATTGGAAAGGCTACATTAATTCCAAGTAAATTTTAAAGCAAAAAATATTACCAGGAATATAAAAAGTTGCTTAATAAAGAGCTCAATTAATTAAGATATAATAATCTCAAGTGTTCATGCACCTAAAAACAGATCTTAAGATTGTATAAACAAAAACTAACAGAAATGTAAGAAGAAATAGATAAATCCAAGTATAGCTATATATTTTGATATACCTCTTGTGATAATTGATAAAATAAATGGGAATAAAACCAACAGACATTGTAGATTTTACTAATTCTATTAATTAACCTGACTAAATTAATCACTCTGTCCAAAAATAGCTGAACATATCTTCGTTCTGTGCATACACAGGACATTTACCAAAATAAGTCACATTCTGGGCCATAAAATAAGTATCAATACTTTTCAAAGGATTCAAAGCATATGAAGTTTAGTCTGGGAGTACAATAGAATTAAATTAAAAATCATTATCAGAAAGATCTCTGGAAACTCAAATATTTGGAAAATAAATAACATAAATTATCCATAGATAATACCACACAAAAAAATTAAAAAGTATTTTTAAGTGGGTGAAAATTAAGAGACAACATAAATTTGGGGGATGCCACTGAAACAGTACCTAAAGGAAAGTGATAGCCTATGATGCCTATGTTAGAAAAGAAGTCTCAAAGCAATGACCTCAGATTCCAGGTTAAAAAAAAAAAAGTAGAAAATTAACTCCAAAGTAAAAACAAACAAACAAAAAAAGAAATAATAAAGACCAAACACAAAATCAACAATAGAGAAAAATCAATAAAAGCAAAAGCTAGCTCTTTGATAAATAAATAAAATTAATTAATATCTAACCAGACTAGTGAAGGACACACAAATTACCAGTATCAGGAATGAAAGAGGTGGCTTCACGACAGAGTCTGAAGATATAAAAAGCATAATAATGGGATACTATGAACTTTATGCCAATAAATTCAACAACTTATGAAGAACTGGACAAATACCTTGAAAGATACAAACTACTAAAACTCATTCAAGAAAAGTAACAACCTGAATAATCCTGCATATATTAAAAAAATTGAAAATGTACTCTAAAACTTTCCCAAGAAACAAAACGGCATGCTTACATGGTTTCACTGGTAAAGTTTACCAAACACTACATAAACTCTTCTAAACATTAAGAGGAAGAAATACTTCCCAAATCATTCTATCAGGCCAGCATTATTTTGTTTTGTTTTTATTTTAGTTGATTGATTTTAGAGAGAGACGAAGAGAGGAAGGGAGAGAGAGAGCCAGAGAGAGGAGCATTCATTTGTTGTTCCACTTAGTTGTGCATTCCTTGGTTGCTTCATAAATATGCCTAATGGGAGATCAAATTCACAACCTGGTGTTTAGGAGGATGCTCTAACAACTGAGCTTACTGTCCAGAACCAACATTATTCTGATATCAAAATCAAAGAAACACGTTACAAGAAAAGAAAACTACAGATACTAACTCTCATGAACACAGAAGCGAACACTGTAAACAAAATAAGATCAAATCAAACCATTAATATATAAAAAAGATCATCCATCATAACCAATTGGGGTTTATTCCAAAAATAGAGTTAGCTTAACATATCAAAATCAGTCAGTGTAGTTTACCATATTAACAACAACAAAATACATGTCTAATCTCAATAGATTAGAAAAAACACTTGACAAACTCCAACATCTATTTCTGATGTTAAAAACCACCTCTCAGTAATTAGAAAGACACATCTACAAAAAGCTGATAGCTAATACAATTCTTAATACTGAAAGTTTTTCCCTAAGATAAAGAAAAAGACAGGATGTCTATCTCACCACTTCACTCAGAATTGTACTGCAGTTTCTAGCCAATGCAATTAGTCAAGGAAAAGAAACAGTCAGGTAAAACAGGATGAAAAACTAATAGAAATAAGCAAAATAATGCAAAAATAAAATAAAACAATGAGCAAAGGGGAGCAATGAGAAAATGGAGAAATAAAATCACACAGGGGAACAAAATTATTACTATTATGCCTAAGTAACAAATGGAAAGATATCAGCTTCCTATTTAAAAACCAAGTAAAGAACTAAATGATTAAGATACTAGTGAAGTCCCTGGCCAGTTGGCTCAGCGGTAGAGCGTCGGCCTGGCATGCGGGTGACCCGGGTTCGATTCCCGGCCTGGGCACATAGGATAAGCGCCCATTTGCTTCTCCACCCCCCCCATCCTTCCTCTCTGTCTCTCTCTTCCCCTCCTGCAGCCAAGGTTCCATTGGAGCAAAGATGGCCCGGGCGCTGGGGATGGTTCCTTGGCCTCTGCCCCAGGTGCTAGAGTGGCTCTGGTTGCGGCAGAGCGACACCCGGAGGGGCAGAGCATCGCCCCCTGGTGGGCAGAGCATTGCCCCTGGTGGGCATGCCGGGTGGATCCCGGTCGGGCGCATGCGGGAGTCTGTCTGACTGTCTCTCCCCGTTTCCAGCTTCAGAAAAATACAAAAAAAAAAAGATACTAGTGAGGAGATAAAAGCAAATTCTAAAGAACTTATTAAGACAAACATTAAAAAAAACTGCTTTTGTTAATTTTAATAAACATTCTTTGGGTAGGGAGCATTAACATTTTTCTAAAGTGGATGGATCAACGACAAAAATCTGGTATAAGTGTGAAACACCTCCTTAACATTTCTTCTTGAAATTCATACTCTAATGTTTATTTCATTACTGTTAAGACAAAAATAAAAAGTAATGTAGTTTTAAAACTTTAAAATTATGAAACATACAATAGAATCTTAATGTTAGAAAAAGCCTTTTTCAAAAGTAAAAGAAACAAGGGCCAAAGGAAGAGTATATCTACAAAGTGTATAAAATTATGCGTGGCAATGGCAAAGGCTGTGTTATAACTCTAATGTTAATCAGTTCTGTTCTGTGATTTTAAAAATGAACTTTAGTCTCCCTGGATTTGAGTTTTCTGCCCCTGCAAAATAAAGGAATTAGACCATTTGATCTCTAAATTCTATTCATCATCTTTGAGAGTCAAGATTCTGTGACTCTAAACAAAGTCATAACCTAAAGGACATAAACAATGAAACAAATGAATGTTAACAGAAAAAAATCAAAAATTTCTTTTAACTAAAAGGAAGCAGAAAAAGTAGAAAGATCTTTGTTTATTGGTTCATCTGAATGTTAATTTCAGTTGCCTTTGACACTTTACTCACAATAAGCTTTACTATAAGAGAATTGTCATGAGTGATTTTCATTTCTGTACCTTATTTGAGCGTAATGACACTCGACCTCCACAACGAGCACAGAACTTCGTTTGGCAATATGAACAGTTATGGCCACACCCATCAGCAAACTTTGTTTTGTGGCAGATACCACAGGTTGGAGCATCACCCTTCTGTTCTTGCTGCTGCTGTGATTCTTCTCCCATCTTCTTTACCTGTTCCTTATACATTTCAAACTGCTGATGAAGTTTTCTGAAAAGAAAACAGATGAGAAAAAATTGGTTTCCTGATGGTCTCAAAAAGATAACTACCACTACAATCTGTAGACACAATTTCATATCAAAAAATCCACAAAGTGAAAATAAAAGTATAAAAATTTAATATTCTGATAATGGAATAACAACTTATACAGCACATCACATCATAAATAATTCAACCAATTCTGACTTCTGATATACTTATTAAGAAATATAAACACATAAACGCAATATGTTTATGGAGACATTTCTTTGAATATAATTATAAAATTTCTGTCTAACATTTACAATATATTTTACATTATGCACTCTAAAATATTTACAATATTATTTTTCAACCATTTAATTTCAAAATAAAGGCAGCTAATTTGACTTACACAGTGAAGCCAAAACCTATGCAATTCAAGTTACTGAGACAGAATCTCAATTGCAGTGATCAGAAGAATCCAGACAGAGGGGAATATATTGGATGAGTGCTCTCACTAATTGTTTAAATCTGTTCAACAGTATGGACATTAGCTGGCTATAAAAACACTATGAAATATTAACATCCTACAAAATAAGGCTGGGCAAATAAAAGTAAGGCCAAAATAAAAAGTAATGTAGCTTTAAGAGCTTTTTAATTTTTTAACAAATAAAATGAAAAGATAAGAAAAAAGATACTTTAAAAAAGTTATTATTTATTCTAGTTAAAAATAACCACTGGTTGGCTCTGGACAGTTGGTTCAGTGGATAGAACATCAGACAGGCATGCCGATGTCCTGGGTTTGATCCAGGGTCAGGGCACACATGAGAAGTGACCATCTGCTTCTCTTTCTCTCCCTCTCTCCCTTCTCTCTCTCTTCCTCTATCGCAGCCAGTGGCTTGATTGATTCAAGTGTCATTCCCAGGCGCTGAGGATAGCTCACTTGATTCAAGTAGCAGCCCCAGATTGTAGTAGTCAGGTAGACCCTCATCGGGGTGCATGTGGGAGTCTGAGTCTCTATCTTCCTTCCTCTCAATTAAAAATAATAATAATAATAACTAGTGATATAACATTCATTTCCATTGCTTTGATAAGGAACATTGAAAATGCTTTAAAACTGTAATTAGTGCTGCTTAGGATTTACAAAGCTTTAAATGATGTCACTTCCATCCTAAAAATGACCAAAGGCTAAATTGATCCACAAAAGCATAACTTTTCTTGAGCCTATCAGACAGTCAAGGTTATAAGGCAAACGTATAATCTGAATTACAAAGAGTGACATGCCCCTCCACAGAGTAACAAGGACATACTGTTTCACTTTTGGCAGAGCACAGGAGAAAGAGGTAGCCACCAACCAGGCAGGCAGGCAAGAGGAAATCAGTTAAAACTTTAACACACTGGTAAAGGCCAAGTGTGGGCTAACATGACAATTTAGAATAGTTAGGGGCTCAGACTCAAAGAAAGTTTACACTCACAAGCACTTTTCCACAGTCTTTCTTCCACTGGTTACTCATGAGTAAGACTAGGAGCAGAGCATAAAAACAAAGAGTCCTTTAGAAGACTAGGAGCAGAGCATAAAAACAAAGAATCCTTTAGGGGGTGCACATATGTGAGTGTAAAAGAGATGACTATTGGCTTCTTGGTCATAGGTATAATTCCTCAGACTATCTCTCCTTTATAAAAATCCAAAGCTATAAAGCACAGAGGGGGAAATACCCTCTGTCATCCCCATGGCAAAGGCACAGATCCACTGCAGCTATGGAAAAGGTTAAAAAAATGCCCTTTACCCATGAAAGAGGGACAGGAAACCATCTTCGACCAAAATAATACCCACAAGTCAAAGGTCTTTTATCACACAGGGAGAGGTAGAAACTCCTGCTCCAAATCAATCAGATTTGCTTCCATGAGAAGAAAGAGCTAAACAATTCTGAGCGAGCCTAAGGCCCAGATGGGCTGGACCTGTCAAAGATGGAATGAGGAAAAATATAACAGAATACGCTTTCCCCTAGCCTCATATCAAAAAATAAGCACCAAGAGTTTACTGCTGGGGAAGAGGCAAGAGCATGGGGAGAGACTAGATGGGAATGGCTGAGAGAGTAGCAAAACTCTAAAGAAAAAAATATTTCTGGTACTCCTGCATCCATCCTAAGTACAAGGCAACAGTAACTCACTGATAATGGAATTTGAAGACTGTGGTGCACTAAAGATAATCATGACAACAACATCCAAACCTATCTGATATCTGAACTCCTAACTTGATTAGTGATTTAATTCACAACCCTAATGGTCTGACAGAAAAGGCATGCCCACTCTAAAGCATAAATACAATTCAAAACCATGCGACTTGAGCCCTAGCCGGTTGGCTCAGCGGTAGAGCGTCGGCCTAGCGTGCGGAGGACCCGGGTTCGATTCCCGGCCAGGGCACACAGGAGAAGTGCCCATTTGCTTCTCCACCCCTCCGCCGCGCTTTCCTCTCTGTCTCTCTCTTCCCCTCCCGCAGCCAAGGCTCCATTGGAGCAAAGATGGCCCGGGCGCTGGGGATGGCTCTGTGGCCTCTGCCCCAGGCGCTAGAGTGGCTCTGGTCGCAACATGGCGACGCCCAGGATGGGCAGAGCATCGCCCCCTGGTGGGCAGAGCGCCGCCCCATGGTGGGCGTGCCGGGTGGATCCCGGTCGGGCGCATGTGGGAGTCTGTCTGACTGTCTTTCCCTGTTTCCAGCTTCAGAAAAATGAAAAAAAAAAAAAAAAAAAAAACCATGCGACTTAGAGGAAATAATAAAGATTAAACAACCCATTGTCAAGAAATAAAATAACCAATATAATTAGATTCAGAGATAACAAGGATGATAAGATTATCAGACACAGACTTTTAATATTTTTTAAACTTTTTGTTGTTGTTGTTCATTTTAGAAAAGAGAGAGAGAGAAAGGGGAAGGGAGGAGCAGGAAGCATCAACTCCCATATGTGCCTTGACCAGGCAAGCCAGGGTTTTGAACCAGAGAGCTCAGCATTCCAGGTCGATGCTTTACCCACTGTGCCACTACAGGTCAGGCTATCAGACACAGATTTTTAAATAATTAAAATTGTTATGGTAAAAGATATATAGAAAAAGATGGTCCTGGCCTGTTGGCTCAGTTGTAGAGCATCCACCTGGCCCGTGAAATTCCCAGATTTTATTCTTAGGGCACACAGAAGAAGAAACCATCTGCTTCTCTACCCCCACCCCTTCCTTCTTCTCTTTCTCTCTCTTTCTCTCTCTCTCTCTCTCTCCTCTGTGCTCTTCTCCTGCAGCCATGGCTTGATTGGTTCAAGCACATCAGCCCTGGGCAGTAAGGATGGCTCCCTGCAGTCTCCGCCTCAGGCACTAAAAATGGCTCAGTTGTGAGCATGGCTCGAAATGGGCAGTGCATAGCTCCATAGGGGGCTTTCAGGTAGATCGCAGTCAGTGTGCATGTGAGAATCTGTCTCTCTGCCTCCCCTCCTCTCTGAATATAAAAAAATGAAATATAAATAAAAACATTAAAAAAAGGAAAAGATAAACAACATACATAAACAGATAGGATATTAAAGCAAAAAATGAAACTATAAGAGTCAAATGAAAATGCTAAAATTATAAAACATGCCATCAGAGATAAAAAATTTCTTTGATGGGCTCACGAGTAGGCTTGAAAGAATACAATAAACTTGACTGATCAGGCAGTGGCACAGTGGATAGAGCATCAGCCTGGGATGCAGATAACCCAGGTATGAAACCCCAAGGTCACCAGCTTGAGCACGGGCTCACCAGCTTGAGCGCAGGGTCACTGGCTTGAGCATAGGATCATAGGCATGACCCCATGGTCACTGGCTTGAGCCCAAAGGTCGCTCGCTGGCTTGAAACCCAAGATCGCTGGCTTGAGCCCAAGGTCACAGGCTTAAGTAAAGGGTCACTCACTCTTCTGTAGCCCACAAGTCAAGGCACATATCAGAAAGCATTCAATGAACAACTAAGGTGCAACATCGAAGAATTGATGCTTCTCATCTCTTTCCCTTCCAGACTGTCTATACCAGGGGTCTCAAACTTGCGGCCCGCGGGTCGCATGCAGCCCGCCGAACAATTTTGTGCGGCCCGCAGACTAATCCACAAAGTTCAAAATATTTTGGATAAAATTAAGTAAGCCTAGGGGCCTACTTGTATTTTTCATTTCTCTAGCATCCTAGCTAGATATTAGCTTAGTTATCAGCAGTTGTGATGCGAACTACAGTTACTGGTCGTTTTGTGACACTGAGTAAACTGCATGTACGATTGTGCTTGTTGTACTTACTGATTTTTTTTTGTTTTCAACTGCAGTGAGAAAAGTGTTGCGTAACAGTTGCCTTTTGTAGACCTAGTGCGGCCCGCCGAATGGCTGTGATCTTGCTCTGCGGCCCACATGCTGAGTTGAGTTTGAGAACCCTGGTCTATACCTATCTGTCCCTCTCACAAAAAAAAGAAAAAGAAAAAGAAAAAGATATCAACTCTCTTCAAATCAGCCTATTGATTCAATGTCATAACAAGAAAAATCTCAGCATAATTGTTTTTAAAAAATGACAAGCAAATTCTAAAATGTATATGGAAAAGCAAAATTCCTAGATAGGTAAAATATTTTGAATAAGAAGATTGAAGGAATCACAACACCTGATTTCAAGACTTACTATAAAAGCTACACAAGTTATCAAGTCAATATGGTATTGGCAAAGGAACAAAACAGAATCCAGAAATAGTACAATACTTAAATGGCCATTTATTCTTCTTAAAAGGTTCCAAAATAATTCATTGGTGAAAAAAAAGTCTTTTAAGCAATGGGAAATTAATGTGTAAAGAAATAATTGGAAATCCATGTGTAAAAAAAATTAGCCTCAATCCTATCTCACAGTTTACATCAAAATTAACTGAACATATTACAGAACCACAATCAATGGACTACAGAAATAAATATAATAACTGGAACTTTAAAACTTCTAGAAGACAACATTGAAGAAAACTGTGTTCTTGGGTAAAAGAGGAATCAGTGGGATATAAAACGTTTGAACCAGAAAGCAGCCATTGGTAACATAGAAATGAATAAACATGGCCATGTTCCAATAAAACATTATTCATGAACACAAATTTGCATTTCATGTCATCATATAGCCAAAGAACATTATCATTTAAAATTTTTTCATTTTAAAACATAAAAACCATTTTTTTGTATTTTTCCAAAGTGAGAAGCAGAGGAGGCAGATAAGACTCCCTCATGCAACTGGGATCCACCCAGAATGCCCACCAGGGGGTGATGCTCTGCCCGTCTGGGGCATTGTTCTGTTGCAACCGGAGCCGTTCTAGCACCTGAGGCAGAGGCCATGGAGCCATTCTCAGCACCCAGGCCAACTTTGATCCAATGGAGCCTTGGCTGAAGAAGGGGAAGAAAGAAATAGAGAGAAAAGAGAGGGGGAAGGGTGGAGAAGCAGATGGGCGGTTCTCCTGTGTGCCCTGGCTGGGAATTGAACCCAGGAATTCCACACACTGGGCCGACACTCTACTGTTGAGCCAACTGGTCAGGGCCAACATAAAAACCATTTTTAACTCACCAGTTATATAAAAAACAAGCAGTGGGGCAGATTTGGCCCCTGAGCCATGATTTGCAAATTTCTATACTAAAAGATTTCATTTATATCACATTCTAGAAAAAGCAAAATTATAAGTACAGAAATCAGATCAATGGTTCTTAGGGGCTGGAGTAAGGCAAGGGGCATAAAACTACAAATGAGCAAAAGAAACTTTTAGGGGTGAAGAAAATATTCTGTTTTAATTATTGTGGTAGATATATAACTAAATATGTTTTTCAAAATTCACTAAAGAGTGTATCTCAAAGGGGTAAATTTTACTGTAAATAAATTATACCTCATAAAATATGGCTTTTAATAAAGTAAGTTTAACAGTGTTAATCTTAAATCAGTAGGTATATAAATTGAAAGTAGAGTTCTGTGGCCTGGCCTGTGGTTGCTCAGTGGATAGTGTCAACCTGGAATGCTGAGGTCACTGGTTCAATCCTCTGGGCTTCTCTGGTCAAGGCACATATGGGAGTCAGTATTATCTCTTTCCGCTCCCCCCCCCCACTTCTCTGTCTTTCTTCTCTAAAATGAATAAAAAACAATCTAAAAAAAAAATAGAGCTCTGTGAATGAGTACTTATATTTACCGATACTTAATCACAAAGCATACTTCCTTTTTTACACATATCAGTAAATTCAAATAGCCATGCCAGTTTTATTAATTTTTTGGAACTTTAGATAATACAATTTTTCCCTGATGATCTACACCAGGTTTAAGTGAAGCTTTGCTAACACAAAACAAGCACCAACCACTACAGGAGTCAAGCCCACAAAACAGGTACCAGAAAATGCGTGGTTTTAAGTAGACTGCTGAATGAGCTCTGCATCAGAGCTTCCCCATCATTTAGAAGAATTATCTTTCTTCTTTTTTTTTAGAAGAATTATCTTTCAATGTGTGAGAAATATAATACATTTCTACTTTATAGCTGCTGAGACACTCATAATCTCTGACATACAGTACTCAAATTTAATTTAGAGCTTTTTATCACAAATGAATATCTAAAAAACATAATGATACATTAATTTAGAAATAAGGCTTTTCCACTTATTTCATAAAGCTCTTATATAATCCAAACTTTTAATGTGTGTATTTTCTAATCAATGCCTCCTTCATCACTAAAGCAACTCACTAAACTCAGTCTTTTCCAAAATAAATTTTCTTCACTTCTGAGCTTTTTGAAAAAACTAAAATTTCAATCTGTTAGTCTGTGGTAATCCTATGTTCCTGGCAATTTTATACCCAGACACATCGGTTTTTGTTGCTGTTTTCTCAGCAGATAGATATGCTTTCATAATATCCATAAAATAACAATTTGCATTACTACTTTTAAAAAGTAATCTTTAAAGGTTTGTTTACCACAACTCCCAACACCAGCCATTGTTAATTTCTAGACTGATGCTAAATTTCTTTATCTCCCATTTCACATATTCCATCAAGTACAGTAGTCCCCCTTATCCACAGGATATACATTCCAGGACCCCCAGTGGAGGTTGGAAACCAAGAATAATACCAAATTCAATATACTATGTTTTTCTAATACATACATATCTATGATAAAGTTTAACTTAAATACTAGACACAGTAAGAGATTAAGAACAACAATAATAAAATAGAACAATCATAACAATATACTTTAATACAGTGGTTCTCAAAGTGTGCACCAGAGCGCACTGGTGCACCCTAGAAGATTTCCAGGTGTACCCCATGGTATTCCAGAGAAATATGTGCCTGTTGAGAACCAAAAAACCAACAGGGTTTTTGGAGTTTAGATTTCTGAGGGACAGAGGTGTGGAAATTGGCTGTAAGCTGACAGTCTGCCCAAAGCCCCACCTCACTTGCCTGATTAGGTTGCAAAAGGCTGTTAAGCTGTGGTGCTGGATAGTTTACACTACACACCATGTTCCCTGGAAAGACTGGAGGCAAGTTTCTTCTATCCTTTGGGGAAAAGTTAAGATTTGCTAATGGCCTCACTTTGCCCTATAAATAAAGCAAGATGCAAATTTTGGCCATGCTCTGTTCTTGCCAGCAGCAATTACAGGGCCCTCCTGACCCCTTATTTTCTTAATTCCACATATTTTCTTAATTCCACACCATTACCACTCGGGACCTGGGATTACTAGCTGTGCAGGTTCATGGCATGTGCCCGTCCAAATATAAAAATAAATATACTTTATTATACCATTTCATTGTGGAAATATTGCTCTTTTTGTTAACACATCATTATTATATTTATTATTAACACATCATTATAATACTTTTAGATAAATACACCCAAATAAAGTGGATAGATTTCTCAAAAAGAAGTGAAATATTGAGGAATTCAATTCTGGAAGTGAGCAAAAGATAAGTATAAATAAAATAGGACTTGAAGGCTGACGGACAGAATTTAATTTATAGCATTTTCCATCACTTAACACTGAACAATATGTTTGGATTAAAAAAGCATTCATGGAAGCTTCAAGTGATGTTGGTTTAACATTAACAGAAGAACTGGCAGCTATATCTACTGATCATGGATTGATGATTAAACATAAAGAATTATCTCTTGAAGCCTTTTGGATTTCTATAAAAGAATAATATGTGGCAATATCTAAAAAAGCTTTGAACATTTTACTACAATTTTCAACATCCTATTTATGTGAATTATGATTTTCTACCCTCAATACAACTAAGAGTAAAAAGAGAGGAATTCTTCAATATATTGACCAGGAAATGACAGTTTCTCTTTCAAATATATGCCCAAACACTGAAGAAATCGCTAGGACACATTAGGCTCATATTTCTCATAAACACAAGAATGAAAAAATTTAACACATTCATGCTGGGGCCTGCCAAATTTACTAAATCTTACTAAGAATAATCTCTCTCTCTCTCTCTCTCTCTCTCTATATATATATATATATATATATGCATACATATAAAGATAATTTTTTGTCTTTTTTTATTTTTAACCCCTCTTTTTTACAAATTCTAAAAAGCATAACTCAAAAAATGTAACAAAAACATTTTTTAATGTCAAAATAAATTTAATTTTCTCATATTTATTTCATTTAATTACCACAAAAGCATGATTGGACTTTATATTTTTTTCTCTAATATTTGACTTAATTATTATAACATATTTCTCAGAAATTTGTATATAGTATGCCAATAAATATTTGTAGGATTTTTTAAATTTTTATTTTATTTTAATTTATTGGGTTTACATAGATTCTAGTGTCCCCTCGAATACATACCCTCTCCCCTGTGTTACTCACAACATCCCCCTTGCCCTCCTGCCCGTAATGCCTTCCCCCAAGTTTTGCTTTTCTGCTCTCATCCCATCCTATCATCACCTTTCCCTCTGTCCACTTTCCCTCTTGACCCTTTGATACTGCCTCTGTCTCTATTCTGTTCCTCAGTTCATATTGTTCATTGGATTCCTCAGATGCATGAAGTCATATGGTATTTTTTTTTCTCTACCTGGCTTATTTCACTTAATATAATAGTTTCCAGGTCCATCCATGTTGTTGCAAAAGAAACTTGGAAATCTTCCCTCCTCTTGAATTTTTTGAAATAGCTTGAGAATGATAGGTGATAGTTCTTCCTTGAATATTGAGTAAAATTTGTCTGTGAAGCCATCTGGGCCAGGGCCTTTGTTTGTTGGGCGTTTTTTGATAATTGTTTCAATTTCATTTGTTATAATCAGTCTAATTAGGTTTTCTGATTCTTTCAGATTGATTTCTTAAAGATTATATTTCAAAGAATTTTTCCATTTCACCTAGGTTGTTTAGTTTTTTGGCATACAGTTCTTCACAGTATTTTCTTACAATCTTCTATTTCTGCTGTGTCAGTTGTTACTTCTCCACTCTCATTTCTAATTTTATTTATTTGAGTTCTCTCTCTTTTTACCTTGGTGGGTCTGACTAAGGGTTCGTCAATCTTGTTTACCTTTCCAAAGAACAAGCTCTTGGTTTCATTGATCCTCTGTATTTTTTTTTTAATCTCTATGTCAGTTATTTCCACTTGGATCCTTATTATTTCCTTCCTTCTACTTCCTTTGGGTTTTACTTGCTATTCTTTTTCTAGTTCTTTTAGTTGCAGGGTTAAGTTGTTTACTGGAGCTTTTTCTAGCTTCCTAAGGTATACCTGTAATGCTATGTACTTCCCTCTCAGGACTGTTTTTGCTGTGTCCCATAGATTTTGAGTTGTTATATGCTCATTTTCTTTTGTTTCAAGGAAATTTTTTATTTCTTCCTTAATTTCATTGTTGACCCATTTGTTATTTAATAATATGCCATTTAGTTTCCAAGTTTGAGTGTTTTTCAGTTTTTCTATTGTAATTGATTTCTAGTTTCATGCCATTGTGGTCAAAGAAGATGCTTGATATTATTTCATTCTTCTTATATTTGTTGAGACTCGTTTTATGCCCTAACATGTGTTCTATCCTAGAGAATGTAATATGAGCACTTGAAAAGAATGTATATTCTGCTGCTTGAGGGTGAAAGGCTCTGAAGATATCTATTAAATTCAGTTGATCTAGGCCTGACCTGTGGTGGCGCAGTGGTCAAAACACTGGGCTTCCTCGGTCAAGGCACATATGGGAATTGATGCTTCCTGCTACTCTCTCTCTCTTTCTCTCTTCTCTAAAATGAATAAATAAAAATTTTTAAAAAAAATCCAGTTGATC
Source organism: Saccopteryx bilineata (assembly GCF_036850765.1). NCBI lineage: Eukaryota > Metazoa > Chordata > Mammalia > Chiroptera > Emballonuridae > Saccopteryx > Saccopteryx bilineata. The sequence goes on from NC_089492.1 coordinate 31,869,098, forward strand.
TAGTGTGTCAATTAAGGCCACTTTTTCTTTGTTAATTTTTTTCTGGAGGATCTATCCATTGATATTAGTGAGGTATTAAAATACTACTATTATAGCCTGACCAGGCGGTGGTGCAGTGGATAGAGCGTCGGACTGGGATGTGGAAGGACCCAGGTTCGAGACCCCGGGGTTGCCAGCTTGAGTGCGGGCTCATCTGGCTTGAGCAAAAGGCTCACTAGCATGGACCCAAGGTCACTGGCTCAAGCAGGGGGTTGCTCAGTCTGCTGAAGGCCCACAGTCATGGCACATATGAGAAAGCAATTAATGAACAACTACGGTGTCGCAACAAAAAACTGATGATTGATGCTTCTCATCTCTCTCCGTTCCTGTCTGTCTCTCCCTATCTATCCCTCTATCTGACTCACTCTCTGTCCCTGTAAATAAATAAATAAAATAAAATAAAATAAAATACTACTATTATAGTATTGCTGTTGATCTAACCCTTTATGTCCATCAAAAGCTACTTTATATATTTAGGTGCTCCTATATTAGGTTCATAGATATTTATAATGGCTATCTCTTCCTGTTGGATTTTTCCCTTTATCATTATGTAGTGACCTTCTTTATCCCTTACTATAGTCTTTGTTTTAAAGTCTATTTTGTCAGATATAAGTATTACTACCCCAGCTTTATTTTTTTTCATTTCCATTTGCATGAAATATTTTTTTTTCCATCCTTTTGCTTTTAGTCTATGTGTACCTTTTGTTTTGAGGTGGGTCTGTTGTAGACAGTATATGTATGGGTAATGTTTTCTTATCCATTCAGCTGCCCTATGTCTTTTGATTGGAGCATGTAATCCATTTATATTACAGATTATTATTGATATGTAGTTGTTTATTGACATTTTTCTCTTTAAATCTACATTCCTCTTTTACTAGTTTTTTCCCTACTTTGTTCTGTCTACAGCAGGCCCCTTAACATTTCTTGCAGAATTGGTTTGGTTGTGATGAATTCCTTGAGGTTTGTTTTTTTTTTGTTGTTTTTTTTTTTGGTCTGGGAAGCTTTTTATTTCTTTTTCAATCTCAAAAGATAACCTTGCTGAATAAAGAAGTCTTGGTTGTAGGTGCTTGTTCTGCATTACTTTTAGTATTTCTTGACATTCCCTTCTGAACTTAAGTGTTTCTGTTGAAAATTCAGATGTCATCCTTATGGGGCTTCCTTTATAAGTGATTGATTGTTTATCTCTTGCAGCTTTTAGTATTCTTTCTTTATCTCTTAGCTTTGGTATTTTGATTATGGTGTCTTGGTGTGGGTAACTTTGGGTTCTTTTTTAATGGGGTTCACTCTGCTTCTTGAACCTGTGTGACTCTTACCTGCATCAATTTAGGGAAATTTTCAGCTATAATTTCTCTAATCAGGTTCTCTATTCCTTGTTCTTTCTCTTCTTCAGGAACCCGTATGATGTGGATATTATTTCTCTTCATGTTGTCACAGAGCTCTCTTAGAGTTTCCTCAGACTTTTTTATCCTTTTTTCTTTTTGCTGTTCTGCTTCCATGCTTTCGCTTACCTTGCCCTCTGAGTCACTGATTCTATCCTCTGCTTCATCCAGCCTGCTTTTAATTCCTTCTAGTGTAGTCTTCATTTCTGATATTGTGTTTGTCATTTCTGTCTGGTTATTTTTTATGATTTCAATGTCCTTTTTGATGCTTGTTATCTCTTTATTTGGGTGTTCATTATGTCCATCCATTGTTGCTCTAAGATCTTTAAGCATCCTAACAATCATTAATTTAAACACTGCATCTGATAATTTGGTTATTTCCATCTCACTCAGTTCTTTTTCTGGGGATTTCTCTTGTTGATCCATTTGGATTGCATTTCTTTGTCTTCCCATTTTGTCTGTGTTTATACTCTTTCTTTGGGTGTGTTGTTTGTGTAGCCAACTGAGTCTAGGGATGGTATTGTCTGCCTCCAATTTTCAGTTGTGTTGTTTCTAGGTCCTCTTGGGTTGTTATCAGCTGCTGTTTGTAATCTGCTGTGGACTGCTTATTTGCTATCACTATTCATTTTGCTATTTGTGTTGGCATTTTCTATGTCTTAGGTGGGTCAGATGTGAGGATCCCTTCCTTAAGCTACCGCTATAACAAGGGTTGTTAGGTCCTGAAATGATGTTCTTCGTATCTGACTGCTCAATGTACCTTCCCTGGACCTCCCTGGCCAGAGCCTGGCGCAATCACTGGGGGTCACTGCCTATGACTGGCCTATCTTTTTGGAGCTACACGTGATCCAGATCTTGTGGCTGCCTCTGCAAGGCCCATGTGCCATTGTAAATATCAGCTGCATTCCTAGGCTAGCTTCTATCTACTCTTGGCCTGGGGGAAGATCCTTTGAAAGTTCAAGGTCTCCTGAGATCTGCTTTCTGCTGCCTCTTATTGCTGGCTATTTATTGGGCTCAGTACTATAAATCAGTGATTAGATATGGTATTAGATGTCGCTTACCCTTAGCCTCAGATGTCTTTCTATACAGACTTTTTATTTATTTTGTTTCTTCTTTTTCAGCACTCAGCAGGGTGTGGTCTCAAGGGTCCAGTGGGTGTAGCCTCTGTGCTTCCTATGAGTGGTCTGTCTGCCACTCCGACACCTGTTGCCACCTGCATGGCAGCTACTGGCTTCCGCCACCCCTGGTGGGCCTGCACAATCCCACTCGGATTGCCCTGGAGGTCGCCTGGGCCCCAGCTGTTGCCAAGGGTGACCTCAAGCTGTGTGCAAGATTGTTTGTGAGCTTGGACCTCCACAGCGGCCCACTGTGGCTTCCGCCTCCATGGGCAGGCCCACGTGCGCCCCTTTGGACCACTTCCGCTGTTGCTCGGGCCCCAGCCACTGCCAAGGGCACCTTCAAACCACAGGCAGGATTGCGCATGAGTAGCAGCTGCTGTGGGCTCTGCTTCCAAGGACTGCCTCGCTGTTGTCCAGGCCCCATCTGCCTCCAAGGGCAGGCGGGATTGCGCATGAGTTTGGACCTCCGCAATGGCCACTGTGGCTCCTGCCTCTGCTCCTGCCTCCACAGGCAAGCCAGCATACGCCCAGGCTCGGCCGGGTGGGCTTGCGTGCTGTCTCCAACCTCTACAACAGTTGCTGTGGTTCCCGCCTTCGCAGGCAGGCCCGCTCCCTCCTGTTCAGACTTCTTCCACAGTCTCCCAGGCTCGCGCCGCAGGCGAGCTTGTGCACTCACTCCAACCTCTGCAGCGGCCACAGCTGCTCCACCTTCATGGATGGGCCCACGCATGCTCACTCGAACGCCCTGGCTCCTGGGGCAGCACCCCGCAGCAGCTGGCCCACCCACCCCTGGTGAGCATTCGGCAGCATGGGCGGGGTAGGGGGGCAGTGTAGCGCAGACCTCAGCACTCACTACCTGTGTCCCTAATGTGCTGCCTGCCTCTAAGCGCTTCTTTGTTCTGTCTGGAGCAGTAGAGCCTCTGGTTAGCGGGGTAATTTCTTTCCTTTGCTGGTGTTGCTGCTCCAAGGAAAAATGTTCACTTTAGATTTGGGGATTCAGCCCAGGGGGTAGGGTGTTCATCCCTCAAAGTGTCTCCCCCTGTGCCTCTGAGACCACACTCTCCCCTGGCAACTCCAGTCCTCCAGCGCTCCCTGCTCCTGGAGCCCCAAGCAAGTGGCTGTGAGCGAGGCTCTCTGTGTGGTTCCTTTAATGCGTAACCTGGGTCTGAGAGTTCTGTCTCCTTCTCTCAAAGAGTATCTAGGCTCTTTCTACAGCCAAATACAATCCATTTGCCCCTTCAAGGCTCCAGGGCTCTAGGCTGAGACTCCACTTCTGGGGCTGAGGACCCACAACCCACAAATCACTGGACAATCCTCCCCACTGCAAGAGTCCTTCCAGGCTGCCTCTTACTCCCGGGAGGAGGGCAGCCCTTTCCGCGTCTCTGCCTTTCCTACCAGTCTCAGTGTGGGTTCTTTAGTGGTCCTTGGCTGTAGAATCCTCTTAGTTTTGTCCAAAGTTGGTCTTTCAAGATAACTGTTCTCAAAATTAAGTTGTAATCCACTTTGGTTCTAGGATGTGGGAGTTGGAACGTCTGCCTACTCCGAGGCCATCTTGTCTCTCCCCTATTATTTGTAGAATTTTAAATGTGCTCCAACTTCAAAAAGTATGAGAACCACTGCTTTAATAAAACATACCTGAATGTGGTCTCTCTCTCTCTCTCTCTCTCTCTCTCTCTCCTATAATATTTGTTATAGTTTTTAGTCCAAATTCCTGAATTTGTGTAACCATCCCTTACTTACAGTAAATGGCTTGGTGTCACTCATTTCAGGGGACGCTTCACTAAAGTCTTCATATGAACTCAATGCTTTCTGATACAATACAGTAACATATTTTCTGTTCATGTCTTCCACCCACAAACTTGATGACTTTTCTATCTTAACTAATAAGCACTTACTACACATTGTAGCCATGACTTTTTCAATTTGAAGTGCAACAGCAAACTAACACAAATTTCTTTTTCCATATTTCACAATTTGACAGATAGAAGATTCATTTTTACCATAGATCTTAGCAACTTCGCATGTGGTTTTTTTCCCTTTCCTTATTAAGACAAGAACTTCCACATTTCCACTTAAGGAAAGCACGTTTTGGCTTTTCTTTAGCTATCTGAATGGTAAGCATCAGTATTCTTATAATTTGGGGCCATTATTCAGTAAGGGTTACCTGAACACAAGTGTTGACATTTTAACTGAGATGGCTACTGGCTGACTAAATGGTCATACACAGACGTATATGGATGAGTACATTCACAGTATGGATTTGCTGGACAAAGAGATGATTCACATCCTGGGCAGGACAAAATGGGACAGCATGAGCTTTCATCACACTATTCAAAATGGTGTGCAATTAAGTGTTTATGAATTGTTTATTTCTAGAATTTTCCAATATTTTCAGACCATGTTTGACAGCTGCTAACTAAAACCAGGGAAAGCAAAAACAAGGACAAGGGGAAACTGTGATCTCTATAGGTACAGGTATGATTGTCTGAGGTCTTTTCAGGACAACCTATCTTCTCCGTGCAGTACTTTTAATTCAAACTAAAGAAATTGAGGGTTTCTCATAAGATAGATTTTATAATAACTAAAAATAAAGTAACTTCCTTTTATGAGAGGGATTTCAGAAAAATAAACTCTATATATTACAAAATATATTGTACTTTCACTTTGTAACTTGTTCTAATCCATCCGGCAAAATGGATGTTCTTCTTTGTTCCTTTTTGAAAATTGTTTTACTACAGTGTTTGTAAACATTGTATGCCCATATAAATATTTTAATCCTTTTACCCAGTTCTCTTTAAAGTCCTGGTAGAATCTGTATTGAAATTGTATTACATTTATACATTAGTTTTAGGAGAATTGACATTTTTACAATATTGAGCTTCCTTTGCACAAGCATGATGAGTTCATTTATCACCAACCCTCCAAAACAGTAACTTCCTACATGGCTTTGCAGGGAATTTTTTAGCTCAAATGTTTCCACCTAACTTACAATCCACCCCAAAAAAGTCCATGGATAAACCTGAAGAGAGGGAGAAGGAAGGAGGGAGGGAGAGAGAGAGAAAAAAGAGAGGGGGGGGGAGAAACATCGATCTGTCCCTGTATGTGCCCTCACTGGGGATTGAAACAGCAACCTATGTGCTTTGGGACAATGCTCTAACCAATCGAACTATCTGGCCAGTGCTAGACCTGTATTTTAATTTAATTAGCTCCTTTTGTAATTGCTTCTATTACAATATACTTTTTATTTGTTTTAACTCCATTTTAAAACATTATTTTGATTCAGAGGCTATAAGATTCACCAACTTGTCAAAAAACAGATTAGGGACCTCTATAAAATATTCTTATGTCCTATATTTTGCTTCAGAAAAAAAGTAAAAGCAAGTTCCCCAACAACTGCATGAAGCCAATATAACCGTGATACTTTCTGCTTTCCACTTCTATAACTCCTCATTATTCTTACTACAGTTCTATATCACTTCCTTAGGAAGGTATTCCTTAACATTCCTATGTCAAATCCCTCCTTTAAATATTTTTAAAGCACTGTAGTATATAGCATTTCCACAGCTGATCCTTTTATTAATATGATTATGACTTATGCCTCACTCTCTAATTATAAAATATAATCCATGAGGATTATTTATCTTTTGCTACTCTCCACTTCATTTCATTGACTGGCATAATGCATAGCCCATAGCCAATGCCTCTATATATATTTACCAAATGCTTGAACTAATGATGGATAAATAAATGTGTATTGTGTATGTACTACTTAATAAGTGACAAAGCAAAAATATAATGAAGAGTTAAAATATGGCCCTGGCCAGTTGGTTCGGTGGTAGAGCATCTGCCTGATGTGTGGATATCCTGGGTTATCCTAATTCTCAGTTAGGGCACACAGGAGAAGCAACCATCTGCTTCTACCCTCCATTACCCCCCTCTTTTCCTTTCCTACAGCCAAGGCTCAACTGGTTCAAGCGCATTGGCCCCAGGGCGCTGAGGATGGCTCCATGGAGCCTCTGCCTTGGGCACTAAAAATAGCTCAGTTGCAAGCATGGTCCCAGATGGGCATAGCATCAGCCTCAGATCGGGGTTGCTGGGTGGATCCTGGTGGGGGTGCATGTGGGATTCTGTCCCTCTGTCTCCCCATTCTCACTTGGGGAAAGAAAAAAATACATGAATAAAAAAAAACAAAAACAAAGGAAGCTAAATATGACCTTGTCATAGGTAATGTAGTATAAACATATATGGATAAGTATAGACATAGGATGAATGTAAACACACTGTATACAAGGCAAAATGAAACATATACTAAATAAATATATAAAACAAATAGTACTGGAGCACAAAGAGCCATTAATTGTGAATGATGCTGGCATGTCACATAAGAAACACATTTTTTTAGTTTTTAAACATCCTGCACATCCTAAATTTGAAGGATATGCAAAATTGTGACAGACAGAAAATGAAGAATGATTCAACCTGAAATGTTTCATATGCAAAGCATATGAGCAGATGGAGAATTCAGGAAGTTGAAAGCATTCCCATTTGGCATAAAGTATGTATGAGATAAAACGGGTAAGAGAAATAAGAGGAAGAAGATGGAAAGGCAATTTTGGGAAAATATCTTGAATTCCATGCTTAAAATTATTTCCCACATTATCTGATATCCATCTTAGTTTGTGATATTATGTTATAGAAATCAGTAAGACAAACTTGAGAAATATTATAAAACTATCTCAGATACATATTTGGTTCGCTCTTTTGAGCTAACAGTATCTCTCTGAAACAATCTGTAACTATTACACAAAAACCACATTAAAATGCTCTTTTATATCAAAATTCACAGGAAGGTTTTTAGGTAATATTAACCTTTTATCTTTAATATTACTATTTAATAAAAATGGTTTTACTTCTATTTTATAATGCCACCATAATCAAAATCCAAAAGGCAATGAAATTAATAAGGTCTATTTCTTTAAAAAAATCAAAAAGCTTTTATACAATTACTAGATATAGAATTTGGAAGTGAAATGAGTATTCTGTTCAAAAAATGAAATAATCTTGGGGTAAGAGACTGAGATTTAAAATAAGTAAAAGAATAGAAAAGAAAATAGTAAAAGTACACTCATAGCTTATAATAGACACCAGGAAATGATTATCCTCAACATGTAGATACTCCTCTCTGAGGCTGAGATGAAAGCTTGCTTCACTGCTTTTCTGAAATTTGTTCCTTAAAGAAAAGTATTTACCAAGTTCAATTCTGAAAAAATAAATACTGATAAACAGAACAAAGATATTAATATTGTTATAAATATTCTACTTTCAACTTCTTTCTCCTTTGAAAAAAGCATTAGAGAGTAAAACACTTTTATGCATTGCTGTCTGGGTGAAACAACACATATTCATCATCTAAAAGAATCAATAAAAAGAAAACTCTAATGACAGTATTTATTTTTTTTATAATTTGTGTGAACTTAACTGAACTTAATCTAAGACTGATGAAGACAACTATAAATCCTGAACTTGCATGATGTAGCAGCACAAGTTGCTATTTATCTTGTTGGCACCAAAGATATCAAAATAATAACTAATATAAACAAGGATAAAAGAATGTCTTTAAAATTTTTTATGTAAGAATATGCAGATTACTGAATCCACACAAAACCTAATGGATTTAACTCTCTGGAGTAAGAACCTAAGAATGTGAATTTTTTAGAAGCACCCAAGTGGTTTTCAGAATTACTAGCATACAGATCATTCATGATTTGAAACTTATTTTGCTCTACAGCTTACACCATCGCTGTGCTTCCTCTAACATTTACACTAGAATAATGTCTTCTTATTTCATGCTCTTTCACACCTTTGCATACTCTATTCCATCAACAAGAATATAATTACTATTTTTCCCGTGTAAGTCGTATCATTCAAGGCCTTGCTTAGATTTACACAACCCTGTGTGATCCTCACAAAGCAGAGCCAAACATTCACTCTATATTGTTCTTTCTGAACAATATATTATAATTATTCTTATACAGTGGTACCTTGAGATACGAACAAACCAACATACAATTTTTTAAGATACGAGCTGTGGCTCGGTCCATATTTTTGTTCGAGATCTGAGTGAAATTCTGAGATATGAGTCGTGATTCGGGAAGCTGCAGCTAGTGGGCACATTGGTGCATGGGTCCAGTATCGGCAGTTTGATATACGAGTTGACTGACTTACGAGCTCAGTTACAGAATGAATTAAATTCGTATCTCAAGGTACCACTGTATACATATAGTCTGTCTAGGACAATTTACCTTCTGCCTGGCACAGTATCATACACATACTAGGTAATTAATGTATGTTTTATTTAAAATCGAGTTGAAGTATTTCATATGAGCAAGAAAAATTCAGTTATTTCTACAGTGGGGGAAAAAACAAAGATTCATCTTTGGACACAGTCCAAGCCTCGGTTTCACTACCTGTTAGATATTTGAGATTGCTGGTAAGTTACCTAGCCTGAGCACCAGTGTCTACATCTGTCAAATTAGGATTTTAATATAGACTTTATAGAGTTACTAGGCTGATTAAGTAAGATAACATATGAAGACAACCTAGCTTAATGTTTCTATTCTCCATTCTCTCTTCTCATTTACTTATTTGTTATGTCTGGGCCTGGACTTGGCCCTTTTCCTTATAGAAGGAGCATCTGTTCCCCATATTTTACATTACTTATAATAATATTCAAGGTTTTAGTATTTGTCTGAGCCTTCATCCTCTTTATCATTAAAGGAGCTAAAAATATGCATCTGATTAATCTAATGGAAAACTGTATACTTATATTCTCACTCTTCTTAACTATGATTAGTATTCCCAGGTTTAAGTTGATCAGATATTATAAAGATTTCTCTTTAACAGTCCAAATCAGTGAAACTTTTCAATCTTAATGTAAGACTTGATTTCTAACAAAACTGGAGAATTGAAATAAATGTTTTAACACTGACTTTCATCACAGAATGAATTTGAAGTAGTGTTTCTACAAGTTCATGGCATTCACTTATGGAATGTTATCATTAAACATAGTCATATACTTTTTTTAGAGTGCTTTCAAGACTACAGAGTGCAACCCAATACTAGGACATACAATCAATTTAACACACTAAGATTCACAAGTTTTTAATAAAATAGAATAGATCAGAGTATTGGAAAGAGTACAAGTAAGCATTTCATGATAATCATTTCTATTAAATATATATATATATAGTTGTATATATATTATAGTGCAAAATATATTGCTTTTTATGAACAGAGGTTAAAAAATAAAATAAAAGCCTGACCAGGTAGTGGCGCAGTGGATAGAGTGTTGGACTGGGACTCTGAGGACCCAGGTTTGAAACCTGATGTCACCGGCTTGAGCACAGGCTCATCAACTTGAGCACAGGCTCACCAGCTTGAGTGTGGGGTTGCTTGAGCATGGGATCATAGACATGACCCCATGGTCGCTGGCTTGAGCCCAAACGTCGTTGGCTTGAAACCCGAGGTTATTGGCTTGAGCCCAAGGTCGCTGGCTTGAGCAAGGGGTCACTTGCTCTGCTGTAGCCCCCCCGGGGCAAAGCACATAAGAGAATGCAATCAATGAACAACTAGGGAAACTAAAGAACCACAATGAAAAATTGATGCTTCTCATCTCTCTCTCTTCCTGTCTGTCTGTCCCTATCTGTTCTTCTCTCTGTCTCTCTCTCGGTCTCTGTCACAAAAAATAAATAAATAAAAGTATGAAATCCAATGCTTTACTAATCAGATGAGAAAAGAACTAATGTTCTTTTATAATAAAAGAATAAATATATGTCATATAGCTGGCCATCCCAGCTCTCTCATCTGAACTTCTAAATAGCTCCCTACATAATTATTCATGATTATTATAACTCTGTTTATTCTAAAACACAAATCAGATCACATTATATTATGTACTGTTGTTCCTCTGCCTGGAATGACTTTTCTTCCTTTCTTGACCAGATAGATGCAGAGGTACCAAAACATCAAGCAGTAGAACATGCTTAATAAACAGAACCGATAGCATTACCATATAAATAAACAGGAAAGTAGAGACATAGAGACCCTGATATAGTAACTAGCTTAAATATCTTAAAATATTTTTTCTTTTTTTATTACTTTTTTATTGATTGATTTTGGAGAGAAGAAGGAAGAAAGAGGAAGAAATATAGAAACCAATCTGTTTCTGTATGTGCCCTGACAAGGAATCAAACCAGTAACCTCTTAATATCTGGACAATGCTCTAACCAACCAAGCTATCTGGCCAGGGCTGAAAATATTTTAAAACAGCTGAAGTATTTCACTTTCACAAGTAACTACAAAATTCTCTTCTAGAGTAGTATAAAAAAATAATGGCATCAGAATGTATATAATAGCACTATTCATAGTAGTCAAATATTGGAAACAACCTTAATGTATACCAATAGTAAAACAGTTTATAGTATATTCAGGTGCTAGAGAACCATACAGCTATGAGAATGAATGAAATACAACTACATGTACATAGATGAATCTCATAAACATTATCTTAAACAAAATAATTCAGACTCAATAGAGTATGTACTGTATGATTCCATTTGTATAAGGTCTAAATATAAATAGGAAAAATAACCGAGGTGCTATATAGAAGTCAGGGTAAAAGTTACCCTTTGGGGTAGGAAGTAGTTATCCCTGGAGTGAGCATGAGAAAAAGATCCGAGACATCTGGCAGTGTTCTCCTTCTTGCTCTTGGTGATGGTTTCCAGATAAGTTCACTGTCAGGCGATTCAATGAACTATATATTTGTGCACTTTTCACTATATATGCTGTTTTAATAAAATCTTTACTAATTTTATCGATTAATAAACAAGCAATCACAATTTTCCTTTCTTTACCCCTTTCTTGAGCCAAAGGAATTCAAGGTGGTTCTAAAATATATCATAGATGCAGACAATTTAGATTATTCAGACTGAAGTATATCTGTGTTGAACCTGGAAACACACTGATGGGCAGAAACTGCCATTTCACAAGTGCATATCAGCTGATCTGACCAGCCAAGCACTAATAAGAAGCACATAATTTATAAGATCATATCTTTGTTCATATCATCTTCAATCTTTAGAAAAAGAAAGAACAAGTGGAATTTTAAAGTAAAATTAAGTTAACAATATTCTCAAGACTTTTCAGTTTCCATCGCCATTAGCATTCAAAACAATAAAATCAATCCTTTGGGGACCCATCAACTCTCCCTTACAAGTTAATAATGGACTACCCATGCATTTAGAAATTTCACCTCTGATCTTAGACTCAGCTCTATTGCAAGTTAACATAATTAAATTCAGCAAAGAAATCATGTGATACACTCAATCTTATCATATCAGGTAAAAGCAGTTTTCCCAAATCTCTCTATGATCAGAAACCTAAATATTTCTATTTCATCTTCTGGAAGAGATAGGAGAAAAAACTGCCCTGTCTTAATGAAAAAGATTGCAATAAGTCATATTAACAATTAGCACTTCAGTGAAAGCCTCAAAATGTTGATTCTTAAATTCATGTCTCATCATTAAAAGGAAGCAAACAATTTTACCTAGACTGTTGGAAATCTGCTTCATCTGGAGACTTCAAATGGGCAAGTCTTAAGAATCCTCCAAAACAACCAAAAAGCCCATCAATAGATGACTGGATAAAGAAGATGTGGCACATATATACTATGGAATACTACTCAGCCATAAGAAATGATGACATCGGAATATTTACAGCAAAATGGTGGGATCTTGATAACATGATACGAAGCGAAATAAGTAAATCAGAAAAAACCAGGAACTGTATTATTCCATACATAGGTGGGACATAATAGTGAAACTAAGAGACATTGATAAGAGTGTGGTGGTTACGGGGGGGAGGGGGGAATGGGAGAGGGATAGGGGGTGGGGAGGGGCACAAAGAAAACAAGATAGAAGGTGACAGAGGACAATCTGAATTTGGGTGGTGGGTATGCAACATAATTGAACGACAAGATAACCTGGACTTGTTATCTTTGAATATATGTATCCTGATTTATTGATGTCACCCCATTAAAAAAATAAAATTATATTAAAAAAAAAAAAAAAAAGAATCCTCCAAAAATGCTCACTGGGTAGAAACATGAGCCCTGACTAGGATTCACCTAGCAAGCCCAATAGGGGAGATGCTCTGCCCATCTGGGGCCCTTGCTCCACTGCAACTAGAGCCATATTTTGGCGCCTGAGGTGAAGGCCTTGAAGCCATCTTCAGCACCCGGGGCCAACTTGCTCTAATCGAGCCATGGCTGCAGGAGAGGAGAGATGGGGGTGGAGAAGCAATGGGCGCTTCTCCTGTGTGTGCCCCGACCAGGAATCAAACCTGGGACTTACACATGCCTGAGCCAATGGCCAGGGCCCATCCTTCCACATTCTTGATCATAGTTAATAAAATCACCATCTAATTAGTTCTGATCAGAAATCTTACAGCCATCTTTGGTTCTTTTCTCTTCCTTACAAACTTCCTCTAAATCTACTCCACTAACAAAGCACATCATTTCAACCTCCAAATACAACCCCAATATATTTCTCTCCATCTTCACTGTATTAACCTGGTCCACATCATCATGAGCTCTAGCAGAGTCCCTCACATTATCTATAAAAACATGATCCTATCTAGGTCTTACCTCTGGAGCCTTATCTCCTGCCACATTACCTCTTGTCCGCTATACTACAGCCACACTAGTCTTCCTTATATCGCTCAAATCCTTTCACATATGATATTCCCTATGCTTAAAACATTCTTTCCCTTAGCATTTTTTCTTATATAAAATAAAAGACCTCATAATCAAACACGATTACTATTACTGTATAGATGGTCATCTGATTACAAGGACTCAAATTTCAGGTTTCCAAGTACTTAAAAGTATATTTATTGCTTATCACACCATGAGCAAAACTGTTATTACACAAAAATGCAAAACAAACTAATCCAACTCTTAGATTACTTAATTTGTATTTTAAAACTTTCTTACCTTTGATATTATGCTAGATATTAGGGATACAAAGTTAAAATAATAGTTGCATTATGAAGAATTTATCATTTTTTCCTAATATGCCCATCCATAATTACCCAGGAACATGTTTCATATACTTTGCAAATAACTTATATTGCCTTTATAGATAATTTTGCCTCATTTTTGATGCTGATGCAAAAAAAATAGTAAAAGATGATAAAATAAAATTAAAATTATTTAATTTGTATATTAAGGAGTGTATGCAAAGGTTGAATGAACTGACAACTGAAACAAATGGCTCAACCAATTTTCCATGCCTCAAAATTTATGGAAGTAAAATCTGGAGACATTGTTCTACTTACACCTACATTTTTACATTAAAAAACTATGAAATAAACAAACTCCAAAAATACAGACTTCAAGAAACCTAAATTACTATAGTTTTAAATATCCACAAAATGGATTTATATAAATTGTCAGGAAATATTAGCTTTTTATTACTATCTGAAAGAATATTTACTTAATTGTTTTACTACAGAAATGTTTACACAGAATACAAAAAAATCAGAAGTCATACTTTTTAATATTTACAAATTAAAATAAATACCTGGAATTTAGCTCTCAGGAATAACTTTATGGATGAATAAATAGAAAGTAAGCAGATAAGAAGTTATTGCACTCAAATGGTAGTAAAAGAGAGAAACAAGTAAGATGACTCAGAAAGAATCTTAGAATTCTGATCGAAGAGAAGGTGAATTAAAAGAGAAGATTCAGAAGTAAACCTGGCCTGTGGATCAGAAAAAGGAAAGCTCCTAGAAAATTACATAACAAAAATCTTCAACATAACAAGAATTTAAGATGAAGAAGTTAACTATTAAGGGAATCAATTAATTTTGAATTTTCAAATCTGCATAAATTACAGTGCAACAGGAATGAGTTGTCCAATGAGCTTTAATGAAAATAATCCCTATTAATCAAGAATTATTATTTATTTTATTTTTTTTTTATTTTTCTGAAGCTGGAAACAACACCCTAGATGGGCAGAGCATCACCCCCTAGAGGGCATGCCGGATGGATCCCGGTCAAGTACATGTGGGAGTCTGTCTCTCTGCCTCCCTGCTTCTCACTTCAGAAAAATACAAAAAAAAAAAAAAAAAAGATTAAACATGTAAATCAGTTGTAAAGAATTATTTATTGAGTTTCTATTATAGATCAGGCATTTTGCTAAATGCCAAGGATAAAAGAGTAGACAAGACCAACAGGTCTTGATATACAGCAACAGTTCCAATTTTAAAACTACCTACCAACTATTAGTAGTATATTACAATGTAGTTTTACTTCAGTTGAAACTGAAATGGTGACAAAATTTTAAATAAAATGCATACAAAGAAACATAAAATGGATGAGGATATTACCTTATCAATAACAAGACAAAAAGACTTATCTTCTAGTTTGTATTTAAAGGCAAAAAGTTGCCTGACTAGGCGGTGGTGCAGTGGATAGAGCGTCGGACTGGGAGGCGAGGACCCAGGTTAGAGACCCCGAGGTCACCAGCTTGAGCGCAGGCTCCTCTGGTTTGAGCAAGGCTCACCAGCTTGGACCCGGGATTGCTGGCTCGAGCAAGGGGTTACTCAGTCTGCTGTAGCCTCACAGTCAAGGCACTTATGAGAAAGCAATCACTGAACAACTACGGTGTCACAACAAAAAACTAATGATTGATGCTTTTCATCTCTCTCCATTCCTGTCTGTCTGTCCCTATCTATCTCTCTCCCTGTCTCTGAAAAATAAATAAATAAACAAACAAACAAATAAAGGCAAAAAGTGAATTTTTTCTATTTCATCTTAAGGCTTGTAGCAGTCCTTCTCATTTCCTTCCTGAGTTCGTGTCCTTTTCAATCTGTCCATTTCTTTAACCAAACCATCTTCTCTGTAAACATAATTCCTACTTTAAAAAGTGCAGGTGGTAAGAGCCTTTCCAAGTGCAGAGGCTAGGTGGTAAGAGCCTTTCCGAGTAAAATAGATGTTTTTATGGGGAGATTACAATTTAAATATATGCAGTCTGTCTCACATTCTCAGAGTTATTTCCAATTCACAACATAACTAATATGGCTTGTACAAAGTTAAAAAGATACAAGTGTGAACAACTTCTTAAAGAATGACTGAAATAGGCCCTGGCCAGTTAGCTCAGTGGATATAGCATCAGCTCAGCATATGGACATCCTGGTTCAATTCCAGTCAGGACACACAGAGAAGCAACCATCTGCTTCCCTCCCTCATTCTCTCCCCCTTCTCTCCCTATTCTCCTCCCACAGCCAGTGGCTCGATTGGTTCAAGCTGTGGGCCTGGGCATTAAGGACAGCTTTGTTGGTCTAAGTGTCAGCCTCGGGTGTTAAAAATAGCTTAGTTGATTCCAGCAGCGGTCCTAGATGGGAGTTGTTCAGTGGATCCCAGTCAGGGCACATGTGAGAGTCTGCCTCATTATTACCCCTCCTCTCACTTAAAAAAAAAAAAGTGACTAAAATAAATAAAATAGACCATTTCATTTAATGTTTCTGGTCAATGTAAGACTAAATTGCTGCTTTCTCAAATTATGGTACATCACACTAATAAAATGCTAAATAACTAAGTTAGTATATTCTAGTATATTCTAACACCTTTGGACATTTAGAAACTCAGAAGTAATACAATAACAAAAACTGCTTAACCTTTTCTAAAGAATCTTTATAAAACTATTTGACCAAAGATTAAATTTGGAAATTAATCCTTCTTAATGTCCTCTGGAATTACTTTTTAAAGGCACATACTTTGAAATATATTGCATTATTAGAGAAAGATATTTTACTGCATAAATACATTATACCTTATTTATGTAAAACTGAGGGAAGAGTTACCTCTTTGTTTTTACTATCCTATAAATTATTCTTCTATTCTTTTTGGATTTCTATGGGGTATAAAGTTAAAGTACCAAACTCATAACCTAACAACTTTCATTTCTGTGGAATAATAACCCAAGGGTTATATTTTAATACATACTTTTAGTATGTTATACTATCAGAGATAATATTTAGTCTATATAGATCATCTTACTTACGTCTGGGGCTCCTTTTCATTTTGATGTTTTTGCTGGGGCTGAAGAACGTTATTTACCAGTTCAGTGATCCCACTAAAGGGAAACCACCTGTTTAAATAAGCAAATAATGTGACTGAATAACCAAATGAATAACAATGTAGTTCAAATGTTTTCTTATCCATAATAATAAAAATACACAGGCACAAAAGCTACAGCCAATGGAAATGTGAGCTCCAAAAGTCATCCAGGCAGTCAGAATGTAGGGAAATTAAGTTTGAACACCAAACCACAAGCAGGCAGCAAAAAACTACATCCAGTCAGTATGTAGATGAAGTAAGAAACTACAGGCAGCTCTCCTACAAGCCAGAGAGTCAGGAAGCAGAAGACACACTAGCTGCAGCCTATCTAGTATTAGTGAAACTAATACCATCCAAGGTGCAGAAAGCAGAGTATGGCAAAGGTACAGAAGTCAAGCCTACTGCACTCTTAATACATTTACTTACTGTGTCGGTTGTGGTTTGTGTTCTTCTTTGACCCTAAAAAGATAAGTTTGCACAACTGAGTGCACTGTACTAGGAAGAAATTTCTATCTACAGATTTGTGATCATATAGAAATGAATGCTGAGGTTTGTTACATGGAAAATCTTAGTGCTTTGCTATATATTGGAATTGTACATTTGAATTAATTTGGCACAAAAAAGGAAGTTGAATCATTTGTTCTTAATAGAAGACTAATATTAAAACTCTATTGCTATTTTAATGATTTCATGATTTAGTCCTCAAGTTTTCTGCATATTTTATTGGTCTTGATATGGATGCTTTTAAAATAATAACTTTTAAAGTACCACATTAAACACAGTTACATTTGGTTTGCTGAAGATAAGTAGATTTCTTCAATATTTTTAAAATGTCTTCATTAATATAAATTGAAGACATGAAATTTTAAATAAAAAGTAAGTTTTTATAAAGGTATTTTTAAAGCCTTACAAGTTTCTGTATTTACTGCTTAAAGGAGCAGTTAAAGGAATCAAGGAGGAGGGAAATGTATCCCATCTACCCATCTAGCTACTAGGATAAGTACCTATTTTAAATTTAAAATATTCATAAGCTAAAGTAAATTATTCATATAACTATAACAAACTAAAAATGTGTTTAAACTATAATCAACTCAGTGCTTCACTGAAATGGCATTGGATATTTAAAAGACAGAGAAAGATCATTGCTACAAGGGGAGCAATGCCTTCTCACACTTTGCTTAGGGTGGTCCTGAGAGGTACCTATGACTCAGTGGTGAATCTTTTATTTTCCCAAAGAAAGACTAAGAACTGGTAACTAAAATTGGTCATCAAAATCTAAGACTTTGTTTACAAAGTTATATTAATACTATATATTAAATTTTCTTTAAATCAAATGGATTTTCTTTTCTAGTGTATTATTTCCAAAAAATAACTAGTAATTATATATCTCTATATTAACCAAAACATAATCATCTGTTCTCTGCATATACTTCAAAAACTGTAATATTTTAGCTTATGCTAAAGCCATATAATTTAGTTTGTAAATAATTATATAATTGATTAGTATAGAACGTTATATTTAACACCAAATATTATATTAACAAACACAAGCAAACTATAGTGACACTAGATTTTATCTAGAAAAACTATCATCATATTTCTTTGAGAATAAGGCAAAAAAAATTCTTAACATTTTAGAATAAACATGGTCCCACACAGATGACAAGAGATTATCATACCAGCTCTTCTTCAAACCATAGAACTATTCAAGATTACTATTCACCAAATAATATGTTAAAAACAAAAAATATTAAAATAAATGAGTGAAAAAAATGAGAAGGTATTTGTTTTTAAAAAATCCTGAATGATACTCTGAAAGGAATTATATTGCTCTTAGTCACAAAAAATTATATCATAAATAAATATTAATCTACAAATCAGTTTCCTTTTTCAAATCTTTACTTGAAGAAATTAATAAAGGTAAAAACTTTAATTACAAATTCAAGAATTATTTCTGGGCTTTGTAAACAATTTATAAATAAAATATGCAAACACCTGCATCAGCTTTCCAAAAAAATATGAATCATACTAGGGCACTATAAACATTTATCCAGTCTTTAAATATAATCACAAGTATAAAATTATTTTCCATTTTTCCAATATTTTAGATAAAATCAAACCACAAAGTATCTGATCACAATTAAAATGTTGAAATAATAACTTAAGAATTGGTAATATGAAAAATAATTATATAATAAATTTCCTTTACAACTGACAATATTGACAATGAACTCCTACATTTCTGCATTACAAAAACTATATAAAGGACATGTCATTTCCAGTCTCATACATAAAGAACCTGGAAATCATTATTACTATCCCTACAGAAAAAAAAAGCAGCTAAACAAACTGAAAATCAGTAATTCTTAAAGCCATAGAGAATGTAAGTCACAGGATAAAGTACTGTCATGAAAACTAGAGAAACAAACAAGCAAAATATCACTATTTACCAAGAGTACATCCCAAGAACAAAAGTCCATACCTAGAACCAGTAACTGCAGTAACATTTTTAACTATAATTGACCAAATGTCGTGGACTCAGTGTTAACTACATGGAACCTTTAAAATTCCAAGGTGTCCCAGTCCTAGGCACTTTCATAAAATTTACCTCTAGAAGCCCTAAAGCTGCTCATTGAAAAGATCAAATAAAAATTTCCTCCTGCATCCAGGAGGAAGAAGGGAAAGTAACCGCTTTGAAATACTCCCAGAGCTATCTCCTCTCCTGTTTGGGTTTAAGTTCAGGACTCCTTTAAATCCAGAGCCCCTTTAAAACTCAAATCCCTCTCACCCAACTTCCCACTAGGGCTCAAAACAGAGCATTCTCGCCAGTTGGCTCAGCGGTAGAGCGTCGGCCTGCTGTGCGGGGGGAACCCGGGTTCGATTCCCGGCCAGGGCACATAGGAGAAGCGCCCGTTTGCTTCTCCACCCCCCCCTTCCTCTCTGTCTCTCTCTTCCCCTCCCACAGCCAAGGCTCCATTGGAGCAAAGATGGCCTGGGCGCTGGGGATGGCTCCTTGGCCTCTGCCCCAGGCGCTAAGAGTGGCTCTGGTCACGGCAGAGCTACGCCCCGGAGGGGCAGAGCATCGCCATCGCCCCCTGGTGGGCAGAGCATCGCCCCTGGTGGGCGTGCCGGGTGGATCCCGGTGGGGCGCATGCGGGAGTCTGTCTGACTGTCTCTCCCCGTTTCCAGCTTCAGAAAAATACAAAAATAAATAAAAATAAAAATAAAAAAACAGAGCATTCTCATCCCCCACTATGAGGTTGTAGTTAATTTGCTAGCTATACTCTCTCTTAATGACTTCCTGGCCTTTACTTTGAAATGTAGCAAAAAGTTTACCTCTGTAGGAATGTCATGGAAAGCTTACATTTGGGAGGGACCTGATAGGGGAGTTTGAATTACAATAGTTGTTTGTAAAAGTCGAGCCACAAGCCCAGGGAGCCAGGATCCAGCTGTTCCTGGGAGATTCTTGCCCTCTTGGCTGTCTTCAAGATTTACCAAGGACACCAGAAAGGACCACGCTGATTAGGCCTGTGCTACAACAGAAAGAACTTGTGTTTCTGTAGCTAATCCCCCTCCTCCTGCTCATCATCAAGTCAGTGACCAAGAACATAAACCCCAATACACTAATTTGAGAATGTCCAGGTGTGCCAAACCCCATGCCAGCATATGCCTGCAGCAACCCCTATATCTAATGCTGGCTCCCACAGCTCAGGGCTGAAACCCTTTGTTGGTCTCAGCCCACCTGCACCCAGGGGTTTTTTAAATAAACTTTTCTTTGGAACACACTAGCCTCATGTTTTCGGTTCAGCCTGCAGTTTCTGCCTTTCGGTAACAATCCTAGAGTTAAGGGAAAATACTTTACCAGAGTCTAACCATCTGGGGTTCTATCAAAACCAAATAAGCTGGAGTAAGATGAGTACCCAATTACATACTCCTATAGCCTTCAATGTGGGAGAAGAAAAAGACCAAACTATAGCCCACTCTAGCCTTCAACATGGGAGACAGAAATACCCAACTCCATATCACTAAAAGACTAAAGCCTAATCATAGGTCTATTGAATGCTTCTCTTGTATCATACAACTTACCACCAAATTAGTAGAGTTCCTGAATAATAAAAGGGATTACAACTAAAAGAACTTCAAGTTTTAGACACTATTTAGTAAGGAGTCCCTAAGGAGACACAAAACAAACAAATAAACAAAAAAAGATAAAACAACACAAGAGAGTATTCTGGAAAGTTGACTGAATAGAAAGCAATAGAAATCTCTCCACCTACCTAATGGCAGAATATGTCTGATATAACTATTTTGGAAATCTGGAGTCTATTGATGGCTTTCAAATTCCAGAGAAGTCTTGAACTGTACATTGCAGTTAATTTTGGTCAATTTGAGCTTTTAGCATTCTAACAGCTACCCATCCCCCACCCTTGGCAATGGCAGGTAGTTAGTTGTGCTCTTGTTCCTGGAGCAAACTGCACATGAATAACAGGAGCCAAAGTATGTAAAAAGGACCCTGTCTTCTAACAGAAAGTGACAAAACCCGGTGAAGGTGGAGAATCTGATTTCTCAAGTTCCCACATTACTAAATTAAAATGTCCAGTTTTCAACAACAACAAAAGAAAGCATACGGCATACAGAGAAACAGGAATGTATAATATACCCCATACAAGGAAAAATAGAATCAACAAAATCTGTGCCTAACACTTTCAGAAGCTAGAAAAAGCTCAAATAAACAACTTAACCCTGCATCTAAAAGAATTGGAAAAAGAACAGCAAGTAAAGCCCAAATGTAGTAGAAGGAAGGAAAAAATAAAGATCACAGCAGAAATAAATGACATAGAGGCTAAAGAAACAATACAGAGGATCAATGAAACTAGGAGCTGGTTCTTTGAAAAGGTAAACAAGATTGATGAACCTTTAAGTAGACTCACCAAGAAAAAGAGAGAGAGGACTCAAATAAATAAAATTAGAAATGAGAGAGGAGAAATAACAACTGACACAACAGAAATACAAAATATTGTAAGAAAATACTATGAAGAACTGTATGCCAAAAAACTAGACAACCTAGATGAAATGGACAAATTCCTTGAAACATACAATCTTCCAAAAATCAATCTGGAAGAATCAGAAAACCTAAACAGACCGATTACACCAAATGAGATCGAAACCGTTATCAAAAAACTCCCAAAAAAGAAAAGTCCGGGGCCCGATGGCTTCACAACGGAATTCTACCAAATATTCAAAGAAGAACTAACTCCTATCCTTCTCAAACTATTTCAAAAAATTCAAGAGGAAGGAAGACTTCCAAGCTCCTTTTATGAGGCGAGCATAATTCTGATTCCAAAACCAGGCAAAGACAACACAAAGAAAGAAAATTATAGGCCAATATCTCTGATGAATATAGATGCTAAAATCCTCAATAAAATATTAGCAAACCGGATCCAACAATATATGGAAAAAATCATACACCATGATCAAGTGGGATTTATTCTGGGGAGGCAAGGCTGGTACAATATTCGTAAATCAATCAATGTGATTCATCACATAAACAAAAAGAAGGAGAAAAACCATATGATAAGTTCAATAGATGCAGAAAAAAGCATTTGATAAAATCCAGCACCCATTCATGATCAAAACTCTCAGCAAAGTGGGAATACAGGGAACATACCTCAACATGATAAAAGCCATCTATGAGAAACCCACAGCCAACATCATACTCAATGGGCAAAAATTAAAAGCAATACCCTTAAGATCAGGAACAAGGCAGGGGTGCCCCCTTTCACCACTCTTATTTAACATAGTCCTGGAAGTCCTAGCCACAGCAATCAGACAAGAAGAAGAAATAAAAGGCATTCAAGTTGGAAAAGAAGAAGTAAAACTATCATTATTTGCAGATGATATGATATTGTATATAGAAAACCCTAAAGTCTCAGTCAAAAAACTACTGGACCTGATAAATAAATTCAGCAAAGTGGCAGGATATAAAATCAATACTCAGAAATCAGAGGCATTTTTATACACCAACAATGAACAGTCAGAAAGAGAAATTAAGGAAACAATCCCCTTCACAATTACAACCAAAAAAATAAAGTACCTAGGAGTAAACTTAACCAAGGAGACTAAAGACTTGTACTCGGAAAATTACAAAGCATTGATAAAAGAAATCAAGGAAGATACAAACAAGTGGAAGCATATACCGTGCTCATGGTTAGGAAGAATAAACATCATTAAAATGTCTATATTACCCAAAGCAATCTATAAATTCAATGCAATACCAATTAAAATACCAATGACATACTTCAAAGATATAGAACACATATTCCAAAAATTTATATGGAACCAAAAGAGGACACGAATAGCCTCAGCAATCTTAAAAAAGAAGAATAAAGTGGGAGGTATCACACTTCCTGATATCAAGTTATACTACAAGGCCGTTGTACTCAAAACAGCCTGGTACTGGCATAAGAACAGGCATATAGATCAATGGAACAGAACAGAGAACCCAGAAATAAACCCACAGTTCTATGGACAACTGATATTTGACAAAGGAGGTAAGGAAATACAATGGAGTAAAGACAGCCTCTTTAACAAATGGTGTTGGGAAAATTGGACAGCTACCTGCAAAAAAATGAAACTAGATCACCAGCTTACACCACTCACAAAAATAAACTCAAAATGGATAAAAGACTTAAATGTAGGCCGTGAAACCATAAGCATCTTAGAAGAAAACATAGGCAGTAAGCTCTCCGACATCTCTCAGAGCAATATATTTGCTGATTTATCTCCACGGGGAAGTGAAATAAAAGACAGGATAAACAAATGGGACTATATCAAACTAAAAAGCTTTTGCACAGCTAAAGACAACAAGAACAGAATAAAAAGACAAACTACACAATGGGAGAATATATTTGACAATACGTCTGATAAGGGGTTAATAACCAAAATTTATAAAGAACTTGTAAAACTCAACACCAGGAAGACAACCCAATCCAAAAATGGGCAAAAGAGATGAATAGACACTTCTCCAAAGAGGACATACAGATGGCCAATAGGCATATGAAAAAATGCTCAACATCACTAATCATTAGAGAAATGCAAATCAAAACCACAATGAGATATCACCTTACACCAGTCAGAATGGCGCTTATCAACAAAACAACACAGAATAAGTGCTGGCGAGGATGTGGAGAAAAGGGGACCCTCCTGCACTGCTGGTGGGAATGCAGACTGGTGCAGCCACTGTGGAAAACAGTATGGAGATTCCTCAAAAATCTGAAAATCGTACTGCCTTTTGACCCAGCTATCCCACTTTTAGGAATATACCCCAAGGACACCATAGAACGGCTCGAAAAGGAGAAATGCACCCGCATGTTTGTGGCAGCATTGTTCACAATAGCGAAGATCTGGAAACAGCCCAAGTGTCCGTCAGAGGACGAGTGGATTAAAAAGCTTTGGTACATATATACTATGGAATACTACTCAGCCATAAGAAATGATGACATCGGATCATTTACAATAACATGGATGGACCTTGACAACATTATACGGAGTGAAATAAGTAAATCAGAAAAAAAAAAAAACTAAGATGAATCCATACATAGAAGGGACATAAAAATGAGACTCAGAGACATGAACAAGAATGTGATGGCAACAGGGGAGGGAGGTTGGGGGAGGGGGGGAGGGGGTGAAGAAGGAGAGAGGGGTTAGGGGAGGGGAGGGGCACAAAGAAAACCAGATAGAAGATGACAGAAGACAATTTATCTTTGGGGGAGGGGTATACAGCACAATCAAATGTCAAAATAATCTAGAGATATTTTCTCTCAACATATGTACCCTGATTTATCAATGTCACTGCATTAAATTTAATAAAAAAAAAAAACTGAAAAAAAAATCTGTGCCTAAATAAAAACCTGATGACAGATCTATTAGACAAAGACTTTAAAACAATCATCTTAAACATGCTCAAAAAACTAGAGGAAAATGTAGGAAAGGTCAAGAAAACAATGTATGAACAAATTGGAAATATAAATAAGGTGCTATAAAACCTAAAAAAGAAAACAATAGTTTTGGAGCTGAAAGTACAATAACTAACAAGAAATATTCACTAGAGAGATTCAAAGGCAAATTTGAGAAGAAGAAATAAATCAACAAATGTGAAGATGTAATAATGAAAATTATTACCGTATTTTTCACTCCATAAGAAGCATTTTTTTCCCAAAAGTGGAGGGGAAAATGCCCATGTGTCTTATGGAGCGAATGTTCATTTTTTTTAGTAGAAAAAATGCGGGTTCCCAGACAACTAGAAGAGTATTTGAACACTGAAGTCTCTTCTCATTTGTCAATAACAGTGCTAATGGTTGTTAATACTGCTGTTGAGTTTACATGATTGAAATATTATTGTGCTATATTTTATTAAATATTTTAACACACCATTTGGTTCAGATTTTTTTTCTTATTTCCCTCCTTAAAACCCTAGGTGCAACTTATGGTCAGGTGTGTCTTATGGAGCAAAAAATACGGTAAATCTGAGAAACAAAAAAAAAATTGAAGAAAAATGAACACAGTTGAAGGGATCCATGGGACACTATCAAGTGAACCAACACAGGCTTGATGTGGAAATTGCAAAAGAAGAGAGACAAAAGGAGAAGGTAAAGGGAATATTTGAAAAAATATAGGCTGAAAACATTCCAAATTTGATAAAAGACATAAATATAAATATTTAAGAAGATCAACAAACTCCAAGATGAAATCATCTAACCAATATAATAAACAATTTAAATCTAACAAATATATGCATAATACTGTATACAAGAATACACATATATTTCTCATATAAAGTATCTTTCCTAACCACAACCAGATGAAGTGAGAAATTGATAATAAAAATCACAAATTTATAAAAATTAAATTATACACTATTTAAAAAAACAATGGCTCAAAAAAGAAAACACAAGAAAAATCAGAAACAAATGAAAACAAGAATAATAGTTAGCCCTGGCCGGTTGGCTCAGAGATAGAGCGTCAGCCTGTCATGTGGATATTCTGGGTTTGATTCCTGGTCAGGTCACACAGAAGAAACAACCATCTGCTTCTCCACCCCTACTCCTCCTCCCTTTCTCTTTATCTCTCTCTTACCTCCCACAGCCATGGCTCAGTTGGAGCAAGTCAGCCCGTGTACTAAGGATGGCTCTATGGCCTCTCCTCAAGCGCTAAAATACCTCAGTTGCTGAGCAGTGGAGCAATGGCCCCATATGGACAGAGCATCACCAAGTAGGGGGGCTTGCCAGGTGGATCCCCGTGGGGGTGCATGTAGGAGTCTGTCTATCTGCCTCCCTGCTTATCATTTAAAGAAAAAATAATAAAAATAAAAATAAGTCTACCAAAACTCAGGGGATATAACTAAAGAAATACTAAGCAAGAAATTTATAGCTATAACACATTAAGGAACAAAAAAGGTTTCAGCCTGACTAGGCAGTGCAGTGATACAGTGGATAGAGCACAGCCTGGGGTACTGAGGACCCAGGTTCAAAACCCTGAGGTCGCCAGTCTGAGTGCAGGCTCATCTGGCTTGAGTATGGTCTCATCCAGCTTGAGAGCAGGGTCGCTGGCTTGAGCGTGAGATCATAGGTACAACCCCATGGTCACTATCTTGAGCCCAAGGTCACTGGCTTGAGCATGGGGTCACTGGTTCAGCTGGAGCTCTCTGGTCAAGACTCATATGAGAAAGTAATCAATGAATAACTAAAGTGCTGCAACAACAAGTTGATGCTTCTCATCTCTCTCCCTTCTTGTTTCTCTCACTAAAAAAGAAAAAGAAAAGAAAAAAGAAAAAAAAAGATTTTAAACAACAACTTATCTTTAAAATCAATAAATCGGAGGCCGGAGGGGGGGGGAATCCAAACCCAGCAGAAGAGCAGAAGGAAGAAATAAAGATTAGAACAGAAATAAATGAAATAGAAAAGAGAAAACCAATAGAGAAATATCAATGAAACTAAAAGTTGGTTCTTTGAAAAGATCAACTAAATTGACGAACAATTAGATAAATTCAGAAAAAAAGAGAAGATTCAAATTACTAAAATCATAAGTAAATATGGGAACATTACTATAATTCTACAGAAATAAAAATGAAAGTACTATAAATAATTATATGTCAACAAGTTAGACAACATATATTAAATAGACAAATTTCTAGATACACAAAACCCACAAAGACAAAGAAATCAGAAAGAAACAGAAAATCTCAATAGAGCTGTAACAAGTAAGAAGATTGAATCATTAATCAGGAATTTCCTGCCCTGCCTGGTTCGCTCAGTGGTAGAGCGTCAGACTGGCGTGCAGGAGTCCCGGGTTCAATTGCCGGCCAGGGCACACAGGAGAAGCGCCCATCTGCTTCTCCACCCCTCCCCCTCTCCTTCCTCTCTGTCTCTCTCTTCCCCTCCCACAGCCAAGGCTCCACTGGAGCAAAGTTGGCCTGGGCGCTGAGGATGGCTCTATGGCCTCTGCCTCAGGCACTAGAATGACTCTGGTTGCGGCAGAGCATCGCCCCCTGGTGGGCAGAGCATCGCCCCCTGGTGGGCATTCTGGGTGGATCCCGGTCGGACGCATGCGGGAGTCTGTCTGACTGCCTCCCCATTTCCAGGTTCGAAAAAATACAAAAAAAAAAAAATTCCTGACAACCTGATCAGGCAGTGACACAGTGGATAGACAAGTGTCGGACTGGAGCTCTGAGGATAAACTTTTGAACAAACCCTGAGTCACCAGCTTGAGTGCAGGCTCTTCCAGCTTGAGCACAGGCTCACCAGCTTGAGCGCAGGGTCACTGGCCTGAGTGTGGGATCATAGACATGACCCTACGGTCGCTAGCTTGAGTGCAAAGGTCGTCGACTTGAGACCTAAGGTCACTGGCTAGAAGCCCGAGGTCGCTGGCTTGAGCCCAAGGTCCCTGGCTTGACCAAGGGGTCACTTGCTCTGCTGTAGCCCCCCGGTCAAGGCACATATGAGAAAGCAATCAATGAACAACTACAGAACCACAATGAAGAATTGATGCTTCTCATCTTTCTCCCTTCCTGCCTGTCTGTCCCTGTCTGTCCCTTTCTCTGTCTTTCTCTTTGTCTCTATCACAAAAAAACAACAATAACAAAAAATAACAAAAACCACTGAATTTCCTGACAAAGAAAAGCCTTAAAACTGATGTCTTCACTGGAAAATTCTACCAAGCATTTAAAGATAAACTAATAACAATAATTCTTTCACTTTCCCTAAATATTCAAGAGGAAGAAACATTTCCTAACCCATTCTGAGGCCACCATTACCATACAAAAGCCAAAGACACTATAAGAAAACTACAAATATTCAAATAGTAACCAAAAAGATCTACAGATTCAATTCCTATCAAAATCCCAATGATGTTTTTTGCAAAAATACAATATCCCATCCTAAATTCATATGAAATCTCAAAGGACTCCAAACAGCCAAAGCAATCTGGAAAAGATGGAACAAAGCTGGAGGACACACACGTCCTGATTCCAACACTTATTATAAAGCTCTAGTAACCAGTGTGGTATTGGTGTCAAGAAGGACACCAACAAACGCAATAGAACATAGAGCCCAAAAGTGAACCCCCACATATAAGTAAAATGTTTTTTGACAAGGGTTCCAAGACTATTCCATGGGGAAAGAACAGTCTTTTCAACAAGTGGGAAAACTAAATATCCATGTGCAAAAGAATAAAGTTGAACCCCTACATAACACTGTATGCAAAAAAATGAACTCAAAATCAATCAAAGACATAAATGTAGGACCTAAAGTTATAAAATTATTAGAAAATAAAATAGGACTAAAGCCATACAACATTTGATTTGGCAGTGATTTCTTGTATATACCATGAAAAGCACAGGCTATAAAATAAACAAATTGAACTTTACAAAATTTTTTAAATTTTGTGCATCAAAAACATGTAAGCCACAGAAAAGGGAGTAATCATATCTAATAGATAAGTGATTATCATATAAAAATTTCTATAACTGAACAAAAAAAGCAATTCAAAAATGGACCTTGAGAACATTATAAATGAAATAAGTAAATTAGAAAAAGCTAAGCACTATATGATTTCACACATAGGTGGGATATAAAAATAAGACTCATGGTCATAGATAAAAGTGAAGTTTTATCACATTGATACAAGGCAGTTGTGAGTGGGGGGGAAGGGGAGTAAAGAGGGACAAATATACAGTGACAAAAAATGATTTGACTTTGGGTGATGGGTGAACAACCTAATCAACAGTTCAAATGCTCTAAAAATGTTCCCCTGAAACCTATGTACTATTATTGATTAATGTCACCCCATTAATTTTCTAAATAAAATTATAAAAATTTATTAAATGGTCAAATTAGAAATTAGACATTCAAATTAGAAATTTTAAATTAGACATTCAAATTAGAAATGAAAATCAAAACTACTGTGGGGTAGTACCTCACACCCAGTAATCAGGCTGGCAACTATAAAAAAAAATATTAATAAGGATATGGAGTAATTAAAACCCTTGTGCACTGTTGGTTAAAAAAAATAAAAAATAAAAAAAAAGGTCCGGTTGCCATGGATAACATTATAGTGGATCCTCAAAAAATTAAAAATTGCCATATGAGCCAGCAATTTCACTTATGGCTATATAATTTAAGGTATATTTAAGGAGTTGAATTATTAAAGGAATGAAAGCAGGGCCACAAGGAGATATCTGTACACTATGTTGATAGCAGTATTATTCACAATAGCTACAAAATAGACACACCCCCAGTCAATCAACGATAAATGGGTAAGCAAAATGTGATATACGCATACAAGGAAATATTGTGCAGCCTTAAAAAATGAAATTCTGACATATGCTACAACATGATGAAACTTAAGGACATTACGCTAAGTAAAATAAGCCACTCACAAAAAGACAAATACTTTATTATTCCATGTACATGAGCTACTTAGAGAAGTTGGAAATCAGAGAACAGAGAGTAGAAAAATAGGTTCCAAGATAAATGGAAGGGGAATATGAGGAGTTATTTTTTAATGGATATACAGCTATAATTTTACAACATGAAAAACATTCTTGATATTGATGGCACTACTACAACACATTATGAATGTATTTAATATCCCTAGTCTGCGCACTTAAATGTGGTTAAGATGGTATGTTTTATGTTTCTACATTTTACCTTAATTTTAAAAATTAAAAAAATATATATAAGGATAAGCCTGACCTGTGGTGGAGCAGTGGATAAAGCAGCAACCTGAAACGCTGAGGTCCCCAGTTAGAAACCTTGGCTTGCCTGGTCAAGGCACATGCAAGAAGCAACAAATATGAATTTATACTTTCCACTCCTCCCCACCACTTTTCTCTTTCTCTCTTTCTCTCTCTCTCTCTCTCTCTCCCCCCCTCTCCCATTCCTCTTTCTAAAATCAAGAAATAAAATCTTAAAAATAGATATATAGGTAGATATAAGGGTAACACAAGAAATTGTAGCCTCTGAGACCACAGCTACACCAAAGGTAGCCACAACCTAAATCCTAGCCAAATAAATATAAAACCTGACTCAAAAGTGCTAGCAATCTACATTCTGTAACAAAAAATACAAGGCATTTTAAAAGGGGGGGGGGAAACACTTGTAATCTGAACAGACATAACAATCAGATTCAAAGACTCAAAGATGACAAAGATGTAGCATTTTCCCAATCTAATTGGAAAAAATAATTAGTGTTAATATGTTAAGGGTTCTAATAGAAACAATATTCAAGAGACAGGCAATGTGAGCCAAGAGATGTAAAGTATAAGACAGAATGAAAAGAAAATGCTAAGAATCAATAGCACATAAGTGAAAAAGAAAATAACTTTACAAATTATTGCCAAACCAAATTCAGCAATACATTAAAAAGATCATATACACCATGACCAAGTAGAATTTATTCCTGAAATGCAATAATGGTTCAATATCCACAAATCAATTAGTATGATTACCACATAAATAAAATAAATAAAATTTAAATGATCATAACTATAGATGCAGAAAAACATTTGAATAAATCCAGCACCCATTTATGATAAAAACTCAGTAAAGAGGGAATACTGAAAGCATACCTTGACATATTAAACGCCATATATGACAAACTCACAGCTACCAGAATACTCAGAGGAAAAACTAAAAGCATTTCCCTTAAGACCAGAAAAAAGATAGGATGTCCACCTTTTCTACTCCTATTTAACATAGTACTGTACAGGAAGTCCTAGACACAACAATCAAACAAGAAATAAAAGGTATCCAATTGAAAAGGAAGAAAACTTAAATTATTTGCAAATGTCACGATGCTATAGAGAACCCTAAAGATTCCTTCAAAAAACTACTAAAACTGATAAATGAACTCAGTAAAGTAGCAGAATACAAAATAAATATTCAGAAAGACACTGCATTTTATACACCAATAATAAACTATCAGAAAGAAAAACTAAAATAATAGTCACATTTACAATTGCTTAAAAAATAAAATAAAATACCTAGGAATAAATCTAAACAATAAAGTAAAAGACTATAGTCAAAAAATTCTAATACACTGAAGAAAGAAATCTAAGATGATGCAAATAAATAAAAGCATTCATCAAGCTCACAAATGGGAGGAATTAACACACTTAAAATGACCATATATCCAAAGGAATCTATAGATTCAACACAATTCCTAACAGGATACCAATGGCATTTCTCATAGAACTAGAAAAAATTTCAAAATTTGTATGAAACCAAAATACCCCCAAAAAGCACAGCAATGATGAAATAGTTGAAGATATCACATTACCTGATATCAAACAATACTAAAAGGCTATAATAATCAAAATAGCATGATACTGGCATAAAAAACAGATATATAAATGAAACACAATCGAAAGCCCAGAAATAAACCTACCCCTCTATGGTCAATTAATTTAGAAAAAAGGAAGCAAGAACATACAAACAAAAGTAGACAGTCTCTATTCAATAAATGGCCTGGGGGAAATTGGACAGATACATGAAAATAGATAGACAGACAAACAGATAGATAGCTAAAACTAGCCTGACCAGGTAGTGGCACAGTGGATAGAGCACTGATATGGGGCACTGAGGACCCAGACACAAAACCCTGATATTGTCAGCTGAGCACAGGCTCATCCAGCTTGAGCACAGGTTCAACCAGCTTGAGCACGGGGTTACTGGCTTGAGTGTGGGATCACAGATATTAATTACCCCATGGTCACTGGCGTTAGCCCCAGGTCACTGGCTTGAGCAAGGGGTCAATGGCTCACTTGGTGCCTGCCAGTCAAGGCACATATGAGAAAGCAATCAATGAATAACTAAGGTACCGCAACAATGAGTTGATGCTTCTCATCTCTCTCCCTTCCTGTCTGTCTCTCTCTCTCTCACTAAAAAAAATAAAAATAAAAAAAACAAAACTAGACAACCTTCTTACACTATCTTACAAGAATAAATTTGAAACAGATTAAAGACTTAAATGAAAGACTTGAAAGCATAAAACTTTAGAAGAAAATATAGGCAGAAAAATCTCTGCCATTTATTTATTTCCTTTTGCAATATTTTTTTCAACATATTTCCTCAGACAAGGGAAACGAAAGAAAAAACAAACAAATGAGATTACATCAAACTAAAAAGCTTTTGCACAGCAAAGGAGACCATCAACAAAACAAAAAGACAATCTACTGAATAAGAGGCTATTATCACCACTAAAACATTCATTTGGGGTTAATATTCAACATGTATAAAGAACTCAGACAACTCAACACCAAAAAAAAACAAAAAAAAAAAAACAATTTAAAAAGTGAGCAGAGGACCTCAACAGACACTTTTCCAAAGATGACATACAGGTGACCAACAGACATATGAAAAGATGCTCAACATCACTAATCACCAGAGAAACAAAAATTAAAACCCAATGAGCTATCACCTCACACATGCAAGAGTGGCTATCATCAATAAATTAACAAACAACAAGTGTTGGCAACCGATCTGATCTTTTAACCAATGTCACCCCAATAAACTTAATTTAAAAAAGTGATGGTGAGGATGTGTAGAAAATGGAACCCTTGTGCACTGTTAGTAGGAATGGAGATTAGTGCAGCTACTATGGAAAATAGTGTGGAGGTTCCTCAAAATATTAAAAATGTACCTGTCATATGATCAGCAATTCCACTTCTGGGTATATATTCGAAGAAACTCAAAATACTAATTTGAAAAAATATATATGCACTCCTATGTTCACTGCAAACTTATTTACAATAGTGAAGATACAGAAGCAACCCAAGTGTCTATCACTAAACAAGTGGATAAAAAAGTGGTGATATATGTATGCAATGGAATATTACTCAGACATTAAAAAGAATGAAATCTTGAGAGACCCAAGATGGTGGTGGAGTAGGCAGAACTTACACTGACTTCCTTCCAGGACCAAGTTGGAATTAAAACTAAAATATAGAGCAATCAGTCTGAATAACCAACTGAAAAGGCTAGCTGAAAAGAAGTTTTATATCTAAGAATTTACAGAAAAAGCCCCATCGAGACTGGTAGGAAGGGCGGAGATACAAAAAGGGCTAGCTCTGTTCCCATATGATCCAGAGGGATTCACATATTCCAGAAGGATTATTAACTCAACTGCACTGAGAATCGTGGGGTCTCAACCCCAGGCCGGGCTCCACAGCCCAGAGCACCAGAGCTGGAAAGAGGCACCCACTTAACATGTGGCTGTGAAAATGAGCAGGGATTAGGTCCACCAAGCAGAGGTGAGAATCAGCTAGAGACACAGGCACCCTCTTAAAACGCACAAAATTTCATTTGCAGCAACTAACCCAGAGCTCTGGTGGAAGGAGGGCAGACAGGACTTGGGTCATGTGAGAAAAGTCTGGGCTTTGTGGTTCTGGGGAGGGTGTCGAGGGGCATTTTCATGAACCTAACTGGTGCCTCCCCCACTCAAGGGAGATCTTCTAGCCCTACCCTCCTGGCTCCCATTGGGCCAACCCTCCCCACTCTTGGTGGCTCCACCTTGCTGAGGTCTGGGCAGAATCTGGGACAGACTGAGTTTTGTGGCTCTAAAGCAAGGGTGATACCCACTGTCTCCCCCCAAGCCAGACCAGTATGTCCCCCTCTCCTGACTCCCACTGATCCCACATTGCTTAGATGGAGCTTCTGTAAGACTTTGGGAAAGAATGAATTATGTGGCTTTAGGACAGGAGAAATTTTTCCCTCTCGTGCCCAAACAGTGCAGAGTCCTCCCCTCACACAGCTAAATCTTGGTCTATTAGGGCCTGATAAATTCTGCTGGCCACATCGTGATGACTCCAAGACACTGCCCCAACACAAAGGTATGCAAACATCCAGCAGGTGACAGCTAGACTTGGTATACTCTAGTACAGCGGTTCTCAACCTGTGGGTCGCGACCCCGGCGGGGGTCGAACGACCAAAACACAGGGATTGCCTAAAGCCATCGGAAAATACATATTTATTATACAATACATTTTTTTCCTTTTTTTCTTTATTCATTTTTAGAGAGGAGAGAGAGAGAGAGAGAGAGAGAGAGAGAGAGAGAGAGAGAGAAGGGGGTTGGAGCTGGAAGCATCAACTCCCATATGTGCCTTGACCAGGCAAGCCCAGGGTTTCGAACCAGCGACCTCAGCATTTCCAGAATACAATACATTTTTAAATAAAATATGTCTTTCCGATGGCTTTAGGCGACCCCTGAGTTTTGGTCGTTCGACCCCCGCCGGGGTCGCGACCCACAGGTTGAGAACCGCTGCTCTAGTACATCTGATGAGTGGTCTCAGACCCAATAGTGTCACTGAGTTTCAACATGTAACAATCTGGTAAACACCACTCTCTCTTACCTAGTGGCTCACTGAGAACCTATCTCGTGCAACCTGAGGACAGCCAGAAGCTCTCTGAGTGACTGAGAATAACAGGCAGCAGGCAGGTGGAGGCAGGCAGAGGCAGATCACAGGGCTCCTTGGGAAATTTGTCGACCAGCCCCTGTGACCAGTGCTGGTAAGAGCAGGCCTTGGTACACTCCATGACCCTTCCAGTGCATACCTAGGGCAAGTAGAGGCAGCCATAAGCTACGGACTGCTTTGTAGCCCCATACAAGTTGCCTAGGGTCAGTTACAGACAGCATCTGACATTGGCCTGAACCAGAGTCACTCCCAAGAGGCCCAAAAACCAACACATCCAGTGGCTGGCTTCAGACAACATCAGAGCTGGATCCAATTAGCTTACTAAGTGGCATATCCAAAAGCAGAGCTCGGCAGGCACCAGACTCATCTTATATTTTTCTTGCCTACCCCAAAATTAACCATTTCTGCAATTAGTCTTGATTCCTTTGATTGGAAAGTAGTATTTAGAAACCAAGATATGGTGCTAGGTGTGTTCATTGCTACTGAAGTGTTACTATTTTTAGGTCCTTTCAGTGATCAAAATGTGGAAATATATGTATATGTATATACACTAGACCATGTGGACAACACATCTATCTGTTCATCTGTCTTTCATGTGTCATCTATCATCTTTATCTATAATAAGTAAATATCCATGACTTTAGACTAATGCTTTTGATTTTAAATCCAGCACTGCAGGCAGGTTTCATTCTAGCCTCCTCTTTCTGTGTATCTGTTAACTTCTCTCTGACAATGTGAAATCTGGTTCTTATCATCTATAATTTATTTATTTATTGTTCAAACCTGTTATATATGTTTAATAGTTTCAGAATTGCTAAACTGTGCAGTGTGAAAACACATTTACCAGTTAGAGTATAAGGTTTATGGATGGTTCTTTTTTGATTGGAGAAGGCAAAATATAATGATTGAAGTAAATAAAACTACAAAAATAGGAAGAATACACAAAAAAAACTGACCACTTTCTGCCACAAGGTATATATGTAAATATCTGGACACATTCAGGAGGAATGTATAAACATTTCTAGTATCAATCACATAATTAGCTATACAGTGTCAAATGTTTAACAGTTGTGTACATCTTTAAATGCACTGATAATTTTGCATTTTACTTATAGTAAACATATTCCTGTTTTAGAAAAAACTATAGCCCCTAAATTCTGCCATTACATTTGCCTATGAAAATGAGTCACTATGTTTATGAATAATGGAAGAGACCATTTGTCAAACTGTCACTCAATAAAGTGGTTGTCAATGAGTGCAGAAGTCCTTTTCATATTACAGTTAACTGACAAAGGTTATATAATTAATCTGGATTATATGGATCTGTGGCAACTTTACAATGCCAAATTGTTTTCCCTTTGACACCAAAGATGTTTCTTCACTGTCAGATGGTGTTTGCTTAGAAACTGCAAGCTTAAAGTTTTTCCAAATTAAATATATATATGACAATCCACAATAGAATGTAAATTCAAGACAAAATGATTTTTAATTCTTTTATATTCATATAAGCAATTAAATATTGAGTGTATCATTTAAAAACTATAATCTTTTTTTCATATCCTTTCCCAAACTTCTTTCACTAGTTACTCAAATATATTTTTATCAGTCCATGTTAGAAAGGTATCTATAGGCCCCGGCCATTTGGCTCAGTGGATAGAGCGTCAGCCAGATAGCTCAGCTGATTCGAGCATCGCCTCTAGACGAAAGTTGTAGGGTGGGGTCTGGTCAGGGTACATGCGGGAGTCTATCTCCCCTCCTCTCACTTAAGAAAGATATCTATAGCTAATTAATACAAATATATGCAATGACACAAACATACACATTTTTAAATTCCTTCGCATCACCACTATAAATCATATAATCTCAAGTCCAAAATAGATGTTAAGATAGTATCTGACAGGTCTGGCCAGTTGACTCAGTGGTAGGGCATTGGCCCGGTGTGTGGAGGTCCTGGGTTCGATTCCCGGCCAAGGCACACAGGAGAAGCACCCATTTGCTTCTCCACCTTTCCCTCTCTCTTTTTCCTCTATGTCTCTCTTCCTCTCCCAAAGCCAAGGCTCCACTGGAGCAAAGTTGGCCCAGGCGCGGAAGATGGCTCCATAGCCTCCACCTCAGGCACTAGAATGGTTCCAGTTGCAATAGAGCAACGGCTCAGATGGGCAGAGCATCGCCCCCTGATGGGCATGCCAGTTGCATCCTGGCCAGGTGCATGTAGGAGTCTGTCTCTCTGCCTCCCTGTTTCTCATTTCAGAAAAATACAAAAAAAAATAGTATCTGAAATATTAGTTCTAAGGTGGGTTTTTAATACATAATATTTTTAAAAGACAAGGACAAAATACATAAAAATATTATTCATTTTTCTATTAGAGTGGCAAGTTTGTGGGTTATTTTATTCTTCCTATATTTTCCAAATTTTCTGTAATACAATTACAGTTTCCCATATTAAATACATAAAATATTTTAAGGATACTATCAGGTTTAAAAGAGAAGAAACCAGCCAGTGTACCCTATGCTTTAGACAGTTTAAAGATTAAACAATCTTTCACGTGTAGATATGAAATCCATTTTCAAAGTCCCTAAGAAAAGGGATTCACAATTAACACCACCTGTTCAGCTGCACAAGTCTGTCTGCCTTCATCACAAAAACTTAGAATTGCTCAAAGAACAGAAATAAAGCTTATATGTGTGTTCTCTGATCCTTTGATATCTTTTGGCAAGTCTCTGTGGGGGTCATTAGAGGAGAAATACTGATGAGGTTCGGTATAGGGATCTTGTCTGAGAAACCTAATTTGTCCTCCTATCTCCTCTTTTCTGTTATCAAATGGAGCACTGTCCCCAGGCAGTTAGCCAAGCAGCTAGGTGAACTGCTGTAGTCACTCAGGCATTTGCACATGTCTAAAACACTTTATATCCTTTTATGATAAAATCACCCAAAACATAAAGAAAGGAAGTAGCAGCAATAAATCACACTGGCAATAGCATAGGCTATTTATTCCAAACAGGACGGTTGATAAAGGAACCTACTGTCACAACATATGAGAAAACTCAGAATAATGGGGCTTTCAGAACACCTTAAAAGGAATAAAAAAAGACACTGTCTGTATTCCATCTATGAGACACTCTCAAAGAAAATGAGGATGATGAGAGATTTGATTTGACATGCTGAACGTTAAGAAAGAAACAATATGATCTCCCAATTTAACGTTATATGGAATAGTACTGGCTTTGGAGTCAAGCAGACTGGGGTTTGACTATTACAGCTCCAGTGTTCACTGTTTGGAAAGTTATAAAATTGTCATTTTATAATTCATCTGTAAAAGTGTGGACCAAAATATTTAACTCACACTTCCAGTCATGATGACAGCATAGGTAAACATAGTATTGAATCCTCCCACAATCACAACAAAATTACAGCTAAACTACACAACAACCATCACATAGAACCACCTGAAAGCTACCTGAATGGAAGGCCTATAACTAGGGATTTAAAGAAGAAGACACATCAAGATTGAGCCAGAAGGTCGGCACCATATCTGAATCTCCATCAACTTGGCTCACACTATTCGCCCTGCTCAGGTGATTCCCTGAGCTCTCGCCCAACTTGCAGGCCCACGCAAGCAGTTTCCAGTGGCTTTTCCATACAAATGGCCTCTCTTGCCCCATGCTTCAAACTTTTCTGAAATCTCTCTAACAAGTAACATCTGGCCTCTGAGTACAGTGCATCTCTTACTGAGTGGCCCCAGGCCTCAAACTACCAGCAGCTACCATTGGTTCACAGCATGTCCTCTCCTGGGCACCTCCAAGCCCAGCACAAGTAGCAGCCATCTAGATGTACATCACTCTGTAGCTCATGCCAGGTGGCTCCAGGCAGGACACAGGAGGTAGCTGATCTTGAATCTGCCAGAAGGCCCAGAGACAGTGAACCTGATGGACAACTTCAGACCATGCTGAATTATAAACCTGTCACTTCCACACACTCACGAGTGGACTTGGTGAGCACCAGAGTCCCACTGAAGTAAGTCTGACCTCCATAGGGTTGACGCCTACACAACAGCTTCTCTGCTGTAGTTGCAGCCAGTCCTTACAGCAGATCGATGAAAGGGCAGTCCCTCCCAGAGACACCAATAGCAATCGAGGCTCAACTACAAGACAGCACACACAGCCCACACAGGGGTGCACTTGGAGTGCCCAGCATGGGTGACTGGGGAGGCTGTGCTACTGGGCCTACAACACAAGGCCTCTCTCCCAAGTCTGGGAGACACAGCAGCTCTATCTAATAAATAGAAATAAACATAGGGAAACATCCAAAACGTAGAGACAAAGAAACATGTCCCAAATAAAAGAACAGGAGCAATCTCCAGAAAAAGAACTAAATAAAATAGAGGCAAACTACCAGAAACAGAGTTCAAAATAATGGTCATAAGGATGCTCAAGGACCTTAGTGAGAACTTCAAAAGCATGAAAAAGGACATAGACACCATAAAAAAATCTGAAATGAAAGATACAGTAACTGAAATGAATAATTTACAGAAAATCAAGACTAATCAACAGTAGAATAAATCAAGCTGAGAATCAAATCAGCAATTTGGAATCTAAGAAAGCAAAAAACACCCAACCAGAATGCAAAAAGAAAAAAGAATTTTAAAAATGTAGTGTAAGGAATCTCTGGGACAACTTTCACATCTGGGGATCCTGGAAGGAGAAGAAAGAGAGCAAGAAATGGAAAGCCTATTTGAAAAAATAATGACATAAAATTTCCCTAACCTGGTAAAGGAAACAGACATACAAGTCCAGGAAACTCAGAGAGTTTCAAACAGGACGAACCCAAAGAGGCCCACACCAAGACACATCATAATTAAAATACCAAAGGTTAAAGATAAGAGGGAATCTTAAAAGCAGCAAGAGAAAAGCAGTAAATTACCTATAAGGGAGCTACCATAAGACTGTCAGCTGATTTTTCAACAGAAATTTTGCAACTTTGGTTGATAATAGCATAGAAACTAACTCACTGTAAAGGGGAAAGTGAAATTATTTCCTTATTTTACATCAGAAGTCATAAAAATTTTTTGTAATGGGCCAAATAATAAATATTTTATGCTTTGCAGGCTATTCAATATCTGTTGCAGCTACTCAAATTTGTCATTTCAGCACAAAAACAGTCATAGACAATTCATAAATGAATGGACATGGCTGAGTTCCAATAAAGCTTTATAAAATAATAAACACCAAAAACTGAATTTCATATAATTTTCACATATCACAAAATGTTATAATCTTTTGAATTTTTTTCTTTTAAAAATATTTTAATATTGATATTACAGAGAGAAGGGAGGGACAAGAAGTATCAACTCTTTGCTTCACTTTGTTCACTGATTGCTTGTCATATGTGCCTTGACCAGGCAAGCAAGCCCAGGGTTTCAAACCAGCAATCCCAGTGTTCCAGATTGATTCTCTAGCCACTGTACCACCACAGACCAGGCTGAATTTTTTTAACCATTTAAAAATATCAAAATAGTCATTGCTCATAAGCTGTACAAACATTTGGCCAGACTTGAGACAGATATGGACTGTGGGTTATAGTTTGACAAAACATACTTCACATCATTTTAAAAAAGAAAACTCAGATTAAAATACTAAATATGAAAGTTAAAACTGTAAAACTAACATAAAATAAAGAAAAACATCTCACTGACACCTTGGAATGAATAAAGATTTTTCAATATCACACTGAAGTAACAAAAATTATGCATTTGACTACATTAAAATTAAAGAGGCTTGTTTAATGAGGGACAACATAAGATACCTATCATAACAGGTAGAAACACCATGGGAGAAAAATCTGCAACATTAGAAAGGCCTTAACATCAAAAATTTCTACAAATCAACAAAAAAAATAGTTCAATTATATTTGAAAACTGATTATTGCCATTTAATCAGTAAATAACAATGGGAATATTATGTTTCTGCTTCATTGTTTAACAAGGTTCATTATCTGAATCTCCTTTGCTTATTGTCACTGTAAAATTTCTTGAAGGAATAATCTAACTTCTGGAATATATGTATATGTGTATAATATGAATAGTGGATGCCATTCATTTATTGGATTTTACTCTATTTAGTACATAAACATATAAATAGTGATTCCCTCTGTACCAGGCATTGTACTAAGTAATGTATAAAAGTAACTCATTGAATGCTCTCAATTCTCTAAGGTACTATTATAATCCTCGTTTTAAAGATATCTATGGTTTTCATTTTTATACTTATCTGTATTTTCTAATTTTTAAGCAATGCATATCTGTACATACACACACAAAAATAGATGGTGTATACTGCCCTTTTTAAGGGGAAGAATGTGGAGAGGTCAAGGAAAGTAAAGGATTCAAATGCAATTCCTAAAGGCATTTTATTTTTGTATTTTTTTTTCTGAAGCTGGAAATGGGGAGGCAGTCAGACAGACTCCCGCATGCGTCCGACCGGGATCCACCCGGTACACCCACCAGGGGGCGATGCTCTGCCCCTCCGGGGCGTCGCTCTGCCCCTCCGGGGCGTCGCTCTGTCGCGACCAGAGACACTCTAGCGCCTGAGGCAGAGGCCAAGGAGCCATCCCCAGCGCCCGGGCCATCCTTTGCTCCAATGGAGTAAAGGCAATATCTTACTTATTTCAACAGAATTTCAGTTTTTGTTTTGTCAGAATCTTTCATCTAATTA
Source organism: Saccopteryx bilineata (assembly GCF_036850765.1). NCBI lineage: Eukaryota > Metazoa > Chordata > Mammalia > Chiroptera > Emballonuridae > Saccopteryx > Saccopteryx bilineata. Next base: position 31,910,489 of record NC_089492.1, read on the forward strand.
ATATATGTTTCTTGCTTCCATTGGCTATCTTTCATGTTCATCCAACTATTAACAAATACAATTTTTTTTCTGGGGTGGAGAGGAGATATGTATTTAAAGGGCCAAATAGTTTTGTTTGTTTCAGAGCATAATACACCTTCTAACTACTAAGCAAAGCTGTCCATCAACAAGTAATTTTTTAAGCAACACATATTTCAGGCACAGTTGTAGGCACTGACAATACAGATCAAGACTCAAAATATCCTGCCCTCAAAGAGCTCATGTGCTAGTTCAAGAGCTACATTCTAGACCACTGCACTGCTAACACAGAAATAATAAAATGGATTTAAAAGAGAACAACTCATTTTTGTTTTCCTTTGTGGTCATTTATAGCATAAAGTTGATAAAATTTTTTATAGTAACTAACAAAGTGCTCTTCTATACATTTATGTATTCATCTTCAAATCAACATACAAAGGTAGAATCATTTCTAATAAAGCCCAATCTAACATATTGAGAACTAAAGCTCATATAGTTTAAATTATGTCTTCAATATCACAGTTTTAGTGATGGGTAGAATGGTGGGAAATAAAACAAAATGAGTGAAAATTATCTATGCTTAATGCAATTATTTTTAACAAATATTTATTGAATGTACACAGGTCTAATGTTATATTATAGTTGTACATTATCTAAAGATTATATAGCCTGCAATAACAAGATGGTATCCCTTCCTCCTCATACTGAGTGGTACAGTCACAGACTGTGGACGGAGCCCTGTCCCCCATCTCCATGAGGCAGTCATGAGGCAGAACACCCCCCCCCATTGTAGAGTGGAGGAAGGAATATTGAGAGGCAGGAGCTAGAGGAACGGATTTTCTAAATCTTCCTATGAAGTCCTGGGCAGATCTATGAGATGTCAGTGTATAAAGTGTACAAGAGTCACTATAGCAAAAGTTTTAAGAATTAACTCTAATGTGGAATACCACGTAGATTTCAGATTGGCCTCTAGAAACACATAGTAAGACAAAACAGAAGAACATTAGAAACACTTCAAAAACTAAACTGGCATTTTAACCACAGCCCAAGTATGTGGGCAAAATGTACGTGTCCATGTTAATCCTAAATGGGTTGAATACATGTTAAAATAATTTTAAAGGCCCTGGCCGGTTGGCTCAGCGGTAGAGCATCGGCCTGGCGTGCAGAAGTCCCGGGTTCGATTCCCAGCCAGGGCACACAGGAGAAGTGCCCATTTGCTTCTCCACCCCCCCTCCTTCCTCTCTGTCTCTCTCTTCCCCTCCCGCAGCCAAGGTTCCATTGGAGCAAAGATGGCCCGGGCGCTGGGGATGGCTCCTTGGCCTTTGCCCCAGGCGCTAGAGTGGCTCTGGTTGCAGCAGAGCGATGCCCCAGAGGGGCAGAGCATCGCCCCCTGGTGGGCAGAGTGTCGGCCCTGGTGGGCGTGCCGGGTGGATCCCGGTCGGGCGCATGCGGGAGTCTGTCTGACTGTCTCTCCCCATTTCCAGCTTCAGAAAAATACAAAATAATAATAATAATAATAATTTTAAAATCTGGAAGAATAGTCTTATAACATAATATACAAAAAGTCCAGGATACAACTAAAAATTATTTCTCATAATCAGAACTATGAAAATCTTTATTCAAATGAAAAAACACAATTAGCAGATGCCAACACTAATATGACACAAATGTTGACTTATTTTAAGTATTTTAAAGCAGCTATCATAAAAAAGACTGTATTAAACATTACCTCTTCAAACAAAACCATATGAAGTCTCAGCATATGGATGAGCTTCATAACAAAATAGAGATAACAGCAGGAAGGCTGGGTGGAGTAGAGTTGAAGATAAATTAATACATATTTAAAAATCTGAACAACATAAAAAAGACTAAAAAATTGAACAGAACCTTAGAGAGTTGGTAGGCTGGGGGTACACTGTAAAACCTAGCATTCATTCATCAGCATCCCAGAAAAAAAGGGAAGAGTACAAGACTGAAAGAACGTTAAAGAAATGTAACAAAATTGGGAGAAAGCCATAAACAAACAGATTCAAGAAAATAAGTGAGCCACTAACAGGATAAACCAAATGAAATCCAGGCTAAGACACATCATAATCAATTCTCTGAAAACTAAATACAAAGAAAAAATCCTGAAAATCTTGAAGGCATCCGGAGGGAAATCATGTTTTACATAGGGGTAGTAATGGTTTGAACAGGAAAACAATAGTTTGAATACCAGCAGATATCTCACCAGAAATCATGGAGACCTAAGTTACACAACATTTTTGAAATGGTGAAAGAAAAGAACTGTCAACCCAGAATTCTATATCTAATGAAAATATCCTTCAAGAGTAAAGGTGAAATAAAAGACACTGACATTTGAAGGAAAACTAAGATAATTTGTCACCAGTAGAGTTGCTCTAAAAGAATGGCTACAGGAAGTTCTAGAGACAGAAAGGAAATAACAAAAGAAGGAAATGTGGAACATCAAGAATGGAGAAAGAACAATAGAAAGAAGAACTATACAAGTAAATAGTCTTCTCTTGAGTTCTTTAAATTATGTTTAATGGCTGAAAGAAAAAATAACACTGTTGTGTTTCTCAATGTATATAAAGAAAAATTTAACACAATTATATTATAAATAAAAAGATAAAGAGACCTAAAATATGTTTCTATAGTCAACTTAAAGTGGTAAAATGTTAATTGAATAAGTTACATGTATATATGTGAACATATAACATATATATTCTGAGAACACTTAAAAACTATAAAATGAGGTATATTCAAAAAACTATAGAAAAAATAAAATACTAAAATATGTCCAAGTAACTCACAAGAGAGCAGGAAAGGAAAAACCAAGAAAAGAAATACAAAAATAACAAATGGAACATAGGCAAATGTGTGTGTATATTTGTATGTATGTGTGTGTGTGTGTATCTCGACCTAAACCTCACATCTTATACAAAATCTAGCTGAAAATGTCAAATAAATATAAATATAAGATGTAAAACTAAAAAATCTTAAAAGAAAAATTTTCAACTCAGGTTAGACAAAGAACTCTAAGACGTAACATCAAAAGCATGATCCATGAAAGGAAAATCAATAAACTGAACTTTAACAAAATTAAAAACTTTTGCTCTGTGGAAAACCCTGTTGAGAACTTTAAAATACAGGTCATAAACAGGATGAAAATAGTTGCAAATCACATATGCAACCAGAACTTGTATCCAGAAGGTATAAAGAATTCTCTAAGCCTAACCAGTGGTGGCACAGTGGACAGAGCACTGACCTGGGACGCTCAGGATGCTCAGGACCCAGGTTCAAAACCCTGAGGTCGCCAGTTTGAGATTGGGATCATCAACATGACCCCATGGTCACTACCTTGAGCCTAAAAGTTGCTGGCTTGAAGCCTAAAATCACTGGCTTAAGCAAGGTGTTTCTGGCTCAGCTGGAGCCCCCTGCCCCTGTCAGAGTACATATGAGAAGCGATCAATAAAAAATTAAAGTGATGCAACTGTAAGTTGATGCTCTTATCTCTCTCCCTTCCTGTCTGTCTCTCACTCTAAAAAAATAATTCTCTAAAATCAACAGATGGGAACAAATAATTTTCTATGGAAGATATATGAATGGCAAACATGAGATGTTCAATATCAATAGCTATTAAGAAAATTCAAATTAAAGCTATAATATCAGTATATATCTAAAAAACTGGCTAAAAAATATGCTGAAAATACCAAGTGTTGACAAGAATGCAGAGTAACTGAATCTCTCATATACTACTGATGGTAATATAAAATGGTACAGCCATTCTGGAAAACATTTTGGCAATTCCTTTTAAAATTAAATATACATTTCCCATTTGATCCATCAATCACACTCTGGGTACTTCCTTAAAGAAATAAAAAGTTATGTAAACACACACACACACAAATAAACTACACATGAATGTTCATAGTAGCTGTATTTACAATAGCCAAAAACTGAAAGTAACCAAAACATCTTTCTGCAGGTGAATTGATAAATAAGCTGTAGGATATGCACACAATGAAATACTACTCAGCAAAAGATATGAACCATTGACACAGTAATTACCTGAATGGATCTAACGGACATTATACTGAATTTTTAAAAAGTCAATATTAAATTCACATTTATAATTCCATTTATTAACACTCGCAAAATAACAAATTATAGGGTTGGAAAACAGAATAGTAGTTACCAGATGTTAAGGTAGAGGAAATGTATAACTATAAATGAGTAGCAACAATGAGTTTCTGTGTAGTGATAGGACATTTCTACATCCTGATTAAGGTGGTAGTTACAATATATAAATATGATTTTTAAATCCCACAGAACTATACACCAAAAAAATGCATGTGAATTCTTAATAAAGTCTTCAATTTATTTAATAGTGTAATATCAATATCAATTTTCTTGCTTTAAAAATAATATATTATGGATATTGAAGGTATTATCATTGGGAGGTGACACATACAAAAAATAGCAAAGTAAGAACCTCTAAAAATTATTTCCTTCATAAAAGCAATAGAAAAACTAGCAAAAATAGTCAGAATCAACTTTTCAGAAGTCAAGAAGCTAAACAAAGGCTTACAGCAACCAGGGAACACTATTTTTTAAAAATGGGTAAATCTCAGAAGGAACAGTAAGCTTCACAGCATTTTTACATGCAATATTCCCATCCCCCTCTTTATTTCCACAGTAGCTCTGAAAATCAACAACCCACAACCACAGTAGAAACAGCAGCCTGGCAGCCACCAGAAGGGACAGAATGGAGTTTGAAGTACTTCAAAGCTTCATTACCAGAGAAATGTCACTTTTGACATATCTGGTGGTATCAAGGAAAACATCACTTATCTTTATTTTACCTGACTTGGCGCTTACCCAGTGCAAAAAAAAAAAAAGGAAAGAGGAGGGAAGGGGAGGGAAAGAGGGGGAAGGGGAAGAAAGGGGAAGGGAATAGAAGGAAAAGAAAAGGAGAGAAAAGAAAAGAAAGCCTTTTCCCCAAAGGATTTTGTCAAAACTAGAGGCAATGGATAACAAATGGAGCAAATAATAAACTAACCAAAAAGGTGTCTTTTTTTTTTTTAATGACATGTTCACAGGGGCTTTGAAAAGCTCTTACAACTCCTGTGACTCTAGAAGGCCACATACCTGCATAGGACCTTGCCCATGCTCAAGAAAAGATCTAAGAAGGCTTTAACCTCTCACTTTTAGTTAAACTTTGGGACTCTGAAATCAGAAAATTAGAACACATAAGCCAGTGTAGAGTCCCTGAATAGGAACTTAGAACAAGGACAGAGTTCAATGCCTGGAGACAAAAGCCACAGTGCCTTCAAGATGTGGCTCTTTTGAAGCTTAAATTAAGTTCTTGCATGCAAATATTGAAAATGTCAGCTCTAATATTGAACTAAATAAAATAGGTTCATTCCTGTATTTAAATGCTCTCAGCATTGTTACTTTAAAATTGGTTATGTAAGGAGCACTTATTTAAATTTAAATAAAATGGAATTTTGGATCCTAAACTTGTTTCTTTGTTTTGTACTCTGTAAGGTCTTGCCATACTAATTGCTGTGCTCTGTGTTCATTGTCTTCAGAGTTAAGCACCAAGTAGCAACTCTGCTATTAGGTTTATTCAGGTTCTATTTCTGTGTCATGCCCGTGTCCCTGTACTGTAACTGTCTTGTTTGTATGTCAGACTGTACTCAGGTCTGTGAAAGAGGAGTCAGGTTCAGGTTGAGAGCTCTTGTCTGCCTCATCTGTCTGTCTGTCTGTCTGTCTGCCTGTCTGAACTTTTACTATTCTCTGTGTACTGGAAACCCTCTGCCTGCATCATTTGGGATTTGTCACATTTACAGGACTGATTAATATGAAAAAGGGTGAAAGACTAGTGTCTCAGAAGATGTGGTTTATAAATATCTTTTGTTTGAACTTTGTCTTTATTTAGAATTTGATTATTATGTCATGCACCAGCTTTCGTGTTGTTTATATTAAACATTCTACTGAGAAAAAAAAAGACTAATTAATAATTCAAAGTAGGGAAAAGATCTCACTCCCCTTTCCAGACAGTAAAACTCAGAAAAAAGGAAGAAAGAGAAACCAGGTCATTTAAATATCTTAAAGCCTTCTCCTGGAGGCCTGGAAACTATTATAGTCCTGGGAACAATAGGAGAATTAACAACTTTCCAGACCCTGTGCAGGCTGTAAAAATGGGAAGGGTCATACCAGGACTTCAATGTAAAGAAAAAGAAGGTGGGAACTTTTAAAATCCAAGAGGCTCAGTAGCCTATCCCTTCCCTTCTCTTCAGTCAACCTGGAAGGCTGCAAAGGACAAATAAAGAGTCTTGCCTTCTCTGAAATTATTAATAATACTGTAAAATATAAAACTATTCCAAATGTGTTTTTTTAACCCAAGGGTCAACAAAAGCATTTGATGCTACTACTAGCTTAATTTAATTAGTGTCTTTTAAAGTTCTTAACAGAAAATATTTTTGTTTTGCCAGGGTTTACAAAAAGTTCCTATTATCTCTGTTAAATATTTTGAACCTGTTTCTAAAGGTCATGAGATACATTCATAAAAGTATTAGCCTAAAGTTGCTAATTACTTAGTCCTTCCTGAAAGTTAAGGTTTTTGGAAATTAAGAATTCTGAGAAATTGTAAAGAAATTGTATGGTTTTAATGATAAAAAGTATAAGGTAGAGAGGTACTTTTGAAAGCAAAATAGAAAGGAACCTTGGGACATTCTTGGGAGCATCAGGACCTTGAGGAATTCACCCAAAGTTATAAGTATTGTAGAAAGAGCCAATGGCCTTTTTAAGAAACAACTACACAAACAAAAAAGGGGAGTCAGGAGGAGAGACTCACCCCACAAGAACAATTGTATAAGGCCCTTTTTACTCTGTTTTTCGAACACTTTCTCATCTGAATTACTACAGCCAAGAGTCATTTTAGACCAGCTGAGCAATGGTCTAAGCTTCTTGTGTCGTACTGGACTGTATTAGTTGGCCCTTAGTGGCAGAGTTTGGTCGAATTGCTAACTTGGAGGTGAGGGTATGTTACAATTTTGTCATCAACAAGTCCTCTTTGGATACCAGCAAGGAATGTGAAGCCTTATCATGAGCTGGCATCAGCCTCTAGGAAGCAACCCAGTTCCAGAGATCCAGAAACTGATAGTGAAAAAGAGGAGGGCACCTAACTAGCTCCCAAGCACTCAGTAAGCGCCTGGCATCACCTCGGACACTTCAAAGCATCTAACCAGGTGTACTGAAGAAGTCTTGCAAAATACAGGCATGCCTATGACCCCTGAAAACCTGTTTTTCTCTATGCTTGCCCTTCAACTTCCACTGTAACTACAGCCACCTACAGAAAAATGTCCTCCCAAACCTATTGAAGATTTTAACCATTAATAGCTCAAATAAAAAAGGGAAGAGATGTAGAGGCCCTGAATAGGAACTTAGAACAGTGTTAAAGACATGTACCAACACCAACACAACACTAGAAACACTGGTTTTTCCCCTCAGCAAACACTGGAAAATTTACTGGTTTCAGGCATTTAAAGAAATCTTTGTCCAATCAAAACATAATATATAATAAATCTAATGCTACCTCCATTCAGAAGAATAAAACAGCTTAATGAAGGTCAATTTTTAAGTAAAACAGATGACTTAACAAATTGATCTCAACCTCCTCTCCAATGAGCCATAAAATATTGTCTTTAACAATGATATCCTTAAATGGTTCACTGGAACTCAAGAGTTATTCTCATAATGCCCATTTCAAAATGTAAGGGATATAGCCTCCCCACCCTTAAATCACTAACATTTCTTACAAGATATTAATCACTTAAAATCCTTATTTTTATGTTTTTCATCATATTTTGAGAGAGGAGTACTTATCTTTTGAGGGGAGAAACTTAACCTCACTTGAAGCCCCAAGATCTACCTGGGAAGAACCCTGCTAAAAATGATCATGCATTGGAATATGGCTGCAACAGGGCAGTCAGTGCCTATTATTGGTCACTTTTAAACATTGTGTTATGAGATAATACTTCTTTACGCTTATTCTCAATTTGTCTTCTTAAACTTGAATAAAAGTCTCTTGAGTCTTCTATTTACTATATCCATTAATTTAATCATTATTTAGATTTTAGTTCTATCTCCTTCCAGCCTCATTTTTCAAACTGAATTTTTTCAATCTGACCTCCAATTCTTTCACAGATATGACCGCCATACTTTAACAGATATCGTTGATCTTGCCTGGATATTTTTAACTACATAAAATGTCTTTCTTGGGATATAATGACTGAAAGAATGTAAAATGTTGGTTTGGGTATTTATAAAAGGCTACCATAACTCTTCTTGTTTGTTTCAAGTATGTTAGTGATATCTCTCCTGTCTTCTGATGCTGATTCTAGTATAACAGAACTCTATTTAAATGATAGAGGCTTTTGATGTGGAAAGATTTAAATTAATCTATCCAGTAATATATACAGTCATCCCTCACCATATTGTTGTTTACTTTTCGCAGTCTCTTTGTATCATGGAATTTAAAATTGTACATATCTAATTTTGTGTCACGGATTTTTCACTATATCACAGAATTTTGCGGTATATAGGTATTTTTATATATTTATTATTTTAATTATTTTTGCGGTAAAATAAGCATTTTCTAGCCTAAAAAATTGAAAACAATATAAAAATATATAAAAATATTAATTAAAACATATTAAAAGAATATTACTGTATATTCACTGTTGAGTACACATATAGAATTTTATATGTTGTTAAAATTATGTAGGTTTAAGAATGTAGAAAGTATTTAAGAGCATAGGAAGTGTTTATAAGGGTATGGGAAAGGTTAATAACAGTGTGGAAAAGGTTTATATGAGTGTGGGGAAGATTTATAAAGCCTTAAAATAAATAAAAATAATAAATATAACTTTGCTACTTCATGGATTTTTCACCTATCACAGGAGGTTCTGAAACCTAACCCCCATGACAGACGAGGGACCACTGTACTGCTCACATAAATTAGGGGATATTTTATCACTTCATATTCATTTTTGAAATATTCCCTAATTTTTGAGCAGTATAGTATCTATAATATATATATTTACATATTTATAATAGAATATATGAAAATACAAATACATATAATAGCAATATATCTAGAATTCCAGTTGAGTGACCTTTCGAGATTTTTGTTTTTTCTTAGAGACAATTTCTACTGATTGCTTTTTCTCCTCTGTGCGGGCAATACTTGTTTCTTTTCATGTCTCATGGTTTTTCATGAATATAGACATTTTCAGTAATATATTGAGGCAGTTTTGAAAATTAGATTCTCCCCCTTCCCCTGAGTTTGATTTTGCTATTTGTTGTTGTTTAATATCATTTCTGAACTAATTCTGTAAAGTTTATTCTTTGTCATGTATGATCACTTGAAGTCTCTGTTTTGTTAGCTAGTGGTCAAGAAGTCTTTTGTTTCACTTAAATATTGACCAATTCAGGAACACACACAAATGGGCATTTCCATCTCTGTTTGATACAAAACTGAAGGAAATGAAGAAATTATATCATAAAAGCAAATGTATCTAAGAGCCACTCATTCTGCAATTCTGCTCTTCTAATAATTAAAAAGCAGCAAGGCTCTTGGCTACCACATGACTAAGCCTAATAGATTATTAGGCAGTTGTCTCCTTGACAATACTTAACCAGTGACCTCTGATTTATAGTAATCTTGGTAACATTGTAAAATTCAGCTTGTACTCCCTAGACCTCAAAATCCATTGTAAGCTAAATTAAAGTACGGACAGGTGTACTGATATAATCCTGCTTTTATGATGTGAGCTATATTAAGACCACCAAAGGGCAATAATAATATTTTAAATTATTATTTTTAAAAATCACAATAAAATTAATGATGCCTATACTCTGAGGGGGAAGGCAGCATAATAGAAGCAGACTGTAATGTCTAGTATCTTGTGGCTGCTTTTTTGCTCTTCTCTATACTTTACACACACACAACTCAATTCTTTTGCAATTAATTAAAAAGTATTCTTTGAAACACATGAAAATGTTTCTTTACATATTATTTTGTCTGCTTTACATATATTCACTTATTTATGTCTCTACCTGTTTCAAAAAGGTGCTGAAATGGTTTAAAATAAAAGTACTTGACTGTGGTTTCTAATAAAATTTAATTGAAACAGTGTAGGTTCTGGAGTCACTTAGTTCTAAGAAAACTTCCCTCCAACACTTATTATTAGTTGTGTGAAAATTGTTAACTTAGTTTCACCTTTGAAATGCAGTTAGTAATATTATCCTTGTGAGGTAGTTGCAAGGTATAAAAGTAATACATGTAAGTAGTCTAGCATTGTCAAAAGCATAAGATTTAGAAGTCAAAAAGACCTAAATTCTAATCTGGTCTCTGGCATTTCCAGGTCACTGGGGCAAGTTATTTAACATCTCTGACACTCAGAAATTTTACCATCTTAAAAATAGGAATAATTTCTAAGGTTTTAATGAGAATTAAGTGAAATTATGCATGAAAACTGCTTAGCACACAGTTCCTAGAACATAATAATCAACCATTTTATTTTGGCAGCTATTATCCAGGAAGAACAAAATATATAAACATAAAAGAGAGGCGTTAATTAGTAAATGAAAGAGAAAAATGTAATGAGATACATAATTCTAAAGCAACAAAAGGCGCCAGTTCTCCAATAAATATCAGGTAGGGTGATTCTTCCAACTTTGTTCTTCATTCTCAAGATTTTTGTAGCTATTCGGGGTCTTTTGTGGTTCTAGATAAACTTTTAAAATATTTATTTTACTTCTGTGAAAAATGCAATTGGTATCTTGATAGGAATTGAGTTGAATCTATAGAATGCTTTGGGTACTATGGACATGTTAATAATGTTACTTCCTCCTATCCCTTAACATGGTACATGCTTCCAGTTATTTGAATCTTCTTCAATTTCTATCTTCAGTGTCTTATAATTTTCCAAGTACAGGTCTTTTACATTCTTAGTTTAATTTATTACTAGGATTTGTTTGTTTGTTTGTTTGTTTTGAAGCAATTGTGAATGGGATTGTTTTCTTAGTTTCTCTTTCTGATAGTTCATTATTGGTAAATAAAAATGCAACTGATTTCTGGATATTTATTTTGTATCCTGCTATTTTACTGAATTCATTTATCAGGTCTAAGGGTTTTATGGTGGAATCATTATGGTTCTCTACATACAGTATGAAGTCATCAGCAAATAGTAAGTTTTACTTCTTCCTTTTCAATTTGGATGCCTTTTATTTCTTCCTCTTGTTTCATTGCTATGACTAGGACTTCCAGTACTATGTTAAATAAGAGTGGTGAAAGCATACATCCCTGTCTTGTTACCAATCTTAAAGGAAATGCTTGTAGGTTTTGCCCATTGAATAGGATGTTGGCTGTGGTATGTCGTATATGACCTTTACTACATTGAGGAATATTCCCTCTATTTCCACTTTGCTGAGAGTTTTTATCATAAATTGATGCTAGATTTTATCAAATACTTTTTCTGCATCTATTGATATGATCAAGTGGTTTTTATCCTTCATTTTATTTATATGGTATATCATATTTATTGATTTGCAGATACAGTACCAATGCTGCATCCCAGAAATAAATCCCACTTGATCATGCTGTATAATCTTTTTAATGTATTGCTGGATCTAGTTTGCTAATATTTTGTTGAGGATTTTAGCATCTATGTTTATCAGGAATATTGGCCTATAATTTTGTTTATTTGTAGTGTTTTTGTCTGGTTTTGGAATTAGGATAATGCTGGTAAAATGAGTTTGTAAGTCTGCCTTCATCTTGAATTTTTTGGAATAGTTTTAGGATAAGTGTTGGTTCTTCTTTGACTGCCATAGGAATACACTATGAAAACATGCAGAGTTAGGTTAACAACTAGAGACAGAGAGGTGCACTAGGGCAAAAGTCCTGAGCAGACGAGAGTCCAGGGGCCTCTCTGGCCCGTACTGGAAACAGTGTGAGCTGTAAACAGCAATACAGCAGGATAAGATTTAGCAACAGAAAATGTTTTTAAGATAAGATTTAGCAACAGGAAAAAAAAAAAGAACACTCCCCATTCAGGCAGATGACAAAATCCCGGTACCAAGACAGAACACAGGAATAAAGTTTTCCTTCTAACACTATTTGTTCTTAATGTGATGGCAAATTGCTGCCACTTGAATCAGACAAAATTTCTAGTCCTAACAAAGTATACAAGTCCCTCATGCATTTTTCCAGCCAAAAAAAAAACTATCTCAACTAATTCAATTTTCGTAAGATTATGAATAGAAAAAAAAGTAGGACTTCAATATCTGTGAATCTTTCAGTGCATTCTTTTAGCCCAGTCATTTCCAAAGGAGCTGCAAGAGCTTCAAATGCTCATATGCTGCTGAATTACACTTTCGAATCCACAGTGGCAACAAATGAAATTCTGAGTCAGGTATCTTAGAGAAGAATATTGTCTTGGGCTCATACAAAAATTGTGACAGAATTCAAGAGCTTCTGTTGTAAATCTAATTTAATTCAGAGCCACTCTCAAAGTTCTGTGTGCATGCTTCTAAAAGTGTATCACAACCACATGGAGTGGTCTTTTTAGATAAGTATCATCTGAAAGCAGTCAAGGCTAAAAGTAAATTTTTTACGCAATAACAGTCAAACATTTTTAAATATGACCTACAGCCTGACCAGGCGGTGGTGCAGTGGATAGAGCGTCAGACTGGAATGCGGAAGACCCAGGTTCGAGACCCCGAGGTCGCCAGCTTGAGCGCGGGCTCATCTGGTTTGAGCAAGGTTCACCAGCTTGGACCCAAGGTTGCTGGCTCGAGCAAGGGGTCACTTGGTCTGCTGAAGGCCCGCGGTCAAGGCACATATGAGAAAGCAATCAATGAACAACTAAGGTGTCACAACAAAAAACTGATGACTGATGCTTCTCATCTCTTTCCGTTCCTGTCTGTTTGTCCCTATCTATCCCTCTCTCTTACTCTCTCTCTGTCTCTGTAAAAAAAAAAAAAGGCCAAATAACATGAGGTGCCTTTATAACCACCATTTATATATGCACATGTAATAGGTTGCTGGGTAACCCTATAGGTTTCAAATAATTGTAACTCTATGTGTAATTCTATGCATAGTGGGGTAAATCAGAAAAGGGAGGTTTATTAGGTCCAGAAGGTAAGCATAAATATTGAGCAGTGAAAAGGAAATGAACATTAAGTGCACAGAGAGGCAGGAGGTGTGGGACCTACTGGGCTGACAAAGGAAGCAGAGAATGGAAGATAAACATTGCCTGAGCCAGGAAAACAAGCAGAACCTGAAGCAGGAGGCTAAATAGAACCAGAGCCAGAAGGGAAAGCAGACACAGCACAGAAGAGGAAACAAGGCCAACAGAAAATAACGTGCTTTGCCAGAAAGGAAAAAAGGCTGATGGCATTTGGCTGCCTCCTGCATGAGAGCAGAAAGGCATGGACCTGTGCTATTATGTGAGTTCTCTCAGGCTATCAAAAAACTAGAACTTTATATGCAACTACAACTCATTGTAGTTAAAAAAATTTTTTTTTGCTTTTATGCTCCGTTAATTAGCATTTCTGTCCTACCAATTATTTTGACCTATTTTTATTAAAAATGATCTACTGAATAAATAAACATATGTTCTTTATCTGTTTGATAATATTCCACTGCCAGAATTTAGAATCAAATTTAATTTCTGCCACATTGTTTTATAATTCTTTAGATTGACATGGTTCCCTAAATTAATATATCATGCCTACAAACATACTATGGAAATACGTTGTTTTAGTTAAAAAAATACATTAAGATTCATATTACAAGAAAACAACTTTTTATTTATCATTTTTCTTATCTTTTATAAATAAACATTATTTCTGAGAGCTCAATAAATTATACAGTTACTACAAAGTAATATCATTTAGCAATGTTTATTTAACCTACATCTTTGAAAAATGAATAGTTTTTTCCTTTTTTCTTCCTTTTTTTCTCTTATAGAAAAGAATAAGAATCAGTAATCATGTAACAAATGAAAGAGAAGTTCAATTCGAGGTCAGATTTAAACTTATCAAAATTAGTCAGACATTTACATTTATGAGAACTAATCTACCACCTAATAATTCACCAAAACCTATTCAATCCACTTCATCATTGGATAAATATACCATGAAAACAAAATCTTCAAAAGCCTCTAGGATATTAGCTATCCTATAGTTGGTGAACACCTAAATTCACTGGCAAAGTACTAGTCACAGGTAAATTTCAGTAGCAAACAAGTTAACAGAATAAAAAGAAATAAGAACTTATATAATTAAATATTTAATAAAATTTATATAACACTTATAATATACTGTACAATATTTTATTTTATTTTTTGTATTTTTCTGAAGTTAGAAGCGGGGAAGCAATCAGACTCCCGCACGCACCCGACCAGGATCAACCCGGCACGCTCACCAGGGGGCAATGGCTCTGCCCATCTGGGGCACTGCTCCATTGCAACTGAGCCATTCTAGTGCCTGAGGCGAAGGCCATGAAGTCATCTCAGTGCCCGGGCCAACTCTGCTCCAATGGAGCCTTGGTTGTGGGAGGGAATGAGAGAGATAGAGAGGAAAGAGACGGAGAAGGGTGGAGAAGCAGATGGGTGCTTCTCCTGTTTGCCCTGGCCGGGAATTGAACCCAGGACTTCCATGCACCGGGCCGACGCTCTACCACCTAACCAACCTGCCAGAGCCTCTACAACTTTTAAATTTATAAATTTTCCCTAGTTAATTGACTCAATAAAGACATTATATTTAAAACACTGAATAAAATGTGTATATAAGGAAACTACCTCAACATAATAGAAGTCATATATGATAAACCATCAGCCAATATCATATTAAATGGTGAAAACTAAAAACTTTGCCTCTAAAATCAGGAAAAAACAAGGCTGCCCAATCTCTCCACTCTTATTCAGCATAACACTGGAAGTCTTAGCCAGAGCAATTAGGCAAGAGAAAGAAACCAAAGACATCCATATCAAGAAAGAAGAAATAAAGGTATCACTTTGTGCAGATAACATGATACAATATATAGAAAACCTCACAGACTCCACCAAAAAACCACTAGAAACAATAAACCAATACAGTAAGGTTGCAGGATACAAATCAATATACAAAAGTCTACATCTTTCCTATACACCAACAATGAACCTTCAGAAAATCAACTCAAAAAAAAATCCTTCTACAATTGCAACACAAAATAAATAAAATACCTAGAAATAAACTTAACAAAGGATGTGAAGGACCTATACACTGAAAACTACAAAGTGTATTGAAAGAAACTGAAAAAGACACAATGAAAAAAAAAATATTTCATGTTCATGGATAGCAAGAATCAACAAAGTTAAAATGGCCATATTACACAAAGCAATCTACAAGTTTAATTCAATCCTCATTAAAATCCCAATTTTTTTTTTAAGTGAGAGGAGGGGAGGCAGAGAGACAGACTCCTGTATGTGCCCTAACTGGGATCCAACTGGCCAGCCACCTACAGGGCAATGCTCTGCCCATCTGAGGCCATTCCTCTGTTGCTCAGCAACCAAGCTATTTTTAGCTCCTGAGACAGAGGCCACGGAGCCATCTTCAGTGCGAGGGGCTGATTCACTCAAGCTAATTGAGCCATGGTAGTGGGAGGGGAAGAGAGAGAGAAGGGGGAGGTAGAAAGGTGGGAAAGCAGATGGTCACTTCTGTGTACCCTGACCAGGAATCAAACCCATGACCATACATATGACAGGACAATGGTCTACCACTGAGCCAACTGGCCAAGGTGCCCAATGTCATTTTTTTAATGAAAGAACAAAAAATCACCAGGTTTTTATGGAACCATATTAAAAAACCCGAATAGTCAAAGCAATCCTGAGGAACAAGAATGAAGCCGGAGGTATCGCACTACCTGACTTCAAATTATACTAGAGTTATGACAATCAAAACCGCATGGTATTGGTAGAAAAACAGACATACAGATCAATGGGACAGAATCAAGAGCCCAGAAATAAAACCACATATATATGAATAAATAATCTTTGACAAAGGAGCCAAAACTACACAATGGGAAAAAAGAAAACTTTTTCAATAAATGGTGCTGCAGAAACTGGAAAACCACATGCAAGAGGATAAAACTTGACTACAGTTTGTCCCATTGCACAAAAATTAATTCAAAATGGATCAAATACCTAAATATATAATCTGAAACAATAGATTACATAGAAGAAAACATAGGTAAAATTTTATGAACCTTGGCCGTAGAGAACAATTTATGAATATTACCCAAAAGGCAAGGGAAGTAAAGCCAAAAATAAATAAATGGGACTATATCAAACTAAAAGGCTTCTGCACAGCAAAAGAAACTGACAATGAAACAAAAAGCCAACCAAATAGAAGATGACATTTGCAAACAGTAGCTCCGATGACGGATTATTATCCAAAATATATAAAGAACTCACAAAGATCAGCAACAAGCAAGCAAACAACCCAATTAAAAAATGGGGAGAGGACCTCAACAGACACTTCTCCCAAGAGGACATACAAATAGCTAACAGATATATGAAAAGATGTTCATCTTCACTGGCTATTAAAAGAAATACAAATCAAAACTACACTGAGATACCACCTCACACCTGTTAGATTGACTGTTATCAACAAGACAGGAAATAACAAGTGTTGGAGAGTTTGTGGAGAAAAAGGAACCATCATTCACTGCTGGTGGGAATGTAAACCAGTACAGCCATTATGGAAGAAAGTATGGTGGTTCCTCCAAAAATTAAGAATAGAATTACCATATGACCTGACAATCCCTCTACTGGATATCTACCTGAAAAACTTGAAAACATTGGTACACAAAGGCACATGCATCCCCACTTCATCATAGCATTATTCACAGTGGCCAAGACATGGAAACACCAAAGTGCCCCTTAATAAAAGACTGGATAAAGAAGATGTGGTACATCGCTTCTCGGCCTTTTAGCTAAGATCAAGTGTAGTAAGAAGATGTGGTACATATATACAATGGAATGCTACTCAGCCATAAAAAATGATGACATTGGCCCTGGCCGGTTGGCTCAGTGGTAGAGAGTCGGCCCGACGTGCAGAAGTCCCGGGTTCAATTCCCAGCCAGGGCACACAGGAGAGGCACCTATCTGCTTCTCCACCCCTCCCTCTCTCCTTCCTCACTGTCTCTCTCTTCCCCTCCCGCAGCTGAGGCTCCGCTGGAGCAAAGGACGGCCCAGGCACTGGGGATGGCTCCGTGGCCTCTGCCCCAGGCGCTAGAGTGGCTCTGGTAGTGGCAGAGCTATGCCCTGGATGGGCAGAGCATCACCCCCTGGTGGGTGTGCGGGGTGGATCCCGGTCGGGCGCATGTGGGAGTCTGTCTGACTGCCTCCCCATTTCCAGCTTCAGAAAAATACAAAAAAAAAAAAATGATGACATATTGCCAGTTATGACAACATGGATGGATCTTGAGAACATTATACTAAGTGAAATAAGTAAATCAGAAAAACCTAAGAACTATATGATTTCACATATAGGTGGGATATAAAACTGAGACTCACGGACATAGATAAAAGTGAAGTAGTGGCCCTGGCCGGTTGGCTCAGCGGTAGAGCGTCGGCCTAGCGTGCGGAGGACCTGGGTTCGATTCCCGGCCAGGGCACACAGGAGAAGCGCCCATTTGCTTCTCCACCCCTCCGCCGCGCTTTCCTCTCTGTCTCTCTCGTCCCCTCCCGCAGCCAAGGCTCCATAGGAGCAAAGATGGCCCGGGCGCTGGGGATGGCTCTGTGGCCTCTGCCCCAGGCGCTAGAGTGGCTCTGGTCGCAACATGGCGACGCCCAGGATGGGCAGAGCATCGCCCCCTGGTGGGCAGAGCTTCGCCCCTGGTGGGCGTGCCGGGTGGATCCCGGTCGGGCGCATGCGGGAGTCTGTCTGACTGTCTCTCCCTATTTCCAGCTTCAGAAAAATGAAAAGAAAAAAAAAAAAAAAAAAAAGTGAAGTAGTTACCGAGAAAGTAGGGTGAGAGAAGGGGAGGCAGGGACAAATATATAGTGACAGAAAATGATTTGATTTTGGGTGATGGGCATACAATATAATCAACAGTTCAAATACTATAGAGATATTCACCTGAAACCTATGTACTCTTATTGATCAATGAACCTCCACTAAATTTAATTTCTCAATTAAAAAAAAAAATCCTTGCAGGTAAAAAAAAAAAATTATACTCTTTCTATTTATAATTTTGTGTGTGTGTGACAGAGACAGAGAGACGGACAGATAGGGACAGACAGACAGGAAAAGAGAGAGATGAGAATCAATTCTTCATTGCTGCTCCTTAGTCTCCTTAGTTGTTCATTGATTGCTTTCTCCTATGTGCCTTGACAGGGGGCGGGGGGGCGGGGGGCTGCAGCAGAGTGAGTGACACTTTACTCAAGCCAGAAACCTTGGGCTCAAGCCAGCGACCTCGGGTTTAAAGCCAGCAACCTCTGGGCTCAAGCCAGTGACCATGGCGTCATATCTATGATCCTACGCTCAAGCCAACGACCTTGGGCTTCAAGCCAGGGACCATAGGGTCATGTCAATAATCCCACGCTTAAGTCAGTGACCCTGAGGTTTAGAACCTGGGTCCTGAGAGGAGGCGGTGGCAGCGGAGGAGGCGGTGGCGGCGGAAGAGCCGGTGGTGGCGGCGGCTGGTCACGGGCGTGCCGGCATGGCACTGCTTGAGCCAAGATGTCGCCCCACCGGGTGAAGTGACCCTCCTGCGGCAGCGCTGGTGTGGTTTGGAGAAGACCTGCCTCTAAGTCCACGGAGCCCTCTGACCCCCCAGACACGGGCCAGGTTTGGCTGATGTTTGTCAATATGACGAGTGGCTAGCTGTCAGGCACAAAGCCACCCTGCTGCCCGTGCAAGAAGATCTGTCAATCTGGTTGTCTGGTTTATTAGGTATTGACGTTAAGGCAGAAAGATTATTGGAAGAACTTGATAGTGGAGTACTATTATGCCAACTGATTAATGTTCTTCAAAACATGGTGAAAACGGGCAGCTCTGAAGAACCAGGGAATTTTCCAATGGGAAAAGTTCTCTGTAAGAAAGATGCTGCCTCAGGTTCTTTCTTTGCTAGAGACAATACTGCGAACTTCCTTCGCTGGTGCCGGCTCCTTGGGGTTGATTAGACTTACCTCTTTGAATCTGAAGGTTTAGTTTTGCACAAAGATCCGAGACAGGTATATCTTTGTCTTCTTGAAATTGGTCGAATTGTGTCAAGATATGGGGTGGAGCCACCAGTATCAGTAAAACTTGAGAAGGAAATCAAGCCAGAGAGACCTTACTTAATACTTCTGGACTTGAAGAGTCCATCAGCATCCCAAAATCATGCTGTCACCATGAAGAGCTGCATGAAGCTGTTAAACATATTGCTGAAGACCCTCCTTGTAGTTGTTCTCATCGGTTTTCTATTGAATACTTATCTAAAGGACGGTACCGACTAAAATACTCTTTATAAGAATGCTTCATGGAAAACATGTCATGGTCCGTGTTGGTGGAGGCTGGGATACTCTTCAAGGATTTTTGCTTAAATATGACCCTGTCGAATATTGCAGTTTGTTACACTAGAACAAAAAATTCTAGCATTTCAAAAAGGAGTTTCTAACGAAAGTGTACCCGATGGGCCTACCAGAACCTCTCTGCCTCCAGAAATGAATCCCTTGCCAGCAGTCAGCATGTTTCAGAAAGAAAAATCCAAACCTGGCCCTGGCTGGTTGGCTCAGTGGTAGAGCGTCGGCCTGGTGTGCAGGGGTCCCGGGTTCGATTCCCGGCCAGGGCACACAGGGGAAGCGCCCATCTGCTTCTCCACCCTTTCCCCTCTCCTTCCTCTCTGTCTCTCTCTTCCCCTCCCACAGCCAAGGCTCCATTGGAGCAAAGATGGCCCAGGCGCTGGGGATGGCTCCTTGGCCTCTGCCCCAGGCGCTAGAGTGGCTCTGGTCGCAACAGAGCGACGCCCCGGAGGGGCAGAGCATCGCCCCCTGGTGGGCAGAGCATCGCCCCCTGGTGGGCGTGCCAGGTGGATCCCAGTCGGGCGCATCCGGGAGTCTGTCTGACTGTCTCTCCCGTTTCTAGCTTCAGAAAAATACAAAAAGAAAAAAAAAAAATCCAAACCTGACACACCAGTTGGTATTCCAAGGGGCACAGAAAAGCAGACCCATGTACCAGGTGAGTTGCTGCCAGCATCTTTCCTTCAAGGAGGTCACCTGAGCTCCAGGTCAGTCCGTCCCAAAGCGCCACATTTTCCCGCTGCACTTTCCCATCTCAAACTCAAGCCTTCGAAGGACGTAACAAAGAAACCACAGGCTCCGCCACACGGTGCATCATCCCCACTTGCGTCTGTGAAGTTAGCAGGTAAAAGCACTCCTTCCCCAGCCTTATCAACAGCTGCATCTTGTGTGTCTGCGCCATTGAGAAAATGTATCTCATCACCCAATACTCCAAAGGCCGAGCTCATTCCAGCCCAGAAATCAAGAGATGTACCTGAGTCTACACTTTTGCCAAATAAGTGTTCTGGAAAAACTGAACCAAAGCATATGAAACACAATCATGTATCTCCCAGGGATAATGCGTTGTATCACTCAGCTGCACATTTAAAGTCATCATCAAAGTGTCCAAAGCTACCTCCTCCTTCTGTCCAGTCCTCTGTAAAAGTGACAAAATCTAGCTCCAAAACTATAAACACAGGGCTGGGAACACTGTCTCAGCCTGGTGGAGCCCCGCAAGCAGGGAAAGTGCCCGCACAAAAACTGAAGTCAACCTTGAACTTCCTTCCACCAGCCCTTTTCTGTATCCTCAGTTGCTCCCACAAAAGCACAGGAATCAAGAGAGAAGAATATAGTTTCAGTTGCCAAAAAGCAGCCTCAGAAAATGAATACATCCCAGAAGACAGGACCCTGCTCGTCAAAGTCCCTTGCTCGGACCCCACTGTCCATCATGAGTCTTCCCCAGTCGTCTGCCAAAGGACATGCTATGTCAAAGTCAGCACACACTGCCACTAAGAGCCAGTGCTCAGCCAGTGGACCTCCAAAAGGTGGCAAAGCCCTGGCTCCTACCAGGAAACCACATTCATCTGCTAAGGAAGCAGTTAGTGCAGATAGAAATCCTCCAACAAAGAAAAAGGAAGACGATGACCATTACTTTGTTATGACTGGAAGTAAGAAACCTAGAAAATAAATACAAGTGTGTCATTTTAAGAAAACAGAAAGGAAAGGGAGTGAATGTGCTAGCTTCACATCTTAAAAGGTTTTATTTGTGTTTGTCCAAATAGGTTCAGA
Source organism: Saccopteryx bilineata (assembly GCF_036850765.1). Classification (NCBI taxonomy): domain Eukaryota; kingdom Metazoa; phylum Chordata; class Mammalia; order Chiroptera; family Emballonuridae; genus Saccopteryx; species Saccopteryx bilineata. Next base: position 31,931,896 of record NC_089492.1, read on the forward strand.
CACTAAGTACAATAGTATGGGGGTTGGAGGTGGGATGGAGGTGGGGTGGTGAGCAGAGGGCTCATTAGAATTTTTTATCTGAATTCACCAGAAGGTACCCTTTTAGGGCAGGCATTTGTAAAATCACCACAAGGTTCTTGTGAATAATAGACATTTATCTGATTTTCAGTCCAAATAATCGTTATTAATGTCTTCCCTTTTAGGGTTATGTAAAGTCAAATAACACTACTAGAGCTGTACCTATAGTTGCTGTTTCTGAATATGTATTAAGTGTAGGTTTATATTTATAGAGAGAGGTTACATACCTCCTTAGCAACAGTGGTGCTCTTAATATTAGTTACTGCATTTTAGTAAAACAACAGTTTGGCACTTGTCTTACGAAGGCATCTAATTTAAATTTTTGATCAGGATTGTCTGATCAAACAATACTGAGTACCAGTGGCTGCTGCTGATTAGCTTGGCATTATTCTGGATTTGCTGAAATTCTTACAACTTTTTGAAAAAATCTTTCCAAATCAGAGGGAATTGATTTTTTAACTGGCATATTAACATTGGTAACCAATATTTTTGGTTAAAAAAACAAATTAAGTTACTGAATTACCAGATGCCAACTGAAATTTGGTAAAAATCAAAGGATTTTCATATTATTTATAAGAATTTACACCTTATACTTTAGATGGATGTTGTGCAGTGTAAAAGGAGAAACTGATTTAGTAGCTTTTAGCATATTAAAAATATTATTGATTACATAATTTTTTACAAGTGAAGATAGGAATTTTTGCATTAATGTTTAACATCAGAATTATATTTTAACAATCTTAAAATGAAGGTGACAAAGGGTCTTAGAATGGTGCTATCTAAAAATTCTATTATGTGAGTATTTTTCTTTAGATGGCACATTAACACCAGTTTTAAGTAAATTCGCCCAGCTACATTTAATTTTCTTTTATAAAATCACGCTGCCTTCCATTCTGCAATGGCAGGTAGCAATATACATGCATCATTTTGTGCTCTTGAGTCAGATCAGGTAGGACTGCATAGATTACACCAGTCTAAGATGATGTTTATAAATTACTTTTCTAAAGAGATTGTGAATATTTAACAAGTTATTAGTGTACTTTCAGAAGTTTTAGGGGTATCCTTAATAACTTAATATCAGTTACATAATTATCAGTTATCACTGGTTATTAAATTCAATATTGAGGTTTGTGTTCCTCTATATTTTAAACTGCAGTGTGTTTTCTAAAGAAAAATAATGGTTTACCCAAATGTGCGATCACAGAATATGCATCTTAAGCTGACTACTAATGTTCTAAAGGGATAAAGTAAGAAAATTTTGTATTAAACCAAGTGAGCTTTTGACTGAAGCATATAGTTAAAATCAAAGATATATGCAAGCTAATTTTTGGAATAGTTGGTGCTTTTCTTCTTAAAAGAGATAGTCACCAAATATTTGGTTTAGTTCTATTGTTGATCTGGGCACTGAGAGATAATATGTACATCTTTGGAAAGTGGAGGCAATGTTCAAGAAATGCTAGAAGCTTTAGCTTTACATTTTTAGTGATCAGAAATGTTTAGTACATCTTTCAAAGAGGAAGAATTTACCTTCAAGAGGAGTTTATAGCCTGACCTGTGGTGGCGTAGTGGATAAAGCGTCGACCTGGAAATGCTGAGGTCGCCGGTTTGAAACACTGGGCTTGCCTGGTCAAGGCACATATAGGAGTTGATGCTTCCAGCTCTTCCTCCCACTTCTCTCTCTCTCTGTCTCTTCTCTCTCTCTCTCTCTCTCTCTCTCTCTCTCTCTCTCTCTTCCTCTCCTCTCTAAAATGAATAAATAAAAATTAAAAAAAAAACCACCTGGAATTTAAAAAAAAAAGAAGGAGTTTATTTCCTTGTAAAAGGAAATAGTACTTCTGGATCAGTAACTTCTGGAGCTTAAAAAAGGATTAAATTATGTTACAGACAACCTATGAATCCAAGTAGATTTTACAATATGTAAACTTTTGTGTTGAGAGTTATCAGAAATAAATGTATCCTGCAGACATCTGGCACAAACTCCAACAATTGTTTGAAAAATCAGAAATTCATTTATAAATAGCCTTACTCTTCATCATTTGGCAACTTCTCCACTTATATTCACAAAGAATGGATTTTTATTTATATATAGTTTACCCTTCAAAAATAAAAGTTTTTTGAAATAATATATTTTCAAATAAACAAAATATATTTTCAAATACTGTTAAAGAAGAGCTAGTGTCTCTAATCATTTTCACAATTTAAAAAATATATTATTTTTATTTCTTCTTAATAGTGCAAGATTGTAAAAACTATTTTGTATTTAATATTTAATAAGTAAATATTAAGCTTAAATTACTGAAGTAACCAGAAGAAGAAATAATGTATATGTTGAAAAAAGAATGGAATAAATTTTTTTTGCTATAATTTGTTAATGCGACTAATATATTAAATTAATCTGCAGAGGAACATGAAATTCTGATTATTTTTACATTGTTTGAGCTTATATTAGGAGCCTAGGGCTTATAGCTTCAAAATGTCTTGATAAATTAAATTATCTCAAACTTTCCTCCCTGTAATGAGTTTTCAGTTCTTAATGGATGAGGGGAATTGTTTGAGAAAAAAATATTACTGTGCCTTCTGCAGTCTATATATCTCTATGGGATTAAAAAATCTATTACTTCTTTAAAAGGCTTCCAGAACAGGCTGTTAAAATGTTATGATACATTCTTATATCCAGGTTCACATACTATTTGAATACAAATTTGTGTAATTCAAAAAAAAAAAAAAAAAAAGAATCTGGGTCCTTTGCATCCCAGTCCAATGCTCTATTCACTGCACCACTGCCTGGTCAGGCTCTATTTATAAATTTTTATAAGTTTGGAATACAATATCTCATGTAACATCACTGGCAGCCTAATACATCTATCTTATCATACATCTTTACCATGTCTTTTGATTATTTAATCTCGTGTTGTTTTATAATTTTAGTGTAGCCTAAGTGTACAGTGTTTATAAAGTCTAAGGTAGTGTATAGTAATATTCTAGGCCTTCGCATTCACTGACTCACTCAAAACAATTTCCAGTCCTGCAAGCTCCATTCATGGTTAAGTACCCTACATAGGTGGACCATTTTTATATTTCATACTGTATTTTTTTTTTCCTGAAGCTGGAAACGGGGAGAGACAGACAGACTCCCGCATGCGCCGGACTGGGATCCACCCGGCACGCCCACCAGGGGCGATGCTCTGCCCCTCCGGGGCGTCGCTCTGCCGCGACCAGAGCCACTCTAGCGCCTGGGGCAGAGGCCAAGGAGCCATCCCCAGCGCCCGGGCCATCTTTGCTCCAATGGAGCCTTGGCTGCAGGAGGGGAAGAGAGAGACAGAGAGGAAGGAGGGGAGAGGGTGGAGAAGCAAATGGGCGCTTCTCCTATGTGCCCTGGCTGGGAATCGAACCCGGGTCCCCCCGCACGTCAGGCCGATGCTCTACCGCTGAGCCAACCGGCCAGGGCCTCATACTGTATTTTTACTGTACCTTTTCTATGTTTAGACATGTTTATCTTATCATTGTGTTACAATTGCTACAGTATTCAGTACAGTAATAAGATGTACAGGTTTGTAGCTGAGGAATGAAAGGCCGCTATACCATACAGCCTAAGGGTGTAGCGGGCTATACCATCTAGACTTGTGAACGCACAGTTTATGTTATTCACACAAGAACAAAAATCCCTAAACATATTTCTCAGAATGTGTCTTTGATGTGAAATGGCCTGTGACTATACTGTTGAATTCAGTGTGCTAATATTTTGTTGAGGATTTTTGTATCTATGTTCATCAGAGAAATTGGCCTATAATTTTCTTTTTTCTGTAGTGTCCTTTTCTGGTTTTTCAATCATGATAATCCTAGCTTTTTAAAATGATTTTGGAAGTATCCATTCCTCTTTGATTTTTGGAAGAATTTGAGAAGGACTGGTATTAATTCTTCAAATTTTTGGTAGAATTCACCAGTAAAACCATCAGTGCTAGAGTTTTGTTTGTTGAGAGTTTTGAGAGTTTTTTGTTTTGTTGTTTTGTTTTGCTTTGTTTTAATTTAGAGAAAGTAGGAAGGAAGAGAGAGGGTAAGAAGTATCAACTAGTAGCTGCTTTCACTTTAGCTGTACACTGAGGTTCTCAGATGTGCCCTGAGCAGGACACACCAGTGTCCCCTTGCTCAAGACAGCAACCTTGGCCTTTTCATGCCAGTGACTTTTGGGCTCAAGCCTGCAAGCTTTGAGATCATGCAGACAATTATCTCCTCAAACCAGCAACCCCACACCCACAAGCACATACTCAGAGCCAGTGACCTCAGCATTCCAGGTTGACACTTTATCCACTGTGCCACCTCAGGTCAGACTTCTTAGGAAGTTTTTGATTACTGATTCAGTCTCCTTACTAGTATCAATAATTGGTCTGTTCAGATTTTCTATGTCTTCAAGATCCAGTCCTGGTAAATTCTGTTTTAAGAATGTATTCATTTCTTCTAGGATGTTCAATTTGTTTGTAATTTTTTAGAGTAGTCTTTTTATGATCCTTTGTGTTTCTGTGGTATCAGTTTAACATCTCCTTCATGTCTAACTTCATTTATTTGAGTAATTTCTCTTTTCCTACTGATGAGTATACCTAAAGGTTCTTTTATTTTTTTACCTTTATAAAACAGCTGTTTCATTGATCTTTTTTATTATCTTTTTAGTCTGTTTCACTTTCTTCTGATTTAATCTTTTTTATTTCCTTCTTTCTATTAACTAGGGGCTTAGTTTGCTCTCTTTTTATTTTTTATTTTTCCTTAATGTGTAAAGTGAGATTGTTTATTTGAGCAGTTTCTTTTTCCTTAATGTAGGTGTTTATTACTTAAGAAAAGTGTTTATCACTTAAAGAAAGTTTATCACTTTCCTGTTTGAACTGCTTTTGTTGTATTCTATAACTTTTGGTATATTGTATTTACATTTTCATTTGTCTCAAGATATATTTTAATTTTCCTTTTCATCTATTCTCTGACCCACTGGCTTTTCAGGGGCATGTTAACCTCCATATGTTTTAAATTTTCCAGTTTCTTTCTTGCAATTGCTTTCTAGTTTCATACCGTTGTGCTCAGAAAAGATGTTTGAGATGACTCTAATCGTCTTAAATTTATTAAGATTAGTTTATGGCAGGGGTCCCCAAACTACTGCCCGCGGGCCGCATGTGGCCCCCTGAGGCCATTTATCCGGCCCCCACCGCACTTCCAGAAGGGGCACCTCTTTCATTGGTGGTCAGTGAGAGGAGCATAGTTCCCATTGAAATACTGGTCGGTTTGTTGATTTAAATTTACTTGCTCTTTATTTTAAATATATTTGTTCCCGTTTTGTTTTTTTACTTTAAAATAAGATATGTGCAGTGTGCATAGGGATTTGTTCATAGTTTTTTTTATAGTCCGGCCCTCCAAAGGTCTGAGGGACAGTGAACTGGCCCCCTGTGTAAAAAGTTTGGGGACCCCTGGTTTATGGCTTAAATACAATCTATACTAGAGAATGTTCCATGTACACTTGAGAAGAATGTCTATTCTGCTACTACTAAATGAAGCATTCTTTGTCTGTTAGGTCTGATCTAATAATGTGTACTTTAAGGCCAGTTTTTTTTTATTAGTTTGCTGTCTGGATAATCTCTCCATTGTTCAAAATGGGGTACTGATGTCCCCTACTATTATTATATTGCTGTCTAGTTCTTTCAGACACATTACTATCTGCTTTATATATTTAGGCGCTCCTTTTACAACTTTAAGATTCTATTTTTTCCTTTATTTCCCAAACCACAACAAAGGATGTCAACATATAGCCAACTTCCTCATTATACCTTACTTCTGAAATTCAGTCATTTCTAAATCTATTTCCATTATATAATTTCCCTAATCTATTCCCTTTTATTATTATTCTAATATTTTAAAATGCTTTATTTCACCATAACTGTTTGAAATGCCTGTTAATTACCAGACTCTATACTTCTTTGTAGTGGATGCTGTGGTGCACTGCCCACATTGCCCTCCAGGACAGAAGAACACAATCCCCCAGTGCCATAAAGAGTACTGCCGGCTGACAGCTTACAAGTGCCACCCCACTTCCAGAACTCTTCTTGGGACTGGTTAAGGCTTTTGTTGCAACTCTATCACAGTCTAACTTCTCCCTCGCCCTGATTCAGCTTCCTTAACCTCCCCCACCCACCTTCTAAACCCCAGTATTACCAAAAGCACCCTCCAGTGAACTTCCTGCAGACAAATCCTCATTTCAGAATCTATTTCCTGAGAAACCCAACCTAAAATATTCCTTCACTGCTTTCCTCTAGTTATTCTGCCACTATGCCATCAAAATTACTTTTCTAATTGAATCATACATATGCTCTCTCAGTGTCATTTTCAAAGAATTTCATTTCACTACTCTATGTAACTCTCTTCTTTTGCCCCCTCATCAGTAAACATGTAACTCCATAACACTGACTGGAAGGGATGGTAATCCTCCCAAATCAGATATTTACAATTTCAAGGCATAATTACTCAGGGTTTCTTTACTGGAGTATAATATACTTATAAAAAATTGCACAAATCATATGTGTACAGCTCAATTAAGTTTTACAAAGTGAGTATACCTGTATAATCAGCATCAAAATCATAAAATAGACTACCACTAGCATTCCAAAAATTCTTATTGGGTCTCAGTCATTAACACTTTCCAAAGTTAACTGTTTTACTGACTTCAATAACTATAGGTCATTTCTCCCTGTTTTGGAGCTTTATATAAAGAAAATCACAAAGTATATATATAAATTTGTACCATGCTTCTTTTGTCAACATTGTGTTTGTGAAAAATTTACTCATGTTTCTGGGTTTAGTAATAGCTCTTTCATTTGAATCATTTTTTTAGTATTCAATTACATAAATATACTACTGTGCAATTACCCATTCTATTCTCAATAAATACTTGGGTGTTTCCAGTTTAGGGATTGTGGTAAGCCAAATAATGACCCCTGAAAGATGTCCACATCTTAATCTTCAGAACTTGTGAATGTTATCATCTATACAAACGGAACTTACTCATGTGATTAAGTTAGGAATCTTGAGATGAGAACATAATCCTGTACTATCCAGGTGGGTCAAATGTTATATAACAAGGGTCTTTATAAGATGAATTCAAGACAGAGAAGAAAGCCATATGACAACAAAAGCCAAAAGGGAAAAGACAATGAAATGCGAGGTTACCAACCAAGGAACTGGACACCCTGTGCTAACTGGAAAAGACATTGGAATGGATTCTTCACTAGAGCTTCCAAAAGGAAGCAGCCTGCCAACACCTTGTGTTTAGCTCAATGAGACCCACTTCAGACTTCTGACCTAAAGAACTATAAGAGCGCCCATCTGCTTCTCCACCCCTCCCCCTCTCCTTCCTCTCTGTCTCTCTCTTCTCCTCCCGCAGCCAACGATCTATTGGAGCAAAGTTTGCTCGGGCACTGAGGATGGCTCTGTGGCCTCTGCCTCAGGTGCTAGAATGGCTCTGATTGTGGCAGAGCGATGCCCCAGATGGGCAGAGCATCGCCCCCTGGTGGGCATGCCGGGTGGATCCCGATCAGGCGCATGCGGGAGTCTGTCTGACTGGCTCCCAGTTTCCAACTTCAGAAAAATACAAAAAAAAAAGAACTATAAGAGAATAAATCTGTGCTGCTTTAGGCCATTAAGTCTGTGGTAATTTGTTATAGCAACAATGGGAAACTAATATAGGACCATTACAAAAAATGAATGTACTCATTCAGTCAGGTATATTCCGAGGAAGGAATGCTGGGTCATAGGGTATCATATATTCAGTTTTAGTAAGTATTGCCAATTTTCACAAGTGTCCTACCCATTTTTCAATTTAGTAGTTTGTTGTTTTACTGATTTCCATGAGTTGTCTATATAATCCAGATGAGTCCACACTGTCACATAAATTAGAAATTTTTAAGAGTTAAAAAGGAAGCATTCTGGTGGTTCACCTGGGGATCCTTCCTTGTAAGAAGCTTTGATAATGACAGTGTTGACACTGTGATTTATCAGAAGTAATATGGCTAAATGTCTAGATTTAAAAGTATTTCAGGATAGGGGTTAAAAATATCTCCTCTATCCTTTGTATCCTCTGCAGATCCTAAGTATACATTTAGTGTACACAAAATATACATTTAAATGAAGGAGTCCCCTAGGTAAACAGAATTCATTTATCTTCCAAAGTAAAAACTTCCTGGTAACCAGCCAGTCACAATTATGAAGCTCAAGCAAATGTTGAACAGCCAAGGAGCGGGGCGTCTCAGAAACCAGGAACACCAAGAAGCATATTTTTACAGTGTAATCAAAGATGGCTTAGAAAGAATGAAATTGCAGTAAATGCAAACATTGTAGACAGAGAATGATAGTAGCAGAGTAGCTACATATCAAAGGAGTAAAGAAATAAATAGAAAAATAAATCTCTAGAAATAGGAACAAGTCAATCCTAATAAACAAGAGCAAGGAGTTCAGGATAACACTATGACACTGTTAGGCTGAGATACATGTTTTTATAAGACAAAGTCTTTGTGGAGAGTTCAGGTGGGAAAATGGGAATATGAAAATATTGTCTTAAGATTGACTGCTTTAGGAATAACAAAAGCACTCCAACCCAGGATTATCAATATTATAGCTGCTAGAAATACCTTTAGTCCAAATATCTTTTTTATTTAATAAATTGGGGAAAACTAGGGCAAATATGATATCCAGTTTCTCCTTTAATAATATCCAATAAGTGTTGTCTTCTGGATAGTTCCATACAGGTGAACAGGTCACCTTACAAAAGAATGAAGCCTACATATATTAGACAGATAAAAGATTTTGATAGGATAAAAAAAAACCAAACAGCTTACTGAAGTCAATGGTCAACTGAGAAAAATTATGGGAAAGATGCAGAAACCTGAAATAAGTAAACACAATATTGACACACCACTGAAATAAAATCCAATCTGCAAATTCTGCCCTAATCACTCAAGTTGTTATAGTCATTTGCTTTAATAAGTTTTGTCTTATCAAGATGAAATGTAAATTTTTTTTAAAAAAAGAAGCCTAGACTGACCAAGCTGTGGCACAGTAGATAGGGCATCGGCCAGGGATGCTGAGACCCAGGTTCAAAACCCCAAGGTTGCCAGCTTGAGCGCAGGCTCATCTGGCTTGAGTGTGGGCTCACCAGCTTGAGTGCGGGGTTTCTGGCTTGATCGTGGGATCATAGACATGATCCCATAGTTGCTGGCTTGAAGTCCAAGGTTGCTGGCTTCAACCCAAGGTCACTGGCTTGAGTAAGGGGTCACTGGTTTGGCTGGAGCCTCCCAGTCAAGGCGCATATGAGAAGCCATCAATGAACAATTAAGGTGTCACAAATATGAGTTGATGCTTCTCATCTCTCTCCCTTCCTGTCTATCTGTCTCTATCTGTCCTTCTCTGTGTTTTTCTCTCTGTGTCCGTCTCACTCAATAAGAAGTTTAAAAATTAAAAAAGAAGCCTAGCCTGACCAGGCAGTGTTGCAACCCCATGGTCATTGACTTGAGCCCAAGGTCACTGGCTTGAGCAAGGGATCAGTGGCTCAGCTGGAGCCCCCCCCCCCGGTCAAGGCACATATGAGAAAGCAATAAATGAACAACTAACGTGCCACAACAACAAGTTAATGGTTCTCATCTCTCTCCCTTCTTGTCTATCCCTCTCTCACACTAGAAAAAATTTAAAAACAAATTTTTTTAAGCCTAGAAATTGTTTAGAAAAATACCTTTATTATTTTATCTGCTTCATTTTCCTTTTTTCCATCTAAGACTCTTAAGATTATTTAAAATCAAATTTATTTTAAAATATAGATAAAATACAGATGAGTTTAAAGCACTTTAAAACTGTCCAAAGTTATTTGTCTTAAAAAGCTGTAATCTAAGATTCTCATAAATAATCCACAACATACTACCAGCCAATGGTCTCACCAATAAAAATATCACATTTAAATAGTCTATAATCAAAACTGACAACACTGTTGACCTCTGACAGTTGCAGCTAAGCCTTTTAATGCTTAATATGAAACTCTGTTGCTAAGCAACATTGTCAACAAAATCTTTGTTTAGCAGACATATTTAGTTTTATATATGCCTAAGATCACTTTCTGTAGAGAATCACCCTTCCCTATGCTATATGGTTATAATAAAGCTGCCAATGGGGCCAGGTAGATAACTCAGCTCTGAGTAAATATGGTGTCATTATTTTTTTGCACATAGTAATTGGTCTGAAAATGGGCATGTGACTGAAGCAAAGCTAATTAAGAATTCTCCCTGGGCTCTGGGTGGATGGTAAAACACAGTGGTAAGTACGCAAATTCTGCCTGGATTTTAACTCCTGGTTCGTCTCTTCATTTACTCATCTTTAAAATGTAGCTACTAAAACTATCTTCTTCATAGAGCTATTATGAGGATAATATAGTAAAACACACAAAAACTTAGCATAATAACTGGCATATAAAAAGCATTAAATGCAGCCCTGGCCAGTTGGCTCAGTGGTAGAGCGTCAGCCCAGCGTGTGGATGCTCCAGGTTCAATTCCTAGTCAGGGCACACAGAAAAGATGCCCATCTGCTTCTCTGCCCTTCCCCCTCTCTCTTCTCTCTCTCTCTCTCTGTCTCTTCTCCTCTGCCCCTGCAGCCATGGCTCAATTACAGAGAGTTGGTATCGGGCACTGAGGATGGCTCCATGGCCTCAGCCTCAGGCACTAAAAAATAGCTTCAGCTGCCCCAGATGGGCAGAGCATCGCCCCCTAGTGGGCTTGCTGGGTGGATCCTGGTTGAGGCACATGCAGGAGTCTGTCTCTGCCTCCCCTCCACTCACTAAAATAAAAATAAATTTTAAAGAGCACTAAATGCATTTACTTATTAATGCATATTACTTATTAATGCCATTACTATTACCATTGCTATTGTTATTGGTGTTAAAAATGCCTGATAAGATTGATAAATTGGGACATGTGGCCTAAATATGCAAGTAGCCTATCTCTTTCCATAGCAGAGCAAATATAAAAAAAATGCTGAGGCCCTGGCATGAGAAGCAACCATCTGTTTCTCTTCCCCTTTCTCTCCCCCTTCTCTCTCTCTTCTCCTCTTGCAGCCAGGGGCTTGATTGATGCTGAGGATAGCTCGGGTGCTGAGGATAGCTCAGTTGGTCCAAGTGTCGTCCTTACGCACTGAGTATAGCTCAGCTGATTCGAGCATCAGCCCTAGATGAAGGTTGCTGGGTGGATCCCAGTTAGAGTGCATGCAGGAGTCTGTCTCCTACTCTAACTTTAAAAAATATATATCTTTTTTGAAGCCAACAAATAAAAAGAAGCAGACCAAGAGAACAGAGAAGACAGTCCTAATGACATTTTTTGAGACCCTGGATCCAGTCACCTACTGGATGTGCCAGGTATATGAGCCAATACATTTTTTTTCCTTAAACTAATTTAACTTGGGTTTTTCAAATCAAAGAAAAAAGTACTAATATAAAATCTTAGTCTATAGATCATAAAATAGGAAATGTATGCACATGTATGAAACATAGATTTTTGCAATTTGTTGATGCAGTATACACATACACATACACACACAAAAAAAACAGCTTTATTCTATATACTCAGATGATAAAGAGCTAAATATAACTCTATTGGGTGGTAATGTCTGTTGCCTGAGAATCTTGGCCAAACCCTTAAATTAATATCCTATTACAGTGTTTTCAGGAAACCTCAAGCAGAGTGGTATGGGAAAAGTAGAAAAAAGTGGGAAATGCAGATGAGGTTGGAAAGTTAGATTGATCAGATTATCATGGAATTTTATATCTATTAATAAATTTTACATCTGATCTGTTCTGTTAAAATCAGAGGTTTATGATACTTTTAAAAACATAAGTGACATTCCTTTATTCAATCAATGTCTATTTACTGAATACCTCCTATGCATTAGGCACTATATTAGAGCATATAAACATGTGAGAGCTGCTTTAAGTGGAATTTATACTATAATGATCATGTCTGTGTTCTTCAAAGATAACACTGATGACAGTAAGAATGGATAAGAAAATGGGTAAGACTAGAAAAGAAAAAGGAAATATTAAAGGTAGACTAAATTAGTCCCTGGGATAGTATGAAAGCACTCAAAAATGACTCAAAAATATCTACTTTGAGTAATTAATATTAGAAAAATAGTATTAAAAAACAACAACAGCTTGGGTCAGTAAATACTATATGAGCTTGATTTGAAAGTTAAAGTACTTCCTACTAGAAGGTAACATCCATGAAAGTTCTAAACACTATTAAAACCCAGTGTCTAAAATAATGTTTAGCCCTTAGTAGGTGCTCAATAAATGTATTATTTTTTGAACAAGATATCTTTAAGATTTACAAGAAGAAACATTCATTGAATAGTGAATTTCTTAATAACTATTACGTGTCAGGCACTTCACTAACAATAAATAAATTCCTTACGGCCCTGGCTGGTTGGCTTAGTGGTAGAGTGTCGGCCTGGTGTGCAGGAGTCCCGGGTTCAATTCCCGGCCAGGGCACACATTAGAAGCAGCCATTTGCTTCTCCACCCCTCCCCCTCTCCTTCCTCTCTGTCTCTCTCTTCCATTGGAGCAAAGTTAGCCGGGCCGCTGAGGATGGCTCTGTGGCCTCTGCCTCAGGCACTGGAATGGCTCTGGTTGCAACAGAGCGACCCCCCAGATGGGCAGAGCATCGCCCCCTGGTGGGCGTGCCGGGTGGATCCCAGTCGGGCACATGAGGGAATTTGACTGCCTCCCTGTTTCCAACTTCAGAAAAATATAAAAATAATAATAATAATAAATTAAAAATAAATTCCTTCCCCTTAAGGAATTTTTATATATATAATTTATACATATATAATATATAATTATATATATAATATATACATATATAATATATATACTTATATATATAATTTATACATATATAATACTCTGTGGGAGTATTGTTAACCTTTTCCATCTCTAAACACATTTGCATCTCCTGTGTAAATTTTTCCTGAAAATGATGTTCAATAAGTAAAACATTAGAGCCTGACCAATGGTGATGCAGTGGATCAAGTGTCGACCTGGAATGCTGAGGTCCCGGGTTCAAAACTCCAAAGTCACCAGCTTGTGCATGAGGTTGTCACCTTAAGCATGAGATCATCAACATGATCCCAAGGTCACCGGTTTGAAACCCAAGGTCGCTGGCTTGAGCGCCTTAGTCAAGGCACATATGACAAGCAACCAGTGAACAACTAAAGTGACGCAACCACAAGTTGATGCTTTTCATCTCTCTCTCTCTCCCCTCACCTAAAATCAATTTGAAAAAAAGTAAAACACAGAGAATTAATGAAGTAGGCGAAAGTTATTAATAAAAATATTTAATATGCATGTGAATTTAGTGAACTCATTTAAAGAATGAAAATAAATGTCATTTTATCAAGAATAGGAAATAAGCCTGACTGGTGATGACAAAATGAATAGAGCATTGATCTGGGACGCTGAGGAGTCAGGTCGGAAACCGTGAGGCTGCTGGCTTGAGCGCAGGCTCACCAGCTTGAACACAGGGTTATCAGATTGAACATGGATACTTTAACAGTATCCCATAGTCACTGTTGAGCCCAAGGTCGCTGGCTTGAGCAAGGAGTCAATGGCTTAGCTAGACCGGCAGCCCTCACCACCTCCTCTCCCGCCCAGGCAAGGCACATATAAGAATCAATCAATGAACAATTCAAGTGCCACAACTATGAGTTGATGCTTCTCATCTCTCTCCCTTCCTGTTTCTCTCTCTCAAAAATATAAAATAAAATAAAAACAGTACCAAAAAGAATTAAATATTTAGGTATATCTAACAAAAGAAGTATAAGACTTGTACATTGAAAACTGCAAATCACTGTTGAAAGGAATTAAAGAAGATCTAAATCTGAAAATGGAACTATATCACATAGCAATGACTCTCTCTCCCCTTCTTCCTTCCTTCCTCCCTCCCTCCCTCTCACTCACATGCTCTCACTCTCTAGCTTGCCCTCATTCTTACAAAAAGAAGACCATGCCTAGTCCCTAACAATGTAAACAGCAATAACAGAATAGTTGGAATAAGTCCATAATCTCCTAAAATGACTACCTTAAAGGAGAGAATATTTGTTCAAAAGTATAGGTTCTGATGCATTTATTAATAATCAGTTTGTTTTACCCTCTAATTCTATTTCAAAGAAACACATGAGATAAGACCTGAAAAGAGAGATTAAACTTAGTGCATGTGTTATAAAAGATATGTTCTTCCTCTATACAGAAGGACCAAATACATGATGCAGACTTAGACACTGCAGTGCAACAGTATAGACTCCAATCTGAGGTCATAAAAACAGGCCAGGTAGAAACACATAACTGTATAAAGATCTTGAGTAACCCAGTCAAGCAGGCACTAACACATTTTAGTGGTTATCAAGGAGCTGATATTTATTAAGTCAAGAGGAGCATACCTTTTCGTTTTGTTGCTAATATGAATAAGGAATTAATTCACAATAGATCAGGACTGGTAATTTGTTTATGTATCTCTTGACTTCCACCATAGTCATAATAGATAAATAATTGTAACCATTACAAAAGCAATAAATCAGATGTCAAGACACAGTGATTGGATCATATACCAAACGTTTAAGATGTTATCTCTAAGTAAAAAGAGTATTTCTTCTATATGCCTGAATTTTCTATGTTAATAAAATGAGCATGGATTTCTTATTTTAAAAAGAATCAGCCCTAGCCGGTTGGCTCAGCGGTAGAGCGTCGGCCTGGCGTGCGGGGGACCTGGGTTCGATTCCCGGCCAGGGCACATAGGAGAAGCTCCCATTTGCTTCTCCACCCCCCCCCCTCCTTCCTCTCTGTCTCTCTTCCCCTCCCGCAGCCAAGGCTCCATTGGAGCAAACATGGCCCGGGCGCTGGGGATGGCTCCTTGGCCTCTGCCCCAGGCGCTAGAGTGGCTCTGGTCGCGGCAGAGCGAAGCCCTGGAGGGGCAGAGCATAGCCCCCTGGTGGGCAGAGCGTGGCCCCTGGTGGGCGTGCCGGGTGGATCCCGGTCGGGCGCATGCGGGAGTCTGTCTGACTGTCTCTCCCCGTTTCCAGCTTCAGAAAAATACAAAAAAAAAAAAAAAAAAGAATCATTTGAAATTCCTATTATTTTTGTCCATATGAAATTATCTAAAATAAAAAGTATATGAAAACTTCTCTTAATAAAGACTAATAATTAGATTTTTATTCTTAAATCTGAACAACTGAGATAATACTCTAATGTGTACGTTTCAGATATTTGATCATATACATAGAGGGGAAAAATGGCAAGAAGCTGTTCTCTGTTAAGCCAAACAGTATAAAAAGCTGATGACCAATTATTTAGAACTGAGTCACTGTGATAAATTTTAAAACCACCCTAACTTTGTCAAATTTCCAAATACATTTAAGAATGTAATGATACCGATTATAATTCTGGTTACTGGTTTGTTTTCATTGGTCTTTGCTTTGCAGTTTTTTGGGTTTTTTTGGTTTTTGCTGTTGTTTTATTTGTTTGCCAGCAATACAAGGCAAGTTGCTAACCAATTCCTACTTAGTACATCTACAATATATTCATTAAAAGAACCTCAAAAGGACAAAAATATGGTATCTGGGGTTTCATTTTTCATTAAGGGAATTAATAAAGTGAATGAGAGACTTAGAGTAACCGTATTTTTGAGATTTAAAACATCTTAAAATTTTGTAGGATTGCAGCCTTGTATTTTTTAAGTCTCCATCTCTCTAGACACTGACATACAACATTATTACTTTATATGTAAAACACCTGAAATATTATATGAGCTACCTTTCCATCTCCCCAATTCAAAGACTAAACAGTCAAATTATGAACTGTGTGTTCAGTAACATTTAAAAACATTTTTTATGATTTTATTTATTCATTTTAGAAGAAAAAGAGAGAGAGGGAGAGAGAAAGAGACAAGCCCAGGGTTTCAAACCAAGGACCTCAATGTTCCAGGTTGACGCTTTATCCACTGCACCATCACAGGTCAGGCGAGAACTGACTTTAAATGGTGTTTTCTGAATACACTGTTTTCTAAAGAATTTTATATAAAAATAGCATGTTTTATCAGTTCCTAGTATTTTAATGAATAGAGATAGATAAAATCTAAATATTTTCCATTCTATAATTCTAATAAAGAATCTACACTGGGAGACAATTTTCCACGGGATTGTCTCTCCTTTCAGCACGTCCTGTGAGCAGAAACACTGATTTTTCACAGTTCTGTACAATCTTCTCAAGGATATTTATACAAAACACAGACCAGAAAGATAAGGCCTGCTTCCAAAGCCAGGGCAGATCTGCTTACAGCCTTTGAAGATAATGTCTCCTTCCAGAGCAAATGCAGGCATGTTTATTGCACATTATAAAACATGCGGGGTCTCTAGGCTCAGAGTTGCTCTCCTCTAACTTGACATATTGCATGTGCAGGTATAATTTTGACCTCTTCATGTCACTCTATGGAAATAGGAGTTCAGAGAATTGGCACAAATTATGATACTCTAGCTGCGCTGTAAATAGTCAATTGTCCTTCAGTCCTTTATCTCTGACCAGTCTCATCTTCCACCAGCATCCATGAAACTGTGGCAGGTTAACTTATAAGGAGAGTAAAATCTCAGACCTTTCAAAGTTCTTGACAATTCAATAAATTAGTACAAATTAATAAGTACTTATTGAATATCTTCTAATGTGCTTAGCATATGCTAGGTGATATAATTTTTTAATTTCTATTCACTCCGTTCATCCAGCCTTGAAAACATGTAATTGTGACCAGCAATAAAGAAAGAGACTTCTTTAAAACAAAAAGCTAAAGAACGTAGCATCTTTTTAAATTTTGCTCCTTTACCAAAAATTACCTTCTTTTCTATAATACTTTTACCATATCCATTTAACCAATATTGAGATTGCTGGGTATTTACCATAAAAAAAAATGCTGCATGATCATATCTCAGGATAAATCCTTACCTACAACCAGGATGAGAAATTTTTAAGTAGAAATGCTGAAGTATAGAAACTGTAGGTCCTGGCCAGTGGCTCAGTGGATAGAGCTTTGCCCAGCATATGGACATCCTGGGTTTGATTTCCAGTCAGGGCACACAAGAGAAGTAAACATCTTCTTCCTCCCCCCTTCTCTCCTTTTTCCCCTCCCACAGCCAGTGGCTAGATTGCTTCAAACATGGCTTTGGGCACTGAGGATAGCTCTGTTAAAGCACATCAGCCTCAGGTGCTAAAAATAGCTCGGTACTCAAGCATCAGCCCTAGATGACATTGCCAGGTGGATCCTGGTTGGGGCGCATGAGGGAGTCTACCTCACTATCTCCCACCTCTCACCTAAAAAAAGAAAAAAAAGAACAGAAATTGCAAAGCTATAAAGATTTTGGTTTATCAGTAGCCCACTTACCTAGTCTCCTTGATTCTGAGTCAGTATAATTGATATATATGATATAGTTTTAATTTATAAAAGTTAAGGCTAGAATTTTGGATCCTCACTGAGTTGACAGTATCATGAGAATAACACATTCTATAGAGAAGCTGTTTTTTCATACCTTTCTTAAAACTCTAGAATCACAGATATTTTTTAGAGCTGAATGAAACTTAGAGACACTCTAATCTTACATTTTAATTTTACACATTATTGGAAGGGTAACTCACCAAGGCCGCACAGTTAGGGGAGAGTTAGAACCAGAGCACAGATTATCCACTCTCAGTACAACTTCTACAATACCTAAATACACTACATAGATTGTCTTACGTACACTTTTTTAAATTGTGGCCTGTTAGGCTTGAGTCATAACTAAAGGGGTACTAGAAAAAGCAAAAATGTATGAAGCCAGAAGATTGTTACAATCATTATACAGATATAGGGAAATAACTGATGCAGAATGTGAACTACTCACTACACCAGGGGAAGAAATTATCATTTGATGGTTTCATTCACTGCATGTCCCATATTTCTAGGACAATGCCTGGGACACAGTAGGTGATAAAATATATATATGTTAAAATCATGATGTTTTAAAATAACAATGTCTAACACCAATATGTTTACTCTTTTATTTTGCCTAAATGTGGGAAAAATAACAAGAAAATCGGAAGGAACATACATGGACATTTTTCCTGACTGAGAACACCAGGAAAGAGAAATAAGGAAATTAAACTCTTAGAGATAATCACCTACTCAAAGTGAATGGGCTATTCAACACTGGCAGTTAAGAATGGCCTTGAAAGAGTTTTAACAACACACTGGCTAGCAGTCTAGTATTAAGATAGTTTTGCCCTAGTCAGGAGGTAGATAGAATACAGACTATATTAAGTACTGTTTGTAATCATCAAGGACTGATAATATGCATGAAAGGAAGAGAGAAAGGAGCTATCATTTTTTGAGAATCTACTAGCAATTACTAAATTAAGCATGTGTTAGGTACTTTATATTCGTTATTTCACTCAATCCTCACCAGCCCTTTAATGTAAGGTAGCATTTCCATCTCTATTTGTATTTCTTGTACCACTATTCCAAACAGTGAATCTGTGCAGACTATTTCCAACTTCCAAATAGATTACACTTCAAAATCACCTTTCTTAAACTGATTGTAACCTAGAATGCATATTCCTATAGAAGCATCTTAAGTCCCCACACTGACCCACAAAAGCTAAACTATAGCTGAAAATCTATAGCTGAAATACTATAATGTTGCAATGAATGAAAAAAATAAAAAATCTTGTTAAAAAAATCACATTAATTATTGAGTTAGTTTCTTTTTGTCTCACTTTAGGAACCTAACCTTTTCTCAATAACATTCTTTTCTGCAGAAATATGTAACTGGTGAATGAAGGAACTAAAGAAGTATTGAAAACATGCCCAACTGCCTGGTAGAGGCTTACAACAACATAAAGGAAATACTGTAACTTGGAAAGTTTTCTCTGAATTTTACGGGTTACTTTATCTGGGCATCGCATACACACAAACTAAACTACTAAATAAAATTTCCTATGAAGAAGAAAGAGGCAGATACAAATTCAAAAAAATGTATATTAAGTCCTGGCTCTCCCAGTGTGATTCTGGATATCACCTAACTTATTTAAATCTGTTTCCTCATCTGTAAAACAAGAATAAAATTATTTTCCCTGCTCTAGGGAACAATAATAAACCTAATTCCACATGTTCTCCTAACACAGAAATTGACCACATTGACCATAAACTCAATGAAGTTAGCTTTATTGGCAAGTGACCAATATATAATGTCCCAGAACCAAACATAGTCACAGGGTTATTTCTGTATTGCTAAACATCTCCCATCCCAACCATTTGATAAAAAAATATGCCACAGAAGACTAACCCTTGCATTAAAGAAAGAGAACCATGGCAAAGAATATAATCAAGAAGCAATAAGAAACTACTTTGCAACTACTAAGTACTACGTTATTAAAAATAATAATTATAATTTCTCTTTACTGACTGCTTACTTACCATTTCAATCACGTTAAGTACTATCATTCCCATTTTACATGATAAAGTTGAGGTAAGAGAAATTGAGTAATTTAATCAAGGTCATATTCTTAAAAATCAGGCTCAGAATCCACATCCTAAGATTTTAAATCACTGCACAAGTACAGCAAAGAATTTGGAGAACTACTCTTTGGTAAAAAATACTAGGATTGCCTGACCAGGCAGTGGCGCAGTGGGTAGAGCGTCGGTCTGGGACACGGAGGACCCAGGTTCGAGACCCCGAGGTCGCCAGCTTGAGCACAGGCTCATCTGGCTTAAGCAAAAAGCTCACCAGCTTGGACCCAAGGTCAATGGCTCGAGCAAGGGGTTACTCAGTCTGCTGAAAGCCCGCAGTCAAGGCACATATGAGAAAGCAATCAATGAACAACTAAGGTGTTGCAACGAAAAACTGATGATTGATGCCTCTCATCTCTCTCCGTTCCTGTCTGTCTGTCCTTATCTGTCCCTCTCTCTGACTCTCTCTCTGTCCTTAAAAAAAAAATACTAGGACTTACCAAAACTGTCACATCCTCAAGAATATCCCTAAATAATGTAGAACTTTGGTGAGACACTTTTTGAACTGTTCTAAATTTTCACTTCAAAAAAATCAGTTTCCCATTCTGGTAAGCCTTCTTCAGGATTCAGTGCCATCTGCTCTGAGGAGTTATTCCCATAGCATTGTTACATATCTCAATTACAAGAATAATCGCTGTTCACTTCTCTTCTCTAGACTATGGTACTGAGTCCCTACCATGTGGCCAAATGCTTTATAAAATTTTTAATATATTCTCTTATTTAAAACTCACACACACACACACACAAACCCTTTATGGTTAAGTATTATAAACTATCTTTATGTACGAAAAAACTGTGATTAAGGGGATTAAGCCAAAGACCATGTCTTGTTCATTTTTGTATTCCCCAGTGCCTAGCAAAGATACTGTCACATAGTGGAAATAAAAGTTTGATGAATAGATCAGTGAATTAATCAATTGTTTTTTTACAGCTTATTAACATTTGAGACATTCCTTTGGTAAACTGTCTAGTCGTATCTTTTCTAAACTTTATAATTCAAAAATAGACATTACTTAGTCAAATACTGACCAGTACATATATTGAAATTATTTCACAATTTTTACACTGTATTATTTAATACTTGCTTCTTAATGCTTTCTCTTAGGTTCATGCAGACTATTTTAAGCCTCCTCTATCATAAAGCACATCTTCAAAGATAAGTATAACTAAAACTTTAAATTTTTTCTTATGTAAAATTTCTCTTCAGTCCCATTCCCATAGAACAGATCTTGTATGTTTCTACTACAGCAAAGTCAAGAGCCTAACAACAAAAACAGAGATCAGGATAGTCTCTGCAATTACATTCCCAGAAAAGCAGTTTGGACCAAACACAAATGGGCTTCCCAATAAAAAGCAATATAATGAAGCTGAAGTCAGATGTGTTCCACACTAGTTTTATTATTGGCCTTTTCTCCTATTACTATGTATCTACTTGTGTCAACTGTATCATAAGTCAAATACTGAAGAGAAGCAGACTGAGTTTTTAATCTACTACTTACTACTTTGAATTACTTGACCTCTGAGTTTCACTTATAAAATAAGCATGGTAGTACCTCACCAAATGATTTAATAAAATGACACATGTACAGTACCTGGCACAATGTCTGCTGTTCTCTAAATTTTAGTCCCTTCTTGAACTTTGGTTCTTACACCTTTTCACATTCTCTCCGTCACTCTAACTTTATAGTACCTATTCAAAAGATTGTTAAAGCCCCACTTATCTCTCATATTTAGCTACCTAAAAGCCTAACTTATCACCCCTTGCTAAGCCTATCATTAATCAAAATGCACCAAATTGTTGCCTCACTGTTTGGCAAGAACTGAAAGTGCGGAAGCCGACCAGATGGCCAAGGTTCACCACTGGCTCCTGGACTGTAGTCAAAATCTAATGTTGAATTCTGGCAAAGTTCTGTGGGTAGTCAAAGCAGATCACTTCAATAATGGGGTTAAACATTGCAATATTAAAATCCTGGGCATATATTTGAGCCTGATGTGCCACTTATGGAATGAATAATCACATTTATGAACAAGGATCTTGGTAGTTTCTAATATCAGAGTCAAAAGTTTAGAATATGGGTGCAAATAAAGCTTTCTAGAAGTGGAGCTCATTGCTAGACAGTTTGAAATAATCAAGGTAAACTGATAGGCTGCACATCAAGGGAAGAGAAAGCATTTCTACTATCCCTCCATACCTACTCTTACTTCTACTAACCTAATCTCTCACAGTCCTAGGATAAAATTTCATTAAGAGAAAGGAGATTTGACATTCAGAGCTGATGATGAAGATAGTTGTTCCAGTTCTGTCCACAATTTATAGTTGCTTCTGGCTAGCCCACACTTTGCAAAAAATATAAATAAATAAATAAATAAATAAATAGATAGATAGATAAATAAGGATGTGATGATACTGAGACGTACAAATCATTTTATTAGTGCCATATGTAGAATATTAAAAAATGTGGTCCCTTTGGACTAAATATATTATTATTTAACATAATACTTAAATAAAGTAGATAACTTACCAGAAAAAAATGAACTTTCTAAAATTCCACTTGAGCAACTGTATTAGAAAATGTAAGAAACAGCTCAGTTGAGAAAGTATCTGATACAGTGCATTCTCTCTCTATATATGTGTGTGTGTGTGTGTGTGTGTGTTCAAAGGATACTGTGACTGTATCTTCAGTCATGTTATGATTTTTACCCAAGTTTTCAAATACCTTCAACTCTCTGACTTGTTCTGTACACTTTGATGAACAAGTTATTTTCAATACAATTTACCAATAATTTGCTATAAGAATTCTTTGTTTAAGAATTCCTTCTCCATCCCAAAGTCATTAATATATTTTCCTGAATTATCTTATAGAAATTTTCTTTTGCTTCCACATTTAGATCTGGAATTGATATGCAAATATAGCATATGGTAGGAAAAAAATATTAATTTTTTCTGCCGTGATATCAGAGTTGATCCTGCACCATTCATTGAAAACAAAATCTCTCCTTACTGTTCTGCTGTGCTCTTCCATCATAAACCCAAGTGTCCATATGTTTATGGTTTGTTTCTAGATTCTCTATTCTGTCATTGATCTATTTGTCTACCTTCACACCATTAACTCAAAGTCTTTATTATGGCAGAATTATAATAATTCTTAACATCTGGTAGAGTAATTGCTTTCACTTTGTTGTTCTTCTGAGAGTACCTTTGATTATTCTTGATCCTTGGAATTTCCATATAAATTTTAGAACTAGCCTATCAGTTTACTTAAAAATTAAACTGCTAAAATTTTCTTTGGGATTACACTGAATCAATAAATCAATCTGGAGATGATTAACATTTTATTAACATTGATCCTTCCAATCTATTAACATTATTTAATTCTTGTCTACATAATGTTTCATAGTTTTTGGTGTGAAGGCCTTACATATCTTTCCTTAAATTTATTTCTAGTTATCTGATGTAAACCACCATATTTTAGATTTACCTTCTGGTGTTGTATTGATATAGAAACATACTTGATTCCTGTATATTAACTTTGTATCCAGAAACCTTGTTAAAATCTTTATTAATTCTAAAAGTATATCCTTTTTTTTCATTCTCTCTCTATACTAACACCTGCAAATAATGAAGTTTCTGGTTTTTTCCTTCCCAGTCCCTACATGATGTATTTTTTTCTTACTTTTTGTACTGACTGGGAATTAACAAAAGTATTTGAGGAGGAATCCTTTTCTCTGTCATAAGTATGATATTTGCTGTAAAGTCTTTGTAATGTTCTTATCAGATTACCAATGATGATGTTCCTATCAATTCCTAATTTGCTAAAATTTTTATCAAAAATGGATAATGGAGCTTATCAAATATATTTTCTGCATCTAATGACATTATCACAGTTTTTGAGAATTACATTGATTTTCAAATGCTAAACCAACCTTATATTCCTTAATATACACAATTTAATCATGTTCTATTATCTTTTTTATTTTTTGATAGATATAATTTTTTTTAATAATTTTTCATCTACATTCCTGAGAAAAATTTAGCCTGTAATTTTCCTTTATTGTAAGTAATATCAGGTTTTGGGACTAAACTTTTGTTAACCTTATATAATGAATTTTAAATTGTTCTCATTTGTTTCTATTCTCTGGGTTTAAGATAAGCATTATTTCATATTTGGATGTCTACTAAACCATCTGGCCTTTAAGCTTTCTTTGTGAGAAACTTCTTTTTATTATTTAGTTCTTTCTGTTTTCTTTGGATTGATTTACTGAGGTTTTGATTTTACTTTCTTGAGATAAATATATTAGATCATTTTCATCCATTCTTCTTTTATGATATGTGGCCTGAAAGCTATCAATTACCTTCAAAGGACTTTCGCTGCAGCATACAAAGTCTGACAAGTTGTGTTTTCATTATTATTCAGGTAAAAATATTTTCAATTTTTCTTTGAATTTTTCTTTAATCCTTGGGCTATTTGGAAGTGGGTTTCTTGATTTCTAAATACATAGGAATTTTCTAGTTATCTTTATGTTACTGATTTCCAGTACTGTGTTTGAGAACTTACTCTGTATTCTTCTATTATCTGATTTTTACTGAGAATCGCTTGTGATCAAGGATACGGTCAGTTTTGGTGTTCCAGGTGTACTTCAACTGAACATATATTCTGCAGATGTTGGGTGCAGTACTCTCTCTCTCTCTCTCTCTATATATATATATATATATATATATATATATATCATAAGGTATAGCATATTAATCATTTGTTCTCATATTCTATACTATTACTTTTTGTCTGCTTGATTTGAGTATCTGAGAAATCCATTATTTGAATCCCTTGTGAGTCTGTTGCAATGGTTTTTATTTTGCTTAGTTTCAGTCATACAATCTTGTCTCTAGTATGCCTGGCTATTTTTGTATGCACGTTTGAAATTTTTTGAAAAAACTGTGAAAATTATTTGAGGCCTAAGTTGATGCTATCTATCATCCTTCAGAAAGGGTTGTCTTTTGTTTAAACTGATGGCTACAGCCATCAACATCCTGGACACCCTAATCCAATCAATGATTCTAGGAAGGTTTTATTTATAAATAAACCATTCTATTTTTGATTCACCCTTACTCCTAAGGCATACTCCTTCAAGGTCCCAACCCCACGCCTGGGGGATTTAGCAGGAAATTTCCCTTCTTGGTGGACCCTGAACTCAAACTGTTGTTCCCTTAGCCCCAGCCATGAGTATGTCAAAAAGGTCTTTTCAGCTTCTTAGCCTCTTAGCCACTTCTTCTGGAAATAGGAGTTCCTCCTGAGGGAAAAAAGCCTCATATGCCCAGCTCACCTCTTAGGCTTTCCTTCTTCTCCAGGATCTTGTCCCCATGGTCTTCACCAATGTGTTAGTTCTCTGATACCTTCGAACAGATGATTTTTATATAGGATCCATCTTTTCTAGTTGTTCTCAGTGGGAGAGTTAATCCAAATAGCCTAATCCACCATCACCATAAGTGTACCTCTCAATTCCTCTTATCTGTAAAATGAGGATAATAATGACAACTTCCCCAAATATATTATTAAAAGAGATCAGAGTACCTAGTTCATATTAAGTGTTCAAGAACTTTTGCCTATGGTTTTGAGTTACCTTTTGCTAATCCAAAACAAGGCTCAGTTAACAGACATCTTGTGGTATTGCCTGCCTAGTATCCGTTCCCCTCTAACACCTCAAAATTCCTTTGACAAACTAGTCCTCAACTGTTGCGCAATCTTGATGTTGCTGTCAATCAAGGTGTCATGTCCTCCTCTGATAAAGGGTGGGCAACTACTCAAAACTAGGGCAGATCTGACTCTCTATTGGTAATGTGATTATTAAGAAAATGGTACAGGCGATCCATACAAACAGCAATTAGCACCATGAACAGGCCACCCACTAGTTTCAGCAACCTTGCTATCCAGGGCTCTCCTAATTTCTGTTTTTTCCAGGGCCTAGTAATTCCACTTTTCTGAGAGCTATCTGAAACTCTTATCATAAATATATTTTCTTAAATTAACCAGGGTCTATTTTGTGTTGCTTGAAACTAAAATATTTAGTTGATACCCCAATGAAGACTATCTTACTTTCAAAGGTTTCCTATAGGTCCCTATAACTTAATCTGTCAATCAGAATAAATAAATAAATAAATAAATAGCCTTGACATTACTCAGAATGTTGCAAAAAAAAAAAAGCTTCTCCTCTCTATTATGATTAAAGAATCGGTATTTTATAATTTCTCTTTGTTCTGGTTCTTTGTTGGCTCTTAGCTCGATTCCTGCCCTTCCATGTTCTCCTTTTACTTCAGGAGGCTAGAAGCCTATATACTACTTTTCTACTCCCATGATAGCTGGTTTTCTTAGGTTTTGCCACTGGTTAACACTGGTAAAAATTATATGGCAAGAGAAAATAAAGCACTTTATTTTCTTCCTTCTGTTCTCAGCTGCTACAGAGACCACAGCAATACTCCAGAAACCTCAGCAGAAGTTTGATCATGGGTTCTAACTCCAGCAGCAATAGCAGTACCAGATAACTATCGTGCAAATGCTGCCTACAAAAGACTTTTTACATCACAAGATGCACAGCCTCCTGGACTTTTTGCAAAGCAGTAGCAGCTCCAGGGTAGCAGTGTTACTCCAACCATCTTGTCAACAAAATACTTATGGGCTCTAACACCATTTTCATTTTTAGTCCTAGAAGTCGCAGTGGTTTTCTGCAGTTGCTGATTCTTCAGTAAATTCATCACCCACTTTTTGCTTCTCCAGCTCTACCAATACTTTTGGTAATTAATTCCATATATTAAATTCCTTTTATTTGAAATCCTTAAAGTGGTTCTTCTTTTCCTAACTACAAAATTTTCAACATCATGGACTTCTTCTTTTTCTATTTTTCCATTTTTGTGTTTCTTTAGTCCACTCATTTTTTTTCACTCATCTATTCCATTTCTCTAACCTTTCCCTTCATTTCCTTTTATCTTTCTTCTTGACCTAGTTAAGTATACCAATAGTATCTATGTCATTTTTTCTTTTTACTGTAGAGACAGAGAAAGGGAGAGAGAGAGAGAGAGAGAGAGAGAGAGAGAAGAGAGAGAGAGAATTATCTGTTTATTACCCCACCCATTCATGCACTCACTGGTTGATTATGTGTCCTGATCTAAGATCGAACAACCTTGGCATATTGGGATGATGCTCTAACCAACTGAGGTACCCAACCAAGGCTTCTATGCCATTTTTTTATTGTAATGATACTCCAGGCAAAAGAGGTTTGAATGTTTTCAATTTAATTTTTTTTTTTTTTAGGTGAGAGGAAGGGAGATAGTGAGGCAGACTTCTGCATGTGCCCAGACTGACTGACTGAGATTCACCCAGCAACCCCATCTGGGGCCAGAGCTCAAGTACCAAGCTCTTTTTAGCACCTTAGACTGATGCTGTACAACAGAGCTATCCTCAGTGCCTGGGCTGCTTGAACTAATTGAGCCACTGGCTGCAGGAGGGGAAGAAGAAAAAAAAGGGGGAGAGAGCTGAGGGGAGAAGCAGATGGTTGCTACTCTTGTGCCCTGACCGGGGTTCAAACCCAGGACATTCATATGTCAGGCCAATGCTCTATCAATGAGCCACTGGCCAGGGCCTCAATTTAATTAATCAGTAATTTAAGTACAAAGACAATAGTTTTCTCAGAAACTATAGTGCTTTTTTTCCTTTTTATTGAATTTATTGGGGTGACACCGATTAACAAAATTATACAGGTTTCAGGTGCTCAATTCTACAAAAAAGAAACTATAACTCTTCATTAAAATTCAATTTTTGTTATAATTACAAGTGTCAATACCTAAAAAATATTTTTGTAAACACTACCACAATTCACCACTTGAGTGGCAACATTATCTTAGCCCAAAAGACTCAAGGCAAGTAACAACTTTAATTAAAATGTAAGTTAAAATTCATAGCCTTAAGTTATACTTCATGTATCATTTCAAAAGTATCATCATTACCCCATAATAAATAAGAAAAGCTTGGTACATGTTTTAGAACATAACAGTAAGACAATGTCAAGATATTTTGACTCATCTAAAAGTTTTTGTTTTTTTTTTAAATCTACTAGTTGTGTCCAGAAGATGCAACTTCATTTGTTCACTTGGGATAACACACCAAACTTAGCATTTGTTCAAAACTGAACTTTGTTTGAACCAGAAACCTGGTACCTCCCTTGCTGTACTCTAAAACACTCTCGACCACCACTTCCCCCTCCCCACACCAATACACTCAATCCTGTACCATTTTATATAATTTGCCATTATACTTAGAATAAAACCAAACTCTTTGCCGCATCATAAAAGTTCCTGCCAAATCTGGTTGGCTCCTGCCTATTGGTCCATCCTCAATTTATCTACTTTCTTTATTCAATAAGAAAATAACCAACAGTCACAGAATTACTCAATCCTAACTCATCATACACAAAGACACACACACACACACACACACACACACATATGTACAAAGTCCTTTTCAGTCCTTGGGCAAGGCCCTCCTATGCACGTTCCCCACTTACTTTCTTGTCTCCTGTTCTCCCGCTGCTGTAGCCCCTCAGTCAAGGAACATATGAGAAAGCAATCACTGAACAACTAAGGAGCTGCAACAAAGAACTGATGCTTCTCATCTTTCTCCCTTCCTGTCTGCCTGCCCCTATCTGTCAAAAAAAAAAAGTTAATGACTTCTTTCCTAGGCAGTAATAGGTAGCAAGTGAGCTGATACTCAATCCAAAATTGAAAGTGAAACTTGCACTGTTTGACAGGAAATACATTAACATAGAATAGATACTGAAGATTCAAGACACTCCCCCCCTTCTCCTATGTGGTGAAGAGTAAACCATCTCTCATGTGCTTCCCTTATATCTATCTACCTGTACCCTCCCCCCACACACACACCTGTGCGCTCTAACATCCTCATTTCTGGCTACACCAAAATGAATAATTCAGGTTTACCCTTAGAATCAGCTTTTGGAGTATTTCTAATATTATATTAAAATACCCTGACATATCCCTTCATATCTGCTATCAGAACCCTGATACACTTTAGTTCCTTCATCAATTCATTACTGAGCACCTATTATGTATCAGTCACCGTGCTAACCTCAAAAAGGAATAGTGATACATCATCACACACAATTCCTGTCCTCAGTCTCCATATAAACATAACTTATTTTTTTATTTTTATGTATTAATTTTGATAGAGAGAGGAAGGGAGCAAGAGAGAGATGGGAACTTTGATCTGTTCCTGTGTGTGCCCTGAGCAGGGATCCAACTGGCAACTTCTGTGCTTTGGGGTGAGGCTCTAAATAATCGAGCCACCCAGCCAGGGCTAAACATAACCTTAATAACTAGTTTAACCTGTAAATAAATAGGTGCTTAACATTATAACTTTATTTAATTAGCCATTTGGAAACTTCAAGGTTATTTTATTACTGTTTGCCATTTGGGAAAATGTATTACTCATTCTCTAATGTGCTACTGGTTGAGGAAAGAAAATTAAAGAGTAGGAGAGTAGTAGATGCCCAAAGAAGCCATTCACAAATTGGGGAAATGTACCAAATGACAAAACTAGAATGAATACAAGATAAGTTTCACCAAGTTTACTATTTTTCTGTGGCCCCACCTTCTTTATCATCAAACTTAGCATATAAATAGAAACTGTATTGTCATTAGAAACATTGTCTTTGGGCCACAAGAATCACAACAGAACTGTTTCAAAAGACTAGTAATTTTTTTTATTTTACTGAAGCTATTATAAAGGAGCTATGTCTAGAGCAGGGGTCCCCAAACTTTTTACACAGGGGGCCAGTTCACTGTCCTTCAGATTGTTGGAGGGCCGGACTATAAAAAAAAACTATGAACAAATCCCTATGCACACTGCACATACCTTATTTTAAAGTAAAAAAACAAAACGGGAACAAGTACAATATTTAAAATAAACAACAAGTAAATTTAAATCAACAAACTGACCAGTATTTCAATGGGAACTATGGGCCTGCTTTTGGCTAATGAGATGGTCAATGTCCAGTTCCATATTTGTGACTGCTAGCCGTAACAAGTGATATGACGCGCTTCCGGAGCGTGACGCATGCGGCCCACATCACTGGAAGTAGTACTGTAACTGAGCGACACCACTCTTTGTGGCGCCGCCACTTACAGTACTCCAGGAGCACAGGATGCACCACCAATGAAAGAGGTGCTCCTTCCGGAAGTGCAGCAGGGGCCAGATAAATGGCCTCAGGGGCCACATGTGGCCTGCAGGTCATAGTTTGGGGACCCCTGGTCAGAGGATCTGTTAATCAAGGTGATCACTCTACTCCATGTAAATCCCAGGAAAATACTGGTGAAATTTAATTATAATGTCAAAATGTAGGTAATAGTTCTACTACATCTACTTAAAAGTTAAGGAACACTAGATTGGCAATATATTCAGGTCCAAGTGAACTTATAGTCTAAAGGGATTCCCTAAAGACAAACCAAAAGCAACTAAACCACAACTAAACCATTTAACTGAATACATGTGGCATGGGACAGGTGATAAGGAACTGAGAAATAAATTCATGGAAAAAACATTTGGGATATCTTTTTAAGTAAAAAACATTTATTATAATAAAGAACTAAGCAGAATATAAATTGTATATATAATTGCATGTATGTAAAACATACGATGCATATATATATAAAAACTCTAAAGAAATGTGTAAAAATAAATAATTGTGAAGGATGGTGAGAGATTAGAAAATTGTCTTTTTGTAATGTGTCTTATTGTTATTAAATTTTGTAATAAAAATTGAGATAAATGAGGTATACATTGATACGTGAAGACACATGTAGCCCCATGTTCATTGCAGCACTGTTCACAGTGGCCAAGACATGGAAACAACCAAAAAGCCCTTCAATAGAAGACTGGATAAAGAAGATGTGGCACATATACACTATGGAATACTACTCAGCCATAAGAAATGATGACATCAGATCATTTACAGCAAAATGGTGGGATCTTGATAACATTATACGGAGTGAAATAAGTAAATCAGAAAAAAACAAGAACTACATGATTCCATACATTGGTGGAACATAAAAATGAGACTAAGAGACATGGACAAGAGTGTGGTGGTTACCAGGGGTGGGGGGAGGGAGGACGAGGGAGGGAGAGAGTTAGGAGGAGGGGGAGGGGCACAGAGAACTAGATAGAGGGTGGCGGAGGACAATCTGACTTTGGGCGAGGGGTACGCAACATAATTTAATGACAAAATAACCTAGACATGTTTTCTTTGAATATATGTACCCTGATTTATTAATGTCATCCCATTACCACTAATAAAAATTTAAAAAATAAATAAATAAATAAAAAATAAAGTGTCGCAATAAAAAAAATTGAGATAAATGAATAGTCTTTGAATTTTTAATAATGGGATCAGCACTCAAGGTGAAAAGTATTTGAAAACTAATGATTTCAGTAACTAAGATGGTACAAAGAAAATTAATATAAATTCAGGAGTATTATTACTACTTGTATCAATTTGGAAAAGTTAGGAATAGCCTTGAAATACACATTTATAAAACTACATAGTAAGTTCATAACAGTTGGACTTTTTTTTTCTTTTAGTGAGAGAGAGGGACAGAAAGGGAGAGAGGTGAAAAGCATCAACTCATAGTTGTGACACTTTAGTGGTTCATTGATTGCTTTCATATGTGTCTTGATGGGGGGGGGTTTCCAGTTGAGCCAGTGACCCCTTTATCATTCTCAAATTATAGATAAAGCACCAGAAATGGGACCAACTGATTAAATGACTTGCTCAAGGTCACACAGCTACTAACTGGCAAACTAGGATATGACCCAGAGTTGACTAATGCCTTTCCTTTATATGTACTTCTTACCCACACTGTGCTGCCTTGACTTCTTGGAACCAGCTAAGAAAACACAGGATTAGTAGGAAAATAAACATTTGTAGTCATAAAGACACAGCTACTTACAAAGCTATCATAACTGATTCGATTTAGACTATAGAAATTCCCCTAAATCCTAAACAGACAAAATCAAAATTCATAAGAGGGAAATTTTTACTAGAACCACTATCTTATATTGTTACAAAGGCCAGCCCAACTCTAAATAATAATCTTTCTGACTCAAGTAACTTTAAACAAAGGTAAAAAGACAAGTAGCAAAGCCATAAAAACAAGTACTGAGATTAGAGTGCTGAGCCTACGCCAGAGATTAAGAGTTCTAAACTGAATATTAAGCATTACTTATAATAGTCTAGAAAAGGGTGCCGGAAAGAGAACTAGAATAGAAACTGATTCTAAACTAGAAGGTTTAACAGAGATTATTCATGAATCACATAGTGAATGTGAATTGTGGGGCAAAAGCCAGGATAAAGCTAAGAAATGTCACCTGGAAAGGGTAGGAAATAGAAGTGTTTGAAAACACTGGAAATATTGAAACATATGGTAAATTGTGAGACAGTAAATTGTGAGCTATGGCATGGTTATATAAATTCCTGCTGTAAAATCTGGTGCCAGATTGGAAGTAAAACCTGGTGGCAAATTCTATAAGATTCCTATTGAAATTGAAGAAAATAAGTAATAAGAGTTTTGTGTCCTTAATGTTATCTGAGTCTCTTCAAAAGGTGTTTTTAGCATGTTTTTAAATGAAAGCACCACTGCTATGGTCCTAATCTCAAGTATTTCTGGATATATAGCATATATATTAATTCTCTTAATTACTTCTTCCACACACATCCCCTTTATAAGAAAAAACCCCTTCCCTGCTTCAATACTTCAGAAACAATGAAAATCTTATTATAGTTAAAAGATTTATGAAAGAAAGAGGTGGATGGTGAAACTGGGAAGATAAGTTAGGAAAACACTGTGAAGGACTTTGTAAGTAAAAATAAGTTATCTGAATTTTATCCAAAGCAATAGGAAGCTTAAAGAAGCTATTAAACTAGAAAATAAATAATTGAAATTTTATTTTTAAAATAGTGCTCTGCAGCAATACAAGGAAAACCCCAGTGGTGGCACCAGTGGAAATACACTGGAAACAATTCTTACACTAGTTAGATTTTCAGACACTAAATCAATGGAATTTATTGACATAACAGACTCTATCATACTCTTATTTCAAAATCTCTCATTTTAATCAAATACACCAATGAGAGAAATTCAAATTTTTTAACATGACATACAAGCATAGGTGATTCTAAATATTTAACAACTAATACAATCATTCAGAATTAACATGTCATTATATAAATTAACATTAAATATAAATTTATTTCCAAATAAACTATAAATGTAGACAAAGATACCTGCTTATTATGTAATAAGAATTGCAGAATAAATTATTCATATAGTAATTTTAATAATTTTGAAATCATTTGTTCAGTTTTAAAAAGTGTTGATTTAATCTCTTTAATGGGGCCATGATTTGGTATTTAGAACAATGCCACATTTTTCCCAACACCTTCTTCATTCATATGGCAGTCATTGGTCCCTGGTACCCAGCAGCACTTTGTTGCATCTGGAAGGCATCTGGGCATAACTCTTGCATGTCACTGTCACATAAGCATATATACAAATGCCAGTTGTTCCCCACAGAGCATGAAACCCCTGTGCCTCAGGACACCTCCAAAAACTGGTGCCACAAAAACTACCTGCACTGCAGCCTGCTCCACTGTGATAGTCTAGAGTATAAGCAAACCCAGGCACTCCAACTACTGTGTGCCTCCCAAGGAGTACATTAATCCATACCAGCAAGTTAATGGATCCATCATCCACCTCTACAGATTGTACTGGATAACATCCTTAGGTAACCTATTCTCTCAACAAAATTCACCAGTCTGCACGGGGTATGGCAAAAGTAGATTCACAGTTGTTTGTATAGAAAATCAAATAATATAAGAGTAGGCTATGTTTTGTGTACTCACAACTATAAACTTATTTTTGTACCACTCTGTATTTTAATAACTATGTACTAATGCATATCAGTTAAATAACAGTGCTGTATCCATGGCCCTTTATATCAGACCATCCCCAATTAGCTCTCACCACTCCATCCCTTCCTCCCATCTTCCATGCAACCAGCAACATAGGAATACTGGCCATTCCCCCAGAATGCCCTTCTTCTCCACATATTGAATTGTAATTTTCTTGCAAAGCCAGTTTGAATGTTATCTCTGGTTACAAAGCCTTCCCCTAAATCCTCCATATTCATATACCAAATCTCTCTTTTTCAGCTTAAAAATTGGTACATAACTACTATAAAGCATTTAACATGTATTTAATTCTTTATTTCCATGATCCTTGCCCACTAGATTGTGAGCACCTTGAGGGTAGCGACTATGCCCTATTCCTCTCTATTTCCTAAATGAGAATAGTGGCTAGTATATAGCAGAGACACCCAAAACACAGTTATTTAAAAGAAGAATGAATAAAATAAAAGCAATAATTATCTTTACTATATTGCAGGCTATATTAGAAATGGTTAATGCATGATACAAAGCGAAATAAGTAAATCAGAAAAAACCAGGAACTGCATTATTCCATACGTAGGTGGGACATAAAAGTGAAACTAAGAGACATTGATAAGAGTGTGGTGGTTACGGGGGGGAGGGGGGAATGGGAGAGGGAAAGGGGGAGGGGGAGGGGCACAAAGAAAACAAGATAGAAGGTGACAGAGGACAATCTGACTTTGGGTGACGGGTATGCATCATAATTGAACGACAAGATACCCTGGTCTTGTTATCTTTGAATATATGTATCCTGATTTATTGATGTCACCCCATTAAAAAAATAAAATTATTTAATAAAAAAATAAAATAAAATAGAAAAAAAAAAAAAGAAATGGTTAATGCAAACCTAAACATGTAGCAGAGGATACCTATTTTTTTTAATTGTTGGAGAGAGTACAGAGTATACATGGCTTTGTAAAAGCAGCACCATGTAGCATATCTTCCCAGCCTTCCCAATGGATCTATTCAGGTAATCTAGTCTTTTACCACACTGGGCTTATTACCAGTGAAGGTCTTTGTTTTATACACCTATGCTAAATATTTACTTTTAATTTAATTTTCTCTTACTTTAACATTTTTCTAACATATAAAGTATATATAATTGCTATCATTATCTTCAACAGCATCATCATTATCTCATATTAGATGTCCCTATTAGAATATAAATTATTTTCTCAATGTTTTTGTTTTTCCTTCTACCTTTCATTTTTTTTCTTTCTTATTGGCTTTTAATGCTGACAATTAGCAAGAGACTAGTTCATGACAGAATTAGTATCTGTATCTATGTGTTATGTGTATATAATTTCACTAATCCCTTCACCTTCTCTGATCTTGTACCCTCATCCCCCTTCCCTCTGACAGCTGTCCCTCTGCTCCCTGTGACCCTGCCTCTGCCTCTATTCTGCTCCTCAGTTCACTGTGTTCATTAGATTCCACATATAAGTGAGATCATATGATACTTGTCTTTCTCTCCCTGGCTTATTTCACTTAGCATAATAATCTCTAGGTCCATTCATGCTGTCACAAAAGGTAAGATTTCCTTATTTTTCACAGCCACATAGTATTCCATTGTGTATATATACCACCGCTTTTTTATCCATTCATCCACTGACGGACACTTGGGCTGTTTCCTGATCTGGGTTATTATAAACAATGCTTCAATAAACATAAGAATGTCTATCTTCTTTTGAATTAGTGTTTTGAGATTTTTTAAAGATATTCCTAAAAGTAGGATAGCTGGGTCAAAAGACAGTTCCATTTTTAATTTTTTGAGGAAATGCCATACTGTTTTCCACAGTGGCTGCACCAATCTGCATTTCCACATTCCCACAGTGCAGTATGGTTCCCTTTTCTCCACACCCCCTTGCCAGCACTTGCTGTGTGTTGATTTGTTAATAAGCACCATTCTGACAGGTGTGAGGTGGTATCTCATTGTGGTTTTAATTTGCATTACACTGATTATTAGTGACACTGAACATGTTTTCATATGCCTATTGGCCATCTCTATGTCCTCTTTGAAAAGTGTCTATTCAGGTCCTTTGCCCATTTTTAATTGGATTATTTACCTTCCTGGTGTCGAGTTTTAGAAGTTCCTTATAAATTTTGGTTATTAACCCCTTATCAGATGTATCAGTGAATATGTTCTCCCATTGTGTGGTTTGTCTTTTTATTTTGAAGATATATAAATGTTTTTGATTAGAGGCTGTCTTGACCTGCTAAGAGTAACATATTATGGCAATTTACAATATGGCATATGTACCTTTACATTTCTAAAATCTAGAATACCTGAATCCTAAAACACATCTCGCACCACAAGTTTCAGTTAAATAATTTTGGACCTGTGTTTTCAATCTCCACTTTACAAAGTTTAGCAAAAAAAAAAAAAAAATTAAGGGAGAATTTTAAATAATCATCCTAGGGATTGCCAAATCTTCTAATGTCAGGCCTTTCAATCTTGTGGTAATTATTTTTAAAAAAATATTTCTGACTCTCCATCCATACTTGGCAGAATTGCACTTTTCTACCCTGACGTAGGTATAATCATGTACCTTGATTTGGTCAGTGAAATGTGAGCAGTTGTACACATATTTCTGAGAAGAAACTTTAAGAGACAACTTGCTATTCACCACAGTCTCTCTTTTCATCTGCTCTTAATGCTCCAGATAGCTTCTCCATCAGCCATGTAAGGATGACATGGAGTAGAGATCCCAAGTGACCCAGAGAAAACAAACAGCATGAAAAAAATAATAAACCTATGTTGTTTTATGCTACTGATATTTGGGGATAGCACCATCTACTGTAAATTTATAAATCTATCGCCTCTCAGCTCCAAATCCACACTTCTTTGTCCTGATTTGTGATACTGAGCTCTTTATGTGGATCTGAACTCGAACCATTTCACCTTTAGCAGTTGGCATAATGTTAAACTTTTGTCAGTAGAGGGAGCCAGAGGGACATTAAAGGAAAGAGGGGCTCTCCTGGTTCTCGGTGCTTTGTTGTTTTTCAGCAATGCTTGGCTGCCAGGAGCTTACAGGACACCCAGTGGCACGCACCCTCCTAATAAGGTTCCCCAGAACCCCACGGGGCATCTACAACAGTTTCAGTAGCACTCCAGCAGCACCCCAACAAATCGCTCTAACACCCCACTAGATGGCTTCCCAGTGAATTTCCTGAGCACTCCAGCCAGCTTCTAAGCAAGCCCCACCGACAACCCTACTGATGATTTCCTGCTTGTTTGCCCCAGATTGTGACGGCAATGAGCCATAGTCACACCCTCCTAAAAGGGTGAGTCTCAGCCTTAGCCATGGGGAAAGGGGCCTCTTCCAAGTTTGTTCTTTGCTTGGGTACTCAGGCGCAGCCCTAAAAGAGGTGTCTGCTCCATGCTATAAGTTAATAATCCTTCATATTAAAATTTTCCTGCTCAAATTACTATTTTAGTTTGTCTCCTGATTGGACTTTGATAACTAGTGCATCCTAACACCTAAAACTGTATTCTGCAACATGAATTTATATTAGTAGTTTCAAAAGACAAGCTTGGATTATTTTCTTTTTCAACTTTATTTCATAGCTACTTTAACTGTTTTCTATTAAAACAATTGATTATATTTTAAATACTGACATAAAATTTAAGTCATAATAAAAACTATATCTTTTCATTAAGTCAGACTTCTAGGTTAATAACCATAAGAAAGAAAAACAGGCACAGTTATTGTAGTGTAAGAAATGGCTCTTCAACCAAGCATTCCAAGAGAAACCATATTCTTGTCAAAAGATTAAATCCAAATCTTTATTTACTCATACTGCAATAAAAAGTTTATGCTGAGTCTTTTTAAATGATAATGAAAATACTACATTTGGAAAGATTTCAATAACTTCATTATGTTAGTCATATGGCAATATTATTTATTCCTCCCTTTATAGAAATAAATACAACTGTTAGCTAAAATGACTAGTTAGAAAGAATACTTATGTACAGAGCCCAGAATAATTCACACTGCTGGTGCCCAGGGGTCCATCCTTACCCTACCCCCAGTTAGAACAACATTTTAATTCAGGAGTAAACTATGACATAAATAATAAGTGAAGAGCAGACTGGCGATAATTTGAGGGCAGTAAAGTATTATGAACCCATGGAAAAGTACATTGTAAAATATTATTTCAGAGATTTCACTCTGGAAAATACATTTTTTTAAAATGTAAGAAAGCATAATGTCTACTTTATAAATATAAAAAAATGTTTAAAAATAGCCAAACATATTTAGTGGCACTCACTAGGAAAAATGTAAGAAGAACATCCCCCACCCAAAGATGTTGACATTCTAATTCCCGGAACCATGTAAACATGTATCCTCTCACATGGCAAAAGGACATCACAGATGTGGTTAAGAGGGGAAGATTATTCTGGAGTATCTAATGGGCCCAAGTGTCCTATGAATCCTTAAAAGAGAAAAGTCTTTGCCAACTGATAGCAGAGAGATGCCCACAGAAGTAGGATCAGAGAAATGGCATCATGAGGATTTAACATCCATCCCATTGGTGTAGGAGGCTACCTGCAAGCGCTAGAGAAAGCTGGGCCCCTAGGAAGTTAGAACAGCATGCAGCTGACAGCCACCAAGGAAATGGGAATCTCAATCACTTAACTTCAAGGAACTGAGTTCTTTCAACAACCTAAATGATCAAGGAAATATCCTTCCCCTCTGCTCCCAGGGGGAAAAAAAAAGAATAGCCAATTCCTGCAATTTTAATCCGGTGAGACCCATGTTACTATCCTACAGAGCTGAAAGATAATAAATTTCTGTTGTTTTAAGCCACTAAGTTTGTTAATAGAAGAAAACTAATACAAGAAATACTACTCTTGGAATACTATACCTTGGAAGATCTAGGACTTTATTAAAGAAAGTACCAATGTCCTTTCAATAGGTATTTAAAAAGTGGGGGTTCATAAAAGTATCTATTGATAATAAACTAAATTGTTATTCTCTATAGCACTAGGTTCTTAACTGTTTTTCCAGAAGATTAAAAAGCAATATGATGGAAAGAAAATGGGTTTTGGAGTTAGAAAGATCTAGGTACAGATCTGTGTTCTGGTACTTATAAGCTTTGTGACCTGCATCTTAGCACACACAGTAAACATTCAACCAATGTTACGTAGTTCCCTCCTTCAATTTCTGCTACAATTCCAGACATATATTCAAATTCAAAGAAAAGCCTATGTGGAACCATCTTAAGATAAACACTGAATACTAGTCTCATACTCCTGAATTTCTACTTCTTTTTTCCAATTCCACATATTCCTTCTCAGATCTCAGCTAAGACAACCTGTGGTACCACAACAACTGTCTCTAGATGTACCATAAGCTTTCATTATTCTATCAACAAAAATAGACTGGAACTTACTAAAAGAACTCTACTAGAAAGTAAAGGGGGGCCTGGCCGGTTGGCTCGGTGGTAGAGCATCGGCCTGGTATGTGGATGTTCGGGGTTTGATTCCTGGTCAGGACACACAGGAAATGTGCCCATCTGCTTCTCCCCCCCCTCCTCCTCCTGCAGCCATAACTTGATCGGAATGAGTTGGCCCCAAGTGCTGATGATGGCTCCATGGCCTCCGCCTCAGAGCTAAGAAGAGCTGGATTACTAAGCAACAGAGCCATGCCCCTGATGGGCAGAGCATCACCGTAGTGGACCTGCTGGGTCGATCCCAGTCGGGGTGCATGTGGGAGTCTGTCTCTGCCTCCCCTCCTCTCACTGAATAAAGAAAAAGAGAAAAGAGAAAAAGAAAAAGAAAGGGGTAAATATTTTAAGCAGTTAAACATGAGATAAAGGTAGAGCAAAGGCTCTTTGATTTAAATTAATCTTAGCTACAGATTACCTCAGAAAAAAATAGTTGATTACACACACCTTCTGGTCCATTTCTTTGGCTCAACTTTGTTACCAATGTTACCTAGTTCTTGTTAATGTATTAGAAGAGTGGCACTGCCCATTATGCTAATCTTCTTTATGCTATTATAATATTATTTATATCCTTTATTTGCTAGATATCAACATTGAATCTGGTCAAAGCCACTTTGCCCTGAAAAGTACATACCCTCTGCACTAGGTGACCATTTAAATATCTGTGCTCAAGATTCCTTGATTTTTAAATTCTGGGATCCTTTTTAAGTATACATACAAGATGATTTAATTCCACCTATTTTCCCTAAAGATCCACTTAGCTGCCTACCCTTGCTGTACCACTATCGTCATTGCCCAAGAAATTTTCTGTTGGTGATGGTTTCTAAAATGTTAACTACTATCTAAAATAGAAAAATACTCCACACCATAGCAAAAAAGGGGGGGAGGGCAATCACCAGGTGTCTTAAACTCTCACATCCTTGAACAAATGTTTATTAAATGAAAAGTTTTTTAAATGAAAAATAATATTAAATATGTTTTGTTCTCACTGATTTCATTTGTAGCCCTTGGCTTGACTAGTTTAATTAATATCATACACCATAACCAATAGCTCTCATGTCCAAGAGAAGTAAACAATGAAACGGTCTTAAATGCGATCACTGAATCCCAAAGATAACTATTTCTTGAGGTATTAGCAGCTATCAACTCAGGCAATGCCAGATTTAATCAGTCATTCAAAGAACATTTATGCCCACTAACAATGGACCACCCACTGGGAACACAGTCCTTCAGAATTAAATCCAAATTGAAAGAACAGCATATAAAGTCTTTT
Source organism: Saccopteryx bilineata (assembly GCF_036850765.1). NCBI lineage: Eukaryota > Metazoa > Chordata > Mammalia > Chiroptera > Emballonuridae > Saccopteryx > Saccopteryx bilineata. The sequence goes on from NC_089492.1 coordinate 31,972,384, forward strand.
AAGCTCTGACCTTTCCATCTCTCCAGTCTCTTCTACTGAGTCACCTCCATTTAAACCCTATGTTTTAAACCTTTTGAACCATTTCAGGTGATTTTCTTGACTGTGCAGTGACTCTCTTTTATAAATAAAAGGTAAAGTTTAGGGGGTGGGGTCTTGGGAGTTCCAGTATTACTCAGGTAATACAGATGAGAAACCATGGGCTCAGAGGGGTTAACACCATAAGCCAGACCTGATAGCTATTAATTAGTAAAGTAAGGTTTCAGGTCAAAGTCCATCCCATCTATCACCCTTGCCTCCACCACCACTCTCTCCATCACACAGTATAATCAGTTCTTTATCAACACATACTGTCAACAAGAAAGTACTATGTAATTGTTCTGGTTACTTTAAAAGATAGAATATATATATATATATATATATATATATATATATATAAAGAATTTATTAGGTACTTTCTCATAAAATGCCAATTACAATTTTAGAAGGCATTTTGAATCCTTAAAAACTATAGGTTTTCCATTTTTGGCAATGACAATGACCACGGTTATTTACATGAACAATAATTCTATTTAAAAGTCTGCATGAATAAATTGCATCGTTTATCTGACATGTCACATTTTCTAATTTTTATTTAGCTGTAAGAAGAAAACATGGTAGTTTTGTTATTAAATGAGAGAGATAATTCTAAGTATATGACCAAACGCAAGTCATAAATAAATATATATATATATTTAGGGAGAGAGAGGCAAGGACAGAGAGACAGTAAGGGAGAGAGATGAGAAGCATCAACTTGTTGAAGCACTCTAGTTGTTTATCGGTTGCTTTCTTACAGGTGCTTTGATGGGGGGAGGGGCCTTCCAACAGAGCCAGTGACCCCTTGCTCAAACCAGCAACCATGGGGTCATGTTTATGATCCCATGCTCAAGCCAGCAACCTCGAGGTTTACAACCTGGGTTCTCAGAATCCCAGGTCAATGCTCTACCCACTGCACTACCACCTGGTCAGGCTAAAATACATTCATTAAAAAATCTGGACCACTGAAAAATAAGGGCACAAAGTCATAAAACAAAAGACACATAAAGAGCTTTTATAGATCACTAAAAATAACCAGCAGAGAAAGAAATACAAAAGACTCTACATAAATGTAAAAGGCTCTCAACCTCACTGTTAACAAGAAAACTACAATTAAATTACAATGGTATATTTTTCACCAAAATATTGGCAAAGATTATCACACACTTGGATTGGCAATGGTGTGGAAAAGTCTCCCTCGTTAGTATAGGTCACTTACATATATAAGGTGTCCTCCAGTTACGACACAGTTCCATTCCTACAGAGTGACATAACCCGAATTTTTGTGTAAGTCGAAACACACCCTAGCCTAAGTCATTTACCTATCTTAACAGAGTTGTAAAATCATAACCTAGAATATAAAAACACACACATGCCACATTACTGTGTATTCTTCCACGATGCGCAACCAAACTAGTTCACCCACGTAGTCCATAAGTACAATGCTAACGGCATAGGCTGGAACAATCACACCTCAGTGTTTTTTTTATATTTTTATGGGAGTGAATGTCACAAACTTGAAATGCCATATGTCAAGACTGTCAAACCAAGGACCCCCTGTACTGCCTCTATGAGAGTAAATTTGGCACTATTTATTAAATATACTGAGCTTTTGACTATATAATTCCATTTCTATAAATTTATCCCAGTGATATATTCACAAAAATAAGAAACTGGTATATGTACAAAGATTTAATATAGTGTTTTTCCTAATGTCAAAATAATTAGAATCTACTTACCCAAAAATATGGTACCAAGTAAATTACACAACATTCATAAAAGGGATATTATATACCCATTAAAATGAATGAGGCAGCTATATATTAATGGGTGTGGAAATTATCTCCTAAAAATTAAACTTCAGAACACATTTGTGTTTTTAGTTTATATACATACATCTATACATGCATGTGCACACACATACACACATATACAGACACAAAATATTTGATAAATACACATATCTACTCTTAAACATAAAATTTTCTGACAGACTATATAATAAACTGGCAACAATCATTGACCCTAACTAGAGGAAGTAGTTAGAGATTTTGTAAGACATAATTAAGAAATTTTGTACCATATATATATATATATATATCCTAAGAAGTTTACAAATTGACTTTGAAAAGTACTTTTAAAATTGAATTATCAAAAAATGTAGAACTGCTCACCTGTTTTAAATATAAGCTAAATTATTACCTTGATCTATCAGGGAAATTTTTACTTATTATCTTCCTTTATTTGTGAAGCAAATTATCCCTTTGCCATTTACAGAAAATCTAAACTGAGATTGAAAAGATAATTTACACATCAAGCAACACATAATTTCTAATTTGTTACAAAAACACCTCATCTGAAAGACTATAATATTCACATAGCAGAAATTCGGTAAATATTTACTGAGTGAATACCTTTATTTCAGTGGTTTTGTGTTCCTCACATTTTTTTCATAGTACCACACCAAAAAAATAAACAAACAAAAAGCTTTACTGGAAAATAGAAACTTTTAAATTATGGTTTTCTTTCAAATAAAACCATTCTTCATTTTCCCACTAGTAAACTACCTCATTAACATTACCACAAATAAAATCAACATTACTTATTAGGTACCGACTGTGCACAGGAGTTAAGGATGCTGCAAAACACAAACTCCAAAGAAGAGTACATTTTTATTCCTGCCCTCAAGAAATGTACAACTTAAAAGACAAGATTTAAAAACATTAATCAGTAAGAGCTCATTAAAGAATCTATTAAAAGACTGAGTTATCCAAATTAAAAATGTTAATGGAACTCATGTCAGAAATTTTTTTAAAAGTAATTATTGATCTATTTAGGGATCTATAGATATATAAAAATGCTTCCAAAATTCTAGTATCTCACTCACTTGGAAAATGGCATTACTTGATAGTGATAAGAGGACTTATTGAGTATGTGAATATTCAGCTAGACTTGGAAGAAATAATAGCTAATAATTAAATATAAATAGTTTTTCATTCTTCCTGCTCCTAATGTGAGAGATTACTGTAGTGGTCTCAATCTGTTTTATTGCTTAGCTCTCTTATTAAAAATATCTCAAGCAACCTCGGCCGGGATGCTCGTAAATAAAGTGTTGTCCTGGCACACCAAGGTCACAGGTTTGATCCCAGGTCAGAGCACATAGGAGAAGCAACCAATGAAGGCACAACTAAATGCAACTAAGTGGAACAATGAGTTGATGCTTCTCTCTCTCTCTTTCCATTCCTCTCTCAAATCAATAATGGGAAATTTTTTTTTAATTCTCAGGCATAAACCTCTTAATATATAAATATTTATTTGTAAATTATATGCATCTTCATATTGTCAATGTATATATTAAATATCAGTAAAATTTAATCTTTTTCAAATAAAAATTTTTTCCTGTGCTCTTATATACCATCTTATAATGCACACCCAACTTTGTAGGAATACTTAACAGAAATATTGAAACTCAGATCATGAAGAAATATTTTCATTCAATAGTTCCAAAGTTTCACATATCAAACTCTTTTTCTAACATAGTTGTTAAAAGACAGCAGATAGGTATTTGAATTTCAGTTTCTCTCCATAACTTTCAGACTAGATGTTAATATGCAATTAAATGGATATCACTAAAGAGATACAAAGGCAAGTATAGTCATAACCAGATATCTGCCCTTAAAATAAATGGGAAATAGTAACCATTGAATAATATTCATTTTTTCTCATATATACCATGTGAAACTTAAAATATCTAATATCAATAATATATTACTTAATAAACTGTCAAATTATTGAAAAAGCTTTGTCTCTCATTATAAAGTCTATTCTCATTTTCCTTGCCTACTATTATTTTATTACAAAAGACAAAAGCACTTTTCAAAAACATTTACAATTAAATTTACAACTATATTGTTTTAACCTCCAAATAACTTATTGTTAAAATAAAAACAAAAATATTTCTGAAACTACGTAGATCACTTTGAGCTATGACTTTTTCCAAGACTAAGTTAGGCAGAAATGCAAATATATATTTAAAATAAGTATGAATAGACTTTCACCAAATGTAAATTCATATACTTTATGAACACATTTAGAAACTATTTTTCTACCTAAATTGTAAAGATATGAATGCACAAACATTATATGTATTTGTATAGTATGTAGGTTTATACAGAAGTATAATATATTCATGTGTACCTACCTAAATAACCAACCCCTTCATAACATCTTTCTAGAAAAATATATTGTTCATTTTGAGTAATTCTTATTTCAATACTCACGAGATTATTTAAATATATATATATTAGAACAATAAATTTAAAACTGTAGTTATTTTCCAATAAATACTATTACTTAGCATACAATAAAGAAATAAAAAACTTATTCTTCATTTATATATGTGGGTCAAAGAAATAAAATTATGTTTTATTTGAGCATTTTAACATTAATTTTATAGTAAAAATATAGGTTAATATATAAAATATCAAGCTTTAAGTCACTAAAAGTGTGGTATTGACAGTATATAAAGTAAAGCAGTTAGGAGTATGCTCAAAAACCTTTTAAAAGCAATGTTGTATTCTTTTATTAGTTGAAATAAGATACTTAAATCTTTTAATCTTTTTTCATTTCCAAGCCTACTAATAAATCACAGTCCCAAAAAGTATTTAAACCAAGAAATTATTTTTGAAGAAGCAATTCTTCTTTATTTCAATTAAAATGTCAGAAATACATTTGCTTTCTTAGCCCTTCAATGTTTTTAATAAATAGTATTTTCCTCAAACATGTACAAATGTCATCATAAATTATTTAAATATTTTTCAATAAATTATGGTAATGCATGTATAGACAGAATTGTTCCTTTTAGATGTACTAAAGAATACTGAACTCAACAACCTGTTTTTAAATTTTACATGATTAGAAGTGTGTTAGTTCATTCATAGAGGTACTCGACACTTTCAATTGTGTGTTTCTGCGGAGAATGTGGGAAAGTATAGTCGATAACACACCAAAGAACCGTCCCACTTTGGCATATCACTGTGCAAAATAATCTCTTTGAATAATTCAAGTAAAAAGAAAAAAGTTGTTGGAAAAACATAAAATACACATCTTCTGCACAATCTCTTTTCACACAGTAACTGAGAAATCAAATCACCGGAAAACATTTAAAAGCAAACCTGTAGAAACGAATCACTTTGCTAGTCTAACAAGAAAGCGCCTCAAAGCTCTAGTCTAGCTATCTGTCTGGACAGTTCCCTAGTGCTGAAGTTACACTGCCGCTAACCCGACGTCTGGCTGCTCCTTTCCCTCGGCCACCCTCGGCCAAATCCCGGCAGCCCAGCCCGGGAGCACGGATAGTACTGATACAACTCCACACGGTAGGAAGTATCCCAAACTGCAGCAGTTTAGGAACCGGAGTCTCTTCAGAGTCTCGTCAGGTTTAAACAGATTTACTAGTTGCAAACAGGAAGAGCAGCAGAGTGCAGGGTGTTAGAACCCGCCGAGGGGGAGGGGCTGGAAGATGGCGGCGGCCGCACACCCACCCGAGACCGAGAGCACAGGCCCCCTCGCGCGCGCCGCCGCCCGCCTGCCCGCGGCGGCTTTGGGCAGCTCCGTTCTTCTCGGCGCTGGGGGCAGAGCCGCCCTGCGGCAGCGAGGGACTCGGGGCCCGCGGCAGCGCCCGCATCCCCAGCCCGCGCGCCTACGCCCGCGTCCGGGCCAGGAGCACCTGTGCACGGCCATATTGGATTCACTGCCCCAGTCACTGCCCTCTGCGCGGGGGGCGGCGGCAAAGAAGGCACGCGCGGAGCCGGGTCCAGCCCCTGCCCCGGCGGGGCCGCGGAGCCGGGCTCGCCCGCGGGGAAATCACGAAGGACGCTCGGGAAAATTACACCGCCCAGAGGCTCGCCGGCCTCGGCGCCCTCCGTGCCCGACACACACCCCCACGCTCTGACACCCAGAAAGCAGCCCCCGCGGCCGGCGCCGGCTGCAGCCCTCGTGGCCCAGGCGCGGCCGGCGGGAGGGAGGGCGCCGAGCCCGGGCGCGCAGGCGGCCGCAGGGCAGCCGCCGAGGGGGCGGAGGGCAGGGAGGGAGGCGGGAAGATGGAGCTGGGTCCTTACTTGAGCACCGACTGCTCCTTCTCCTCTTCCTTCTTCTGCCGATCCATGACAGCCAGGATGATTTTCCTCTCCTCCTCCGTGAGGTGGCTGAGGTCGGGCATCTCGGGCTGCAGAGGCGGCTGAGAGGCCGCCGGGGTGGGAGCCGGGCGGCCCCTCGGCCCGGCAGGAGCCGACATGTTTGGTGGAGCCTCACCACCCTAGCGAAGCAGGGAGGCAACTCCACTGGCGGCGGCGGCGGCGGCGGCACCCGCGAGGGCGGCTGGGGCAGCCTCCGGCGCCGGGACAAATACATACAAATCAATGGCCTTCAATCCGAGGCGACAGCCCCCCTCCCTCAAGAAAGAAAGAGGGGGGAGGGGAGGGCGGGCTGAGGAGTGCGCTCCGGGAAACGTTCCTCCAGCCTCTGGGGGCGAAGGGCTGGCCAGTGAGCGCTTTGGGTGCGAGAAGAGCGGGAGGCCGGCCGGACGCGCTGTGTGCGGAGCGGGGGGAGGGTGCTGGAGTAAGGCGGCGGGGACGACCGAGGGTGGGGTGACTGGAGGGAGCGGGCGCGCGGGCCCTGGCGCGAGTGTGTCCGGCCGCGGCGGGGGCGAGGGGCGCGCGCGCCGCCTCCGGGGGGAGCGGGGCAGCTGCGAGCCAGCGCCCCGGGGGAGTCCCGGCAACTCGGTCGGAGCGCCGGGAGGCGGCGTCCCGCCAGCCGGAGGGGCGCCGAGGCGGGAGCGCAGAGGGGAGTGAGGAAGCGGGGGCCACTTTCCCGGAGCGGCGGCTCGGCGGTCCCGCCAGCACACGCGTCACGGGGCTCCCAGGCGCCGCGGGGGAAGGAGACCTCCAGAAACCAGGGGGAGAGGGCCGCGGGGACGGGGCCGGCCGCGGGAGACCCCTCCGGGCTGGAACGGAGAAGCGAAGAGTCCCGGGGCCGGGGCCCCTTGGCCGCCAACGCCCGGATCCCAGCAGCTCCGACGCGTCGCGGGGTCGGGCGCCTACCCTCCCTCCTCACGCGCCGGCGCCGGGTCCCTCAGCCGCCGCCGCCCCTTAGGTCCTCGGAGTTGGCGCCGAGGGCCCGCTCGCTCCCTGCGCCGCCGCGGCTCGTTGCCGCTGCCCGCACCTCCACCTCCTGGGCTCCTCCCGCGGGGGCCGCGTCACCGCCGGCAGCCCCGGCCCGGGAACCACGGGCGCCCCGCGGGCGGCGCCCACCCCTCCCGAGGGGGATCTCTCCCTCCCGACGGGGAGAGGCGGGGGGGAGGGGGCGGGAGCTGCGGCGGAGGTGTGTGGAATGGGAACGTGGGAGTGGGGGGAGGTGTGTGGAATGGGAACGTGGGAGTGGGGGGGGAAGTGTGTGGAATGGGAACGTGGGAGTGGGGGGAGGTGTGTGGAATGGGAACGTGGGAGTGGGGGGGGAAGTGTGTGGAATGGGAACGTGGGAGTGGGGGGAGGTGTGTGGAATGGGAACGTGGGAGTGGGGGGGGAGGTGTGTGGAATGGGAACGTGGGAGTGGGGGGGGGAGGTGTGTAGAATGGGAACGTGGGAGTGGGGCGGGAGGTGTGTAGAATGGGAACGTGGGAGTGGGGGGGAGGTGTGTGGAATGGGAACGTGGGAGTGGGGCGGGAGGTGTGTAGAATGGGAACGTGGGAGTGGGGGGGAGGTGTGTAGAATGGGAACGTGGGAGTGGGGGGGAGGTGTGTGGAATGGGAACGTGGGAGTGGGGGGGAGGTGTGTGGAATGGGAACGTGGGAGTGGGGGGAGTGTGTACCGCTGGGTGGGGCGCCCTGTGGGCCACGTAGGGAGGTAAAGGAGTGGGAGCGTCGGGACTGGAGTGCGGGAGTATCAGGTTCACAGGTGGGGTGTGACCCGGGGCACCCACAGTTTGGGGAAGGAGGGAACAGTGAGAGAGGGGTGCGCCCGGGTGTAGGCCCCGGAGGTAAGACTGAGCGCGTGGAGGGGCTCCCGAGGTGTCGGCAGTGGGGTCCTGGAAGGAGTGAGGGCGCGGGCCTTGGGAAGCCCCTGGGATGTCAGGGGTGGAGGGCGGAAGGGGTCACTTGAGTGGAGGGAAAAGGAGGTATGAGTGAGTGGGTGATGTCAAGGACCTGGGGTCCGCGGAGGTGTTGGGGAAGGTGAATGAGGAAGTTCCGAAAAACTAAGGGCTCGTAGCAAAAGAAATGTCCGGAGAGTACTGAGGGAAAGACGTGAGAGCGTGGGGAAGAGGAGAGGTGAGACTGGGGAGTTAGGGTTTGCTCGGGGGAGCTGCGAGGACTAGGAGGAGATGGTGGGCTGTGAGGGCACCAGGACAGAGGATCGTCTGGAGGCTCAGTATGAAGTGGCGCCTGAGCCAAGGGCTTCAGTCTATTTAGGGGGGGAGGGTGTGGGGGGATGATTGTGTGTTTTTGTTTGTTTGTCTTTGGCGGGCCTAGTCTAGAGAAAAGAGGCAAAGTCTAGTTAGAGTCGAGTCTGGTTCTCGAAGCATAGAGATGGATTCGAGGGGAGAGAGTTCGAGGGTAGCCGGAAAACCAGCGGCTGGAGAAGAGTAGGGGCTGCCACCGCCTTTATTTGGTGGGGCCGAGTGCCGGCAGACTACCCTCCGAATGGGGGTGGGGCAGGGAGCGGGCTGAGGATGGTAGAGTGAGGCTGCGGTGGACCTGGCTGGAGATGGGTCGCCAAAGATCAACCCTTCCTTCTGGGCATTCTCCGCAAGCACAGTGGATGGGTGACACAGTTTGGGGGCGATGAGGAATAAATATATACACACCCCCACCCACCCGCCATCCACACTCCCCTGTTAAGTACCATGCCAGATTATGGTCTGACGAGTAAATAGTATAAGGCCTTTGGGGTTTATATTATATTTACCTTCTTGATGTGTAGTCAACTCTGTCCCTCCTCCCTCTGTTCCCCAGGTACCATCTGACTAGCTCCCAATTTAAGAGAGCTGGGGACAGACAAAGCAGCCCTAGAAGTCTCTTGTGATTTCTAAGCTTAAATTTCTGTTTATTTTCTCCTATGCCTTGTAATTGGGAAGAGAAGAAAGTTTAAATACTTATTTTATTTTATTATTACCTGATTCAAACCAAACTCTCATACTTCAAGTAATTCAGTTTTCATCTCTAATGAGCAAACTAGATGATATACAAATCTCAATTTATTTTATTTTGGTTTAGATTTAAGAGAATTTTTATAAATCTCTAATCCAACTTCATCATCCAGTGGGAAATTGGGTACTAAGATCAGCCAGCTGGTAAACAACAGTACTGCAACTAGATCCTAGATATTTCAACTCCAGTTTGAAACCATGATGGTTTTCAACCCTAGCTGTACTTTAAAATTACTTGGGTCATTGTTTTTTCCTCAATTGATTTGATCCACTTATTTGCACATTCATTGGTTGCTTCTGGTATGTGCCCTGAACCGGATCCAACTTGTGACCTCCCACTGGGGGATGCTCTATCCATAGAGCTACCCAGCCAGGGCCTCTGTGTGTCACTTTTTAAAAATACCACCTAGATCCAACCTAGATCAAATCCCTGGGGTAGGATCCTTGTCATGGGTATATTTTTAAAACTTTCCAAGTGACTAGAATATAGTGAAGGTTAAGAACTATACTGTGTGCATTGCAAACCAGATAATGGAGGAGAAAGTGGGAAGTGGAAAACAAGCAAAAAAGAACAACTTTTAGGGAGGCTGGACTTTTTTTAAACCTAAAATTGAAATGCTGAGGTTTCTAATAGTCATACCTTCCTTCCCACATATATGCAATGACAAGTACCAGTAAGTACACATACCTATGTCTTTAGCCTAGGAAACTCTTTGTGTCACTAAAATAGCTAAGAGTTCTTTAAGAGAGGAGAGCAGAACTAAAAATAATCAAAAAGGATGGGTGGAATATACTACCTTATTCAACTATTTCTGAGCCAGATTTAAAGAAGTAACAGCACCTCCATACCCCAGCCAACTATCAACCCAAGTTGAAACAAGTTAGAATACACATACTACTCTGAGGTTAAAATAGCATGGTTATTTTGAATACATAAAATGTAAACTTAAAACTGTCCAGGTCCTGTCCAGCTAGCTCAGTTAGAGCATCATTCCCAAATGCCAAGGTTGTTGTTTCGGTCCCTGGTCAGGGCAATTATAGGAAGCAGCCAATGAATGCACAACTAAGAGCAGCAAACGAATGTTTCTCTCATTCTTGTTCTCTCCCTACCTCTAAAATCAATCAGAAAAAAAGGGGAGGAGTTTGTCCAAATTGGATAATTTTGGTGTACTTTACAGTAGAGAGTCATATCTTAGGCCCTGTACTGTTTTCTACCAATCATATAGCATCCGGGTTCCTGCAGCTAGCTGTGACTGCCTGCACCACCTACCTGGAGAATGGCAGCGTATGAAATGCAATGTGCATGAGCAGGTATCACTGGGACACCTGACTTCTTATAGGATTGAAGCAGAAGTGAATGAGCTGTTACTGTGTTTCCTTTTTACATTTCTTTACTATAACTATTTGTGTCTTTCCCATTAAAGGGAATCCTTAGGAGTGAAAATATCTTAAAATTATCTTCCACCCTGATTCATACACATGTTAAATATAAAAATGTAGATATCATATAGATAGAATATCACATGGAATTTTAAATGGGTTACTTTTCATAGTAGGCCCAAATGAAATATTGCTATGCTCAGAACTAAAGTAAAATACCTTCAAAATATCTGTCTTCAGGTTTTACTACAATATAGACAGACCTTAGAGATGTTTTGTTTGTTCTGGTTTACTATTTTACCTAAAACATCACATCTCACTGTATTCTGTATGGCATTATGTTTTACTTGGGCACAACCTTCAAATATATGAACACATTTGAAGTGAAAACTGTCTTGTTCTTTTATTATTATTATTATTATTATTATTGATTTTAGAGAGAGGGAGAGAAAGAGAGAGAAGCATTCATTTGTTGTTCCATTTACTTATGCATTCACTGGTTGCTTTCAATATATGCCCTGAATGGGGACCGAACCTACAACATTGTTTCTGAACAACGCACTAACCAACCGCTCAGTTAGCTCAACTGGCCAGGGCTGTAAGTTAAAACTGCATTGTTCTTATTTAACTTTTTAAGTAACTGGCCATCTTCATTGAATTCTCAAGGTCTTGACTGGCCATACACTAATTCCAAAATGCAAGTCCTTTCTTCAGCTCCTATGGGAACATAAGCTTCTAAACACTGTGAGTCTGTGGAATTTCGTATTTACATGAGTAAGGTCTACTTACTAGTAATCTTCTAAGTTACAGACTGCATATCTAAACTAAAATCATAAACTAAAATATGCATATGAACATACATAAATGGTTGGTATTTCTACAGTTTTTTCTAACAGATCTCTCTGCTTCTTTCTTACAGCTCTGTTGTCTTCCCAACACAGCATAAAGAGCAAGCCTTCAAAAACATTAGGTCATATCACTCCACTGGTCAAAATCCTGTAGTGGCTCTCCATTTTTCTCAGAGTAGAACTCCTTAAATAACCTCCAAGCCCCACATGATCTCTCTACTGTCATCTACTTTTAGGCTTTTCTCTACTTGGTGCCACTGTCTAGACCACGCTTCAGTAAGATATTCACTTGGCTCACTCTTAAAATTTTTGCTCAGTTATCTATCCTATTTAATATTCCAGCCTGCCCCACCCACTCCCTGGTCACTCCAGTCTCCTTACCTTATGCAACCTTTTCTTTCCATAGCATTTACCACTTACGACTTTTATCATTAATCATCAACTTCCCCCTGCTAGAATAGAAGCAGATGGAGAGAGCAGGGTTTTTACTAATGTATCCCAAGCACCTAAAACAGTACATGGCACATAATAGGTGTTCCAACAAATACTGTTGAATGAATTTCTGGGGGAAAGGATTTGTCATCATTATTGGTTTCCGTTGGGCAAGAGAAAGAGAAAAATCATACTCAAAAGAGGGAAATGGGTACAGAAAAGTAAAATCTAAACTCTTTCAAGTAACAGAGGTTCACTCAGGATTCAGCTCTTGAGTACTCCTAGCCTTATCTCCCACCCAGCCTGCAAACACATCCCCCCTCTTCAGCCATGGCAACCTACTTGCACTTTACTGAATGTGTGGGGTTTTAAAAGAAATGTATTTATTGATTTTAGAGAGCAGAAGGGAGAGACAGAAACATTGATCTGTTCCTGTATGTGCCCTGACCAGGGATTGAACCTGCAACCTTTGCATTTTGGGATGATGCTCTATCATACCGGGGCTTTTTTTTTTTTTTAATTGAATTTATTCAGGTAACATTGGTTCACAAAACCATTCCGCATAGTTTCTTATCTCTGATTTTCTGTCCCCTCAGTTTAGATCACCTTTTCTACTTACATAACCTTCTTCTCAGTTAGTTAACTTCTTTGTCTTCACCATATGCTCCTCTCTCCCTTTCTCTTTCTACCTGTTTGCCGCAGGCACTGTACAGACCTTGCTCAAAGATAGTACTTGTCACTCAGTGTTGTAGCCATTTATTTCCTAGTCTGTCTCCTCAACTAGACCATAAATTCTTTAAGGGCAGGGCAAGGAATATGCCTTTTATTCAAGTTTCCCCAGCGCCCATCAAACTGTCTTATATACTATAGGGACCCAATAACTATATGCTGCACAATTATATGAGCAGTCACAAAATAATGAGAAATTTTATTGTTGTCGGAGTGTGAAGAGAGGGAGGCAAGGAGTTGTAGCAAGAGAGAAAGATGGAGAAATAGTTTGTGGCAAGATTATATTGTAACCTTATATGTATGCTATGCTAAGAATTTGAAATTGTCCTATAGTCACTAGACAGGCAGTGGAGGTCTTTTTTTTTTTTTCTAGCCAGAGAACAGACGCAATCAGCTTTGCTGTTCAGGATAATATCCTGCCTTTGGTTTCTCATCCATATCCAAAACACCTGCTAATAGAATTACTGAAAGGACACAGATGTGCATGGATTAGGCTTGGAGACACAAATAGCAGAATTTTTTACTTCCTGTCTTCAGAATTTATTTTACTGGCTATTTTACTCAGTAGATTGTAACAGCATGATAATGAGGTCAAGGTCATGGTTTAGATCCCTGGGTGAGTCAGCCAGTACAGTAGCCACAGCTGACTAATCTTTGCCAGTTGTCAAATCATAACATGTTACTTCTTGACCAAGACTGGGTGGAAGAATATGACCGATTCATCAAAAGTTAATCAGTGTTATTGAAAAAGTAACTCAGAGTGCTTAGCTATGGTTATAGGACCATATTGTCATTTTAAATTAAAATAATAGTATTTTATTAGTGATAACAAAAGAGCACAGCATCAGGGAAAGTATACATTGTTTGTTCCTAGAAAAGAAACTAAAGATTAGAATGGTTTAATTATTGGGATTTGAAGCCAAGAAGTAATGAAAAATTTAGTGGATGTTAGTGTAGATAAGCTTTATTAATTACTCTTTGTGTATTTAACAATATAGGAGGTTATTTCTTAATTATTATGTCATAAAGGTTTTGGAAAAATCATTGTAACCATCTTTCATTTATAGCATTATAAAGTTATTTCTATTTTTATTTCGTCCTAGCAATCAATGAGCACATCTTTAAAGTGAAATGGGACAATATTAGAGGTTGGTACATACAGGCATAACTAATGTTACTACTTTCTTTTTTTTAATTTTTTTTATTTTTGCAAGAAAGAAAGGAGAGAGATGAGAAGCATCAGCTAGTAGTTGCAGCACTTTTAGTTGTTCATTGATTGCTTTCTCATACATGCCTTGATGAGGGTGAGGGAGCTCCAGCAGAGCCTGTGACCCCTTGCTCAAGCCAGTCACTTTGTGCTCCAGCCAGCAAACATGGGATCATGCTGATGATCCCACATTCAAACCAGTGACCCCGCCTTCAAGCTGGATGAACCCTCACTCAAGCCTGCAACCTTGAAGTTTTAAACCGGGGTCCTCAGCATCCCAAGTCAATGCTCTATCCACTGCGCTATTGTCAGTCAGGCAAATGTTACTATTTTCTTAATTACATCTTTATCATAATTACAACTCTGACCACTACAGAAGTAAAACAATAATAATAATTTTAATATATTCAAAATAAATTTAAGAGTTCTAATAAACAAATGAATCTAGGCCTTAAATAGCAATACCTGCTAATATCATAAAAGATAATCAACCAGGTATTATGTGCTTCCTGATAGAAGAACACAACATAACCTATGAAGTTGTCTTGCCAAAAAAATAAATAAATAAAAACTGATTTGAACATCTAGATCAAATCCCGTTACTGATTTATGGGGAATACTAAGGACAGAGGACCATATCAAACTGTACCATAGCATTGCATAATATGGAACATTCTACAGAATATTCTATAGGACAAATTTTAGGGGTTTTTTTTTTAACAAGTATATTGCAAAGAAAAAAAAGATGGCGAGGGGAATATGCTTTAAATGAAACATAAAGGACATCAACCAAATACAGTGATTCATAGACCTCATATTTTTTTTAATTTGTACTTTGATTTCAGAGAGAGAGAAATATCAATTTGTTGTTCCACTTATTTATGCACTCATTGGTTGATTCTTGTATGTATCCTGACCAGGGATCCTGCATTCTTGACATCTGGCCAGTGTCTCATGGACCTCATTTGGACCTTGTTTTTTAAAGAAAAAGTAATGGGGAAAAAAAACCTGTAAGAGAACTGGAAATTAGATACTTAATGATAGTCAGAAAATTATTGTTTTCTTAGGTAAATAATGATATTGTAATGATGTTAAAACATAAAGAATCCTTAGTAATACATCCTAAAATACCTATGACTGAAATTATGTAATATTCAAGATCTACTTCAAAGTAATATTGATGGGGATATGAATGGGGCAAAATTGGCCATAGAAGATAGTAAAAAATTCTTCATGATGAAAGTTTTTAGAAAAGGAATGTCTCTAACTTCCATTCTGGCTACTTTTCACTAAACTAGAAAATCAGCAAACTCAACCCTTTTGTCAAGCATTCATTACTTGATAATTATTTGTTAGCTGCTATCATGGTTTTTAGCACTTTTTTACATCATCCTGTGAAGAATTCATATCATTTTATATATTTTACAGGTAAGAAAACAGACGTATTTTGAACAAAGTAGGAAATTAAATTACAAGGCAATTTTTTCTGTTTTTAGCAATAGAGAGAGAGACAGACAGACAGGAAAGGAGAGAGATGAGAAGCATCAACTCATAGTTACAGCACCTTAGCTGTTCATCGATTGCTTTCTCATATGTGCCTTGATGGGGGGATGGGGTTGGGTGGCTCCAGCCAAACCAGCTACTCCTTGCTCAAGTCAGTGACTTTGGGCTCAAGCCAGAAACCTGGGGCTTCAAGCTAGGGACCTTTGGGCTCAAGCCATTGACCATGGGGTCATGTCTATGATCCCATGCTCAAGCTGTTGATCCCACACTCATGCTGGTGAGCCTGCACTCAAGCCGGAGGAGCCTGTGCCAGTGACCTTGGTGTTTCAAACTTGGATCCTCAGCATCTTATGCCGATGCTCTATCCACTGCACAACCGCCTGGTCAGGCTTAAGGCACATTTTCAGATCTAGGTCTCCTGGTTCCCTGTCAGGTACTCATGCCACTATACACAAATGCTTAAAATGGTTATATATTCTGCTTCCCTGACTAAAACTGAGTAACTTTTATATTAGTGTCTGGCATACAATAGCCATAATAAAATAGTTTTTATCCTGCTCCCTAATAACTACCATACTTATAATGTGAAAAGACAATTATAACAGAAACGAATGTTTAGTTATGTACCAGTTTGCCTGACACTATCCTGTTTGGCCAGGACAGTCTTTTACTCTGTTGATCAGGTGTAATTATTAATTGCAACTCCTTTCACTATAAAAAGCATCCCAGTTTGCACCTTAAGTTTTGTTTTGTTTTGTTTTTGCACCTTAAGTTTTATGGCCATGCTACATTTAGTGTAATATTGAATTAGGTTCAGATGCACAATATATAACAGGTATAAAAAAATCTATAAAATTCAAACAGTATGTTCCTAGAGTAAAGGTTCATATCATAACAATCCTTTTATTACCATAATACATGCTAAACATTTAATAAATTTGGTTGGAATAAAATTAATGCATTCTCCAATAGAAAAGAGTAAATTACTGTGACTAGCTTATATTCTCCCCTAGGATAAGATTTTGACCTTAGCTGGAATCCAAGAATAGCTAACTGGAATACCAGGAATATTAAGCCCATCTTCTAGTGAAGATTCATGTCAAAAATTGACCAAACTGCCTAGGATTTGTAAGACATGGATAATTGATATGCATATTATTTACATAGACTGACATACAGTGTAAGAAGATAAAGCCATAGCAAGCTTCCCAGCTGTAAGAAAATAGTTGTTTATTTGAAAGCATGTGGAAGTGACTGTAGAAGTCTCGGCCAAAATCTAATCACTTAGGAACAGACTGTAATCTAAGATTTCCCACAAAATTGTGGCTTTCAGCGACAAAGGATAGGTTTATCTTCTACAACGTGAACTGACTATTGTATACTTCAAATGTCTCCCTCTGCCTACAAGGATCATTTTAGTCTTATCTAGATGGTGCCTGATCCAATTGCTTTGGTCCATGTTCTTTACTCTGCCAGACACAGTGAAATTCAAGAAACCACATCCTAGATCTGATGAAAGGAGATGCAAAGCTTACTATCAGCTGTGTAGTGATGGTACTGCATCCCTAATTACTTCACTATCTTTCTGATTAGTGTCATATAACACTAAACTGAAAGGGAGATAGACAGGAGTACTGTCATTTCCCACAAAGGAAAGGTGAAGAAAAGATTAGCAAAAGAGATCAAGAATGATCCAACTTTATTAGAGTCTATTTAGTCAAAGGAAAGTTAGGTCATCCAAATACCAGACAAAAGTAAGTTTGTCATATTTATTAGCTGGATATTTTGTGGGGTGCCTAGAATATACAGAGAAAGAGTCACCATACCAATAATTTTGGAAAAGTCATTCAACATTTAGGGCTTCAGTGTGTGTGTAGAATAAAATCCCCTACAAGGTGATCAGTAAGATTTTCTATTCTTTTTAAATAGAGAAATACTATGAAATACTACCATTATCTAATACTCACTTCTGAAACATTCAAACAGCAAGCATGTATTGGGAACTATTGAGAAAACATAACTGTAAGAAATAATGTCTGCCTCAAAGACCCTGGCCAGCTGCTCAGTGGATAGAATGTCGGCCTGACATGGAGAAGTACCCAAGTTCAAATCCCAGTCAGGGCACACATGAGAAATAACCAACTGCTTCTCTTCCAGCCCTCTCCCCTTTCCCTCTTCCCCTCCTGCAGGCTAGCTCAATTGGTTTGAGTGTTGCCCCCCAGCGCTAATGATAGCTTGGTTGGTCCAAGAGTTGGCCTTAGGCACTGAGGATAGCTCAGCTGATTCCAGCATCAGCCCTAGATGGCAGGGTGGAGGTGAGAGTTGCCAGGTGGATCCTAGTCAGGGCGCATGTGGGAGTCTATATCTCCTCTCACTTAAAAAAGTAATTTTTTAAAAAGTTTAGTGCAAAGGACATACAAATACTTTTAATCCATTGTGGAACATACTACAAGATTTGTATTTATAAAATTCTGTGGGAGTGCAAATAAGATATGCTTCTCTTATGAGAAACCATAGTAAGAAAAATTTCAAGTGGTTTTCACAGACCAATAAAGAAAGTTATTTAGCCTGACCAAGTGGTGGCACAGTGGACAGTGTCAACTTGGGATGCTAATGACCCTGGTTCAAAACCTTAAAGTCTCCAGCTTCAGCACAGGGACACTGGCTTGAGTGTGGGATCATAGACATGACCCCATGGTTGCTGGCTTGAGCCCGAAGGTCACTGGCTTAAAGCCCAAGGTCACTCGCTTAAGCAAGTAGTCACTGGGTCAGCAGGAGCTTCCCCCCACCCCCCATGCCCTCCCCACCCCCACCCCCGTCAAGGTAGGTATGAGAAAGCAATCAATGAACAAGTAAAGTGCTGTGACAATGAGTTAATGCTTCTCATCACTCTCCCTGTCTGTCCCTGTCTGACCCTCTCCCCCCCCCCCCGCGCTCTCTCAGGAAGAAAGGAAGGAAGGAAAAAAGGGAGGAAGGGAAGGAAGGAGAGAGGGAGGAAGGGAGGAAAGGAGGAAAGAAGGAAAGAAGAAAGGAAGGAAAAGAAAAAGTTATTTAGGCAGAGGAACAAAAATGAAGACATGGAAATGCAAATCATTTTGTATGACTTGGAGTATGGGTTTTAAGAGATTGTGAAGGGGCAGTTGCTGAACATGAGGCTGGAAACTGACAGGACCAGAACCTCGAAGATATGCTAAGGAGTTTGGACTTCATCCTGAAACAGTGCTTCTCAAACCTGGATGTGCATGAAAATCATCTTTCTGGATTTCATTAAAATGCAGATTCTTATTCTGTTCATTTGGAATGGAGCATTTCTAATGAGCTCCAAACGATGCTTCCTATACTGTTTCTCCATGGACCACGTTTTGAGTATGAACTACTATATTCTAAGCAAGAAAGTGCTATAGTGAGATTCTTTTTAGGGAAGATTACTCTATGAACAGGAAGTGAAATGGAGAGGAGCAAGAGTAGTAAAGAGAAAAATTTGGAAGTTATTAAAATAATAAAGGTCAGAGAGACACATACAGTGTCTCTCTGAGATGTCATCTCAGTGGAGATGAAAAGTAGATGATATCTTTAAACTAGTATTAAGTTGTAGGATGAATAGGACTTTGTAATCACCCAACTGTGACATGTGAGGGAAGAAAGAGTCCACACAAGTCTCACTTAATTTTATTTAAATAAACTATCTCATTAAAGATAAGACTATAAAAGTACACTTGCTTGGATACAGCAATCTTTACCATTGTTCTGTTTAACCCAATAATAGTCTAAGGTGATCTCTAGATGTATTATCCAATAGAGTAGGTAGCTGCTACCCATATGGCTACTTAAATTTATATTGATTTGCCCTGACCAGGTAGCTCATTTGGTTAGAGCATCATACCAATATGCCAGGGTTGTTAGTTTGATCCCCAGTCTGGGCACATACAAGAAACAAGCAAATCATAAATAAAAGGGGACATCAAATAGATGTCTCTCTCTCCCTTTCCTCTTTCCAAAGAAATCAATAAAAATTATATTATTATATTAATCAAATAAATTAAAATTTTAGTTCTTCAGTTACCTGTTACAGTTCTTTTTTTTCCCTTCTTTTCCAAGTGAGAGGAGGGGAGATAGACAGACTCCTGCATGCACCCCGACTGAGATCCACCCACCCGGCAACCCCATCTAGTGCTGATGTTCTGCCCATCTTGGGCCACGCTTGTAACCAAGCTATTTTTAGCACCTGAGGTGGAGGCTGCATGAACCCATTCTCAGGGCCAGGGAATGATGTGCTCAAAACAATCAAGCCATGGCTGCAGGAGGGAAAGAGAGAGAGAAGGGGCAGTGGGAAGCATGGAGAAGAAGATGGTCACTTCTCCTGTGTGACCTGACTGGGAATCGACCCCAGGACATCCACACACCAGGCCAACACTCTATCACTAAGCCAACCAGCCAGGGCCACACTTTTCACATTTCAAATGTTCAACAGTTCATGTTGCTATTGTCTACCATTTTGCATAGCACCATTATAGAACATTTTCATCTTAGAAGAAATGTTCAACTGTTTCTTTTTCTGCCCTTGAAAGAGAATAGCAAGTTAAGCAATGGTATCATAAATAAATAAATAAATAAATAAATAAATAAATAAATAAACCTTCAGGCAGTTTCTCTTCCTAAAACAGGCACTCACAGGATCCCATTTCTGCTTTCAGAATTAGGTTTAGGCCAATATTATATTCTAATAGCTGTGTTCAATAATATATTTATGCTTTCACAAGTGGCTTTCTTAGCCTTGATGATCTCAATTTAAGTTTTTCATTTCTTTTGGATCTTCCAAAGTATTTCCCCTCAAGTAATATCAGAAAAAAAATTCTATTCACTTATTTCATAACTGTTCCCTTGACCTTTTTATTGCTTTTCTAACTATTAGAACTCAAGATGCTCTTGAAAAGAAGACTTATTATCGACAGTCTTCATTCTTTGCAAGTAGAAGTGATGACAGACCCACTACTTTGACAAAGTATTTTACTATTTCTATACAAAATATTTAATTAATGAAAACACTTGTATTTTAGTGAACTGTTATAACTTAAAATTTGGTTATCTACTGTGTCTCTAATAATGAAGACCACATTGCAACTGTTGCTTATAGACTTGCCACTGCCTGGCATTTTAATTTTTAATTCACATTTTTAACTCAAATATGACTGATCTGAAAAATTCTCCTTGAATCATTGCACTCCGAAAGAAGAAAGCCAGTCCAGCTGTCTAATTATCACACAATCTTTTATTTATAAATGGAGATCATTAGCACATACTTAATGCCTCTTTCTCTCTATTAAATGTACTCCCAATAATGCTAAATGAAATGAATGTGCTTTATAAAGTTAAATTTACCAGAGCAACATAGCAAAGTATAAAGGTAAGAATTATTAACATGTCAAGAAAAAACTCATTTCTAAGAACAGATTCAATAATCTAAGTATACAAAAAACTACTGCAGTTTATCTTTCTCAAACCTTAAAAAATGCATCCCTAGATAATGCTTCTAATAATTCTTCTGTCTTCCCCACTGCATTATGAACTGCTTGAAGGTATGTGAAAAGTCTTCTTACTGTTATTCACATATCACTAGCATAGTTCCTTCTACCCTACTGAATATTTATTGAATTTAATTTAAAATCAGTAAGCCTTGCTAATAAGCCAACAATTCACAGGCACTGTTTTGACTCTAAAGTCACACTTGAAAGAAAAACATCTAAAAGCAATGTGATTTCTTCATTTAAAATGTTGAAGAATATTTTTTCCTTTTGCTTTTAGCTTTATTGTTAACATTAGCATTGAAAAAAAATTAAATCTATCTGGTTAGTTGAATTGATGAAACATCACTTCTCCAAATTCTAGTTCACCTTCATTTTAATTTTAACTTAATTTTATTTTTTATAGAAAAAAATAAAAAGTGATTCAAGTCTTTTCTAGCTCAGGGTATAGAGGGTCATAATTTTCTGCTACAGAATTAATTTTTTTTCCTTCTTCATTCCTTATATGTTTCTATAGTAATATGATCAAAGTAATTTTTTAATGATGATAATAACCTTTTAGATCACTTCCCCATAGACTCAAGAAGTTGGCAGTTCCATTAACCTCACCCAGAAAGGTTTAGATCACTGGTCCCCAACCTTTTTTGGGCCACGGACCGGTTTTTTGGTTTTTTGTTTTTTGGGGTTTTTTTTTTTTACAGACAGAGAGAGAGTCAGAGAAAGGGACAGATAGGGACAGACAGACAGGAACAGAGAGAGATGAGAAGCATCAATCATTAGTTTTTCGTTGCGACACCTTAGTTGTTTATTGATTGCTTTCTCATATGTGCCTTGACCGGGGGGCTACAGCAGACCGAATAACCCCTTGCTTGAGCCAGCGACCTTGGGTCCAAGCTGGTGAGCTTTTGCTCAAACCAGATGAGCCTGCACTCAGGCTGGCGACCTCAGGGTCTTGAACCTGGGTCCTCTGCATCCAAGTCCGACGCTCTATCCACTGTGCCACTGCCTGGTCAGGCAGCCACGGACTGGTTTAATGTCAGAAAATATTTTCATGGACCGGCCTTTAGGGTGGAACAGATAAATGCACAAAATAAAATTATGCAACCGGCATAAAAACTGGTATTTTTAAATATAATTGTCGAACTTACGATATTTATTGGGCTAAGTTAAAGGAGGAACGAGCATGTCCTCATTATTCAGGCTGTATTTAAATTTGTTATTCTGACAACGTTTCATGTCTGACATCAATATGTAATATGATAGGTTCAGGCTCTCTACCAATCATGAACCTACAACAATAAAAATAAACATGAATCCACTGTGTACTCGTATGCAACTTTATTAGAAGCGTCCTCTTAACATCGCACCAACAACATAACATGAGGAACATCCTCTCTGCCTCCAAACACTTTCCAGTCGCTATGGTAATGTTTAAACATGCCTTAAAAATTAGATACAGCCCTGGCTGGTTGGCTCAGCGGTAGAGCGTCGGCCTAGCGTGCGGAGGACCCGGGTTCGATTCCCGGCCAGGGCACACAGGAGAAGCACCCATTTGCTTCTCCACCCCTCCGCCGCGCTTTCCTCTCTGTCTCTCTCTTCCCCTCCCGCAGCCAAGGCTCCATTGGAGCAAAGATGGCCTGGGCGCTGGGGATGGCTCCTTGGCCTCTGCCCCAGGCGCTACAGTGGCTCTGGTCGCAACATGGCGACGCCCAGGATGGGCAGAGCATCGCCCCCTGGTGGGCAGAGCGTCGCCCCATGGTGGGCGTGCCGGGTGGATCCCGGTCGGGCGCATGCGGGAGTCTGTCTGACTGTCTCCCCCTGTTTCCAGCTTCGGAAAAATGAAAAAATAAAAAATAAAAAATAAAATAAATAAAAAAAAATTAGATACAACACAAAAACAAATAAAAAGTGCATGAAAAATACAACTCACCATTCTTATGAATATTGTAAGTTAAGGGTTATTTATTATAATGTTTATATAGAATGAGAGCTAGTAGCCTATCTCTCAACAACCATAACGCTAAATCAGTGGGAGCCCTGAGCTTGTTTCTCTGCAACGAGACAGTCCCATCTAGGGGGAATGGGAGACAATGACACCCGAAGTGTGTTGCTTATGTCCAGTCTATTCCGTAATTTTGTTTTGGTTGCTGTCACTGCAGAAAATCCCACTTCACACAAATAGGATGTTGGAAATGGCAACAAGGTTTTTAGTGCTTTTGTGGTGATCTCGGGGTATTCTGCCATGACTTTGATCCAGAACACCAGCAGAGTTGTAGTCTCAAACATATTTTTAAGGCCGCCATCATTTGCGATCTCCAGTAGTTGATCCTCTTCTTGCATAGACACACTGGATTCACCTGGTTTGTTGACAAATGGATCACAGATCCATTCCTTGGCAATTCGTGGGTCTTTTGTGGTTGGGAAGTAGCATTCAAACTCTCTTAAAAGCAAATACAAGTGATCGTGCACCAGCTGAGACAATGAAGGCTTGGGCTCAGTCTCTTCCAAAATTCCCGCAAATGTTTGAAACATCTCAAATATACCCCTGTTCACGCGTCATCCCCATAAATCCAGTTTGGCTTTAAATGCAGCTACTTTATCTGCCAACTTGAAGACAGTTGTCATTTTCCCCTGAATGACCGATTGAGTTCATTGAGGAGGTTAAATATGTCGCACAAGTAAGCGAGTTTTGCAACCCATTCCTAGTCACTGAAATGTGCTGCTAGCGGTGACTTTTTTTTCTGAGAGAAATCTCTGCAGTGGCTCTCGTAATTCAAACACTCTGGTCAGATACCTTCCCCGGGATAACCATCTTATTTCTGTGTATAAGAGAAGGTGTCTGTGCTCCGTGTTCATTTCCTCACAAAGCTGCTCTAACAGGCGCGAGTGAAGGGCGTGTGCTTTGATGTGGTTAATAACTTTAACGACATCATTCAATATGCTGTTAATTTCCAGTGGTATATTTCAGCTAGCCAGCATTTCCCTGTGAATGACACAATGCGTAGACTCGCATTCAGGTTCAACCTCCTTAATCCGAGGAGTTAAACCAGACATCCTTCCGGTCATGGCAGCAGCTCCATCTGTGCATATGCCGACAGAAAAAGACCATTTCAGTTTTCCTGATATATAGTCATCCAGCGATTTAAATAGTTCTGCAGCTGTGGTTTTGGTTGGCAATGATAGTGCACATATCCTCATGATAAAGATAACGCACGTAAACAAGTAGCATTGCCTTGTTGTCAATATCTGTAGATTTGTCAACCTGGAGAGCATACCATGGTGATTTATTAATCCTTTCCAACAATTGTGATTCAATGTCCTCTGCTATTTCCTCAATGCACCGTGTGATGGTGGTAGCCGAAAGAGGCATCTGAGCTATCTTTTTAACCGCAGCCTCTCCTAGAAGTTCACGACAAATGTCTTTAGTGGCTGGAAGGATCAATTTTTCACCAATGGTGAATGGCTTCTTAGCCTTAGCAATACGATTAGCCACCAAGTATGATGCTGTCAGTGCACTTGCATTTATTGATGTAGTGGCCACCAGTAATTGTTTCTATCCTTCTTGTTCATGCTTTTTTCTTTCAAAATACTCAGAAGGCTTGTCTTTTAAAGTAGGGTGCTTGGTCTCCAAGTTGCAAAGCAGTTTTGAAGGCTTCATTGCCTCATTACTTGGCCTGTTGTCACATATTATACAGAGCGGCCTTGGTGCGCAAGAATCACCAGTTGCGATAAATCCATACTTCAAGTAGGACTCCTAGTATTGTCTGTTAAATGAAGCCTTCTTTTTCTTTGAGGTCGTAGGTTCTTCTGTCTCCTCACTGGCCCTTTTCCACTTCGCAAAAAAACTTTCAATGGAATTTTGTTTTTCACTCATTTTGCTAGTTTATGGGTTTAATTTTAGCAGCAATGTATCATATGACCAAGACAAGCGTCAAGAGTGAGTCTTAAGCCCTGGCCAGTTGGCTCAGTCGTAGAGCGTTGGCCTGGCATGCAGGAGTCCTGGGTTTGATTCCTGGCCAGGGCACACAGGAGAAGCGCCCATCTGCTTCTCCACCCCTCCCCCTCTCCTTCCTCTCTGTCTCTCTCTTCCCCTCCCGCAGCGGAGGCTCCATTGGAGCAAAGTTGGCCCGGGCGCTGAGGATGGCTCTGTGGCCTCTGCCTCAGGCGCTAGAATGGCTCTGGTTGTGACAGAGCAACACCCCAGATGGGCAGAGCATCGCCCCCTGGTGGGCATGCCGGGTGGATCCTGGTCGGGCGCATGCGGGAGTCTGTCAGACTGCCTTCCCGTTTCCAACTTCAGAAAAATACAAACAAACAAACAAAAAAAGTGAGTCTTAGATGGATGTAACAGGGAATATGGTCATTTTTTAAAAATAAAACATCATTCAGACTTAAATATAAATAAAACGGAAATAATGTAAGTTATTTATTCTTTCTCTGTGGACTGGTACCAAATGGCCCATGGACCAGTACCAGTCCACGGCCTGGCGGGTTGGGGACCACTGGTTTAGATAACTCATGGTCTAAACAGTAAAAATTCCAATAGTCCACTATGGATAAGGTAGGTAAATATCTCAGCTGAGAAACCTGAAATACATGAGAAGATTAGTTACTCTGAGACATTTAAATTGGGTTCCTGCCTGACCAGGTGGTGGCACAGTGAATAGAGCATTGACCTGAGACACTAAGGACCCAGATTCTAAATCCTAAGGTTGCTGGCTTGAGCGTGGGATCATAGACATGACCTCATGGTCGCTGGCTTTAAGCCCAAAGGTCAGGTTTGAAGCCCACAGTCACTGGCTTGAGCAAGGGGTCACTGGCTCAGTTGCAGCCCCCTAGTCAAGGCACGTATGAGAAAGCAATCAATGAACAACTAAAGTGCCACAACTATGAGTTGATGCTCATCATCTCTTTCCCTTTCTATCTGTTTGTCCCTGTCTGTCCCTCTCTCTTTCTGTCCTTCGCTAAAAATAAAGAAATAAAAATAAATAAATTGGGCTCCTAATCCTTGGTCCAAGAATGACATGAAAACAGCTCTTTTATAATGTTAAATGAGATGCCCTGTCATATGGGGCAGGAGATGAAAGGGAAGGAAATCATGCTTGCAAAATTGATATAATCTTTTAAGGTTGCTGTATGGTTATAATTATCTCATCAAAAAGTTTTTTTTGCTTGATTTTTTTGCAATTAAAAAAATTTTTTTTTCTATCTAAATATTCAGTAAAGTTTTGAAAATGACTGCCTACTTCATCTGTAGTAAAGAGAATCAAGGAAGCATATATTGTTTACATTTGGATCAGAGTTTGGTACCCAGCAAAATTCAAAGTAGTATAGTAAAAATTTTCCCAAGAGAAGATGAAAATTGAGTTAAAAAATAGGACCATTTACTTGGCTTCTCCTCCTAGAGATTTTACTTCCAGAATTTTCACTAAATGAACTTCATATGGGTTTGTGTTTCAGCTTTTATAATAAAAGAGATTGGTGTTATGATACAACATATAATATTTTTTAAGTTTATAAGATTACTTTTAAATATGTCAACTTGTGTGGTTTCCCTAAGAAACAGAGATAGTGAAATAATAAGAAAAATCTTAGGAAACAAGACTAAGGAAAGACTAATGGGAAGATCTTTGACTATTACCATCATCAATTTAATTATAGATCCCCATGGTGCCTGATGATTAGTTCTGCTCCACATGATGTTGTGCTGGTCTGGTACAAAGATAACTCCCTAATGGCTTCAAGCATTTAGTAATAATTGGAAGTATGAGTTTTAACAGAGTTGATATAATATTGAGTGATTAAAAAAAGAAGATATAAAAATTCAATTAGAGGAAGACTTAGAGAAGTTAAAAATAAAAAGGAAACAGCATTAAGATTAGGGGAAATTGTGGGTTGGGTCTTTTAAAATATAATTGAGAAAAAATGAATTAGCTGGGGGAAAAAATCTTAATGTATATAAAATATTCCTGTATTAGAAGGGAACAGAAGAGTATACCCAAGAGATACATAAAGGGTAGAGAAATATGATTCTCATTAGCTTCAATCAACTAATTAACAGTGTTTCCCAGAACATTTTTATCAATTCTTCTAGGCTTGTAGGCTAGAAAAAAATGACAACTACCTTTACTGCTTTACTAGGAAGATTGTAAGCTACTTAGGTCATGGGTCATGTTCTTTGGTTTTGGTTTCGGTGAGTTTTTTTAGATTTTATTTATTGATTTTAGACAGAAGAGGGAGTGTAAGAAGTGAGGGGCACAGAGGAGTAGGAAGCATCACTCAGAGTTGCTTCTTGTATGTGCCTTTTATTCTTTTATCTACTGGGGCCTCTATATTATATCTGTACTCTCCTTAAATCCTTCTATTTTAACCATTATCTCTACTTTCATTCGTTTTTCTTTCCTTCTCTACTGCTATTACTCCAGTACAGGTCATCCTACTTCAATCTATATTGTATGTGGCTGCCAACTTAATATAGCTAACATTATTTTATCATGTCACTA
Organism: Saccopteryx bilineata; assembly: GCF_036850765.1. Lineage (NCBI taxonomy): Eukaryota > Metazoa > Chordata > Mammalia > Chiroptera > Emballonuridae > Saccopteryx > Saccopteryx bilineata. Next base: position 31,999,778 of record NC_089492.1, read on the forward strand.
CTCATCCTCTCAGGAATCTGCATTGTCTAGACTAGAGAGAGTATAAAGGCCAACCTCTCTTGCTGAAAAATGAGAGCCCTCCATTCTACATATATAAATTTTATTTCCCAGTACTGCCCAAAATACACTCATTTCAGACAGGGATATCTACCTAAGCACTTCCTCCACAATGCCAAGCACGCTCGTTTCAATGCCTGTGCGAGTGCCAGTATATTGCTGAAATGATCTTGCTGTCTCCCTTTCTAAATTGTCTCATATTCAGTTCAGTTCAAATCCCACTGCCAGAATGAGGCCTTTTCCAGTCACTCTAGCTCTTACAACACAGAGGCTTCTATTACTGAAATCATTCTATCCTTAGAGTGAGCACAGATACAAAACCATTTTGTTTTTTAATGTTTTACTAGGAAGATCATAAGCTACTTAGGTCATAGGTCATGCTTTTTGTTTTTGTTTTTTTAAAGAGTTTATTTCTTGACTTTAGAGAAGAGGGAGTATAAGGAAGGAGGAGGGGTGCAGAGGAGCAGGAAGCATCACTCCTAGTTGCTTCTTACATGTGCCTTGATCAGGCCAGCCCAGGGCTGCAAACGGGTGACCTCAGCATTCCAGGTCGAAGCTTTAGCTTCTGCATCACCACAGGTCAGGCATGGGTCACATTTTTAACTCCCTTTTTCTCCAGTAGTGTATAAAATGAGCTAGGCCTTAATTTTTAATACTTTGACTCACAGAAAAACATTTAAATTTGAAGATTATGTGGAGCATTTGAGATCTTGCTCCCCAGAATATGTCATCCATTATCTCAAATAAATTCTTTGTTTGTTTTATTAATTTTTAGAGAAACATTAATTTGTCGTTCCACTTATTTATGCATTCATTCATTGATTCTAGTATGTGCCCTGACTGAGCATCCAACCTGTAACCTTAGCATATTGGGATGATGCTTTAACCAACTGAGCTAGCCAATCAGGGCCTCAAATAAATTTATAAAAACTCTATAAAAAAATTGAAGATTAGGATTTAGGGAAAATCTTTAAGCATTTGTACAAATTTATATTATGTGGTGCAAGTTTTTTATAATTTATATTAAACTACTTAATATAAATTATAAACTATATCATAGGAAAAAAACTCAAAATTAGGGGAGATAGAGAAATAGACTCCCACATGCACTCCGACCGGGATCCGCCCAGCAACCCCCATCTGAGGCCAATGTCCTTCCCATCTGGGGCCATGCTCGCAACCAAGCTCTTTTTTTTTAGCACTTGAGGCACAGGCTCCATGAAACCATCCTCAGCACTTGGGCCAATGTGCTTGAACCAGTTGAGTCATGGTTATGGGAAGGGATGGGAAGGGAAGGGAAGGGAAGGGGAGAGAGAGAGAAGGGTGAAGGGGAGAGGTGGAGAAGAAGATGATCACTTCTCCTGTGTGCCCTGACCGGGAATTGAACCCGGGACATCCACTGGCTGGGCCAATGCTCTACCACTGAGCCAACGGGCCAGGGCCAAAATCTTGCCTCTTAATCCCCAGCCATCCTTTCCCCAGTTCCAGTTTACAAAGGTAACCATTATCAACACTTTCACTCAAAATCATTTACAAATTTGCTATGCACATACAAATGAAATCATATTATACATACTGTTCTTCCAATTTGAATTTTTATTTAAATATACATCTTGGAGATCTTTTGGTGTTAGTCCTTTTTTAAAAATACTTTTTAATTGAATTTATTGGCATGACATCAGTTAATAAAATTATATAGGTTTCAGGTATACAGTTCTATAGAGCTTTATCATTTTTAATGTTTTGCATAGTTTTCCACTATATCAGAACACCATTGGCTCAGTGGTAGAGCGTCGGCCTGGCGTGCAGGAGTTCCGGGTTCGATTCCCAGCCAGGGCACACAGGAGAAGCGCCCATCTGCTTCTCCACCCCTACCCCTCTCCTTCCTCTCTGTCTCTCTCTTCCCCTCCTGCAGCCAAGGCTCCATTGGAGCAAAAGATGGCCTGGGTGCTGAGGATGGCTCTGTGGCCTCTGCCTCAGGAGCTAGAATGGCTCTGGATGCAACAGAGCAACGCCCCAGATGGGCAGAGCATCGCCCCCTGGTGGGCATGCCGGGTGGATCCCGGTCAGGCGCATGCAGGAGTCTGTCTGACTGCCTCCCCGTTTCCAGCTTCGGAAAAATGCAAAAAAAACCCACAAAAAAAAACAAAAAACCCCCACCATATTCTATTTAATCAATCCCTTATTAATAGGTTTTAAAATTATTTTTACACATTTTTGTGTATTCATGCAAATGTATTAGAGAAGAGAAATTTCTAGGTCAAATGGTAGACGCATGTTACATTCTTTAATGATTGCCAAACGCTGCCCTTTAACAAAGGTCACACAAACCTGTTCCCAGCTACTGTGTAGGAGTGTTTGTTTACCTATGCTCTCACTAGCACTAGCTATTACAGTGATTTTTATTCTTTGCCAATCTAAGAGATGAAAAAACATCTTGCTATTTTAATGTTCATTTCTTCAATTATGTATGACAAAAGGTTTATTGGCCATTGTAATGCCGGTGGCCAAAGCCAGGCAAGTCCACATTGAATTCAGGAAGATGGTAGAGAAACTGCAGAGCCAGAAAGCATTGGGCCATTCCCATCTAATAGATTCTCCCAACGGCGGACAGACGAGCAGACAGGCAGGGGAGACCCTCTTCTCACAGCAGCAAGTGAACAGACAGCACAATGGCCCCTCACAAAGGCAAGCAGGCAATCCACCATTCACTCTCTGCAGTCCACACTGAGCACAAGCACCCAGAGCCTTACATAGGCTATGCATATGTGCTCACGCACTAATCAAGCAAAGTGCTTGCAGCCTGTACACTAGCAAGCAAGCCCAACACAGCTATTTTCCCAACAGCCATTTGTGGGGATTTACTGAAAAATGTTCCTATTTTTTGTCTTTCTTACTGAAAATTTTTTTATTTTTTTGAGAGAGAGACAGAAATATCAAGCTGCTCCTGTAGTGCCCTGACCAGAGAATTGAACCACCAGCCTCTGCAATCCAGGACAATGCTTCAACCAACCCAGCTATCTGGCCAAGGCTTAATATATATATATATTTTTAGAGACAGAGGAAGAGAGAGAGAGAGAGAGGAAGAGGTAGGGAAGCACTCATTTGTTGTTCCACTCAGTCATGCATTCATTGGTTGCTTCCCGTGCATGCCCTGACCAGGGATTGAACCTGTAACCTTGTCACTTCGGGACAATGCTTTTAACTGACTGAGCTAACTGGCCAGGGCCTTTTTTCTTTTTGTTTGAGATTTTTTTATTTAGCCCTGGCTGGATGGCTCTATTTATTGGTTAGAGCACCGTCTCTCTCTCCCCCTTCCTCTCTCACTAAAATAAATAAAGGTCTTTTACTTATTAATTTTACAGAGAGAAGAGAGAGCAGGGTGGGGGAGCAAGAAATATCAACTCATAGTTGCTTCACTTTAGTTGTTTATTGATTGCTTCTCACATGTGCCTCGACCGTGCAAGCCCAGCGTTTCCAACTAGCGACCTTAGCATTCCAGGCTGATGCTTTATCCACCGTGCCACCACAGGTTAGACTTTCTTACTGATTTCTTAAAATTATTTGCATCTGTCTGTCACATGTGTTAAGAATATATTTTTCAGCTTGCCTTTTTTCTTTTGAACATTTTTATGGTATATTTTTCTCACATAAATGTTTCCATGTTTTATGATGTCAAGTCTGTCCTTTGTACCATACTAAAGGCCTCATCTCCAAAAGTATTTTCTTAAAATGTATCTCTTTTCCCATGGCCATTTTTTATGGCTTTCTTTTTTTTTTTTTTTTTTTTTTACTAAAATTTTTTTATCTATCTGAATTGTGGATGAAGGATATTGTAAGAAATGAAATAGAGATACAGATTTTTCCCAAAGAGCCAGTGGTCCAAAAATTATTTCATTGAATAATTCATCTTTTCCTGATGTACTTAAGATGTATATGTAGGTTAGCAAACTTTGTTACTAGCTATTTTATTATTGTCAAGCACAAGGCAAGGTCTAACAGATTTGGCCAGAAAAGAAATAACAAGCCCTTTTTAAAATTCAGACGGTTTATTACTTACATAGACGGCGAAAGGAGGAGCAGGCAGAGGTGCCTGCACCCTGTGGCCCTTAGACACAGCAACACCAAAACATAAGAGGCCTCCACCCTGCTGCTGTGCAGTTTTATAGGCTGTAGCTGCGCCCTGTGTAGGAGGTGGGGAATAAGACAGAAAGCCTCATGCTCATCAGCACCCAGCAGGTGATGAGAAACTGTGTGTAATGCCAGTGGCCAAGGCCAGGCAGGTCCACACTGGATTTGGGCAGACGGTAGAGAAACTGCAGACCCAGAAAGCACTGGGCCATTCCCGTTTAACAGTCTTTCAAAGGCGGATGAGCAAACAGGCAAGGGAAAACCACTTCTCAGGCAAACAAACAGCAAAATGGCCCCTGACAGTGATGGGCAGGTAATCTGCAATCGCATCCACGCTGAGGGCAAGCACACATAGCCTTATAGGGGGAAAACAGACGTGTTAGGTTAACTCTCTGGTTTACAGGCTGCAAGCACTTTGCACAATTAGTGTGTGAACATGTGGCAAAAGCCATGTGTGCGTCTCTATGCAAAGCTATGGGTGTTTTCCCTCAGGGGCGAGTCTCCCAGATCATTCTCCCACCACTGCGAGGTGCGGTTCCCTGATTCCCTTAGTCGCCGGAGTGAGGGGCTGGTTTTCCTGATCCCTTGTTCCTTTGTTTATTCGCTCGCCTGTCTTTGCGAGCCTCCAATAAGTGGGTATGAACTAAAGCTTTCCGGCTCCGCAGTTTCTCTACCGTCTTCCAGAATTCAGTGAGAACCTACCTGGCCTCTGTCACCGGCATTACTGCTTTCTTAGACTATACACACGTGGTACTGCCACGTGCTCAGGCACTCATCAGGCAAAGTACAAGCAAGCAAGCCTAATACAGCTGTTTTCCCAACGTTGTGTTATAACACCCTCCCTAGAGATCAGGGTGGTGAATGAGAAATGTCCTTGTAGCAATAACTCATAAGCCTCCCACACTCCCATATTCTGGGAAAATCACAGCATTCTGCCATGTCAGCTGGGGGTCAATCTTGCTTACATGGCCTGTGTGGATACATGCAAGGTCATCAAGCGCCAGCATGGAGCTGTTGCCCTACAACTGTTAGTCTGTTCTGGCTGCAGTAATACATAACCTGAAGTCCCAATACATAGGATTAATGAACTCATTATAGGCAGCTCAATTTTGTTTCAAAGAAATGTATATGATTAAATAAGAGTATTATCTGACCTAAGCATAGGGAGGGAGTAGGAATGAAATGAATTACACCCCAGCCCTGGCCAGATAGCTCCGTTGGTTAGAGCATCATCTCATAATGCAATAGATGTTCCATCTTGTCAGGGCACATAAAGGAACAGTGTATGTTTCTGTCTCCCTCCCTTCTTCTCTCTCTCAAATCAATATATAAAATTTTTTAAAATTACATTCTAAAACTCAAATATTTCCTCTAAAACTATTCTTTAAAGACTGATTGTGAATAGAAATATTAAATACTAATGTGCAAAAGAGGAAAGAGAAGTGTCCAAATAACCAATGTTTTCCTAATTAAAGGCCAAATTGATTTATAATTTGTTTTTCATTAATATACCAATACATTATTATTATAAATAAAGCTAAGAATTTGATGAAAAAAACATCAAATGACTATGCTAATTGTTATTAGCATCTTTATTAATATCTTCAGATTTTAATGCATTTTAAAATAAAAAATTAAAATTAAAATATTAATGGCTTCAAACTATTAATATATTTTCTATATTCATATAAGTGGAAATATAAATTTGTTGATTTCTTAAGAAACTCAAAACACTGAATAATTTTATTTTATTTTTGTATTTTTCTGAAGTCAGAAGCAGGGAGGCAGAGAGACAGACTCCTGCATGTGCCAACTGGGATCCACCTGGCAAGCCCACTAGGGGGCGATGCTCTGCCTATCTGGGGCATTGCTCCGTTGCAACCAGAGCCATTCTAGCACCTGTGGCAGAGGCCAAAGAGCCATCCTTAGCTCCCGGGACAACTTTGCTCCATTGGAGCCTTGGCTACAGGAGGGAAAGAGAGAGATAGAGAGGAAGGAGAAGGGGGAAGAGTAGAGAAGCAAATGGATGCTTCTCCTGTGTGCCCTGGCTGGGAATTGAACCCAGGTCTTCCACATGCTGGGCTAATGCTCTACCACTGAGCCAGCTGGCCAGGGCTAACACTGAATAAGTTTTTAATGCTATAGTTGCATATGAAAATTTCCAACTGATAGATTTTTCCAAATCATTTTATTTATCTAGTGTCACATTAAAATAAGCATTTATGCCTGACCACGCGGTGGCGCAGTGGATAGAGCGTTGGACTGGGATGCGGAGGACCCAGGTTCGAGACCCCAAGGTCACCAGCTTGAGCACGGGCTCATCTGGTTTAAGCAAAAACTCACCGGCTTGGACTCAAGGTCGCTGGCTCAAGCAAGGGGTTACTCAGTCTGCTGAAGGCCCACAGTCAAGGCACAAATGAGAAAGCAATCAATGAACAACTAAGGTGTCTCAATATGCAACAAAAAACTAATGATTGATGCTTCTCATCTCTCCATTCCTGTCTGTCTGTCCCTGTCTATCCCTCTCTCTGACTCTCTCTCTGTCTCTGTAAAAAAATAAAATAATTTTAAAAAAAAGCATTTATTTTAAAAACAAATTAATATTGTAAAATTTGTTTGGCTCTATTATTCAAACATGAAGATTCCTTTAAACATATTAGAACTGTTCTATAAGAGAATATTTATAAATGAAAAACGAGGATTTTTTAGTATTATCTTGCTTGAGGCAAATTCATCATACAAATATTAAATTTACAGAAAGATAAATTAGGGCATGAAAATTTACTCTGTAAAAGACACCCTTTCCACAAGAAATTCAGATTTAAGTAATATCTTTCAATTTCTTACTACATAACAATTACTAAGCATAGTGCTTTCAGACACAATATCTCATGTGATTCTTATGAGTCCACACAAAACTCAACCTTTCTTATACCTTTTTTTAATTGGCAGTTTCTTTTTTTCTTTTTTTTTTAAATACTTTATTGATTTTACAGAGACAGGAGAGAAAGGGGAGCATGGAATGGGAAGTAACAACTCATAGTTGTTTCAGGCTAGTTGTTCATTGCTTGCTTGCGGTATGTGCCTTGACCAGGGAAGCCCAGGGTTTCGAACCGGCAACCTTGGCATTCCAGGCTGAAGGTTTATCCACTGCACCACCACAGGCCAGGCTTTCTTATACCTTTTAATATGATGTAAGAAGGAGCTGCCAAAATAGCTCAGTTGGGAGAGCATTAGACCAGAATATGATGTAAGCATCTGCCTAACTGTGGGGAATGAGGAAGTGGCAAAGACAGCAGAATGGATTAGGCCACAACCACAGTGCTTGCTGGGGATGGAATTGAGGGAGGCAGGAAGAGAGAACAAAGCAGTTTTTAACCCTAGAACCACAGAAAGATGCCTTGAAGGCCCAAGATACAGCAAATGGCAGAGATAAGGTTTGGGACTGAAAGAAGTATCAGCTGGAAAATCTAGAGAGAAAATTATTAGACTCCCTCAATTCCCTTTCCAACCCCATGTGGTTTGCAACTCCACACCCACCACCACCTACATCACCCACCCCAAGCATATACCCAAACACTTTCATCAAGATTCCATAGATATATGGGTCTCTGAACCGAAGAGGCTCAGGACTTGAGTTCCCAGGGTTGGAATTAAAGTAGGAAAACAAAGGACTAATTTAAGAAGTTAAGAAAATCTAATGGCCTCCCCTCTCCTGCCCTGGTTCTACTGCCTGTCACCAACACTTTTTAATAAAAGTGTCCTCTAAAAATTCACATCTACCTAGGACCTTAGAAAGTGACCCTATTTGGAAATAGGATCTTTGCAGCTGAATAAAGAAGACATCATACTGAGCTCTAAATCAAAGACTGTTGTCCTTATAAGAGCAGAGAGGACACATGGAGAGAAGGCCATGTGAAGATGGAAACAGTGATTGGAGTGATGTAGCTACAAGATAAGGAAGGCCAAGGATTTCCAAGAGCCATCAGAAGCAATAAAATTTTAAAACTCCTCGCAATTTTTCTGATATCCAGTCACCTGCTGTATTGCAGTCAGGCAACGGGCATAAATGAACAGGGATACAAGGATTCTCAGGCCAGGACCCTCTTCTCAGAAGAGATAGCAAGAGAGCAAGGGGGTCATACTGCAGGTAGTTTCCTCCGGCGCATATCTGCCAATCCCACTTCACTGCGATTGTTACTCATACTTGTAGGAAACCATCAGAAAATAACAGCAATAACAATAATAACAATAGCAACAGCAACAGTAGTAGTAATACTAATAACACCATCTGGGGGTGTGCCAGGCCTAAACTCTTTAAATACTGTATCACATTTAATTCTCACACGAATTCTATAATGCAGGTACTATCACTGAGAGGGTGTAGCATAATTGTTACGACTGGACTTCAGAGCTAGATTAGCCTGGGATTGCATCCTGGTTCTACCATCTCCTAGCTGTGAATTCGTGTTTCCTAACCTCTCACCTACAGAATGAGGATAATGATAGTAAGTATTTCATAGGTCTTTCTGGTGAACATTAAATGAGTTCATAAAGGTCACATCCACAGAAAAGGACTGGATTAAAATGTGGACTGCCTGGGTTTTCATCCCAGCTTCACTACTTATGACCTATGTGGCCCTGGGCAAGATACCTGATTTATCAGTGCCCTGGTTTCCTCTTCTGTAAAATGGGTGTGGCAAGAACAGCACCTACTGCACAGTATTTTTACGAGGACTAATTAAGTTATATCTGTAAAGTACTTAAGCAGTATCTGGCAAATAATAAGCTTCTCCCCATTTTCTCTCATCTCGTAGGATTTCACCTGCACATGTCAAACCCGTTCACTGTGTCTATTTGTCTTTTACTCTCTTTCCTGTGTTTTCCATCCCTTTTTTTACTTAAGTCTGAATATTTTTTTCTGACCTTTTTTATTTGTTAAATCAAAAATAAATAAGGTATATACATATATTGTATTGTTTGGTTGGTTAGAGCTTCATCCCGAAGTGCAGAGGTTACCAGTTCAATCCCCAGTCAGGGCACATACAGGAGCAGGTTGCTGTTCCTGTCTCTTTCTCTCTCTCTCTCCCACCCTCTCTCTCTAAAGTCAATTATATATATAAATAAATGAATAAACACACTGTGCATAATATACACCTGACAAATATTATCTATGATTATTAACCCTTATATAACATTAGAGGAAACTGAAACTCAGGGAGATCAAATAATTTTTCAAAGGCTACACAGCTAGTGGGTGATGCAGCTGGGATCTAAACCCAGAGCCCATAGCCTTAACTATTGATACTTCAATTATTATACTATGCCATTGCTGGGAAACTAGTGGAACACTGCAGGTGTTTGGTGATTTGCCTAGTTCTTAAGGGTGAAGACTGACTTTGTTATCTAGTTGGGTACATGTATATGTATGTATATTTAAAGAGCTTTGTCAGAGCGGGGTTCTTTTCAACCCAATCCACCATACCTACACCTTCCTTAATTTTACTCAAAATACCTAGTTCCCAACTAGAAAGCCATTTTCTCATCTGTCATTCTGTGTACGCAATCAGTGGGAACTCCCCACCCAGAAGAGATGAGGAGTGAAATTAACCGTTCTCAAGCAAGCAGCCCATGATTCCAGAATTAGCCTCATGCTGCTGCCATCCTGAGCCCTTGGGCTGAGATGTGGCTCTGGCGGAGGAAATAAATGAATCACCAGTTGGTTTTTTTAATTAGTCTTTAGCTATTTGGAGCAGCACCACTTTAAATAATTAAAGGAATTTAAAGGAAAAGAAACGGTGATTTCTTTCTTTGCTGATAAAGCCAGAATGTATTAATATTAACTGAGAAAGAAGAAAGACTTTCTCTAGGAACAGTTCTGCTCAACTAAAAGGCACAGATAGAAGAAAATCAGACATAAAACTGGAATGACAGGAGACTAGAAAGAAAGTACAATTATTTTTTAATATTTTTGATTTTTTAAAAACTTTTAGCGAGAGAAAGAGGTAGAAAGACAGAGAGATAGACAGACATGAACAGACAGACAGGAAAGGAGAGAGATGAGAAGCATCATCAACTCATAGATGCATCACTTTAGTTGTTCATTAATTGCATTCTCATACGTGCCTTGTGGAATGGGGGGGAGCTCCATCTGAAACTTGGGCTCAAGCCAGCAAGCTTGGGCTTCAAGGCACGGACCTTTGGGCTCAGGCCAATGACCATGGGGTCATGTCTATGATCCCATGCTCAAGCCGGATGAGCCCGTGTTCAAGCCCTTAGGGTTTTGAACCTGGGCTCTCAGTGTCCCAGGTCAACACTCTATCCACTGCGCCACCATGAGGCAGGCTGTATTAATTTTTTTAGAGGGGGAGAAAGAGAAAGAGAGAGAGAAACATCAATCTGTTGTTCCACTTATTTATGCATTCACTGGTTGGTCGATTCTTGTATGTGCCCTAACTGGAGATTGAACCCTCAACCTTCGTATATGGGGATGTTGCTCTAATCAACTGAGTTACCCAACCAGGATAAGAAAGTATAATTATTATTTTGTACAACCATCTACTTCCCATCAACTACATACATATACACAAACACTATTGTTTTTACAGTAAGTTCAATGATTTCATTCTGTGTCTCCAATCATCTCTTTTTGTCCATTTATTCTTCCCCTAAAGTATCTATTCTCTCAGCTTTGATTATCAGTTGCATCTACAAATAACATATAAATTTTAACATCTCGTGTCTCACATTTGTAGTTACTTCTTAGAACTATCTGAGTGCTTTTCATGCCGTCAGCCCAAATCAAATACATTTAAAGTAAACATAATTCTACTCCTATCTAGCATATAGAAAACTTGAAAGAACATTGTTTTCACCCTAATAAAAAGAAAAGGCAGGGTGATCAACATAATCATACTTTTCCTTAAACCCCTCAAAAAGCTGATATCACAGGGCACCCAAGTACATTGAAATCCATGGGAGGACAGAAACTTCCAAGGAGAGAGGGGTTGAGAACACCAGCTCACTGTAGCAGCGTGCAGGAGAAAGAAACTCCAGGTGCCATATAAACAGGTAAGAAGAATACCATTGAGTGTGAGCTTGTGAGAAAGGTTAGAATCCCTGGAAACTGCAGACACAACTGCAGGCCCTTCTCCATGAATACCATATTTCCCCATGTATAAGACTCTCCCATGTATGTATAAGACGCACCTTAATTTTGGGGCCCGAAATTTCAAAAAAAATATGTATTACATAAAATTATTGAACTCAAGTTTTATTCATCATAAAATTCATACAACTCTTCATCACTGTCAAAACTCCCATTCATTAGCTTGTCCTCATCTGTCTCTGATGACAAATCACCATCTTCAACAATGAGTGCAAAAACAAGCGCATGAAGGCCCTGGCCGGTTGGCTCAGTGGTAGAGCGTCGGCCTGGCGTGCAGAAGTCCCGGGTTCAATTCCCGGCCAGGGCACACAGGAAAAGCGCCCATCTGCTTCTCCACCCCTCCCCCTCTCCTTCCTCTCTGTTTCTCTCTTCCCCTCCCGCAGCGAGGCTCCATTGGAGCAAAGATGGCCCGGGCGCTGGGGATGGCTCCTTGGCCTCTGCCCCAGGCACTAGAGTGGCTCTGGTCGCAACAGCAACGCCCGGGAGGGGCAGAGCATCGCCCCCTGGTGGGCAGAGCGTTGCCCCCTGGTGGGCGTGCCTGGTGGATCCCGGTCGGGCACATGCGGGAGTCTGTCTGTCTATCCCCGTTTCCAGCTTCAGAAAAATACAAACAAACAAACAAAAAAACAACAAGCGCATGAAAGGGGGAAATACAAGAAAAAAAATCTACAACCACTATATAAGACACACCTAGTATTTAGACCCCGTTTTTCAAAAAAGTGTGTGTCTTATACATGGGGAAATACTGTATCCACTGAGTATGTATACAAGGTGCTCAGGGTAGTGCAGAGAACATGGTATCTGAACAGGGCCATTCCACAAAGATAGGGAACGATTACAGGTGAATAGCAGGGACACCTTCGTGGGGACAAACTTCTGTTCAAAGACTACAAATAGCCTATCAAGGGCACATGTGTTTGTGTTTGGAAAGAAAGATGGAGGTGGCAGGAAGAGGACATGAATTCTCATTTAATTTGCCTGGAAGATGAATGGTTTTAGGTATCCATCACAGTGAGGCTCCTTTTCAACAATCTCTTAATGTGAGACTTGGCAGTTGTTAATACCGTGATGGGGAGTTATAGTGAAAGCTGTATGACATCAAGACTGAGAAACGGTAGAGAAGGAAGACAAATGTGGCAGCTTTTAAATGTGAATGTTGCCTTCCCAAAAGAGGCAACCTCCATCACCCATATCTACCCTACCTGCTCCCTCAGGCTTGTATGTGCAAATGGCAAATTCTTCCTACACCACGGTGTCAAGTGTACATTTAGGAAATTCTCTTTTTTCTCTCCTTTGTGAATTCCCCTGTGCATGGGGGTAGGGTACTAAACAGTGAGCCCAGGACAGTAGCACCAGGTTTGTTTCATCTGGTTGATCGCTGTCCCTGAGCCAGGTGCCATCTATTACTGACACTCGACACAGGTCTCCCATTTCTGAGATAGCAGTGTCATATGCCCTATTTTCATTTTTGCACTTAGCTATCTGACTCCACCACCAAGTCATTTCATTTGAATGAACTGCTGAATCGCTTCCACATCTCCAAATCAAAATTTTGTGCTATGATAACCACTGGATTCAATTGGAAGCTTTGTTTTAAAAACAACAACAAAAACTCTATTTAAAATAAAAATGCTCTTTGCAGGGGAAGAGCTCTAAGAAAACTGCATCTGGAGTTTTAGCATATTCAAACCAAAGGAATTTCAAAGTAACCTCAATCATAAGAAATCAAAAACACATCATTGCTCAGCAAACCTGAATGATCATATGAACATTTTCCTGTAGGGAAGAATGGATCGCTCAAGGAAGAAAGATGGAGAATAAAGCATTTGGTCATGTATTTCTTCAGTTTACCTTCTGACATTGGGAAAATCTGATTGGAAGGAAAATGTACTTATGCTTCACTTCTGTTTACTTCTGCTTTGGTTACATTAGATGTTTTTATTTTTATTTTTGTGACAGAGACAGAGAGAGGGACAGATAGGGACAGACAGACAGGAAGGGAGATGAGAAGCATCAATTCGTTGCAGCACCTTAGTTGTTCATTCATTGCTTTCTCATATGTGCCTTGACTGGGGGACTACAGCGGAGCGAGTGACCCCTTGCTCAAGCCAGTGACCTTGGGTTCAAGCCAGTGACCATGGGGTCATATCTGAGATCCCACACTCAAGCCAGTGACCTCAAGGTTTCGAACCTGGGTCTTCTGCATCCTAGTGCGACACTCTATCCACTGCACCACCGCCTGGTGAGACTACATTGGATGTTTTTTAAAGTGCATTTTGACCCACCTTAGTTTATTCTCAGGACTAGATATGGAAGGATTTGAAGGGTACTAGAAAGAGAGCATACCACCAAATAATCCTTTTTATACCTTGGGACAAAAACATATCAGAATACCCTCAGAAAGAATCTTCCTAGAATCTCATGCCTGGTAAATTTCCCCATAACTACCTGTCATATGGACTATGGCTTTTCCCTTTTATTTTATTATTACTATTTTATCTCTATTTCCCTCTTTTCTGAGTCTTGTTATCTCAGCCTAGTCAGTCAGCCACTTAGGTTTTAACATGGTTCTGCAGTGAAGAAATTTCAGCATGCAAGTTATCCAGAGTAACCAAAATACAGTTTGGCTTCTTAAACTGGCTTGATGATTCTTAACTCATCAAACCCAACTCTAACAGTTATCTTAATGTAGTTCTCAATCTCTGCTGCCTGGCCAGCTCAGTTCTAGCCACCAGATCATGTCCTTGATCCCACCGGAACACAGCTTTCTTTCTGCAACCTCCAGATATTGCTTGAATAGTTAGTTCTATTTGGATTCCAGCTGAAACTCTTTGTCAAATTTCTCATCTCAAGATCTCTTTCGTCTGTTCAGATGAAGTGATATAAGCTGCTGTTTCCTCTTTTCAAGCCTTTTTTAGTATAAAGCTAATGTACCTCTCCCACTGGAAAGGCTAATAGCCTTACAACCTCCTATCCCTGCTCCAGTTTCCTATGCTTCTAAAACTTGCTTCCAACATCTCTTTAAGTAACTTCTACATTTCATTTTGTCCATCCTTTTCTCTCACAGTTATACTTCCAGTACTTTTAAAACCTTTATCTTAGCCCTCTGAATACAGCATAAAGCCTCAATTACTCTTGCCTTCATTTGGACAGCCATACCATGCCCTTAAATCTACACATTCACTGGGGAAGGATTACCCTTTTGTAGTCACAAGTTTTAATCAACAAAAACCTTGTTGTCAAAGACCACTTTACATATGGGCACCTAATTAAGGCAGGAAGGCCCTATCATAGGGCATAGACTAGGACCTGAATGGAGAGATGGAAGGGTACAATAATTCATGAAGGTTCCAAATAGGATATAGCTCCAACATTTGGGAATGAGGTCAAGAAAAGGTTAGTTCTGATATTCAAACTAACAAAAATCGGACAAGACTGCATCTGCAGAAATGACTCACTTTAAGTGGTTTGTAAACATGTACCAAGTGGCGCCACTGTCTCTTAGTTCAATTAAGAAAGTCATGGGTTTCTCAAAGAACTGTAGCCCACTCAGGGATAATGACTCAGAATCTTGTCGTGCGGTCATAACAGGAGTATTGGAAGTCTGCCTCAGACCTAAGAAAAGGCAGGCAAGAAAGCAAGCTGACATTAGTTTTATCCAACCTCCCCAGAGGGCAGGACACTTTGACTTCAGAGGACTAATGTCAATTATTTAGTTAGAATATATCTAGAATAGAACAGGGGCAAGCTACACTTAATTTTATAAAAATAGCCAGTAATTACATCTAACTATTTTTGTTGTCATTATTTTCAGCGAGTGTTGCAGTAGGCAGAAAAAACTAAGAAGGAGAATGGATTAAAATGTCATGGATAAGGAAAATAATGTACATTTAGTGGCAGATAGGAAAATAAATTGCTAAATGGAAGTTTCAAGAGAGATGCAGCTCAGGAGTAGGTGAAAAGAAGAAAGAGTCGGAGAAAGGCAAGGCTGACCTACTGATAAGAGAAAGTTAGGATGAGGCATAATCACAAGGGAGTGCATTTATAGATAAATGCTGAATCTGAATGCTTGAATGAGAAGGAAAATTGGGAGAGGATGTCCCCAGTAGAGCTTGCCATCGTAAGCATATTTTTCCCCCAAATGAAGCTGATACTTTGTAATGGTAAGCAACTGAGTGAGGGTAAGCATTTATAATCAGTCAAAGTGGAAGATAGGAAATAGAATATGATTAGTTGGATGTATTAAATCAGATATCAAGACATACTGCATAAATGCTTTTAAAACTTCACTACTTAATATAAGAAATAAATTCAGTGTTTCCCAAGTTTAATCTTTGGGTACTACCTTTATCAACTTTGACATATCACCTATACTCTTACCTTAATGTAATTCTTTCTTAATGTATGTATACTTAATTCTTACCTTAATATAATTCTTACCTCAATGTAATTCTTTAAAATAATTATTATTTTCATACTTTAGATTCACCCTAAACAATAGTATCTATGACATCACTCATTTGATAGACTAACTTGAGCTTTTTATAACAATATTACCATAAATGTATAACCTTAAAAATAAAAGCTCTCCACCTATGTGACAGCTGGAATCAACCTGTGTACTACTGCTGATACACATATACAATTTCGGAAAACCTAAGATACATATTGTTTGTAATGTTATGGTTGGTATGTAAGAAGGCTCCTTCTTACTTTTTGAGAGAGGGGAAAAAAGCACCATTAACCTACGTGGGTGGCTCAGAGGCTTATTTTTAAGTTACTGAAACTAATGGATAAAGACAACCGTAATCTCTAGCCCTGTTTTCCAAAGGCTGGCCCTGCTTGCTGGGTAGCATTATGAGGGCATCTTAGTACTCATTTCAAAGCTGTGTCTAACATCTTACTGGTGGAGGCTTTGCTTTGATAGTCAGTAAAAGATACTTATTAATGGAGCTGTTTAAGAAATGAAATGAATTTGTGTGGGAGGTAAATACTTTGAACCACAGCAGAGACTGGTTTGTGCTATACGCCTTCGTGTGTTGAGAAACTTGGGATTTTGTCACCAAACCATCTGCCTGTCTTCCAAGGGCTATGCTGACCTTCCCGTTGTCTTTTTCTTGCTTTCAGTTAACAATCTCTGTTAATTAGATGCTAAGAGGACAATGTAGAAGTCTAGGTAGCGGAATCCAGGACCAAGTTCTAATTATACAGAACTGAAAACAAAAAGCCTTCAGAATTAGATAATCTCTCTCTGGAGCAGGTCAGTCCATAAATGTTATTATTATTTTTTTCTTGTGGGAGAGACAGAGAGAGTCAGAGGAGGGACAGATAGGGACAGACAGACAGGAAGGGAGAGAGATGAGAAACATCAGTTATTCGTTGCAGTTCCTTAGTTGTTCATTGATTGATTTCTCATATGTGCCTTGACCTGGGGGCTACAGCAGACCGAGTGATCCCTTGCTCAAGCCAGTGACCTTGGGCTCAAGCTGGTGAGCCTTGCTCAAACCAGATGAGCTCGCGCTCAGGCTGGCGACCTTGAGGTCTCAAACCTAGGTCCTCCACATCCTAGTCCAATGCTCTATCCACTGCGCCACCACCTGGTCAGGCAAATGTTATTTCTTTTTACTTTTCTTTCTAGCAGTCATGCTGTGAAGTTAGAAATGCTAACTTCACAGAAGCATTTGATGCTATAAAACTATTAGAAGAAAGCACTGTAGTAAATCATTATGACCTTGGATTAGGTGATAGATTTTTAGATATTGGCACCCAAAGCAGAAGCAACAAAAAAATGGAAAACCAGATAAACGAACTTTATCAAAATTAAAAACTTGCCTGACCTATGGTGGCGCAGTGAATAAAGCATCAACCTGGAATGTTATGGTTGCAGGTTCAAAACCCCAGGCTTGCTGGGTCAAGGCACATACAAAAAGCAAATACGAGTTGATGCTTTTTGCTTCTTCCCCTTACCCCCACCCCCCACCTCTCTCTCCCATTCCTCTTTCTAAAATCAATAAATAATACAGTTTTTTAAAAATAAAAGCTTTTCTTGCCTGACCAGGTGGTGGCACAATGAATAGAGCGTCGGACTGGGACGCTGAGGATCTAGGTTCGAAATCCCAAGGTTGCGAGCTTGAGCGCGAGCTCATCTGGTTGGAGCGAAGCTCACCAGCTTGAGCCCAAGGTCTCTGGCTTGAGCAAGGGGTCACTCAGTCTGCTGTAGCCCCTCGGTCAAAGCACGTATGAGAAAGCAATCAATGAACAACTAAGGTGCTGCAACGAAAAATTGATGCTTTTCATCTCTCTCCCCTCCTGTCATCTGTCCCTATCTGTCCATCTCTCTGTCTCTGTCACAGAAAAGTAAAATAAAAATAAAAAACTTTTATGTGGCCCTGGCTGGTTGGCTCAGTGGTAGAGCGTCGGCCTGGTGTGCAGGAGTCCCGGGTTTGATTCCCGGCCAGGGCACACAGGAGAAGCGCCCATCTGCTTTTCCACCCTTCCCCCACTCCTTCCTCTCAGTCTCTCTCTTCCCTTCCCGCAGCAGAGGCTCCATTGGAGCAAAGTTGGCCCGGGTGCTGAGGATGGCTTCATGACCTCTGCCTCAGGCACTAGAATGGCTCTGGTTGCAACAGAGTGATGCCCCAGATGGGCAGAGCATCGCCCCCTGGTGGGCATGCTGGGTGGATCCTGGTCGGGCGTAAGTGAGAGTCTGTCTGACTGCCTTCCTATTTCCAAATTCAGAAAAAAAAAATATGTATCTAAGAACATCATCAAAAAACTGGAAAGAGAGCACATATAACTGAAGAGAATATTGGAAAATCACATATCCAAAAGAGGACTAATACCAGAATACACAAAGAACTCTTACAACTCAACAACAGAAAGACAAACAACCCAAATTAAAAACAGGCAAAGATACAAACAAACAAACAATCCAATAAAAAAATGGGAAGAGGACATGAACAGACACTTCTCCCAGGAAGAGATACAAATGGCCAACAGATATATGAAAAGATGCTCAGCTTCATTAGTTATTAGAGAAATGCAAATCAAAACTACAATGAGATACCACCTCACTCCTGTTAGATTAGCTATTATCAACAAGACGGGTAATAGCAAATGTTGGAGAGGCTGTGGAGAAAAAGGAACCCTCATTCACTGTTGGTGGGACTGTAAAGTAGTACAACCATTATGGAGGAAAGTATGGTGGTTCCTCAAAAAACTGCAAATAGAACTACCTTATGACCCAGCAATCCCTCTACTGGGTATATACCCCAAAACCTCAGAAACATTGATACGTGAAGACACATGTAGCCCCATGTTCATTGCAGCACTGTTCACAGTGGCCAAGACATGGAAACAACCAAAAAACCCTTCAATAGAAGACTGGATAAAGAAGATGTGGCACATATACACTATGGAATACTACTCAGCCATAAGAAATGATGACATCAGATCATTTACAGCAAAATGGTGGGATCTTGATAACATTATAAGGAGTGAAATAAGTAAATCAGAAAAAAACAAGAACTACATGATTCCATACATTGGTGGAACATAAAAATGAGACTAAGAGACATGGACAAGAGTGTGGTGGTTACCAAGGGTGGGGGGGGGGAGGGAGGACATGGGAGGGAGGGAGGGAGAGAGTTAGGGGGAGGGGGAGGGGCACAGAGAACTAGATAGAGGGTGACGGAGGACAATCTGACTTTGGGCGAGGGGTTTGCAACATAATTTGATGACAAAATAACCTAGACATGTTTTCTTTGAATATATGTACCCTGATTTATTAATGTCATCCCATTACCATTAATAAAAATTTATTAAAAAAAAAAAAAACAGGCAAAGAACTTGTAGACATTTCTCCAAAAAAAAAATATATATATATATATATATATATATATATATGCAAATGGCAAACAAGCACAAGAAAAGATGCTCAACATCACTGACCATTAGGGAAATGAAGTGAAAACCACAAGAAGATGGCACTTTATACTCACGAGGATGACTCTCATTAAAAGAAAAAAAAGGAGTCTGAACTGTGGAGGTGCAGTGGATAAAGTGTCAACTTGGAGTGCCGAGGTCACCAGTTCGAAACCTTGGGCTTGCTTGGTCAAGGCACATAAGGGAGTTGATGCTTCCTGCTCCTCCCCCTTCTCTCTTTCTCTCTGTCTCTCCTCTCTAAAAAAATGAATAAATAAAAAATAATTAAATAAAAAAGGAAACAAGTGGTAAGGAAGTGAAAAAATTGAAACTCTGTACTGAGTATCTAAAATAATGTAGCTCCTATGGAAAATAGTGTGGGCCTTCCTCAAAAAGCTAAACAAAAAATTACCATAAGACCTAGCAATTTCACTCCAAGGTATACAACTCAAAGAATTTAAAACAAGTACTTAAATATTTGTACATAAATATTTGTACATATATTTGTCTACAAATGTTCAAAATAGCCTAAAGGTGGAAACAAGCCAAGTGGATACGGATACAATGGAATATTACTCAGCCGAAACCAGAAATAAAGTACTGATACATGATGTGGATGGACCTTATACACATTATGCTAAATGAAAGAAGCCAGACATAAAAGGTTAGGTAATGTATGATTCCATTTACATGAAATATTCAGAATGGGTAAATCCATAAAGGCAAAAAGCAGATTGGTGGTTGTCCCGGGTTGGTGAGTGACTGCTTAATAGGGATAGGTTTTCATTCTTTATTTTTTTTTGAGGTGATAAAAATGTTTTGGAACTGGATAGAAGTGGTGGTTGTACAACACTGTAAACATACCAAATGCCACTGGATTGTATGTGTACTTTAAACTGGTTAATTTTGTGCTATGTAAATTTAACCTCAATTTAAAACAAAAAGAAGTAGATTGTTATTGAATGATCTGACTTGCAAATTTGAAGCCCGAATCAAAAGAATGCAACAATATGTCAATGACTTTCGATGATTGAAATAATCCATTGAGTTGAAATAATTTTCCAAAGAATCAGATAAGGCTATCTTTTCAGGGAAATACTTTTTATGACTGTGTATGCTCAAAGTTTAGCTGATATCTTTTAAATAACAGTTTAAATTATTTAGCTTTGTTTCCCCATAACTGATGGAGGATGAGTTCAGAACAAGTGACATTAATTTGAACATGACTGCCTATCTGAAGTGACTGAGAGATCATGGGGAACTTGATAGTGTCAGGTGATAAAGCTGATAGATACATGGCATTGCAGCTGACAGCTTAGAAACTATAGAAGCACATCTACATTCTGTGGAGTCCTAATTAGGACCAGGGAGTCCACGGGAGAAGTGCTGCAGAAGACTTGTACATCATTCTACTACAAACAGACAAGTCTGCCGAGAGAGCATGTTCTATTCCTGGAGAGACAGACTTCAGGCAGAAAAACTAAGAATCCTCACATGGAAGACGTGCTTTTTTACTCTGTGGAAGTCAGTTTCATTAACTTCCACAGAAAATGCCTTGATGAAGCTCTTCAAATGTTCTCCATCCAGTCTGCAATTGGCCTCATTTCCCAAACCGGTTAAAAAGTAATTGTCCCCTTAAGGATGATTTCTGAACTGTGTTACATGCACATCCTGATAACATACTCATGTTTTCATAACAGAAAATTATCACCTCTCTTCCACCCTTTGGAATTACTTACTGAATTGACAAAAAGTTTATAATGATTACTACAGATGAAAAAATCTCACATAAAATAGACAAGGAATAAAATGGAAAATATGCTGCTTACAAACATGAAGGGATATTTCAAAATGAATATGAAGTGATCAAATATCCCCTAATTTTTGTGAGCAAAATATTAACTTATCCTTTAGGGTGGGGGGGTTGGTTCTCAGAATGAAACTCAAACCAAGTCTTGTATTAGTTAGGGCATTTTCTTGGCTGTAAGTATTTAGAAAATCAAACTAACAGTGGCTTAAACCCATAGGGATCTCATAATTAGAAGACAGGAGATAGGAGGTAAGCTCTCCTGCTGAAGGATGTCATCAAAGACCCTGAACTTTTCTATCTTTCTACTCCAGCCTGATACGATGGACTCGTAGTAATAATATGGTCACCACAGTACCGGACATTATGTTCACTTTTAAGGCATTAAAAGAAATGGGGGCACGCTGTGGGGAGAAAGCAGGTGGCACCAACCACACCTGTCCCTTACTAGGAAAGAAAACCTTTCCCTGAAACCTCACAGGAGACTTCTGCTTATGCCATATTGGCCAGAACACGTTCTCACAGCCAACCTAACAGAAAGGGAGGTAGAAGAAAATATTTAACATTTCTAGCCTCTCTAGTGGAGGGTTGGGAATGGAGAAGAGGGGGAGGAATGGGTTTTAGGCTTGTCATATTTCACCATTTACTAAGTTTTCCTTGTACCATCATAATAAAAAAGATTCTTAGGTAAATAAATAAAGTGACTGGTTTTATGCATAATAAACAAGAATATGGACAATGTGTCACTCCTATTTCAGCTCTCTGAACCTAGGAAGTATAATGTCGCTTAAGTTTTCACTTCATCTCAGAAAAAAAAGAAAACTGATATTCTACCTTAAGTGATTTGTGGCCTTTCTTTTCTGGTTTAATCTAAACGGTCTTCATGCATATTGACTCATTTGGTTTTATTACATTTAAGAGAAAGAAAGACAATGGAGTTTGGAGGAGGGGGAAGATGGAAAATGAGCAACATGATCATTTACTTACCTAAATTTAGAACATTAAGGGATTCTGGTTTAGAGTTCAGGATATTTAGCAAGATACTTTTTTCTCTACTATTCTTCCTTTCAATGCTCAATTAAACACATACACTTATAAACACACACACCCACACACACACACACACCACTCACTGATATAAATAGTCACCACCAGCCTAGGGAAAGGAAGCAATTATCTAAACCTTGGCCTGGGCAAAGGAAGGTCGTGACTGAATACCCAATGCCAGGAAAAGAAGGAAATTATCATTTCCCTAAGGAATACAAATTTCTTTTAAGTTATCACACCTAAAAATTAGATTTATGCAGCAATATTTCAGGGAACAGTGGTCAGATTTATGATGACATAAAATTCATTCAACTTACAAAAAATATCCAGCTTCCTCTTTGTTATCCACAGAACCTATCTTACCCAACCAGGCAAAATAAGCTTAACCTTGACAAATTTTTCTTCCTGCAGCAAATGCCTGCATCAACCAGCAGTTTTTCCTAGCTGTGGATTAGTAATGACTTTCTTCATTTTGAAGAACAGATTAAATGACTACTTAAGGATCTGAATATTGCCATCCACAAATCTTCCTGCTAACTGATTACTATAAGTTATTTTCCATGTTTTTCATGTTTCAAAAGCATTTCCCGTGCTGGCGCATCCTTTGCGTTAACTACATATTGCCGTTGACAAATAATTCAAAAATAAAATATGAGCTTCAAAGAAAATGAAGCCAATTATGTGGCAGAATGGAATTCAAGGAAGATTTTTATAATATCGTAGGGGTAAGAACTTTAAATTATACTCCCAAGGCTAAAACAAAGTAGCTTTTCAGGTTTTCGCATAAATCTTAAAATAAGTTTGACCAAAGTACAAAAGTCTTTATAAAGTGCAATGTTTATAGGTCTAACATTTGAGTTTTAATAACTTATACAACATCTGGGATAGAAATAATCTATGACTATCTCTTAAAGGCAAAATACATTCTCTTCTCCTGGGTTGAAATGGACTTCTAATCTACTAGCCAAAGGGCATAGTTTCGCTATTTCTATAGCAACAATTCTTTTTCATTTATCACAGCATCTGAAGAAAGAACGTGCTGTGTAGAGCTGGGTAATGCAGCTGTTACAGACTTTAATAAATTTGCTTTTACATGCTTTTTACAGATTTCTATCACATCTGTGATCTTAGACATTAAGGTTGAGAGATACACAAGGTCTTCATAACATTCTTCTACAGCTATCTGGCTATATTAGCCCCCTTGGCAAACTCCTGTAGTGCAATGTTTTATATTTGGAAAGTACATTCTAATCATTTCCATTTATCTTCTCAATATCTGTAAGGATGGAGTAAGTTCAGAGAAAAGGTTGGCTAATATTGAAGGCAGAAGAGTCTGCTGGCCTCTCATAAAGCTTTTATAACAACAATCAGAGGTTGAAAAAACAGAAGACTATCTTTTCATAAATGTCATAATAAAAGAGGACAAAGAGGCAGAACTAAGAACCTATCATTGGAATCCAGAGAAAGAGACCTACTAGCTTCTGAATGTGGAGAAAATAATAGCCCATTATTGGTGAGCTTACTGTGCTGGGTACTAGAATAAGTGTTTTATATACTGTATTGTCACTGAAAGCTCACAGAGTCCTGTGACGAAGATACTATTGCCATTTTCAGATGAGAAGAGGTTTATGAAAATTGCTCAATAAAGTTTAATTTTATTAACCATAGTGCTATTCTCCACTATTATAATTCTAACAAATGATAACCATTCATTCAGTTTTCCTTGATTTCCTGCTACAAATATTTAATGTACAGCTATTTAGTGCTAGGTCACATGCTAGCCACTGGGCAAACTATAATAAACAAGGCCAACATAAGCCCTACCTTCACAAGTTTAACTTTTCCAGTTTAATGTGACAGAGTCTGTGTTTAAGAAATGGTAATAGTACCCTCGATGGGTAGCTCAGTTAGAGTATTGCTCCCAAATGCCAAGGTTGTGGGTTGGATCCCTGGTCAGGGCACATAAAAGAATCAACCAATAAATGCATAAATGAGTGGAACAACAAATCAATGTTTCTCTCCCTCTTTCTCTCACAAATGAATAGATACATTAGAATAAAAAATGATAATAGCAAATATATATATAGAATGTGTTATATAGTAGATACTGTTTTAAGTTTTGACACATATTAATTTATTTAATTCTCCCAACAACCCTTCCATTTTACAAATGAGGAAATTCAGTCAAGGATAGAGGTTGAGTAGTTTACCCAAGGTTACACTCCTTGTGATTGTCAAAGTAAGGATTTGAGCCCAAGCAGTCTAACTTGAGGGGCTATCATCTTATCTACTGAACTATTCTATCTCTTTAAAATTACTTATTGAAATAGGCCCTGGCCAGTTGGCTCAGTGGTAGAGCGTCGGCCTGGCATGCGGAAGTCCCGGGTTCAATTCCCGGCCAGGGTACACAGGAGAGGCTCCCATCTGCTTCTCTACCCCTCCCCCTCTCCTTCCTCTCTGTCTCTCTCTTCCCCTCCCGCAGCCGAGGCTCCATTGGAGCAAAAGATGGCCCGGGCGCTGGGGATGGCTCCTTGGCCTCTGCCCCAGGCGCTAGAGTGGCTCTGGTCGCAACAGAGCGATGCCCCGGAGGGGCAGAGCATCGCCCCCTGGTGGGCAGAGCGTCGCCCCCTGGTGGGCGTGCCGGGTGGATCCCGGTCGGGCGCATGCGGGAGTCTGTCTGACTGTCTATCCATGTTTCCAGCTTCGGAAAAATACAAAAAAAAAAATTACTTATTGAAATAGGTTAATTAGAGACTTCTCTCACTGACTCCCAGGCCTGTAGGATGTTAACTATTGAATATATTTCTCTGAGTTTGTAATGAGGAAACAATGAAAGAAATAACATCTACTCCTCAGAAATAAGAGAAGGGGGAGTTTTGACGAAGCACAGAGGTCATGGAGCTGAGAATCCAGCCAAGGATGAGGCAGCCAGTGGACCACGTCCCCTCAGAGCCTGCAGTGGCAGAGAAGTGCTGAAGGGTTGTGTCAGGAGGCGCCAACCTGCCCTGTGAATCCAGTCAAGGATGAGGCAGCCAGTGGACCACGCCCCCTCAGAGCCTGCAGTGGCAGAGAAGTGCTGAAGGGTTGTGTCAGGAGGCGCCAACCTGCCCTGTGAATTCAGAAGAGTTTGCTCTGAGGAAATGTTTGAGAAGAATGGCAGAATTTCAGACAAGCCCTGAGAGCGGAGGGGAAAATCCATGGAAATACTGAGGCAGGAGTCTCCTGTGTGATCGAAGAACTAAGAGAAGTCCCTCTGGCTGAGCACAGACAGAGCAGTGTGACATGCTATAGAGGTGTGATGTTGACCATAGAGAGCCTAGAAGCCATGTGAAGAACTCTGGACTCGACTCTAATGGCAACAGGAAGCTATTGAAAGGTTTCTAAGCACAGGAGGAACATGAAGTTGGCTTTGAAAAAAGATAATTCTAGCCAAAGAGTACAGGACAAGTGAAAAAGGGGATAAATTCGGGTAAAAGTACCATTTCTTACAATGCAGGAGGCCATTGCATTAGTCTAACTGAGGTCTGATGGTGGACCAGATTGAGATGTTGGCAGTGGGCAATAAAGAGGAGAGGAAGGTTCAAAGATAATTAGGAGATATTTAAGACTTAATGAGTAATGGAAGGACTGTGAGGAACCAAGAACATCCAAAAGCAGAAATCTAGTATCTGGGTAATTATAAATAAGAAGGGAGCAATGCTAGCACGTTGCCAGGGCAGGTAGAAGAAGCCGAGAGTTGGGATATAGGATGATGGAGTGGCAGCTGGAGAAAGCAGGGGTTGATGCTGATGTATCAGTAGGAGGAGCAGTGTTGGTGGCTGTGGGCAGTCTTCAAGCTTGGGAGGCTCCTGAAGTTTCTTTGATACTTTTCAAAACACCCAAATATTTTTACTAAAATTCACTTCAGTTATCTGGTGAAGACAGAATTTTAGTAAATATTTTTAAATGGAGAACACTTATTAGTCACCTTATATTAAAATCATACATATATATTTATATATAGATATACATATATATAGATATATATAGATAAATATTCCCCCCCCTTTTTAAGTGAGAGGCGGGGAGATAAGAGAGACAGATACCTACATAGGCCCTGACCAGGATTCACCCAGCAACCCTCATCTGGGGCCGATGCTCAAATCAAGCAAGCTGTCCTCAGTGCCTGAGGCTGATGCTTGGACCAACTGAGCCACTGGCTGGGAGAGGGGAACAGAGAGAGAAGGGGGAGAGGGAGAGGACGAGAAGCAGACATTTGCTTCTCATGTGTGGCCCGACCATGGATTAAACCTAGGACGTCCACATGCTGAGCCAACACTCTATCCACTGTACCAACCAGCCAGGGCCAATATATTCTTTACAAACACAAATCAACTTTGAGCTGAGGCCTCCTTTATTATTGTCATCACTGCCAATATTAGCATTCATCCACTAGAGGGGAAATCCCAAAGATACCTAAAATTGCCTTACAAATGTTTATTTGTAAGATCACTGTTTGATTCTTAGAATATAATTTCTAATAGAATAAGTTACAAATTGTAGATAACTTCCCAAACCAGCTCAGAAGTATTTATTTTAAGCCTTAATATAGATAAAGAATCCATATAAATCATGTTGGAGAGATCCATCCATTTATTCAACAAACTCAGTTGAGCATCTATGATACAACAGATTCTCTTTATATGCTGAGAAATCAACAATAAACAACAGAGTTCCTTGCAGTCTAGTTGGAATAAGGGACTGAGGATAAAAAGTTGTGACTAGGAAGTTTTCTTTCCTCTTCACCCTTTACCTCTTTGATTTCTCTGCCTGAAGAGTAGAAAACAGTACCTGCACAGAGAATGTAGAATAGAAGAGGTTACTAAAGTAGAAATATAAGCTCCACTTCCTGTCCCTTCTCTCCTTCCCAGACACTGACTACAGTATTCCCATCCTTTGTGCCCCTTGTCTACGGAATCCCCCTTTCCTTGACCAGCGCTTCAGTGGCAGAATCTGGGAGGTGCAGGCATTGGGATACGAGAACAAATGGTTTTGAGAAGAGCAAGACAAGATTACCTAGGAACAAAGAAAGGAAAATGTACAGTCCAATAGGAGGAAAAAAGTCTGTATCCAAACCAGAAGAGGCAGCTCGTAAACAAAATATTCAGATCAAAAAATTGTACAGGGCTTACCATTTTTTTAGAGTTCCCACTCAACTGTTATTTTTTTAATTGAATTTATTGAGGTGACACTGATTAACAAAATTATACAGCTTCAGGTGCTCCGTTCTACAACTCATCTCTGTACACTGTGTTTTGTGCTCCCCCCCCCCAAGTCAAGTCTTCATCTATTGCCATGGATTCCACCTATACTCTCTTCCACCTCCCCCCTCCTCGGCAATCCACACTATTGTCCATGTCCAGGAATATTCATTCTCTCTCTTTCTCTCTCATCTTCTGGTCCTTTCTTGCTCAATCCTGCCACTCCCTCACCCAGCCCCCCCCCTCCACTGCCCCACAGCTATCAGCCTGTTCTTTAATTCTCAACAGATAAAATGTACTTAGGAAAAACTAACAAATTAGAATCCTTTCTAATGTAACTTCCAAAAAGTAATCCCCTTATGAATTAATTGGCCAAGAGCTATACACTTATTCTTGAAACCAATAGATATTAACTATCATTAACTTCAGCAGAAAGGGGATTTGTTAATAATGTATAGGATAGATCACAGGTTGTTTAGAAAGGCTGGACTCCAAGGCTGGAAATCTGATAGGAGTCAGGGAAGGTTAGGGAGCAGGAACGAGGCCAAAGTCCCACTTCAGCAATGGTCTGGTTGGGACATCTCAATGGGCATGACTGCCATTGCTGCCCTTGCTGCCCTTGCCTGCTGCTGGGTGCACCTCCATGAGTCAATTCAAAACTGTCCCTGCATGAGAGCTTCACTTACCCCAGATTCAAAGCACTGGGCGGAAGCACCCAATTGGCTTTTCCCCTCGGGAACAAGGAGAAGGAGTATCTGCTTATCACTTTCAAAAATCACACAGTATGGATTCCATCAAAATAGATGCTGGGCAGCCGTGAAAAGGACAAACACTCAATGCACATTGCTTATGGCAATTGACTAAAGTGTCATTTTAATAAAAGAGTAGAGGTCCTGACTTGTGGTGGCGCAGTGGATAAAGCGTCAATCTGGAATGTGAGGTCCCCAGTTTGAAACCCTGGGCTTGCCTGGTTAAGGCACATATGGGAGTTGATGCTTCCCGCTCCTTTCCCATTCTCTCTCTCTCTCCCTCTCCCTCCTCTCTAAAATGAATAAAGTCTTAAAAATAAATAAAAGAATAGAATTTCAGCAAGGATTTCAGAAATGTTTGATAGGGCAACACAGAAACCCTTCCCAAGAGTTAGTTACCTCCATTGTCCAACTCAAATAATAAATACCCCCCATGTCTATTGTTAACTTTGATTCTCAGATCTTGAAGCAAGCATCTTTGTCAAGATTGCTGTTTGCCTAGGGGTGACACTGTCGCATTAGAAGCCCTTAGCTCTGTAAAGATGTAGGTATACACACCCACCTTAATATACCCATTTTAAATAATGAGTCTCAGTAAGAATGTCACAAACTTTAGGTGCTACTGGTTATTACAGAATAGGAACAGATTTGGAGTGTAAGGTCGGTGGGCAATGGAGGAAGGTCACGTGGGTTCCCTAGCTGGGAACTTTGGCTAGGACCGCCCACAGCCAAGTGTGCCAAAAGAAACTTCCCAGGAGCCCTTTGGAAAAAAGTGACCGTCTGCCAGCCAGTGAGATTTCACCACATCATATTAGCTCGACCACCCTAGGGACCCTTTAAATACCCCCCACGCGGCTCACCACTGGCAACTTCCTTGGCCTCCATATTTCCTCTGGGCCAGGGAACCTCGTCTGGTGGGATGCGTGCTCTGTACTCAATAAAGCCTTTTATTATTCCACACTTTGTGGCTCCGGCCCCTTCCTTCCTTCTTGGTGGGGAAAAATACCTTACATGGAGTAATTAATTTCTTCTACCTTATTTATTCCAATTTAAGCAAAACATGATTAGTAAAATTATTTTAAAATGTGTATTTCCTCTAGAAAATATTTCATTTTTCCTCATATAATAAATGACAGTAATTTGAATGGCCCTGATAGACAAGTAAGAAATTCGTTAAGGTTTTTTATTTTTTAAAAGAATTTATTCATTTTAGAGGGAAGAGAGAAAGAGAGAAGGGGGGAGGAGCAGGAAGCATCAACTCCCATATGTGCCTTGACCAGGCAAGCCCAGGGTTTCAAACCAGCAACCTCAGAGTTCCAGGTCGACACTTTATCCACTGCGCCACCACAGGTCAGGTGAAAATTTCTTCATTACAATAAAAATTGAGTTTATTAATTGTAAACCAGAATGGATAAAGCTTCACATTGAATCTAATTAGCAAGATTGCTTTTTATAAATTACTTTCCTGAACTATTTCCTTAAAGAATTGAAGCTAGGCTCAAATATATTTATTCTAGTGAATTAGTTGTGATATTTGAGCTTGAAACTTGTATATTTGGGATTCAGTGTACTGTAACAAGTGGACATGAATCTAAATGAACTTTTAAATTGGAATTACACATATTGAGGAATGTGTATTACTGTCATTCCAAACTCAATATTGGGGCTTATATTCCTTATGAATTACAATTGTTTAAGGAAACATTTTTACACATCTAATGTTGTGATGTTTTGATTAAGGAATCCTTGGAATAAGCTGCTTCATAAAAACGTTCAAAGTGTTAAAGCCAACAAAGCAAGGTTTGCTGAAGTGTTAGCAGGACACCACCACCTCTTTACAGAGCTCCTATTTTATTCCCGCTAAGGTGAAGATAAAATGCCCTTTGAGGTAATTATGAAGTCTGCAAAGCTTGTATTCTCAGGTGCAAGGCGTTCTGAAGCCTCGGCAGCCCGAGATAAGCCCTGGCTCGGAACAACAGAGGCTGCACCAGCTGGCACGGATGCAGAGCTCACGGCTGTGGGAGCCTCTGCAAGGTTGGGAGGCATTCCGGGCTCATCATCAGTGGCTGGTCAGAGCACAGAGAAAGGATTCCTGAGTGTTGATTCAGTTTAGGGGCCAGACAAGACAATTAATTACCAAAGTGTCCATGATGCCAGTAAGCAGGGCACAGGCTAGCAGGATTCAGCCACGGGGGAAGCCAATGTGGTGGGCACTCGTTAGAGTTCCATGGAGAAACTGCCCGCTGCACGAAGAAATCTACACCCAGACCCAGGGACCTGAGGTAGACCTCGACTGGGAGTTGAGCTGAATCCCACGCTTTCCTTGCACCTCCTACCTCAGTTAGGAGCAGTGGAGTTCAAGGTGAGCTGGGGAGGTGTTTGGGTTGAGTATCAGGAAACCTGGAGTTAGGAGCTGGGAAAACAGAAGCAGTCAAAATGAGTTGAGGTAGACATTAGCCTCCCCTTTCTGTGCTCTTATGTCAATTCAGGAGTGAGCAGTGACCTGTCTCCCACTCTGAACTCCCAAGTTCTTTCTCTTTTCTTCACCTGCCTGCCCATATCAAAATACTGATGTGGGCCCTGGCCGGTTGGCTCAGTGGTAGAGCACCAGCCCGGTGTGCAGGAGTCCCGGGTTCGATTCCCAGCCAGGGCACACAGGAGAAGCACCCATCTGCTTCTCCATCCCTCTCCCTCTCCTTCCTCTCTGTCTCTCTCTTCCCCTCCTGCAGCCAAGGCTTCATTGGAGCAAAGTTGGCCCGGGCGCTGAGGATGGCTCTATGGCCTCTGCCTCAGGCGCTAGAATGGCTCTGGTTGCAACAGAGCAATGCCCCAGATGGGCAGAGCATCACCCCCTGGTGGGCATGCCAGGTGGATCCCGGTCGAGCGCATGCAGGAGTCTGTCTCTGCCTCCCCGTTTCCAACTTCAGAAAAATACAAAAAAAAAAAATACCGACGTGATATTGCTATTTATGTTGATGATTAACTGAAATGTAGTAAGTGTACGGGGGCTTGCTTACACAGAGCTCACTCTGAAGATATCCCAACTCTAGCCCATGCTATGCAAGCGGTCAAGGGCAGATCTGCTAACCAGAGCTTCCGCATGACTCTGTCCTCACAAAGGACTCTGCCCCAAGAAATGGTGACCACAGATAAGGGGTTTTCCTCTTTGGGCATCTGAAATCGAAAAATAGAAGTAAGTAGCCGACTGATGGGGCATTGAAACTAAAAAGTCATGTCGCGTCAGACTGGAGCAGCCATTTTGGAGACAGGAAGAGCTGAAATCACGTAAGAGTAGAAATTAGGAGTAAGGAGAAGCCAGTCGGTGAACATCAAGAACAGATGCAGAAGCAGCCTTGTTTCCCCGGACTCCGGCTCAGTGGTGCTGGGGTGGATCTCTCTGACTCCTCCCCACACACTCCTAAAGTGCCTGGAGAAATATATTGTTCCTTGCAACAAAATAATCCTCAATCTACAACAAAACTTTGGGGTGTTCAAATCAATGTATTTAGTTTTTAATCTTTGTGTTTAAGTGCAATAAAGAGATGTTTTATTTAGTGGGGCAGGAGACTAGGAATCACAAAATCAGGCCTATTTTCTTCTTTTTTTTTTGAGACAGATGGACAGAAAGACTGAAAGAGAGAGAGGGAGAAGAGAGACGAGAAGCATCAACTCATAGTTACTTCATTTAGTTGTTCAGTGATTGTTTCTCAAACATACCCTGACCAAGGGCCTCAAGTGGAGCCAGTGACCCCTTGCTCAAGCCACTGACCTTGGGCTTTCAAACCAACCACCTTTGGGCTCAAGCCAGTGACCTTGGGGTCATGTTGATGATCTTGCACTCAAGCCAGCGAGCTCATGCTCAAGCTGGCAACTTCGGGGTTTCAAACAGAGGAGCTCACTATCCTGGGCCAATGCTCCACCCACTGTGTCACCACCAGTCAGGCCATTCAGGCCTACTTCTAAAGCTGTCCCTAAAAGAAAAGATGATTCCTTTGTTTGGGTGAACTACGGGTGAAAAGATCAGAAGAGATGTCTTCCCCATCTGCTGCTGCCAGCCTTCTCTCCACTCTTTCTTTTTTTTTTTTTTAATTTTATTTATTCATTTTAGAGAGGAGAGAGAGAGGGAGAGAGAGAGACAGAGAGAGAGAGACAGAGACAGGGGAGGAGCTGGAAGCATCAACTCCCATATGTGCCTTGACTAGGCAAGCCCAGGATTTCGAACCAGTGACCTCAGCATTTCCAGGTCGACGCTTTATCCACTGTGCCACCACAGGTCAGGCTCTCTCCACTCTTTCTTGCATGTGTGTGCACCTGCTGGAAGCCTGTTTTCTGTCACTGCTGACTGATCTTGTCACAGGCCTGTCCTCCAGGATTCGTGGCACACCCTGCTCTGACTTGGTGACTCAACTTCCTGCACCTACCCTTATCTTTACCTAATACTTGCCTTTTCTGCCCTCTGCCCTAAGACCCATAGATACATTTTTTGGTTCTTTCTGATCCATTAATCTTGAGTACCTAATGACATTCCTATCCCAAACTCCCTTATCTCTCTGGATAATATTAGCCCCAACCTAAAGTAATAAAATTTTGATAATATAGCATTGCTGCAACAGTTTCTTTGGTTAATAATGACATATCTGAATGAGGAATCACAGATTTATTCTGAGAACAACCCCGCTGTACTTCTACTCACCCATGCAAGATGCTAAAACCAGCTGGTATTTGAAAAACATCATTCACCTCTGGAGGGCTCCTTCCTTCCCCAGTAGGAAGTTTGACTTTTTCTCCTGGGTGCTGCTATCATATCCTAATAAGACATCATAATGTACTGCAATTAATGTCTATATCCTTTAAGACTGAGCTCCTTTAAAAATCTTTTATAGATTGAGTGCAAAATACAGACACTACATATAGATTATAATAGGGCCTTCCTTTGGGGGTTATTATTATGAAAATTAAGAGGAAATTACAAAAAAAGTAAATCAACTTGCAGTGCTGAGTGTTCAATAAACATTAGCAACTATTGCTACTATTGCAATTATTATTAATAACTTGATTCCTGACACTCAGGTTCTGGGTATCTTTAGGGTGACGTGCCATTCAGAAATAAGTGCAGAAGAAGATGAGATTTGGGAATTAGAGCAGAATAGTAAATTCATTTTAGGAATATTATCTTCAGTGTTTATGAAGAGACCCAGATACAAAACTGACTTATAAACAACCTCCCCATAGCTAGAACTCAGTAACTGTTGACGAAATAAAAGAATGTTCATTCATTCATTCATTCATTCATTCATTCATTCATTCATCCATCCATCCAATGAAAGTATTCCTGGCCCTGACTTAATTAACCCTAGCTATTCAATAACTTTAAGGGAAGGGATCTGTTGGTCAAATAAATTTGTAAAAGATGATTTTTGTTTGCTCTCTTATAGTTTGCATTGGGGGCTGGGCAGCACCAGGTATATATTGGTCTGTGAAATTGCAAATTACCTTCCTGCTTGGGAAGGGCTATTGTTTTGCTAACGATTGCTGGAGCAGAGGTTTTCTTGCCAGAAAGTTTTGAAAAGAGTGAAGAGAAAAAGGAGAGAGAAGCCATGTTTTGCAGGGAGAGCAGAGAGAATGCAGGGTGCTGGAGAAGAAGCCAGTTTGTGCAGAGAGAGAGAAGGTGTGCAGATGGGGAACCAGAGCTGAGGGGCTTTTGCGAGCTCCGCTGAGACTGGTGGGGCCTTTGATTCTAAGAGGAACCAGAGAAGACTCTCCTGGTTGTGGAACCGTAGAATGTGTCAGTGGCTGTGTGTTTGCTCATCGGCCAGTGCAAGACTTTAATGAATGGCCCACCATATTTTGGCTCCACTGTTTCTTTACCATCTGCCCAAATCCAGTGAGAACCTGCATGTGCCTGGCCATGATGGCTGTGACTATTGGCCAGACAGGATCAAAGCAAACTTCATGTTTACTTTAAAAATGTATGTACCATTATCATTATTACAAGTGTCATAATACCAAAAAACTGTAAAACACTGATTTATTATATGTTTTTAAATCCATTTCACCAAATTATCAAATACTTATTTAGTACCTTTTAATATATGGGGCTCTAAGACCCTACATAAATCACCAATTTCACCAAGTTGAAAGCAATTTTATTTTTTTTTAATTTATTTATTTTTTTGTATTTTTCTGAAGCTGGAAACGGGGAGGCAGTCAGACTCCCGCATGTGCCCGACCAGGATCCACCCGGCATGCCCACCAGGGGCGATGCTCTGCCCATTTGGGGCGTTGCTCTATTGCAACCAGAGCCATTCTAGCGCCTGAGGCAGAGGCCATAGAGCCATCCTCAGCATCAGGGCCAACTTTGCTCCAATGGAGCCTTGGCTGCGGGAGAGGAAGGAGAGGGGGAGGGGTGGAGAAGCAGATGGGAGCTTCTCCTGTGTGCCCTGGCCGGGAATCAAACCCAGGACTTCTGCATGCCAGGCCGACACTCTACCACTGAGCCAACCAGCCAGGGCTGAAAACAATTTTAGATTCATTGCTCAAATATCCAAACTGACCATAATGTTCTGTAAGAACTTATGATGTCTGACTTCCTGTTATCCCTTCTTGCCTATGATCCAGTCTTTACATCTCCCTAGTACGTAGCTATCACACCAACTTTGAAAGATTTCCCTCATCTGTTCTGTAAAATGTAGAAGATGAAGAAGGAGGAAGAGGAAGTGAAGGATAGAGGAAAAAAAGGATGAAAGAAGAAAAAAAGGAAAAGATAAAAAGACTATTCTATGCCCATATCCCTAAATGGGTAGTAAGTAGGGGTAAATAAATTGCTCTGTTCCCTTCTTTTTTTGCGAAAATAAAATGATTAGTGGGGATTATAAAATCCCCACAGGTTGAGTAACAGTCTTCTCTCTCTGGTTCTATCAAAGATAAGGGCCCTAACAGCTACCAAATAATAAGACTCAGTAAGGGGTTGGATGCAAATTTCCTTTCTGAGGGGCTACTATAAATCCTGTATTGACTAACGTTTCTCTTCTCTCTAAGCAGCCCTTTGACTTCACTGCTATCCTCCTTCCTACCTCAGGGTGTGGCTCTAACAGCCTTACTTCCCAAAACACATCTATGCATATTATTCCAAAAGATTTTTGACTGGGTAAATGACATTTCAAAATGGTCAAAATCACGTCCCCATTTCTAGATTAGTAAAAAGCTCAAATCATAGAAAATCGCTCACGTCTCGCACCAGTCAGGTTCTGGTAGGTGCAGTTCTCTGAGCTATCACTATGGAGACCACAGGCTGTATAGCAGGAGGTAGTGCCAGTGACTCCGCAGGTGGTACTTCCCTTCAAGTCAGCCATACCCAGTGCCCTGACTGGATGCCAGGCAAACACCACCACACCATCGTTGTTTCATATTTATGACAGTTAGATACATTGACCTTTACCAGGCAAAGCTACAACCAGCTTTTAGATCAGCCAAAACATGAGCAGGAAAAACAGCAAAGGGGAAAGATCAGAGTCAAGTGGTAAAAACAAAAAAAATCAACTTCCATTCTACTTAACTTTGTAAATCACTGGAAAGTTGGTCTCGGTGACTGAAACTATTTACTCAGGGGAAGGTTGTAAGGGAAGGAGGTTCTGTTCTGTTAAGCTCATTTTTACTGTCTGTAAAGGTAAAATACTGCTGGATAATGAAACAGTTTCCTGTCTGGAAATGTTTTCTCTTAGTGAATTATGAACTGCTTCAAGTTTTCAGTTTTGGATTTTGATTTTAAAAAAAGAAGGATCCCTGTTGTTATTTCTATAGTTGCTAGCCTAAATTTGACTAAAATAAGCAAGGTTTAACAGCAATGGCACTATTGACATTTTAGACCAGATAATTCTGTTTTGGGGGTGCTGTTCTAGGTACTGTAGGATGTTTAGTGGCTTCCCTCCCTGGCTTCTACTCACTAGATGACCGTGACAAGCCCCCAGCCCCACCCTGTCATAACTAGAAAAAAATGTCTCCAGGGAGTCGAAACTGCCTGCCATTGAGAACCACAGAACTAAAGGTAAAAGGTCCTGTTCTCAGATAACTGGGAGCTTGAATACACTCTGTTCTTAATTATTATTATTATTTTTGACAGAGACAGAGAGAGAGTCAGAGAGAGGGACAGATAGGGACAGACAGACAGGAAGGGAGAGAGATGAGAAGCAACAATTCTTCATTGTAGCACCTTAGTTGTTCGGTGATTGCTTTCTCATACCTGCCTTGTCCGGGGGCGGGGGGATTACCACAGAGTGAGTGACCCCTTGCTCAAGCCAGCGACCTTGACCTTGAGGAGCCATGGTGCCACTTCACTCGCAGGTGTTGTAAAGTAACAAAAGCTACAGAATTAATATTAATATTTTAAGAGGCTTGAAGAACATTTTATTAATTTGGGTTAAAGTGTGCAGAGAACTTTTGAGAATAATCTCTGTA
Source organism: Saccopteryx bilineata (assembly GCF_036850765.1). Classification (NCBI taxonomy): domain Eukaryota; kingdom Metazoa; phylum Chordata; class Mammalia; order Chiroptera; family Emballonuridae; genus Saccopteryx; species Saccopteryx bilineata. Next base: position 32,036,354 of record NC_089492.1, read on the forward strand.
CTGTGTGATTGGCATAAAACCAGATGGCCCTTGGCATTGTATTGTAAATGCAAAGGGAAGGAAAACATGGATTCCTAGACATTCCACCACACCTGTGGGGGAAGGAGTAAATGGCTAGCCAGGTGCAGGAAGAGAAAAGCCAAAATAAACCTTTTCTTATAGCAATAAGCCATTTGCGGGCATTTGTCCCCATGGAAACTACCTCTCCTATGTAAATGCATGTGGTTAATATGTGTGACTCTGGACAGAGAGATGGCTGGATAAACACTAGAAAACATAGGAATGCCTTTTAATATGTAAAGAGACAGCTGTCTACCATTGCGTTGACTTATAAATTTTGTTTTCTCCAAAATGATGTATGGCTTGCAAATTGAACATGGTCCTATCATGTTAAAGGGCATATGACTATAACCAATAGTGGTAAAAGGCTCCTAATTGCAATTTTTGCTTCTGTACTTCCCACTTGCAAAACTATAAAAACTAAGTAAAACAAAGGGCCAGCGCGCTCTCCCTCAGATTTCTGTCGGAGTTGCCGCCGCTTGGCCAAGCTAGACAATAAAGCTTTGATGTGCAATCGATGGATTTTGTTCATGTCTTCAACATGTCAAGTCCCTCCAGATTAATCTTAACAACCTTAAGCCAGTGACCTTGGGCTTCAAGCCAGCAATCTTTGGACTTAAGCCAGCGACCATGGGGTCATGTCTATGATCCCACACTCAAGCCAGCAACCCTGCGCTCAAGCTGGTGAGCCCATGCTCAAGCCGGATAAGCCCATGCTCGAGCTGGCAACCTTGGGGTTTCGAACCTGGGTCCTCCATGTCCTAGTCCGACACTCTATCCACTGCACCACCACCTGGTCAGGCTCTGTTCTCAATTATTTTAAAGGAAAAAATGTAAGTTTTAAAAATTGAACTTTAAGCTTCAAAGCCAGGGGAATAAGACTCATTTCAATATATACACCAAGTATTCTTTTCCTATTTTATGCTTTATAAAAAATGCTGGATGACATGATATTATATATAGGAAACTGTTTAGTCTCCACTAAAAAACTATTAGAATAAACTAATTCACTAAAATTACAGGATATAAAATCTACATATAAAAATCAGTTGTGTTTCTGTACACTAATAACAAACTATTAGAAAAAGAAATTAAGAAAATTTCATTTACAACTGAATCAGAAAGAATAAGATACCTAGAAATATATTTAACCAAGGAGGTGGTTAACTATACTCTGAAAATTATAAGATATCGATTAAAAAAAATTAAAGGCACGAATAAATGGGAAGTACTTCACATTCATGGGTTAGAATAATACTGTTAAAATGTCCACACTAACCAATGCGATCTACAGATTCAGTGCAATCCCTATGAAAATTCCACTGGCATTTTTCAAAGAACTGCAACAAGCAATCCTAAAATTTGTATGGAACCACAATGGACCCTGAATAGCCACAGCTATCTTGAGAAAAAAGAACAAAGCTGGGGGTATCACACGCCCTGATTTCAAACTATACAAAACTATAGCAACCAAAACAGTACGTTACTGGCATAAAAAACAGACACATAGATTAATGAAACAAGAGATCCCAGAAATAAACCCATACATTTATGATCAATTAATCTATAACAACGGAGACAAGGATATACTATGAGAAAGAAACAGTCTCTTCGATAAATGGTGTTGGGAAATGGACAGTCATATGCAAAAGAACGAAACTAGACCATTATCTTATGCCATACACAATATTAATTTAAAATGATTAAAGACTTGAATGTAAGACCTGAAACCATAAATATTTTAGGAGAAAATGTAGGCGGTAAACTCTTTGATATCGGTCTTAGCAATATATATATTTTTGATATGTCTCTTCAGGCAAAGTCAACAAAGCAAAAATAAACACATTGGAATAACATCAAACTACAATAAAAATCTTCTGCCCAGCAAAAGAAAGTATCAACAAAATTAAAAGGCAACCTACTGAATGGAAAAAGATATTTGCTATTGGTACTTCTGATAACAGGTTAATATCCAAAATATATAAGGAACTCATACAACTTAACATAAAAACTATAACCCAATAAAAAAATGGGCAGAGGGTCTGACCAGGCAGTGGTGCAGTGGGATGATTGTTGAACTGGGATGCAGAGGATCCAGGTTCGAAACCTCAAGGTTGCTGACTTGAGAGTGGGCTCACCAGCTTGATCACAGGGTTGCTGGCTTGAGTGTGGGATCACAGACATGGTCACTAGCTTGAAGCCCGAGGCTGCTGGCTTGAGGCCAAGATCTCTGGCTTGAGCAAGGGGTCACTCACTCTGCTGTAGCCCCTCCTGGTCAAGGCACATATGAGAAAGCAATCAATGAACAACTCAGGAGCCACAACGAAGAATTGATGTTTCTCATCTCTCTCCCTTCCTGTCTGTCTGTCCCTATCTGTCCATCTCTCTGTCTCCATCACAATATATATATATATGCAGAAGACTTAAATCAACACTTCTCCAAAGACGATATACAGATTGCCAACACATACATGAAAGGATCCTGAACATCACTATCAGAGAATTACAAATAAAATTGTACAAATTGTCAGTTACAAAAATAGTCATAGGGACATAAAGTATAGCATAGGATACTATTGTAATAACTATGCATAGTGACAGATGGGTACGAGACTTACTGGGTGATTATTTTGTTGGGTATATAAATGTCTAATCACTATATTGTACACCTGAAACTAATACAGTATTGTATGTCAACTGTAATTGAAAAATAAATGTAAAAAAACACAACAAGGCATCACCTCACACCTGTGAGAATAGCTGTTATCAAAAAAACAAAAAGCCTGACTTGTAATGGCAAAGTGGATGAAGTGTTGACCTGGAATGCTGATGTCGCTGGTTTGACGCCCCAGGCTTGCCTGGTCAAGGCACATACGAGAAGCAACTACTAGTTGATGCTTCCCACTCCTCCCCAACCCTTTCCTCTCTCTAAAAAATCAATAAATAAAATCTTTAAAAAAAATTAAAAAAAAAACCCAACAAATAACAAGTGTTGGTGAGGATGTGGAGAAAAAGGAACCCTTGTACACTGTTGGTGGGATTGTAAATTGGTGCAGCCACTATTGAAAACAGTATGGAGGTTCCTCAAAAGTTTAAATATAACTACCAGATGACCCAGCAATTCCACTTCTGAGTATTTATCCAAATAAAATAAAAACACTAATTCAAAAAGACATATGCAGGCCCTGGCCAACTGGCTCAGTGGTAGAGCATTAGCCTGTCATGTGGATGTCCTGGGTTTGATTCCTGGTCAGGGCACACAGAAACACCTATCTGTTTCTCAACCCCTTGCCCTCTCGCTTCTCTCTCTTTCTCCCTCTTTCCATCCTGCAGCCATGGCTTGATTGGAGCGACTGGGGATGGCTCCATAGACTCCACCTTAGGTGCTAAAATAGCTCACTTGCTGAGCAACAGAGCAGCACCCCAGGTGGGCAGAGCATAGGCCCTAGTGGGCTTGCCAGGTGGATCCTGGTTGGGGAGCATGCGGGAGTCTGTCTCTGCCTCCCCTCTTCTCACTGAATTAAAAAACAAAAAAGATATATGCGCTCCTATGTTCACTACAGCATTGTATATAATAGCCAAGATATGGAAGCAACCTAGTTGTCCATCAGTAGATGAATGGTTAAAAAAGATGTGGTACACATACATACGATGGAATATTACTGAGGCATAAAAAAATTTTTGCCATTTACACCAACATGGATTATGCTAAGTAAAATAAGTCAAACAAGAGAATGACATAGACTGTATCATTTCAATTTTACATAGAATTTAAAAAAGACATGAGCAAACAAAATGAAGCAGAAAAAATCTTATAGAAATAATGAATTACTATTTTGTACACCTGAAACCAATGCTTGTACTATACATCAACTATAATTAAAAATAAAAAATTTTAAAATGAAAAAAACAATTTTGGCAAAGACAGAGGAATAGACACTCATTTCTGGTCAGGACTGTACATTCAGACAGATTTTCTAGATGGCAATTTGGCAATGTGGATTGAAAGCTTTAAATGTTCTTTTTCCTTTTTCTGCTTAGCAATGCTTTAATATATTTATCTGAAAAAAACGCTTAGACAAAAGAAAAAGATATATACAAGATCCTGCTTGCAACATTTAATAAAACCCAAAATTATAAACATCAATATCTAATTGGTTGTTTATAATGTACTTCCTACATGTAAGACATTCTTATCTTTCCAAATTAAATGCATTCTGCAGTTTATATCAAAAGACTACCTACAGTGGTCAGTTTAACTAGTAAGTTAAAAAAATGAGATACCACCTCATACTTTTTAGGATGGCTATTATAAAAAAAATAAAAAAAACAAGAAAAAAACCCAGGAAATAACCACTGTTGGTGAGGATGTGGAGAAAAGGGAACACTTGTACATTGTCACCAGGTATGTATATTGGTGCTGCTGCAATGGAAAATAGTATGGAGGTTCTTCAAAAATTAAAAATAAAACTACCATACCACTTAGCAATCCCATTTCTGAATATCTATCAAAAGGCATTGAAATCAGGATCTCAAAGAGATTTCGGCATGCCTATGTTCAGTGCATCATTATTCATAATATACTGCTCACAAAAATTAGGGGATATTTCAAAATGAATACAAAGCTATAAAACATCCCCTAATTTTTGTGAGGAATAATATATATGCATAATATATGTATCAATGGAATATTATTTAGCCATAAAAAAGAAACCTTACAACAACATGAATGGATCTTGAGGCATGTTGTGTGCCTATCGATAATCAATATTGTGGTACCAGCCTTTGTGGCTCTTGTGATTGTTAAGATACCCAGAGCAATAACCATCTGAAAACTTCAAGAGAACAAAGTTTATTGCCTCTATACTCCCCTCAAGTAAAAATGTAAAAGAATGACGACAAATACGTAAATTTTCAAAAGGGGTCAGATTGTTTGTGGAGAGGCTGAAATCCTGTATTAATATTTTCCCACCATTGAAACCCCTAGTCTGTCCCCTTTAATAATACAGAATTCTGTGGTCCTCCTCATGTTTTATTAAATTAAAGAAAAAACATATCATGGCTAAAAAGAAATTGAGCAAAGGGGAAAACTGGGGCTTTGTTTCTTACCTGCATGATCTGATATATGTATTCAGATCCTCCATCCCTTAAGAATCACAGTTGGGGTCCTGTTTCAGTTATAGTGATTACTCATCAACAAAACAATAAAATCAGAAAGGAATTTTATAACATCCATTTAGCCTAACATTATATATTTGACTGCATTTTTGTGTATAGATATATTTAATTTAATTTATTTTATTAAGTGAGAGGCGGGGAGGCAGAGAGACAAACTCCCACATGCACCCTGACCAGGATCCTCCTGGAAAGTCCCCTATCTAGTGATGCTCTGCTCATCTGGAGCCATTGCTCCAATGCTTGACAACCTAGCTCTTCTTAGTGCCTGAGGCAAAGCTATGGAGCCATCGTCAGTGCCCGAGGCTAACTTGCTTCAACTGAGCCATGGCTGTAGGAGGGGAAGAAAGAGTAAGAGAGAGGAGGGAAAGGAGTGGAGAAGCAGATGGTCACTTCTTCTGTGTGCCCTGACCAGAATCTAACCCAGGGTATCTACAAGCTGGGCCAATACTCTACTGCTGAGTCAACCGGCCAGGTTCGTTGTGTTTAGATATATTTTAAATAATTTGAATCAATTATGTCAATTAACTGAATCAAATTGAGGCATGGTATAGATCAGTGGCCCCCAACCTTTTTTGGGCCACGGACCGGTTTAATGTCAGAAAATATTTTCATGGACCGGCCTTTAGGGTGGGACGGATAAATGCACAAAATAAAATTATGCGACCGGTGTAAAAACTGTGGTATTTTAAAATATAATTGTTGAACTTACGAGACAAGTGTCAAGAGTGAGTCTTAGATGGATGTAACAGAGGGAATCTGGTCATTTTTTAAAAATAAAACATCGTTCAGACTTAAATATAACGGAAATAATGTAAATTATTTATTCTTTCTCTGCGGACGGGTACCAAATGGCCCATGGACCGGTACCAGTTCGTGGCCCGGGGGTTGGGGACCACTGGTATAGATGACAAAAAATTAGCTTGAATATCTTCAAAAAGTGAATTTAACCAGTTATGATGCAGAGTTTAATGACTTAATCAACTTTTTAGTTTATCAAATACATTTTTGATATTAGCACCATCAAAAAGTTGAATCACACATTTCTATTTATGCACATGGACGATATATTTTTTAGTATTTCAGGACAAAATATATTTTAAGAAGGAACTTTTCTTCACTTGATCTTAGCAAAAAGGCCGAGAAGCAATAGAAAGTCACTTTTCTTAAATAGAGATATTCTTCATTCTCAGGCTTATGGAAGACAAAGGAATTAGGAGAAAAGAATTAAGAAAATACATTGTAGCCTGACCAGGCAGTAGCACAGTGGATAGAGCATTGGCCTGTGATGCAGAGGACCCAGCTTTGAAACCCTGAGGTTGCCACCTTGAGCGTGGGCTCATCCAGCTTGAAAGCAGGCTCACCAGCTGGAGTGTGGGGTTGCCGGCTTGAGTGTGGGATCATAGACATGACCCCATGGTCGCTGGCTTGAGCCCAAGTTCACTGGCTTGAGCAACGGGTAACTGGCTCAGCTAGACCCTTTGGTCAAGGCATGTATGAGAAACAATCAATGAACAACTAATGTGACACAACTATGAGCTGATGCTCATCTCCCTCCCTTCCTGTCTCTCTCTATCTCTCTCTCTCCTTAGCTAAAAAAAAGAAAAGAAAATACCTAGTAGTTGGACAAATGAGTTTGAAAAATCTGTATTTTTTGAGTTTGCTCACTTTTAGTGCTAAAAAATGGCTCTGGGCAGAGCCAGGTATGTGATCTGTGAAACTGCAAATTACCTTTCTGCTTGGGAAGGGCCATTGTCTTGCTAATGTTTACTGGAGGAGAAAGAAGCCATTTTTTGCAGAGTGAGAGCAGGGAGAAGGCAGAGTGCTGAAGGAGAAGCTGGGGAACCAGAGGTGTGGGGCTCTGGGACAGGTGAGGCCTTTGATTCTAGGAGGAACCGGAGAAGATTCTCCTGGTTGTGGAACCGGATAATGTTGTCAGGGCTTTGTGAGCTCTGAGTGAAAGGGAAGTGTTTTCCCTGTGGGTTTGCTCATCTCCGGTACTAGACTTGAATCAAGGAATGACCCACCATTTTTTGTCTCCGTTTCTTTGCCTTCTGCCTGAATCTAATGAGAACCTGCACCTGCATGGCCACGATGGCAACAGCCACGACTACTGGCCGTACACTAGTAAATATTGTACCAGGAGCACAATAGGGGTTTAGTTTTTTTTGTTTGTTTTTATCAACAAGCATTTAATGGGCACCCACTATGTGCCAACTGTTAAGTGTTGAGTGTGGCTCCCTTCTCTCCATGGTCTCTTCTAATTCCCTGACATTTAATATCACTTAAAACCAGTATTTTTTTTATAAATAAATTTTTATTTTAATGGGGTGACATCAATAAATCAGGGTACATATATTCAAAGAAAACATTTCCAGGTTATCTTGTCATCCAGTTCTGCTGCATACCCATCACCAAAAGAGAGATAGTCCTCCGTCACCCTCTATCCAGTTTTTTTTGTACCCCTCCCCCTTCCCTTCCCCCTCTCCCTCCTTCCCTCCCCCCACCCCACCCCCCGTAACCCCCACACTCCTGTCCATGTCTCTGAGTCTCGCTTTTATGTCCCACCAATGTATGGAATCCTGCAGTTCTTGTTTTTTTCTGATTTGCTTATTTCACTCCGCATAATGTTATCAAGATCCCACCATTCTGCTGTAAGTGATCCGATGTCATCATTTCTTCTAGCTGAATAGTATACCATGGTGTATATGTGCCCCATCTTCTTTATCCAGTCTTCTATTTTTACTTAAAACCAATATTAAGTTAACATCACTTAAAGCAACTATCACTTAAGAACAGAGTATTTTAAATAGCACTTTGCAAAAAATAGTATTTGAAATAGTACTTTCCAAATGAAATGCATTTTCACTTATGTTAAATTCAAGATAAGTTAAAAAATTTCTGTGCACTTCTTATTAAATAATATGAGATTTCCTATACAGAAATGCAAATAGGTGCTGAATCATAATGATAATGGGTATGAAAGTGAGTAGCTGTGGCAACCAAAGAAATGCACCTCAGATCATCAAGAGAATTGTCTGTGGGGAGAATAGCTAAGAACCCCAGCTGCAACTAACCCCTGGATTCCACCAAGGTATAATAACACTTCCTTCAGCTGTTCCCAGCCAATGACAGCACAACAGGGGTCTCAGTGTGTGCCCACCCCTGTCGGATTTAGGACTTCTCTAGTAGGCACCATTCACTAAAGAACTCTCCACTGGCTTGGCTAAAACCTTCCTAAAACTGCACTCTAATCTCAGGCTCTACCTACCCAATCCTTCGCCTTCCCTCTCTCCTATCATAGGTCAAGCCTATGATCCAGTGGGAAGGCTCCCTCCTCTTTATCCTGCGCAGACAATTACCTCCAATAATTCCTTTGCTTGTCTAACCCTGTTTCGGGTGTCTGTTTCTTACAGAACCCAAACAGACCCACGTGATACTAGGCATGGTTCAAAAAAAATAGATAGTCAAGTTGGAGTTTGGAGATAGGCCCACACTCATGCCTGACTGATTTAAAAGTGGCTCAGTGAATAGAGAGTTGGCCGGACATATGAACGTCTCAGGTTTGATTCCAGGTCAGGGAACACAGGAGAAGCAACCATCTGTTCTACCTCCCCCACTTCTCTCCCTCTTCTCCTCCCGCAACCAGTAGCTTGATTGGTTTGAGCATGGCCCTGGGTGCTGAGGATAATTCAGTTGGAGCGCATCAAGCCTCGGGCACTAAAAATAGCTTGGTATTCGAGCATGGGCCCCTGACAGGGTTGCTAGGTGGATCCTAGTTGGGCACATGAGGGAGTCTGCCTCACTATCTCCTCTCCTCTCATCTGAAAAAAAAGAAGAAGAAGAAGAAGGCTCCACTAGAGTGGCTCAATTGCTGACCTAAGAAAATGTCCTGATGTTGGGCACCATCCTCAGAGCTGTGATGATTCAAGCATTTTAAAATACAAGGGGCACAATATCTATAAAGACAGCAGAGTCTCTGGTTAGTAAGTTGTACTCGTGTCCTGGAGAGAAATAATGGGAAACTGAGAGCCATTAATAATCAAAGGCTAAGTGTGAGAGCCATAGAACAGCATCTTTGCTAGCTCACAAAGAAGCCCCTACCTCCTGCAGTGAAAGTGCAAAGTTGAAGAACAGAAATAGAATTTGATAATGAGAGTTGCAGAGCTCCTGAGACATCTAAATACTCAGCCAATGTAGGTCTGTGGTGCTAAAAAAAGAAAGAAAAAAAAGAAAAGGGCTCTGGAAGGGAAACCATAGGACTTTGAAATGCGAAGTAGGAGAGCTCCAAGATGTTCCTAGGATTTGGAACTGCAAACCTTTCTGGACTCCTAGAACTCGGAGAAGTGCTCCATCCCTTTCTAGTAAGAGCTCCCAGTTCTCCCACATGGAAAGATACCACCAAGGCTTTGCCCTGCAAGGCAACGGGCATGGAGCTCTCCCCACCCACACTCTTGGCTGCCGGGCCGTAGCTGAAGTTAAATTCCAGCATTTCTTGGCTGGGGATATGTTGGGCCTGACAGCAGAGGAAAGACATTACACACCAAAGGAACTGTGAAAACTAACTATGTACACTGGCAGGAGCCAGGCCACTACTGGGGGGTTGGATTCTGAGGGTGCTCAATCAGGGGGCAGGATGTAACAGTGAAAAAGGAAGAACCCATAAAATTGGGGCAATTTCTTATGTTGTGATATTTAGTTTAGCACTCTGGCAAGGACTCAGTAGGGATCACATAAACTCACTGCAAAGGTGGCTCTTAGAAGCCTGGAGAAAGTGCTAGTCACTGCTGAGCAAAGTGGAACATACCTGTGTTGCCCTGGTAGCCTGTAGAGGCAGAAATGAAGAGCTGGGGGCCGGGCTGCTGGCATGCTGGATGGATATATTATGCACGGCCAGACGACTACCAGGTTATGTTCCTGGGAAAGCCTAGGAGATACATTGTTCACCACAGTCAATGGGAACATGCGACTGAAAGGAGCACTAACACCCAAAACCTCAGTGCTGGTTCTCTGGAGGCCAGAGTGAATAGTAAGAGAGCAGTCACAGAGCTGGGTTCTTTAAATTCCAGGTGATTGGCCCTGGCCGGTTGGCTCAGTGGTAGAGCATCAGCCTGGTGTGCAGGAGTCCTGGGTTCAATTCCCGGCCAGGGCACACAGGAGAAGCGCCCATCTGCTTCTCCACCCCTCCTCCTCCCCTTCCTCTCTGTCTCTCTCTTCCTCTCCTGCAGCCAAGGCTCCATTGGAGCAAAATTGGCCCGAGCACTGAGGATGGCTCTGTGGCCTCTGCCTCAGGTGCTAGAATGGCCCTGGTTGCAACAGAGCAACAGCCCAGATGGGTGGAGCATCGCCCCCTGGTGGGCATGCCGGGTGGATCCCAGTCGGGCACATGCAGGAGTCTGTCTGACTGCCTCTCCGTTTCCAACTTCAGAAAAATACATGCCCTGGCCGGTTGGTTCAGCGGTAGAGTGTCAGCCTGGCGTGCGGGGGACCCGGGTTTGATTCCCGGCCAGGGCACATAGGAGAAGCGCCCATTTGCTTCTCCACACCCCCCCCCCTCCTTCCTCTCTGTCTCTCTCTTCCCCTCCCGCAGCCAAGGCTCCATTGGAGCAAAGATGGCCCGGGCGCTGGGGATGGCTCCTTGGCCTTTGCCCCAGGCGCTAGAGTGGCTCTGGTCGCGGCAGAGCGACGCCCCGGAGGGGCAGAGCATCGCTCCCTGGTGGGCAGAGCATTGCCCCCTGGTGGGCGTGCCGGGTGGATCCCGGTCGGGCGCATGTGGGAATCTGTCTGACTGTCTCTCCCCGTTTCCAGCTTCAGAGAAATACAAAAAAAAAAAGAAAAATACAAAAAATAAATCAATAAATTAATTCCAGGTGATTGTGCCCTTGCCCCCAAATACATGCTAGTAACAGAGGCCAGGTGCTAGTGCTTAACCATTAGAAGCCAGGAGGCCATAATGATCAGCAAGGTTGGAGAAACAGGCAAATAGACTAGGTCTGCAGGGAGTTGTGGAACCAGGTAAAGCCTATTCTTGAAGCAAAATAGATGGACATTCAATGGGGATACGCCCTGACCTCTACAACCAGAAAAAAGGCAAGAATGGAGAAGTAGGAGTTCGAGTATAGTCACTATAAAAATGCACAATCTCTTGCTCAGTTACCAGACTCAGGCCAATTTTCCTATGTGGAGCCACTAAATGAAGAGGTGGCTCGGCCCCAGGAGGAAGGACTTTGCAAACCCACAGCAAGCGTATGCTATAATGATGCCTCAGCAGGCCATTTACTTAGGTAACTGCACTGGGGAAAAGGTATACCCAGAATCTCAGTTGACATTTGATTCCCAAAGACTGGAAGACTCATCATGACCCTGTTAGAATGGCAGCTTATGAGGATCATTTAATAAATGGAGACCTGAAGTCGAACTTACAGTAGGTCCACTGGGTCCACGGATGTACTCAGTTGTCATTTCTAGTTCCAAAGTGTGTAATTGGGAATGATATAGTTGGAATAACCATCATACTGGGTCCTTGACCTGTAGGGTAAGAGCTGTAATAGGAGAAACAAGTAAAAATCTTTCAAATCCTACCGCATCCCCCCAACCACGATATTAAATAAAAAACACTACTACACTATGGTGAATAGGATAGGGGAGATTGGTGCCAGCATTAGAGACCTAAAAGATGTGGGTGGGCGGCAGGTGTGGCCTTTCTCATACCTCCATGTCATTTGCCGGTCTGACCTCTGTACATACTAGATGGATTCTGGAGGACGACGAAAATGTAGACCCCTGTAAATGGTTGAAAGTAGGAGCCTCGGTCAGGTGCTGTGCTGGACATGGTATCATTGTATGTACATGGTATGCAGCTATTGATTTGGCAAATGCCTTTTCTATTCTGATTATAAAAGGATCAGAAACAGCTCACATTTACATGGAATAAACAGTATTTATTTAATTTTTCTCTAAGGCTGTTAACTCTCCTGCACTCTGTCAGAGTCCGAAGAGAACTGGACTGACTGGCTATCCCACAGAATATGACATTCATCCATTACATTGACAACATCCTGCTGATTGGACAGGACAAGCAAGAGATGACTTGTGTGCTGGAAGCACTGGCCATACACGAGGTCAATCCTGTGAAGGTCCCGCCGTCTGACCTTTTTCAGAAGCGCAGCAATCAAGGGGCATGCCGTGATATCACTCCCAAAATATAGCTGCTGCCTTGGAAGGAAGCCTGGTAGGCCCCTTTGAGTTCTGCAGGTAATGTTATTTCCCACCTAGGAATCCTTACTGTTCTGGCTTATGTATTGGGTAATATGGAAGGCTACCAGTTCTGCATGGGGCCCAAAGCAGGAATAGCTCTGAAGCAGGTCTGGCTGGGTGCAGGCAACCCTGCAGCTTTGGCCACAGGATCAGCAGACCTGTGGGGTAGGAGGCATCAGCGGTAGAGAAAGGTGCAGCGTGGAGTTTATGGCAAGCCCCTGGGGGAGAATCGCATCACAGGCCTAGGATTCCAGAGCAAGGCCCTACCATCTGCGACAGAGGAGTACAATTTTTGAGAAATAGCTCATAGCATGTTACTGAGCTCTGATAGACACAGCTGTCTGACCATGAGCACCAGGTAACCATGTGACCAGAACTGCTCATTATAATCTAAGCTTAGACTCACCAAGACATAAAGTTGTATGAACTCAGCAGCAGTCTTTCAGAAGGCAAAAATGGAACGTCTGAGACAGAGCCCAGTCAGGACCAGAGGGCGAAGGTAAACTGTATGGGCAGGTAGCTCACACCTCCATGGCACCCACCACAGCTGCGTCGGTGCCACTTATCCCCCCTGCACCTGTGGCGATCGGGGAGGGGTGGTACAGCCAGCTGAAGGAGGACGAGGCTCAAGCGTAGTTTACTGATGGTTTGGTTGGCGTGGTTCAGCTTGTGGGTTTGAAACACAAATGGACGGTGGCTCGTTATAAGAATGTAAAGGAGCCTGACCTGTGGTGGCGCAGTGGATAAAGTGTCGACCTGGAAATGCCAAGGTTGCAGGTTCGAAAACCTGGGCTTGCCTGGTCAAGGCACATATGGGAGTTGATGCTTCCTGCTCCTCCCCCCCTTCTCTATCTCTCTCCTCTCTCTCTCTCTCCCTCTCTCTCTCCTTTCTAAAATGAATAAATAAAAAAAAAAGAAAAAGAAAAAAAAAAAAAAAGGAATGTAAAGGGGCAGTCTAGCTAGTTAGAGGTGAGGGAGGAAGCTTCCCAATGGCAGATCTGTAAGCAACGTATCTGGCCAGTCATCATTTTATGTAGAAGTGGCTTTAGGTGAGATTCCTGGGCAGTAGTCAATGGCTGGCCCTCTGGTGAGTGTGAGGAAGGAAAATGGCTAGAAAATCAGAGACGAGGTCTGAGGGAAAGGTATATGGGTGGACACGAGGGAGCGGGCATAGAGGAAATTCTTTCAATAACATGTTTGTGTCCACCAGGAAGCATCTACCACAGAAGAGGCATTCCATCAGCTGACATGAGCCAGCCTGGAAGAGGCACACTGGGCACATGGATGGAATGGCTTCTGGCAAAGGGGCTATGAATGAGCCCAACAGATGAACTCCCACTTACTAAAGCTGATCTATTTATTGTGTCCCTCATTGTCCAACCTGTCAGCAATAGACTAATGCTGTACTTACAGTACGGCACTATTCCTTTAGAAAAATGAGACCACTTGCTGTCAGCTTAACTACATGGTCCTAGAAATGCCAGCAACTCATCTTCACAGCGATACCTGTTCTGGTATCCCCCAATCCCAGAGCCACAAACCTCAGCCAGCACCACTATCTGGCCTTTAATTCACAGGCATGAATCCCACTCATCCAGGGAACCTACTTCATAGCAAACGAGGTGAGAGTGGGCCCAACCCTGGGTCCCACATGTCATACCATATGCATGCAATCCAAAAATATGGAGTCTCATTGATCACTAAACAGCCTACTGACGACACAATGTAAGCACCAGCTCAGATGCAGTATGCTGAAAGGATTGGGTACCATTCTATGGATGTAGCATACATACATGCAAACCTTTATATTGGTCCAAGAACTAAGAGAGAGTAATGGCTCCAATTACCATCACTTCCAGCGACCCACTGAAGTACTCTGCTTTCCATTCTAAAACTCTGGGCTCTGCAGGGTTGGAAGTATTGGTCACCAAAGGGCCACACTCTTGCTAGGGCACACAACAGAAATTGTACTGAACTACATGCTATGACTATCACCAATTCTTTTGTACTCTTATGTCCAGGGAGCAGCAGGCTAGAAGAGCAGTCAGCCTTCTGGTAAGGGTAATGACTTTGACCAGCATGGGGGAGGAGGACTGGAGAAATAGGAGAGACTCAGCTGGTCCATTTGGTGCCTACTGGAATTCCCTTGCTCCACTGTAATTGTAAACAGGTATGAGTAGCAACCCCAGCCTGAGAAGGATATGGTTACCTAAGGTTCAGATACCTCAGGAACAAAGATTTGAGTCACATTATTAAGTAAGCCATGAAGACCCGCTGAGGAGATAGAATGATGGAAGACAGACAATAAGTACCAGTTTGGGCTCTTCAGTGTCAGGGGTACCAATCATCCAACCAAACTCCCTCTTCTGAGAGGCACATGGAAGAGTTGCTCCCCAACCCGGTAAGAAGTTGGTCTGTACGGCACAAGGGGTACAGCCGTAGAAACGCTCTGCTCAGAACTCCCTCAAGGGAGCTGGCAGGAAGCACAGCGGCCGAGTCCAGGCTTCCGGCCAAGTCCAGGCTGCCACCCCTCTGGATTCACCACTGCACTCACCGCAAGGCCACGCTTCCCCAGGGCTGCTCCCAGCCACTGCCTGAGCACAGGAGGGGCCTAGTGCTGGCCCGTTCTTGCACAACATGGAACCCTTTGACAAGCCACATTGGTCTGAAGATACCCCATCAGCCTGGCCCAACCTTTTTAGAACTGCACTGCAGTCCAAGGCTCTTCCCGCTCAGTCCCCCTTCCTTCCCACTCTCCTGTCAGGAGTCCAGCCCACAGCAGAAGGCTCTCCCTGCCTACTCCTGCTCCCTCCTCTTCATCCTTCACAATTCCCTTTCATAAACCGCCTTCCTTCCTTACCACATCTAGGCAGCTTTTTAAAGAGCTCAGCCTGACCAGGCGGTGGTGCAGTGGATAGAGCGTTGGACTAGAATGAAGAGGACCCAGGTTCGAGACCCCGAGGTTGCCAACTTGAGCGCGGGCTCATCTGATTTGAGCAAAAAGCCTACCAGCTTGAACCCAAGGTCGCTGGGTCCAACAAGGGTTTACTCGGTCTGCTGAAGGCCCATGGTCAAGGCACATATAAGAAAGCAATCAATGAACAACTAAGGCGTTGCAGCACGCAATGAAAAACTAATGATTGATGCTTCTCATCTCTCTCTGTTCCTGTCTGTCCCTGTCTATCCCTCTCTCTGACTCAGTCTCTGTAAAAATAAATAAATAAAATTAAAGGGCTCAAACTGGCACACATGCTCTTTTTTATGGCTCAGCATTTGCATATTTTCTTTGAAAACACACCCAAACTAATAATATGTTCATAAGAGAACTTGGTTCACCTTTAAAGTCCAGTCACTGAAGGCCTACAACAGATCATAAAGATGAAAAGATAGATGGCTGATCCCTCTCAGCCTTAAGAAAGATACGATGAAATATTTAAGATATCTAAGAAAGCATAAAAATTAACAGAATAAACAGAGCTTAGTAAATGAGCCTCCCTCCAGGAGCTGAAGTCTGTGTGTCCGACCCTCACTGTATCCTCCCTCTCCGGGTCTGCTCTTTATCAGCCCTGTGCATTTCTTCATCTTTTTACAACAAATATATGTAGTCTTAAATAACATTTTTTCTTTGGATTCTTTTAATGTCTTCTTTACTTAAAATTATCTAAAATTGGCACTGGCCAGTTAGCTCGGTGGATAGAGCACTGGCCCAGCATGCAGACATCCTATGTTCAACTCCCCGCAGGCCACACATGAGAAGCAACCATCTGCTTCTCCTCCCATTCCCCTTCTCTCCTTTCCCTCCCACAGCCAGTGGTTTGACTGGTTCTAGTGTCAGCCCCGAGTACTGAGGATGGCTTGGTTGATTCAAGCATAAGTCCCAGACGGGGAATGCTGGTGGATCCAGGTCAGAGTGTATGTGGGAGTCTGTCTCTGATTCCCCACCTCCCGCTAAAAAAAAAAAAAAAAAAAAAAAAAAAAAAAAAAAAAAAAAAAAAAAAGCTTCCTAAGATTTAAGTTTATATATTTACAATAGAGTTAAATAAGCTGATGATTAAAAAGAAAAACCCAGCCTACACTACTATTTACAACTTAGTGAGAAGTTATTTAGTAGAAATGGATCAAAGTTACAATGCTGAGAAAAAGGCTGTTTTATTATTGTGATGTGACCATAAATTATAATCATTATCTTTTATGAAAGTTACAGAATTGCAGGCTGATCAACTTTAAAGTCTCAAAAAGCCAAATATAAAGCACAATAAATAAATCCAATTGAAAAATGTACTGACATAATTCTTCTACATGTTCTGTGAAATCCTGGGAAGAAACATTACATAATTAAAGCAATATTAAAGGTAACACAAGAGATGTTTGGTCTTAAATGTGAATTTAAATGTATAGTGTCTATAATAATAGATCAGAGCAAAAGTATAATTGCAATTTCTTACAGAAAAAATAAGCTAGTTTGCAAATACTCTGTATTCTCCAATGAAATGCAAAGTATTGGATAGTCTTACCAACAGGCCACCTTTTAAAGATAATTTTTCAGGGTAGCTAAAATGAGCAACAATAGCGCTCTACACATATAACTAAACTTTGTTATTCACAGCAAGTACAGTTGACCCTTGAACAATGCACGGGTTAGGGAGCCAACCTCGGGCAGTCAAAAATCCACACATAACCTCAGTTGGTCCTCTGCACTCATGGATTCTCAACCATAGATAAAAAACACTGTTTGGTCCAAGACTGGTTGAATCTGTGGATGCCCAACCTGGGAACAGAAAGAGCCAACTGTTTGTTTATTGAAAATATATCTCCATATAAGTGGATCCAGCCAGTACAAACCCATGTTCTTCAAGGATTAACTGTATTTTTATTTGTAGAGTTTGCAAATCAATACATAACAAATAATTATTCATCAGTATTCGTAGGAATACCAAATATTATTTCACAACTGCCACTACGTGTTTCTTCTTCTCCGACAGGATCTGCACAGAGCCAGGCTTGCTATGTTTGAGACGATTCACCTCCCTAGAAATAAGACAAAGTACACAACATATAAGCAGGTTTATGAAAAGTCATCTTAACCAAAGAAAACTTTCTCAGAAAAATCTGAGAAATTCACTGGAAAAAACACTTAATGAAAAAGAAAAGTTTTCACAGTAAGATTAGGTAAAAAGCAACTAAAAATAAACTTATTACAAATTCGTGTCCTTTATAAGTTAGAAAAATGTGTCACAGTTAAAATTGTTAAAAGGGATTCAACCTCAACATCTATCCAAAGACAGAAAAATAATAATCATTTGTATAATATAACTAAGAGCTCCCTATTAGAATTTCTGTAATACTTTGCATGAATTCAAGAATCGCAAAAAGAAGACTATTCCACAGGGGAAACAGTGGTGATGAGTTCTGCTTTAGAGTCAAAATGCTAGATTCCAAATGTTATGATGAAGCACGTTAGAAAAATTTTTATTTAAGAAATGTGGACAATGAGTTCTTGGCATACTTTATCTTGGAAGATACACAATACCTCTTAAGTCTAGATTCATTAGAAATCATTTTTAAAAAATATTATCCACTGACAACAGTCCTCTAGTATAAGCAGAAGCATTTTCTTATTTTGATAAAAGCCATTTCATTGTCTGCCCTTTAACTATATTCTCAAAAATAGATATTAGAAATTCTCACAATCTTATATGCTTCTTGCTCTCCCTTTTATATATTAGAAAGAAAAAACATCAGCAATATGTCTAATGTATAATAATAGCACATAAATTATTTATTCCCTGGAAAGGCAGGTTTTTTGTTTGTTTGTTTTGGCGACATGGGGTGCAGGGGGGTGTTAGAAAAAGGCACTGAGTTAGAGTCAAATTTCCCAAAACGTACTTTCGTCGACGAGCCTCTTTCATGATGCGCTGTTCCTGAATCTGGCTGTAGATAGATTTTGGTAGATGTCGATGACGAGCAATCCGTTTTATGTGAGGATAATGTTGAAATTTCTCCTTCAACTTCTGGTTATAATCTTTGGCTGCCTCTTCTCGTGATGTCAGCTGAAAAAAAATGCATTTTGATATTTTAATAAATGGTGTGTTCTTCGTTTTGATTCAGTATAACAAAGCTAGGAGCACCCAAAATTTCCACCCCAAACTACATTTTTATGACATGCAACCAAAACTGCCAATGTAATTCTCCCATTTGCAAGGCTCTATGAGCACTGAATTTTCTTTTAGGCAGAACGCCTACAACGTAGACAGATTCTGCCAGGTGAAAACAGCAGTGCTGAGGCTGAGGGAGCAGGCTCGCGTGGACCACTAAGCTGACCTTCCCCAGGCATAAGTAACACAGAGAACCACCTGTATTAATCACTCAGTTTTTTATTTCCTGTAGAAATACATATTGAAACAGAAAAGAACAAGTGTTCTATTCTGTAACAACTAGCCTTTGTTTAACAATGTTAAGGACGACAAAGATTTAGAGCAGGGGTCCCCAAACTACGGCCCGTGGGCCGCATGCGGCCCCCTGAGGCCATTTATCCGGCCCCCACCGCACTTCCGGAAGGGGCACTTCTTTCATTGGTGGTCAGTGAGAGGAGCATAGTTCCCATTGAAATACTGGTCAGTTTGTTAATTTAAATTTACTTGTTCTTTATTTTAAATATTGTATTCTCATTTTGTTTTTTTTACTTTAAAATAAGATATGTGCAGTGTGCATAGGGATTTGTTCATAGTTTTTTTTATAGTCTGGCCCTCCAACGGTCTGAGGGACAGTGAACTGGCCCCCTGTGTAAAAAGTTTGGGGACCCCTGATTTAGAGGAACATTTAATGATGAACTGAAACCCAAGCAATGTAAAACTTAGCAATTATTAAATCTAAAATAGAATTGTCTTTAATTACTGCTTATCATCTTGTGCTTTTCCTAACAGGGCTAAGCAGAAAATAACTCACCCTTAACCTTTCCTTCCTAAACTTAAGATGTTTCTGATATAAACACTCCACATGTTTCTTAGATAAAGCATGAGACATTTAGAAAAACATTAAGAATGAAAAAAAAAAAAGCCATAACCCCAAAACCCAGAGGTAGCTAGCCAATGATATTTGTTACATTTTCATTGAATCATTTTTTAGTCTGAAGCTTTCTGTATTTTTTCATCTTTTAAAAACTTTATTTATTGATTGTGGGGGAAGAGAGGGCAGAGAGAAACAGAAAGAGAGAAACATCGATTTGTTGTTCCACTTATTCATACGTTCATTGGTTGATTCCTGGAGTGCCCTCACTGGAGGGCAAACCTGCAACCCTGGCATGTCGGGACGACGCTCCAACCAAGCGACCTACCTGACGGCCAGGGCCGTCTGTATTTTATTCAGTGTTTCACTGTGTCTTTAATATTAAAAATCCTCACAGGGACCCGAAGCCTTTAACCTGCCAGATTACGACCAGAAGAAACAGGTGTTCTACATTCTGAGGTTCCAGTCCCTACACTTTCACTTCCTACACCTCAGAAACACCAAGACTCACGAGGGTTCAACTATCGTCAAACATCTGAATTAGCGAAGGCCTCTGAAGATGCCTACCCATGAAAAAAAGTAAATCTCAATACAGACTTCTGTGTTGGTGCTAACATTTTTATTACAACTATGCCAACATGATCAAAATACCTACATATTTCAAATAAATCCTCTTTACAATATAGTGATATCCAATAAAATGAAAAACCAGCTTTACTTGACAATGAAAGAAAATGGGGTCTCTTACCACACCCAATTTTTCCGAAGCATTAGCTTTCCAGAGACGAATATTCATTTCATCGGATCCGCACATGATGTACTTGCTGTCAGAAGTCCACTTTACACAGATCACATGTTGCATTCTCTTTGTGTGATATACTTCCCTATAGAAGAGGAATTAAGTTAAAACCCTTAGTGTTTTGGTACAAATTTTCTTGACCTACTGCCTAGCAAGTATCAGAATAGTTTTTTGAGTCCGAAGAGAGTAAGAGAAATTCACAAGATTCTATGCTAAGTGCTGGGGAATCAAAAATTATTCCTGTCCTCAGAGAAGTTACAACCCCAAAACAAAAATATAAACAAACTAAGCAAAACTGCATGCCCAGGAAAGTTCACAAAATAACTGAAGACATGTAACACAAATAAAATATGCAGTAGCTAAAGGATTTTGTAACAAGAAGAAATAGATTGTTTTTTGTTTTGGTGTGTGTCTTTTTTAGTGAGAGAGAGAGGGACAGACAGGGACAGATAAAAAGGGAGAGAGATAAGAAGCATCAACTCATAGTTGCAGCACCTTAGTTGTTCATTGATTGCTTTCTCATATGTGCCTTGATTGGTGGGGGGCTCCAGCTGAACCAGTGACCCCTTGCTCAAGCCAGTAACCTTGATCTCAGGCCAGTGACCTTGGGCTTTAAATCAGTGACCATGGGGTCAGCTCTATGATCCCACACTTAAGCCAGTGACCCCGTGCTCAAGCTGGAGACTCTGCACTCAAGCTAGATGAGCCTGTGCTCAAGCCAGATGAGCCTGCACTCAAGCCGGCGACCTTAGAGTTTTGAACTTGGGTCCTCCATGTCTCAGGCTGACACTATTCACAGAGCCACTGCCTGGTCAGGCAATTGGATTGTTTTTAATAAGCCTCTACTCCCTCCAAATCAATTCTGGCCAACAATCATACTTTACATTTTACAGAAAAACAAAATTAATGCAATGGTATTTAAAGAGCACATCCTGATATGTTGATCCTAATATCTGATTTTTGTTTTGGTCAAATCATTTAAAAAGCTTAACTCAAGTACGACTTGACTTAGCAATGTGTGAAAAGGGAGGGCTATAGAAGTATCTGATGAGTTGAGGTAAGAATCATTTAGAAAGTGGAGATGTCAAGTATCATACCTATTTTGAAAGTCTGTGGAACATGCTAAGTGAATTCACAGAAGGTACTATATTGGGAAGTGTGAAGAACATTAAAAAGCAAGTAAAAAATAAGGTCAGTAAAAAAAAAAAAAAGAGACTTCTGGAGAAATATATTTTCCATATCTGGATTTAAAATGGTTCTTCAAAATGCAGACTACCTGAGAGAAAGGAAGCAAGCTCAGCAAACTGCACAATGAAAGAGCCTATCCTGACGACCAGATCAGAGTTCCTGCTGTTAGAAGCATCTCTGAAGCGCCCTCACACACTGGTCTCGGACAGACAGGTTTGTGCTCTTGAATGAGTCTGTGCATAAACCATAATAAATTTACTTCTACAAGTGGAGACATTAGGTCAGAAAGAACAACCCAGTAAAATGAAAAATAGGAGAGCTAGACTGCTTTTTCCTATCCTCGCAATGCTCTGCTTTTCCACAACTCAAGTCTTACAATCTCTACATATTTAAGAGGCCCATTTTCCCCACAGCCATGTAATGAATTTAAGTACCAGGAAATCAATCAGGCTTCGGCAAACATTAAAAATAACTTGTTCAAGTATTAGACCAGTTAATACCAATTATTAGTCCCTTAACCAACCTCTTTACTTGTAAATGCTGCAGAATTCTTCATTTCTAGGTGTTTATGCTTGCAAATATGATAGAAACTAATTGCTCCATGTGAATGCAATTCATTTACTTAGTTGCTTAGTAATTATTGCATCCCAATAGAAGCCTACTTTCAAATATTGATTTAACTATAGTTTAAAAAAACCTACTCAAAATTTACTTTAGCAATTTTAAGTTCTTTTAAAGGAAAATATTTTTGAAACAGAGATCATTCAAAGCACTGCCTGCATTATCTGATGTTTGGTAATGATCAGTACTCTACGGACCGCAGGGAAACAAACTAGGACTAGCATTCAAGCGAAGGACGGCTTAGAACACCTGTTGGTGTATCTAAACCCAACAGGAATCACATACTAAGATTGTGATTTTTAAAACCTCCAAATAATATCAGCAGACAATTCTCTGAAAATCAGTTATCAAACTTAAATGTTTTGAAACTTTACAGTGATGGATATGTCATTTCATACATTTGTTCAAACCCACAGAACATATACACCAAAAGTGACCTAAGAGAAACTACAGATTTGTGTTAGCTACGATGTGTCAATGTAGGTTCATCCTTGGTAACAAATGTGCCGCTTTGGTGAGTGGTATCAATAATGGGGGAGGCCACGTGTGTAGTAGGGGGTATGCGGGAAATCTCTGTACCTTCTCTTCACTTCTATTATAAACCTAAAACTGCCCTAAAAAAGCCTGTATTTTAAAAGGTTTACTATAAAACATTTAAAAATAATTCTAAAATAAATGGCTTTGCCATAAGGCAAAAACTAAAATTTCCTATCAACAAATTACTCAATATATAAATACAATATGCTGTTTAATGAAAGAAAGGCTGACGTTTTGCCCACAGATGATACACTGAAAGCTGGCACTCCAAGTCACACCACCAGGGTAGGAGCCTCATCACATACACACAAACAAACCTTCCCACAAAGATAATGATCAAGACAAGGAAAAATCAAATAAAAATAAATGGTTTATTGGCAGTAACATACCTGCTTCTAGTTTTGTCCACAGGAAAGATTCGAATAGATTTATCAAAACTAGCAGACACGAACTCCTTCCCAGTGGGAGAGTAGTCCACATCAAGCACTGCAGACACGTGATCCATGTGCACCATTACAGGAGTGTCCAGTGCACGCATGTCAAAAGTATACAGGCTGCAAAAGGAGTTTTAATTACTCGACACAAATTCCTTAAAGCAGCATATACAGTAATAAGAGACACTAGTGAGAATAACACCATTAGCTAAATAATGCACGTCTAAATAAACAGCTCAGATCTTCACACAGTGGGTAAGGGTTACAGAAAAATATCAATAGTTTTCATTATTCCTTAAGATTACACTTACATAATTTTTATCCTTATAAACATAAATCTTGTAGAAAACGAGGAAATTACACACAAGTATAGAGTACAAAACTCATCTTTTAATTCTACTACCCAGAGAAAGTTGGCACAGTATAATTATTTGAGCTTTTCACTACACAAATTAAATGTATATTTTTAATAAAATTAAAATATAAAGCTCTGTATTCTGATATTTCATGTAGCATATTATGATCATTTATCCATTAAATAATCTTTGAAAACATTTTAATGGTTGTATATATAAATGAGTTAAAATGATTTTATTAATAATTATTACATGAAATTCCAATATTTAAATTTCTGACACAATCTTTGATTGACTGAGATGATTTCAATTAAATCTGGACAGATTCCTACAAGTAGTATTATTAAGTCAAAAGATATGAGCATATTTAAAGCTTTTATTTTGACAATTTCTAACAAAGTTGCACTATATTTCTATCAGTGAGCACAGCTTCTCAGAGTGTACTAAAATTAGAAAACTATACTTTGTGCACAATTAGTAAAAACAGTAATTGCATGATTGTCAAAGTTTAAAGATTCTTAATGAACAGCTAGAAGAATAATGAGTGCTTCAAATGTGCCAATATGGACAAGAGACAACAATAATACAGCATTACTGTGACCAAGTTCCTAACACTGAAATACTTCAAGACGCTAAGATTAGTAAGCAAAAGTCTGGGGAGAAACAGGGTGTGCACATAATTCAAAGTTATCTCCCCAAAGATATGTATTACAAAAGGAAAAAATAGTAACTGCATAGCGGAGAAATTTGGCAGATTCTAAAGTGATCAAGGTTAAAATCACCAGTAATAAGACATACTGACATCCTGTAACACTGATTCAATGCACCAAGAAGGGCATATCAGTATGGTGGTATTCTTACCAAAAATGCACAATGAGAAACATCAGTTAAGCCAAAATTAAGAGCAGTCTAAAAAACAGTAAGTGCCTTTCAAAAGCACTTAGATCATGAAAGACAAGAGTAGGCTGAGGAACAGAGTGAGCAGACTAAGGAGACAGGGCAATCAAATGCAACATGGGATCCTGTATTCAGAACAGAAAAAGAACTTTAGACTGGGGATGGAATAGTGTAGCTTAGTTAATAGTATTGTACCCATGTTAATTTCTTGGTATTGCTAATTGAACTATGGTTATTAGAAGAAGTTGGCTGACCGGTACTATTTTTACAATTTCTTTGCAAATTCTAGTTAAAAATAGTATGTTTAAAAAAAACCTAACATTTCAAAAAATATTTTTAATACCATTTGAAAAGTCAGGCCCTGGCCAGTTGGCTCAGTGGATAGGGCGACGGCCCAGAGAGTAGACGTCCTAGTCAGGGCACACATGAGAAGGGACCATCTGCTTCTCTTTCCCTCCCTCTCTCCCTTCTTCTTTTTCTCTCACAGCCAGTGGCTCAGCTGGTTTGAGTGTTGACCCTGGGTGCTGATGACAACAGCTCAGTTGGTTCAAGTGTTGGCCTCAAGCACTGAAGATAGCTTGGTTGTTCTGAGCATTGACCCCAGATGGGGATTGCCAAGTGGATACCAGTTGGGGTGCATGTGGGAAATTCTCATCAAGAAATGAGTCACTATTCTTTCTTAAACTTCCAACATATAACAGGATTGTCAGCCAAGGTCATAGTGATCTTCGAGGTTAACTTTCTCAGTTGACAAGTGCATTATATTCAACCAGGTTTGTTTTGTTTCACTAAAAAAATTTTAAGTAGATTGTTTTAATTTCTATATTGGATAGAAAATGTTTATACAAACAAGCTTTTGAATTAAAAAATTATTTAAGGATAATATATTTCTAACGGTCTGATGTTACAGATGATGAAACTATGGCACAAAGCTAGTCAGCATGACTTCTCCCAATTTCTAGTTGCTACTGGTTGAGTCTGGACTTGAACTTCAGTTTCTAATTCAGAATGATTAAACTATTTAAAGGGCAAAAGAAGAAAGAAAATATTAAAAATGTATGCAAGGACCACAGCATGATCACTTTCAAGTAAGAGCAATTATGGTACTCTGACAAGAGACATGCTCTTTGTTTCAGGTGTCGTATATAACTCTTCCCAAGGTCAGAAATGAGAAATCCCAAGGACACTGAAAAAGTTATCTTGCCAAAATAGCCAATTAGAACAAACTTTAGAAACCTCAGTAAGTTTGGGTCCACAGGACATACTCTCATTGCCTTTAATTGAAACAAGACCATATAATTTCAAAATGTCAATAAAGTCCAAAAGGGCTGCAATTAATCTGGTTTGGTTATATATTGCTAGTTACTGAGAGTCCAATTGAGCTGCTTCTTCTAAGATTATTTATTTATTTTAGAGAGGCGAGAAAAAAAGAGCGAGAGAATGGTGGTGGTGGGGGGGGTACAAGCAGGAAGCATCAATTTATAGTAGTTGCTTCCCCTATGTGCCTTGACTGGGTAAGCCCGGGGTTTCGAACTGGCAACCTCAGCATTCCAGGTCAATGCTTTATCCACTGCGCCACCACAAGTCAGTCTGAGCTTCTTTTTAGTAAAATAGATGTTGGTACCACTAAAATATCACATAATAAACCCCATTTCTGAGCTAATATATGCTTGGATAAATAGGGGAAAGAACAAAGAATTTAAATGCAGAATATTAAAGTTAAACTCAATGAGAACTTCCAAGTTCTCAATGAATAAATAAATAAGCCCATATATTAAAAATCTACCATATATACAGTGCTAAAATAAATGCTTTCAATAGCTTGACCAAGTAGTGGCACAGTGGATCGAGTGTCAACCAGGGATTCTGAGGTCCCAGGTTTGAAACCCTGAGGTCACTGGCTTGAGCACAGGCTCATCCAGCTTGAGTGTGGGATCACAGACATGATCTCATGGATTGCTGGCTTGAGCAAAGGGTCATTGGCTCGGCTGGAGCCCCATGGCACATGTGAGAAGCAATCAGTGAACAACCATAAAGTGCCCCAAATGCCCAGTTGATGCTTCTCATCTCTACCTTCCTGTCTCTCTCTCTCTCTTGCAAAAAAATAAATAAAATAAATAAATAAATAAATAAATAAATGCTTTGGGTAAAAAAGATAAATAGGGCATTCTTTCCTCACTAGGATATTAGCTCATCTCTAAAAAGAGAAGAACATATATAGCCACCTTACAGGGATAACTACAAAAATACAGTAAGACAGCCAATGAGTTGCTTCAACAAGTTATTAAAGGCATTATAAAATTCCATCTAGGTCAACCTTTACACGGAGTCACAGAATAATTTATCTGCAAATACTAAGATAAAGATTGAAGCTTATTTTTCCTTGTCTTACTGAAGTCACAGCAATAGCTGATCACGTAACTACATGGGTATCAGCTACCTGCAGAGCTACAACTTTTGTAGGCAGGTATTTTTAGTTTCTATCAAAACATGTTTGGTTCAGTCATTATTTATATGGTCTCCATCAGAGGTCAGCCAACTTTCTGTGTAAAGGGGCAGATAAACATTTTCAGCATTATGGGCCAGAGTATCTGCAGCAACTACTCAATTCAGCATGTTAGCACAAAAGCAGCCACATTCAGTTCTTAAGAGAGCGTGGCTATCTTCCAATAAAACTTGACAAAAACTGGCAGCAGACAAGCTTTGGTCCACAGGCCACAGCTGACTGTCCCTGGTCTGTATCATTCTGAAAACAGATTACTTTTCTATGGAGCTCTTCTCCAATTTGGAAAACTTTTTTTTTTAGCAAAACAAATACAGTTTTCTAACATATATGAATGAATACTATTTAGGAAACACATATTTCATTAATAAGACACATAACTGAGCCAAATCTGATAAAAAAAAATAAGCTTTAAAAAAAAGGAAACTTACTTGTAATCTTCGTTTGCTGCAGTAAAAACAAAAGCTTCCATAGGATTCCAACAAATTGTATTTGTTCTCATATCTAAGATGACCTGAGAAAGGAAGCACACACTAACCTATTACTATGAAGTTAATTCCCTCTAAAATGAATAAACTTCCCACTTCCTTTCCTTTTTTCCCCCACTGATTTAAGCAAATATTTAATAAATACCTATTATGTACTCAGTACTTGCCTTGGTGCAAAAGGAAAAGAAATCAATCAATAATTGCTTTCTGAACACACAAGCAGGTGTTTAATAAATGGTCCCTGGACCTCAAATAATTTCTACTTTAATCAGGAAAATGACACATACATGAGAAAAGTTAAAATATAAACTATGAAGCAGTAAATAACTAAGTATGAAATCAGAGGGAAATGAATGGTGAGCTTAGAGTTAAAAAAAAAAAAGACAAGTAAATTGCAGCTAAGCCGAGAAGAACCAGTATATTACAGAGCTTCTCAACAGGAACACTGGGCAGGAAAATCTTTGGCTGTGTGTGACTGTCACCGTAGCCTGGCTGGTCTCTCAGGCGCCTGCCCGTTACACGCCGTGGCAGTCTCTCAGACGCTCCTCCCACATCCCAAAACATACCTGGCAAGGGTACAGTCCAACTGAGAACTACTACATTAGCAGAAAACATGAAAGAAACAGTCTAGTCGACAGAAGAAAGAACTACACAGAGGGTCCTCGGGTTATGACAGTCTTTACATATGATGTCTTGAGTTTATAACACACACTCCCATAAAAACTTTAAAAAATTGAAATGTGAGTGTTTTGGCTTACGCCATTAGCGTCGGACTTATGGACTAGCCTGGAACAATTCTTTAAGAAGGTAGAGAGGCCTGCAGCAGATCCTGTCCCCTCTACATCAGCTGCTTCTTGAGATTAAACACCTATAGTACAGGTAGGATCATCTCTGGCATCTCCTGCATGTTCCTTAGACAATCCTGATTCAGCTGACCCAGCATCTCCAGCACCTTCTGCAGGTTCTCCTGCCTCTCCAGCTTCCTCCTCCCAACAGGTCACTCTCTCCCTCCCTGCAATGCCCCTTCCAGTGTGCAAGCCAACCACAGGAATAAAAGTAAGGAATTCTTTTTATTCATTTTTTGTTATTCTTTCTGTTATTATAGTACAGTGTACCGTACAGTATATTTATGTCCTCTTCCTTTTTCTGTTGCTGAGTTGTGTTTTTATGTTCTAGATTATGATTTTACAACTGTGTTAGGATAGGTAAGTGACTTAGGCTAAGGTGTGTTTCTACTAACACCAAAATTCGGGTTACAACACTGTCGTAGGAACGGAACTGTGCCATAACCCAAGGGCCCCTATGGATCCATCAAGGCGACCTGCATGTAACAAACCCTATTTATAAGTTGCCTTACTTACTGAAACAAATAAATAAATGGAACACACACAGGGACCAGATGCTGGATGGCTTAAGAGCCAGGCTACTGCTCTTTTCTTTAACCTAAAAGTAATGGCACATCATTTAAAAACTGAGACTGCAGGAGCAAAGAGGGGCAGAAACTACTATGTATTAAACTAGTGATTCATATTGGCAGTCTAATGGCTTAATGTATCGTGTTATTCTCACCAATGTGCTGCAAGGTTATTAATATCACCATTTTACAGGAGAAACACAGATTAAACTACCTGCTTAAGGTCTAAAACCAAAGTTTACACAGGGTCTTCCCACTGTATGACATAAGTGAGTGAAATAATTAAAGTGGTACTTTGGAAAGGTTACCATATTTATCAAAAACAAACTTAAATGAATATACTCTACTTCTAATATTTCTAAATTTATTACATGTTGTAAGAATGATGAAACAACAAAAATAATAAAAGTACTTCTTTTACATGTGGACTCTGACAGAAACTCGAGGTACATCGGAGTCCAGCCCTTCCTGCATGCTTGCATTCTTACACTAGTGCTCCTCTCCTTACCAACAATATGCTCTCCCTTTGGAGGTAGCCTAAGGTTCCATTAGCTTTGATATCTCACTCCTGGAATGATTGCTTAGCACTGTTGGGAAATCTGTCACCTTGAACAGGACAGTGTTTTGTCTAAACAAAATGCCAAACTAGTAACTGTCAGCATGTAACTACACAAATAAAGCTGGTTATGTAAATTAGTTACAAAACTTTTTGGAATAAAATGCCATACGTGTCATATGATAATCATGGGGCCTGAACTAAAGGGAGGCAATATTTTTAATGAAAGAACTTTCAGTTGAGTAAATACTAACTGTAGATGCCTACAATGGGCCGGCACCACGGAGGACACGCAGACGAGAACGAAGTACGGAATGGAAATGAGGGCTCTGAAAGCAACAGGAGCCGAGAGATGCCACTGGGATAGCTTCGGGTACTAATAACAGCTCTACGGACAGAGGGGTTTTTAATTCTCAAGAAACATTTGCTCCACATTTTGTTGCTCAACTTACCAAGGAATGCATTAACAATTGCATAAAGCAGAAGACAAACTGAAACTCACCTTCTTCAGAGGAGTAGCTTGCCTCATATCATATAATACTATATTCCTGTCAGAAGCACAACTTCCCAAGAGAAATGTCTAAAAATAAGTATAACAATCACCAGTTAAACGCCAGGGTTAGCAGCAACACATATCCATTCAGGGAAAAAATCATTTAATTGCCCTTAACGTTTATGTTTAGGATACCAAGTTACAACATTAAAGTTCATTTTAAGATTAATCACTCATATCTCAGCAACCTAAATATTTTCATTGTTAAATCCCCATGTACGTGTGTTCTAGAGGCCTGTGATGATAGTGTACAAATAATTCTGTATTCTATTTTATAACAGAACATATTTTACTTATCCATTCTTCCACTCAAACCTGTTTTCTGTTTTTCAATTTACTTCAATAAACACTTTCATACACTAAGCTCTTCTTTTTCTAAGGATAAAATTTCAGTAGTGGCATTACTGAATCAAAAAATACTAAAAAAATTTATGGCTTTTGATATTTAGAGTTAATCATTTTCTAGACAGCTGTACCAATATACACTGCAACGTGAGAATACATCAATTCTACTACAACTGGGCAACATTAGAGTGTCATTTAAAAGTTAACTGCATGGCAATATTTTCTAATTATATAAACTATTACTTTATTAGTAGTTAAACATGTCCTCAGGTATATTAAGTCTGTATAAATTAGGCCTGTCCTCAGTTTGTTTCACAGATGGTTCAAATATTTATTTGTCAGTTATAAATGTGCAAGGTACTTTACACAACCCTTGGCATTTGGTGAAAATAAGTCTTCAAGCTACCAGTGGAGCCCCAAACCCCACCCTTCGGAGCACCATTCCTCCTCATTCGGGGTGCCTATTAACTCTCGGTGTCTGCCTACTAACGACTTCTTATTGCAAACATAAGGGGACAAGACATTTACTAAATATCTGTATAACCAGCTCCTACTACAGGTGTGTACAAAGTTTAAATAAAACATCATGACTTTTAAACCCCTCCTTTAAAATCACTTTCTCTCTGGGACTTTCTCCTAGTGACCCTGCTGAACTTTCTTGGTGTCTCATGTCACCTCAAGGTCTGACCAGGTTCCATTTCTAAATATAAACACTTTTATCTGAGCAAAGCAAAAATTCTACATGGAGCGGAAGTGGACTTTCAGACTATAAAATGTGGCAATGCTTAGTATAAACCTTTGGCTTTATTAGAATTCTAGGCTTCAATATTTTAACAGAAAATTTATTATTAATAACTAGAGGAGACAAATATACTGCATTTGTTCACAGCAACTTGCCCTTTCCATTCAAGTTAGTACAGGAAGTGACACACACACGATTTGCTTTTACCACTAAGTCAGTTCATTAGATTAACCCTCTATTCCACAGACAACTGAACAAAGAGCTGTTACACAGACAAATTAGAAAAACGTCATTGTTAGGTTGTCACTAATAATCATAATTTTAGAACTGCCCATCCGTTCTTCTGACACAGGTGTTTACCAAAACAGAAAAGCAAAAGATCCTCCTTCAGAGAAGCAGGAATCAGTATCTGTCTGTTCCTTCTGTTTTATTTTTTTCAGTAATGACATTACCATCTTTAAACTTGGATAGCACCTTTTAAAAATATCCATATACATTACCACATTTTACACTCCAACAAATCTATGAAGTACACTGAAAGATACAATGAATCTCACTTTAAGAATAAAGAAACAAATACAGAGAAAAAGCCTGGACTGTATAAGGTCAAAGGTTATGTGCAAAGGCACAAGGGCAGCAGCTTCCTGCCAGCGGCAGGAAGCATGCTCCAGCTCACATCTCAGCAGCATCAACAGGCCAAGCTCAGGGCACACGGCAGCACCTCATGTTCCAATGCTTCAGACAAACAGTTTGTACAACTTGCTACTTTGACTCGACCTGTCTATCCTATTATCAGCATTACCTGTCTATCCTATTATCAGCATTGGTCTTCGAGAGTATAAAACTGGCATACCAGAATTTTCTCTTAGACTATCGAACACAGTAATTTCCTGGGAACTTCTAAAACCAGCTTACACATACAATTTCTTTTCCTTTCTATAGGAAAAGCATTTCTACTGAGTGTTCTGGGAAACGAGATCACCTACTGACACATTCAGAAAAAGCTCAGGTAAAGACCTGGGGACCAAGGGCTTGGCCTTCAGGGCAGCTTCCTTTCCTAAATTCCGACTCAACTAAACAGTAAATAGCCAATTGCAACTCTTTCCTTGGACACACAATTCATATCTCTTATAAAAGAAAAAGTAACTAATTATCCTGTGTTACAATAATCAAGCATACTATCATGAAGCATTGGTACCCTTGTCACTTATAAAATGTTAAAGAAAACAATGGCTGATTCCCCTTCTTCTGACCTCTGAGAGTGAACAAAAAGGAACATTTTCCTGCCAGACCCGTGGCGGCACAGGACATACGGTGCTGACCTGGAATGCTGATGCTGCACGTTCAAAAGTGCCGGCCTGCCCGGTCAAGGCTCACACAGGAAGCAACTACTTCAAGTTGAGGCTTCCCACTCCCCCCACTTTCTCTCTATCTCCTCTCACTAAAACCAATACAGAAAATCTTTAAAAATACATATTTTAAAAAGTTTAACATTTTCCTAAAGGTACAGCGATGGAGCCTGTGGTCTGAGTGTTGAAGGCATGAGTAAAACTGAAGTGTCACAGCACAGCTCTGGCTTGAGTTCCACCCTTAGCACATGCACACACCCCCTCCAGTGGTACCTGGCACTAAGGCTGCAGGCAAGCGTGGTGAGATCTGACCAAAGCTGTGAGAACTGAGAAAGAATTGGAAAAACTGACCAAATGCCAGAAACACAATTAAAACTCAGAAAAAAATGTGTATCATGTTTAAAAGTTTCCTACACAGAGCCAAAATTATTAAATAATAAGGAAACAAGAAGCAGAGAATATTTCAAAAAGAAGCATTACCTCAATTGGGTTAAATTTAACACTACTTATACTGTCAAATCCCCAGGTCATGGAACATATAGGACTGGTTCTTTGTTCATCCCAAATGTCCACTTGCTGTCCACATGTGGCAAAAACAGCTTCTTTCCAGTGATGGTCAATTCCTGTATACACTGTCTTTAAAAGCAAGAAGGTTGTTATAGATGGGCCTTTTCATTATTACTTCAAGTTTACAGATAATATTTTAAATATATTTATTTATCCTCTCTCTCTCTCATTTTGGAGAAAATCTCTATTCACAAAGAAACTTCTTTGAAGGCCTTACTTAAAGGAAAAAACAGTATCATAAGAAGTGTTATATCTTATCATACATTCTGGAAATAAAGAAAAATGTTAATATGGTATGCATTTAGTTAAGTTTGAAAACATCACTGAAGCAATTTTTAAATCCTCACTGGGTATTAAAGGATCTAATAAAATACAAATGTAATTTTTTAAAAACTTCATTCCACATTTACCACATAAAGTACCGACTCCCAGCACAGTAACAGGGATACCAACTGGATTAAAACTTAGAGAGAAAAATAAAATCGGTGAGGGTGGATGCTAATATTGTTAAAGGCAATAAAATCTCCTAAATTTGATATTATCCACTTAAAATACGTGTTCAAATTCAGATAGTACATATTTAGACAATACTTTAAGCTTTTATAAACTCTTAGCAGCACCTGCAGGTTTCTGATTATTTTCTATTCATGAAGGCAAGTCCTACAAACTTTTCTACAATTAGAAGTAATCGCCCATACCCCTGGTTGGCAAACTGTGCCTCGCCAGCTACATGTGGCTCTTTGGCCCCTTGAGTGTGGCTCTCCCACAAAATACCATGTGTGGGCACTTCCTCGATAAGGAATGTACCTACCTAGATAGTTTATGTTTGTTTGTTTTTTTTAATTGATTTTTTTTAGAGAGAGAGGAGTGAGAGAGACAGAGAGAGAGAGAAGGGGGAGGAGCAGGAAGCATCAACTCCCATATGTGCCTTGACCAGGCAAGCCCAAGGTTTCGAACCGGCGACCTCAGTGTTCCAGGTCGACGCTTTATCCCACTGCGCCACCACAGGTCAGGCCGATAGTTTATGTTTAAAAAATTTGGCTCTCAAAAGCAATTTCAATCGTTGTACTGTTGATATTTGGCTCTGTTGACTAATGAGTTTGCCGACCACTGGATACCCTAGAGCAGAGGTTCTCAACCTGTGGGCTGCGACCCCGGCGGGGGTCGAACGACCAAAACAAAGGGGTCGCCTAAAGCCATCGGAAATAAATATTTTATTTAAAAATGTATATTAAATATGTATTTTCCGATGGCTTTAGGCGACCCCTGTGTTTTGGCCATTCGACCCCCGCCGGGGTCGCGACCCACAGGTTGAGAACCGCTGCCACAGAGGAAGGAGTAAGACTAAAGAGTTCCAAAATCTTTCGGTATTTCTAAAGAAAGGCATTTTATAAGTATAAAACCAATTTTGTTTGAGGCATTATTGACAATTTCTTTTTACCACTTACAAGTTATTTCTGTCTCATACTATACCCCATTTCCATGTCTTTGTAAGAATATTTAGAACATCTTGAAACCTGAAAAGCAGAATCTAAATATATACTAACTATAATAGTGAAATGACAAACTGAATTTAAAAATACATGATTAAAAATTAAATCTAACATTATAATTTTGCTCATTATCAAATATAAGCATTATAAAACATGAACAGCCAAACATTCTAAATTATACTTAAGCTATATCATCTGGTTTGCAGAGTAATTTTGTAAGAAATATATATGAGGTGTACAAAAAGCATAACCACAGTATTACATTTCTTCATTTCCTAAAGGATTCTGTCAAGTAAGAATTTCTGAGCTTTGTGTAAGATCTATGATGCTATAAATCACACAGAAGCTGAAGCATTATTTTTTCTGATCTTTATACCCTATAGATGTCCTCCGGAGCCTTGCTAGAGAAAAATGTCATTGAATCCTCTAGGTAAAAACAGAAATCAAACCCTACAACAAACACTGAAGAACTGTTCAAATTCTTTAGCTGCAAAGGACCACAATAGCATTAAGTAATGTTTAAAATAGGTCAGTTATTACAATCTAAGGTCTTTGATTTTTTATTTACATCTGTTTTGGAAATGAAAATTATGAAATAATTTGAAGAGAAGAATCTTCATAGACAAAGTATGGGTCAACTTATTTTTGTACCTTTCCTAATATTGTATGCAATGGTTCTTCCTCTTCTCCAAAGCCTGGTCCATCCATTTTCCACTGCTTCACAGTTTTGTCATCACCAACCTAAAATATTTATTGTGGTGATAATGAAAAGTTATAAATTATAAACTTGCCAACATATACATCAAACTTTAAACATCTTCAGTTTTACAAATAACTGATGCATATATATCTCACCTTGTTAAAGATTTGTAACCAATACATATAATGTATAAAATTAAGAATAAAAAGTATGAGAGAAAACAAAATAAGTAGGAACACAGGTCACATAAATGGCAAAAAAGAAACAACTGATACTGCAATAAGGATGGCATTTCAATTGAGACATAGAGTCTAATAAAATGATACTGTGATATCAAGTTGACTGCTTTAAAAGTTGAACTAATTTGATGCTTGACATAAAATTCCAGATAATTTTAAATGTGAAAAGTGAAAACACATAAAAATATTAGAGAGGACATTTTTATAGTCTTGTCATTAATAAAGTCCTTCTTTGCCTGACACAAAATTCCAGAAACTACTGAGTTGATGGTTTTCAAACTGAAGGCCCCTGAGAATTTTTCAGAGGTCCATGAGGTCAAAACTATTTTCACAGATGTACAGATGGTAAAGCAGCAATGATGGGTAGAACTGTTGGCACCTTAGTCCAAACCAAGGCAAAGCAACAAACTATGGTAATTTAGATAGGGGTATGGGGCAAATATGTCCAAGACACTTGGTGAAATGAGCTGCAAAACAGAATGCATAATATAACCTGATTTGGGGTTAAAACATAAAATAATCATATATGTAGTACTGTACAAGATTGTATATATACCAAGCCATTAGTTTTAACCAAAAGTAGAATTATAGGGTACTTTAACCTCCTGTTTTCTTTTTTACATTTCCATATCATATATAATTTATATCCACTTTTTAAAATAAAAATATTAGCAAATATATATACATTCATATATGTATTCATAGACATATAACTTTATATACATTTGTCTGTGGGAAGAACATAAATTTAGCTCTTTTCTTGCAGCAAATTCCAAAAGGGAAGCCCTTCCTGCAAAACAATTCACAGTGCTCATATATTACAATAGGACAAGTGAATAGGAGAGAACTTTGGGTACTAAAGTCAGACAGAATTTCTTTTGTTGAGGATGCTAACAGACAAAGAACTATTTAATACTAGAGCTGTAATTTATTAACAACTCTGAATCTAAGCTACTAGCATAACACCAAAACTCAATTCTGGAAACTAATACTGAAGGCCAGTAAAATGTAATCTAGGAACCAAGGTCTTAGCTGATCCGGCTTGACCCAAATAGAATATTCTAGCACTTATGGAAGACAGGATAAACTCATTAGACACACATTCCGTGAAGACTGTTTCTTTCAGTCAAGACTCTGATAAAGTGTCTGCCAGCTCAAGACTGAACCTCCTTGTAAATGTCTAAGCTACACCACCCAAGTCTACTGAGCACAAACTTGCAGACCACAGATCCTGAGAAAGGTTTAGCATCTTGTAGAAAGGAGGAACCAAACAGGTGCATGCCCGGCTACAAACATCTTATATCCCGCTGTGTCAGCTGAAGAAGGACCTGTCAGTATCACAAACTGGGATGTTACAGATAATTGAAATTTAGGTAATAAAGTTTTATCTTTAATAATATTGTATATTAAACATTTTTTGAAACATGCCAGCAAGTAGTTTTCACACGTGCCTCATCTCTAGCCAAGCACACATTACCTAAAACTATCTAGAGAGGGAGAAATCAATAGTGATTACAAACATTTTCAGAGTTGATTCATTTTTAAGCATTAACAAGAAAAAACCCAGTAAGTCCTCTGGCGAGGATGTTAAACTAATTAATATATCCAGAATAAGCAACTGGAAGAAGTGTAGTTGCAGTCTGCTCCAACTTCTCACACAAGTCCTTCTGTAACATGCATGCAGGGTTGTCAAACCTCTCTGCACCCCTCTAGTGAAAAGCTACTAAACGCTTTGCAATGTAGCCTATTTTAGTTTTTGACAGTGAATAAGTTTTCCTTTCACCAAAACCAAACCTTTTAACATTAACACCTACTCCTAATGCTCCAATATGAAACGACAAATAAGTCCACTTTCTCTTTCTTATGACAATATTGCACATATTTCAAGGTAGCTCTCAGGTTTCCCAGAAGTCATCTCTTCCCTCCATTATTCCCTTCTTCTCTGGGTTTGAACTCAGCATGCTACTCAGCCTATTCTTTAAAAAACCACCACTGAATAAAAAATAAAGAAGATTTACATAGTTGGTTACTGTGTATGTATATACAAACTATTACATATATAAATAGTTCAAAACATTTTAAAAGGTAAATTGAAAGCGTCTAACAGTTTTAGAACTAAAACAATAAAATTACAGGCCCTTTAACTTTCCATTTTGTGCAGGTCTGCATTCCTGAAATACTCTTCTCAGTCTTCCGTTCTCATTATCCTTTAAGGTACAATAGTTCGCACAATCAACTATACCTTCCTCCTGGGATATTAAGCTCATTCACAGGTTCTCGTGTTTTGGCTCTTCCCAGAGTTGCCCCATTCCTAGAGGTGGGCATTCCCCGAGGCAATTTCCCTGACATTGCCTATTTCCACATTTTCCACCTCACTTCTCCCCAATAATGCTGTACCATGGCTTTAATTGTTATTTCTGTATTGATGCCTCCAAGTTTAACTCTTGATTTCCCTCCTGAGCTCCCGCTTTGCATCTGTAAAGGTCTGACAGATCTCTTCAATAACCCATGGCAGTCCAGCTCATCACAATATATCCTTCCCACTCTCATTCTCTTCTAAAGTTTCTGACACTCCTGATTTCCCCGTTTCTGTAACGAAAACCACCATCTTCACAGGCACCCCATAGTAGTCATGCCTGTCAAACCTCCAAAACGTTTCTAAACCTAAAAACTAATTTCCACTGTTTTCACTAATAAGTGTTGACTTATTAATGCATACCAAGATTATTAAAAGACTCCAAACTGATCACCCACTGCTGTCAAACTAATCATTTCAAA
Organism: Saccopteryx bilineata; assembly: GCF_036850765.1. NCBI lineage: Eukaryota > Metazoa > Chordata > Mammalia > Chiroptera > Emballonuridae > Saccopteryx > Saccopteryx bilineata. The sequence continues at coordinate 32,074,410 of NC_089492.1, forward strand.
GCACAGCTTAGATTTTGTGATTCCCCTATTTAAAACTTTCAATGAGCTCAAAAAGACATTTGCACAGCAATGTTCATAGCAGCATTATTCACAAGAGCCAAAAGGTAGAACAGCCAACTGCCCATTGATGGATGAATGGATAAACAAAATGCAGTATACTGTATACATACAATGGAATATTAACCTTAAAAAGGAAAAAAAATTCTAACATATTCTAAAACATGAACAAACTCTAAGGACATTATGCTTAGTGAAGTAAGTCAGACACAGAAAAGAAGGGCAAATATTATCTGATTCCTCTAATATGAGCTATTTAGAATAGTCACTTACACAGACACAAAGTGGGACACTTTATCAAGGGCTGGAGACAAAGGGGATGGGAGTTGTTTACTGGGGTACAGAGTTACAGTTTGGAAAAATGAAAAAATTCTGGAAATGAATAGTGGTGATGGTTGCACAAGGATGTGAAGTACTTAATGCCACTGACTATACACTTAAAAATGGCTAGAATGGTAAATTTTATGTTATGTATATCTTACCGCCCCCCCCGCCAATATTTTGATTTAATAGTACATCACTACCTCACACACTACAACTGACACTTCCCTAGTGCTGAAAGTCCTCCGAATAAACTACATTTCCAGACTCACCCTGCATAATATCCTATAAGCTACTAGTTCACTATTATATTAAGTAACTATAAAAATCCAAATGCACGATATAAGAAACCAGTACTTTCCAAGGTTTTTGTAAGTTATTTTGCATTGTGAAACTCCAAAAGAGCCTTGGTAGAAATAAATGAATTCAGAAAATATTCAGTTAGTCTTTACATGTTGAAAAGGGTTAACAAGTTAATTGCATTATACTTACAGTAAAAAAAGAACTCCCACAAAAACGAGCACATATTCCTCGTACAAAACCTTCATGTGCTTGTATCGTACGGATACAGTTTCGTTTGGTCAAGTTCCAAATTCTAACCTATGATAAAAGTATACCAGGGAATTTCAATAAGTTGTAAATATAAAATGTTCAGGCACAGAAATACTACATTCTAAGAAAAATAAATTCAAAACTAAAAAGGCTATGAATCATTCTACCAGAAAGCTTAAAAAAAAAATCCGCTAGATTAAAATAATGCAATCTTTTAAGGATACATACACCAACAAGCAGAACATTCAATCTCTTAAATACTCAATAGTTCAAAGTGTTTCAAGGCTTTCTTTCTTTGCTTTATTTCCAGAGTGGGAAATAAGTGCTGAGTTATTAACAACATCCTGTTATTAATAAAATTTACATTGAAATATCTTTATTATAAACATTTTATTGTTTACTATTAAATTAAGGCATAAGTAACATTTTTTTTTTTTAGCAAGAGAATGAGACAGAAAGGGAGGGAGATGAGAAGCATCAACTCATAGTTGTAGCACCTTAGTTGTTCAGATTGCTTTCTCATCTGTGCCTTGATGGAAGGGGGGGCTCCAGCTGAGCCAGTGACCCCTTGCTCAAGCCAGCAAACTTTGAGCTCAAGCCAGCGACCATGGGGTTATGTCTATGATCCCACGCTCAAGCTGGTGACCCCACACTTAAGCTGGTGAGCCCACATTCAAGCTGGATGAGCCCACTCTCAAGTCGGCAACCTCAGGGTTTTGAACCTGGGTCATCAGCATCCCAGGCTGACACTACCCACTGAGCCACTGAGCCACCCCCTGGTCAGGTGCTACTACATTTTTAATTTCCTGGGTTTATATAAGAAACTTCTGGAGATATTAATTCAATTCAGTCTTGAGAATTAAAAGAAAACAGAACATATAAAAATAAAATCAAACCAATTAAAACTAAAGGAAGACTATTTATAACACAGTATAGCTATCTTTAGTTTAAAATACCAACATTTAGAGTGACACTTGCCTCTCCATCACATGCGCCAGAAAGCACAGTAGCCAGGCTCTTTGGATGCTTTGCCAAGCAATTGACTCCATCTCGATGACCATCCAGAGAAGCAAGAAATGGTTTTGCAAATACCCGTTCCAGTTTAGTGGCATTTAAAGCTCTTATGTATTCTCGTGGGACCTCAAAAGGATGTAAAGTAGGATCATAGTTTCTTGGAACTGAAAATAAGAATGACTCCTCTTAATAAAACAATTCACATTTAATATTTCCTGTGGTCTTCTTCAGCTAACCATTCAATGTGTTATGAAATAAGCCATTGTTAGGGATCCTGTCCTAGACCTAGCACTATGGAGAATATAAAAATAGGAAACCTTTTGTCCAGAAACCTTTTCAAAATTGCCAAGAAATCATGGAATGCATATATTTTGCGAAATAATTAGACCCTATACATATACACAGCTTCTCCTTTTACATGTCCTACTACATCCTTCAACTGGTGTAAGTTTTCACTTGTACTCTTTATGCCTAGAGCAGTGCCTAGCACAAAACAAGAGCATGATAAATGCTTACCCAAATGAACTCTAAGCAACTTGTGTGGCAGGGGACATTATTAATCTCCTTAACACTGCTAAACACTGTAGTGACAGACATACACTGGCGTGATTACGATTATAGCTACTACTTATTGAGCATTTTCTATGATTTTCCAAATAAGAGTTTGCCATGTGCCAGGCACTGCTGCAAATACCTTATATCAGAGGTCGGGAACCTTTTTGGCTGAGAGCCATGAACGCCACATATTTTAAAATGTAATTCCGCGAGAGCCATACAACAACCCGTGTACCATACGCATTATCTAATAAAAATTTGGTGTTGTCCCGGAGGACAGCTGTGATTGGCTCCAGTCACCTGCAGCCATGAACATGAGCGGTAGGAAACGAATGGATTTTAATACATGAGAATGTTTTATATTTTCAACGTTGTTTTTTTTTATTAAAGATTTGTCTGTGAGCCAGGTGCAGCCATCAAAAGAGCCACATTTGGCTCGCGAGCCATAGGTTCCCAAACCCTGAATTCTATTAACTCATTTAATCTACACAGCACCCTATGGGTTAGGGTCTGTTACTATTTCCCACTTTATAGATGGGGAAACTGAAGTGATGGAGTCAGGAATCAAACCAAGGCAGTCTGGCTCTAAAATCAATGTTTTTAACTATTATGCTATACTGCCAAATATGTTGTCTCAGTTAATAACTAGATTTAGGAAATAATTCTAAGCCCATATGCCTAAAAATACCCTCAACTGCCTGACTGGTGGTGGCACAGTGGATAAAGTGTCAATTCTGAACACTGAGGTCACCTATTCGAAGCTCCAAGGTCGCAAGCTCTGAGTGCATGCTCGTCAGCATGGGGTCACTGGCTTGAGCAGGGGAATCATACACAATCCCAGAGCTTGCCAGCTTGAGCACAAAGGTTGCTGGCATGAAAAGCCCAAGGTCACTGGCTTGAGCAAGGGGACACTTGCTTGTCCCGGCACATACAAGAAGCAATCAATGTACAACTAAAGTAAAAACAACTACAAGTTGATGCTTCCCACCCTCTCTTCCTTCCTCTCACTCTTTCAAAGATAAAAATTAAAAAACATACAAATACCCTCAATGTCTAAAGGTAAGTGTATCTTCTCACTCCATGACTTCACTGTGCTGTCTTGTCTTTCTGATTCCCTACTAATGGTCTTGTAGACCAAAAAGGGGTTCTACAAAAAGTAACATCACAGGGGGATTTGATCATAAATTCCTAAATGGGCAAGTCATGGTGGGGAATCACACCCCAGGCATGTAACTTTTTCCTTTTTTAGAGAGAAAGAGGGGTATGGGAGAAAGAGAGAGGACAGGAGAGAGAGAGAAGCATCAACACATTGCTTCACTTAGTTGTGTTTTGGTTGCTTCTCATATGTGCCTTCGCCTGGGATCGAATCCGCAACCTCAGGGTAGAGCCAAGCTCAAGCCTGCAATGCCATCATTGTGTTGGCACCTCAGGCTCAAGCTGGCAACCTTGAGTCTTGAATGGGCAACCCTGGCATTCTGGGTTGACATTCTATCCACTGTGCCACCACCTGTCAGGTCATGTAACTTCTTTAGTAAAAGGTTCATCTTTGCCTTAAGCAAGCCCTGTCCATTGTTAGTGTGCATCTAGGTTAACATGCCTTTGAAATAAGCCTAACCACCTTCAAGAGAGCACAAAATCCTGTTCAAATGTATAAAAGAAACTGCAAAACTGTCATTCTTCTGAGCATTTGAAATCTTGCTTCCTGGCAACTGCCAGTCCAGCTCAATAAATTCATATAAAAATTCTCTACAGGTTTGGAAGCTGCTTACATCAATAGTACTACATCCAACATTCAATCAAGCTTAAAGCTTAAACACATTCTTATGTATTCCATGTTCCACATTCCCCAGTGCCACAACTTAAAAGTCCTACTTACACTGTCTCTTTGAAATAGTGCATTTCCCCATGTATAACACAAACCTTAATAATGTATTATATAAAAAATAATGTATTACATAATGTTATTGAAGTCAAGTTTTAGTCATCATAAAATTCATACAACTCCTTATCACTGTCAAAACTCCCATCCATTAGCTTGTCCTCATCTGTGTCTGATGACGAATCACTGTCTTCAACAACGAGCACAAAAACAAGCATGAAAAAGCAGAAAATGCAAGTAAAAAAAACTACAACCACTGTATAAGATGCACCCAGTTTTTAGACCCCAAATTTTTAGAAAAAAGTTGCGTCTTATACATGGAGAAATACGGTACTTCTTATTCATTCTTTCCTTTCTTTTCCTACTTCTAATAACTTAGTTTTGGCCCTTAATTTGTACTCCAACTATTGTAAGACCATCCCTGTTCTATTTGGTGGCAGTTTACACTATCACCAAATTAATCACGCTAAAACTCTGCTTTTTGCATGTCACTCCCAGGCTCAAAAACTTTCAAAGGCTCCCTATAGTGGCAGTCTTCAAACTTTTGATTGTGTGCCCATTAATAACAGAGTTTTTAAGCAGATCTCAATCATATAACAGTATTTATTTAGTGAAAGCATGTGATTAAAGATGTTATGTTTTAAAATCTAAATCTAATATTATTTAAAAGTTTTCATCAAAATGTTTGGTTTTAACTGCTGCCATGGTTGAAAAAGACACAAGCAGAACTTGCTAATCCATGGTACTGACCTCAGACATACGGAAACCTATTCCTCACTTTGCAGTTTTCTAGTAACAGACGTGACTTGTGACATATCACTGTGAACACGTCAAAGAGTGGAACTGTTTGAGTTGCTATAATGCTGTACTAAGTGAGAATTACCTACTGCACTTTTCAAAAAGAAGCAGATTCAAAGAGAAGATATCCATAATTGGCTATGTTTATTTAGTATACTTAATTTTAGTCCCATCCACTAGTTTTATAAAGGTTATTTCTAAAATATGTCTAGGAAATTTCCATTTACTCTGATGTCTATAGCTGTTCCTACAACTATTTGGTATTTTAATAATTTTAAAAAAGGTTAAAAAAAATCTCAACAAGGTAGTCGCTGTATACCAATATTTATGTGTAGTCAAAAAATGAATTTTCATAGAAGACACTTTCATTATATTCAGGACAAAATTTTTTAAATGATGGAAACAGTTCTAACTATATATTTTCAAAATGATCTTCCATAGCACAAGATTTTTTGGAAAAGTAATCACTTCCTCACCACTCATCGAAATAACAGGTTATATTCTTTTTAAAATAAAAAATAAAAACACATACCCAGTGTTCACAGCCACAGAAAAGTTCAGCAAGTTCAAAAATTCTTATTTCACCATTATGCTCTACAACTCTTTTGAAAACTTTGGCATATATTACCAAGGAACCTCTGCAGGAAAAGATTCTCATCCCCCCTACCACTTCACAAATTATTATAAAGTTTCTGTAATTTAAAATAATATTCTGCTCACAAAAATTAGGGGATATTTAAAAACGACTATGAAGCAATAAAATTTCCCTGAATTTTTGTGAGCAGTGTATATTATTCCCCCAATAAATGTAAACTGTAGTAATGTGCTGCAATATTCCAAAGATAGAACAAGCACACCTGTGTCAACCCTCCAGTCTCTCCCTGGGATACCTATTGTATTATATACAGCATGTAACTAACATATTGTTCAATGAGGATGTCAGTGTCAATGCAGTTATTATGTAAATAAAGGTTTTTTAAGAACATAAATTGAATATTGTTTTTTCTACTCTGCAATGGATAGCCCAGTACATCCATTTTAGAGACCTCTGACCATCACTGTCTTGTTACTTAACTTGTAGACCTCTTGTGAGTAAATATTTACTTCTTAGTAATGCTCATATATATGTTGATAGCTTCTATGACTCAATCAAAATAACAAAATATTGTTCCAGCCTCATCTTCTATCACTTATCCCTTACTCAAACTCTGATGACATGGCCCCCAAGTTCATTTTTGCCTTAAGGCCTTTGAACTTATTCTCTTCACTAAGAATATTCTGTTCACATATGGTTGGTCCCTTGTCATTTAGGTATCATGAGCAATTATATAATTCATAAATAGTGAGCATGTTAATGGAGGAACACACCAGTATAGATAAATATAGAACTCATTAATTTCATTTCAATCGTTTCTAATTACAAAAGTTGTTGAAAAGTGAAAACCGACGGCTTTAAGTTTCACCTTTGTCTCTTCCTATATCCAGACATACGTAATTTTAAGTCGTAAAGTGGCCAAAAGTTAGAACAGGATAAAAATTTAAAGAAGCCAGTTTAACTGTTAAATACTTCAATCCACGATTTTGGCTCATTCAGGATGTACTTTTCAACAACCTGAGAGCAGTAGCTGCAAGGGAGGGGGGGGCGAGGGAAAGCAGAAGCATTCTCCATATAACCAACTTCCCCCTAACCACTAAGAAAGTTCTTTTAGACTTCAAGAGAAGCTACCCGCTACCCAGTCCCGTCGCGGTCTGATCTGTAAAAAGTTTGCCTTGGCGAAAGAGAGCTGGGAGAGAATGAGACTAGAGCGCCTGTCCCCCGCCAGCTTCACTCAGACCCAAGGCTGGCGGGCTCCCTACTAACTTGCCTCACCTCTCTGTAGGTCCAACTTAGTTTCGCGGACATAGTTGTCCGGGTTCCGGCTCAGCATCTTCACCTTCATCTTGGCTACCACTTCTCTCCGCTTCCAGGAGCCTTTCCCTCCGGATTCCGGGTACCGCCCCCTCTCTGGCACACGCTACTTCCGCTTTTTGTAGCCTACTTCCTGCCATGTGACTTTCACGGAATGGAAACTGGCCGCTCGGTTGGACCCCGCGGCGCTCCGTAGTTTTGCGGACATTGGCTGGGGGCGGTTCTGTGCCCTCCCATCTTCTTCCTCCAGCCACAGCCTGCGCCGCTGTGGGCGAGGCTGGGCGGGAAGGGGCGGAGGAGGGCGCCCCACCTCCTTCGCGCTCCTCGCGGTGTGACTTGTGGCGCCCGTGTTTCGTGTTCCGTTGGCTGCAGGGACTCTCGGCTCCGTGCTACCTAGTCCGCGCGCTGGTCCCGGAAGTGGGCTAGTGCCCCGGGGTTCCACCTACAGGGTGGCAATTCCCACGGTGGCAGCCACCGCATCCCGTCCCACCTCCTCGGCCCTAGGAGCCGTGGTATCAGCGGGCCCCGAGCCAATGACTGATCGTAGCCATCCGGCACCCGGGTCGTCGGCGTGGAGCACGATATTCCGCCACGTCCGGTATGAGAACCTGGTGGCGGGTGTGAGCGGCGGGGTCCTGTCCAACCTCGCGCTGCACCCGCTGGACTTGGTGAAGATACGCTTTGCCGGTAAGAGCCCGTTCTGACCCTGGGCTCTTTCTTGCTGTCATCCCGAACTGGGTGATGAAAACGCAAAAGGAGGCCTTAATATTCTCTGCTCCTTCCAAACCAAGAGGCGAGCGTTGAAGGAGATTGCTCTCAGTCCGGGCTCACCTGGAACTAGATTCGAGGAAGGGGACCTGGTAAAGGGATCTGACGGGCGTCGTCCGTGTTCCCCTAGGGCTGGGGAGTACGGGTAAAAAAGTCAGAAGAAAGTCCTCACTGATGTAGAATGTAGAACCCAAAACCTGACTTGTAAAATAAAAAACGGATTGGCACACTTTGGGCTTAGCCCTCAACACGTACAAAACATTAACCGTTGAAAGTACTTTGAAATCTTAGGGTAGACACGTGTTTGGCAGCTCAGCTGAGAGTCAAATGCGAGTGCGTAGTCAGTGTGAGGAGTAATCCCCAACAGGTATAAGATAGAATTCTCTTGAAGGTTTGTTTTCTAGCGTTTATAATGTGGTACAAGGTCCTGTGAAGGAGTTGATAGCTAGAATCCAAATACTATTTTGTGTTTTATTTAGGTTTATTGAATTAAGTGTCTTGAGTTAAGCAGTATATTGAAATTCACAAAGTACTTGAGAAGTTAAATTCAGCGCTAAGTTCTGGGAAAGATAGTTTGAAAGAAGGTCTTTGATAACTTTATTTGCAAACTATTTTTTGTCGTTTCAGTACTCTTACATGTTAAGTTCTGCCTTGAAAATTAGATCTGCAGAAGTGGTTTATTTTAAAGAGTTAAATGAACTTTAATTCTATTCTATTCACTTGTTATATATTGTTTCTTACTATTTGCTCTATGGCATACGGGAGTACCTAAACACAGTTCTTGCTCTGGGGAAACTTACAGTCTAATCCTAGGCTTGACACTTAGTAATATAAAAGATCATTGTAGCCAATAAAACCAAGGGCAAACTAGAATAAACGTAAATACTAAAATATGAGTAGAGATAAACTATCAATAAAATTATAATTTGCTGATAGCCATATGCATCTGTATCTGTAAAGGTTCCATGATTAGATCATGAAGTTCCTCAATAGAAGGACTCAAATTATGACAGTTGGACTGGAGGTAAGAAGCTATTCTATGAAGGAAATCAGTGAAAATTATGGACTATTATTCCTCAGAGAAAACCCACAAAGTCATATAGTTTTCATAGAGTTTATGGTGCGTGCATACATAAATAAATTAGGATATAACATTCATTGAGCATTTACTAAAAACAAGGCGATGAACTGTGCATTATCTCCTTGACTACTTTGAACAACCCTGTGAATTTATTTTCCACGTTATACAGATGAGGATAATAGAAGTGGACTAACACAAGCCATAGGTTTGTAAAGATAGAGCTGGGATGTAAACCCATGCAGTATAATCTTGAATCCACTAGCACTTAACCACTCACTGTAGTACTACAACTAGAAATCCCTCTGGTACACAGTGGCTTGAACATGAAAAGAGTTTTGGATTTTGGCTATGGGCACTGGCCTCTAGGATTTGGTGTCTCTACTGCAATTTTTGTCTAGGAACAGAAGAGATGTCAGTCGAGAATATCATTGAGGAATCATGTGGTTGGCCTAGTGAGTTTAAGAGTGTGCAATAAGCATACCATTCCTGAGGAAGGAGAAGTTTTGGTACCTGAGAAGATTGGTAGATTGGTAATCTTGTTGAAATGGGGAGAGGATTAGGAGACAGTATGGCTGAGGTGACAGATAAGACAATTGAAATTGGGTGGGAAGACAAAATTAAAGATCTAAGAGTTGAAGCAAGGTTTTTTAATAATACAGCCCACTGTCTGGCTGGGAAATTGTGGTAGAAAAGATGAAAATTTGGCCTGACCAGGTCATGATGCAGTGGACAGAGCATCAACCTGGGATGCTGAGGACCGAGGTTCAAAACCCCGAGGTCGCTGCTAGCTTGAGCACGGGGTCACCTGCTTGAGCGTGGGATCATAGACATGAACCATGGTCACTGGCTTGAAGGCCAAGGTCCCTGGCCTGAACCCAAGGTCGCTGGCTTGAGCAAGAAGTCACTGGCTCAGCTGGTATGAGAAGCAAACAATGAACAACTAAAGGGACACAACTATGAGTACATGTTTCTCATCTCTCTCCCTTCCTATCTTTCTCGCTTAAGAAAAAAAAAAAGGAAAATTTGGCAAAATGAAATAAAAATTGCTTGGCCATCAGCATTAATGCTGTAGTTTTTATGCTTTATAAAGCCCTTATAATAAAATTGTATCTTGTGACAGGGGTGTTAGTCTTGAATGTACCATTAAATCAAATCTGGACTTTTTCAGTGAGCCAAATGCAAATTGAAACTCAAAGGTGTCCAGAGTACTACTTTGAACAACCCTTTGTCAAGGGAAATTAGAAATCATTTCATATGAGAAATGTCTGGAGTACCTAGTTTAGCTGGTGGGAGGGTGGAACCCTCAGTATTCCGAGAATTGTCATGTGGCAGAGGGAGCTGCCTTACTGTATGTTGATCTGAAGGGCAGACAGAAGTTGGGTGGAAATTACAGGGAAGCAAATTTAGCCTGGCAAAGTGATGGTGTTACAGTCATGCCTCAGTATCTGCAAAGGATTGGTTCCAGGATTCCCGCTGTGGAAACCTGGAAACCGAAATCCCCAAATGCTCAAGTCCTTATATGAAATGATGTAGTGTTTGCATATAACATATGCATAGCCTTCTAAAGTATACAGTACTTTAAATTGCCTCTAGATTACCGATAACATTTAATACAATGTAAAATGCTCTGTAAATAGGTGTTAGACTATATTGTTTAGGGAATAATGACAAGGAAAAAAAGTCTACATCTTCAGTTCAGATGCAGCCATCATAGGCCTAATTACATAGTACACATCAGCAACAACATAACTTTTTTTTACATATATTTGATCCCAGTTGGTTGAATCTGCAGGTGCAGAGAGTAGACTGTAATTTTAAATCATCAGAATGATGAGATAGCTCCAATAAAGAAGAATGTAAATGAGGTAGAAAAATAATTTTCTAAAATGACCTGAAAACCTAATAATCCACACATTAATCAAGGAACCAACATGCAGAGTCCAGTAACAAGAATAACATGCAGTTGAGTTTTGGTCTAGTATTGCAAGAGCCAGTAGCATAAATAAACTAATACTTATTGAATGATTGCTATGTGCCACGCAGGATTTTAAGGGCTTTATTTGTAATCCTTTGTAATTTTTAGAGTTGAGTTCTATTATTGTTCTCATTTTATGGGTGAGAAAACTGTCATGGAGTAATCAAGTAACTTGCTCAGGGTCACACAGTGGTGGAACTGAGAGAGATTCAAAGCCAGTACACCTGACTCCGTTAGCATACGCTCTTAGTGTGAAACCGTAAGTGGGTAGTTTGGTATAACTAAAGGGTAAAATGGTAAAGGTGGAAATGAAAATGATTTCAGAAAGTTGAGAAGCTGCCAGATGGATGGATCTTTTATGCCATATAAAAACAGAAGCCAGGTCTAAGCGTTAGGAATGAGATCAGGACTAGAGAGGTAGAATGGAGTACAGGGACAGCAATCGAAAATATAAACTTAGTAATTGAGAGACTGTCCCTGTTGTGTGGGAAGACGGGCAGAAAACAAGGAGGCTGCAAAGGAAATTTTCCGGGGAGTATGGTGTGAAACTAGCCTGAAGAAGAGTGTTAGGAGGTAAATGACAGGTGCTGCTGAAGGGTAAGTTTATTTTTTGAGTAATATTTTTGACCATTTGAATTCTTAATCTTGGATTAAGCTAATCCAACTTAATTAGAGCTGCTAATCCAACACTGTACAATATTATTTGAGTTCTCAGTAATGCCTTCCATAAAAACTTGAATAAATTCATGAATGTGTTTATTTTAAAATATGAAACAATCCTGGAAAATTTCCTCTACCTAAATATGTTTTTCTTCTGAATTTATCACCTTTATATGATTGTATAATATCTGTGTTTATATGTGATTCAGAGCTTGAACTTTGCCCTCACCTGACTTCGTGTATCTTTTCCCACAGTGAGTGATGGATTGGAACTGAGACCAAAATATAAAGGAATTCTGCATTGTCTGACTACCATTTGGAAACTTGATGGACTACGGGGACTCTACCAAGGAGTAACCCCAAATGTCTGGGGTGCAGGTTTATCCTGGGGACTCTACTTTTTCTTGTGCGTAGATCTAGATTTTCCAGTACTAAATGAAAGGAATTTTTGTTTTTAGTGATGTTTTTAAATACCAGTTAATAAAGCAAGATGAGTCATTTAATCAGTTTCCTTGAATTGGAAGAGTCCGAAAGAGCAAAATGGCTTGTTCCATACTCTGTTAGCTGTCCTCGGAGGCATTCGGTCTGGAAGAAAGTTTGTAATAGGAAGAAGGCAAAGGGGTGGAATGGAAAAACAGTTGCAGAAGCCATTTCTTTGAAATGAATTCCAGAAAATGGCTTATCCCAAAGGGAAAGCAGAAGAGAGCAGATCTTGGGGTTCCTGTAGCAACATGTACCACAGGAAACAAAGCAAAAGCTACTGCTTAGCTGAAAGAGTTTGAGGCGTGTTTCTTCTTCCCTCTTATTTGACCTGCTGCATCGTCTTCCTAGCTCATCCGTTTCCTTTGTCCTTTACATGTAACGTGTCATCACCATTTGAAATAATTGCTATTGCACGCTTACTGTAGCAACCACAGAAAGGGCCTGCGACAGGCATGTTTAAACTAGTGAGTGTACTTGAGTGGGGAGCAGCCGCTGCGACCTGCAGTGGAGGGGCGTGTGCTGCTCTCTGGGAAAGCAAGATAAAATTCAGCTTGAGTACTGGTTAAGTGGTTTTTTATTTTCAGTTCTAAGATAGACTTACAAGGGTGAAACTATGTATCAAATTCATGCTGTTAGGAATTTCAGAGTGGTGTAGGTTCTCCAAAGAGAGTTCCTAAAGACAAGACATATACAGTTTATGTGTTAAGTTTTTAATAATATAACAGTATACTTGTTTTATGTTAGAATGGTGTTGGTAAAGCTTAGAAAGATTTACTTAGCCAAAATATTTTTTAAGAGAAATTGAAATGAGAGAAAATAGGCTGATTTGATTCCCTTGCTCAAGTACACATTAGTGGTTGCCTGACCAGGCGGTGGCATAGCAGATAGAGCGTCAGGCTAGGACACAGGGGACCCAGGTTCAAAACCCCGCGGTTGCTGGCTTCAGTGTGGGCTCACCAGCTTGAGCTTGGGGTCGCTGGCTTGAGCGTGGGATCATAGACATGACCCCATGGTTGCTGACTTGAGGAAGGGGTCACTGGCTTGGCTGTAGCCCTCTGATCAAGGCACATATGAGAAAGCAATCAATGAACAACTAAGGAGCCGCAACAAAAAATTGATGCTTCACATTTCTATCCCTTCCTGTGTCTGTCTCTCACTAAAAAAACACAACACATTAGTGGTTTTCTATTTTCTGCCAAATAAAGTCCAAATGTCAGTCTGCCACTGAAGTGTGGCTCAGTTTTTCCTGTCTTCCCATTCACCCTTATCATAACTCTTGCTCATGCTCATCCGTTTTCCTATTGTACCTGTATGTGTCTCCATACCTAGCCAATGCCACTTCCTAGCAAAGCCTTCTGTGACCTCAGCCATACTTTCTCAATCCTTTCTGAGACTGCCTGTGTTATCTTTTATCTTTTGTTACTTGGTAGTCTGTTAAGAAGAATCCATTTATTGATAGAATTTATCTATTTACCTACCAAACTTGCCAACTATAGTGGTAACTGAACATAGATATTCAGCACATGTTTATTTATTAGGTGCCTTTTTTGGTCTCTCTTTGCCTTGTCTGCCCAGTCACTGAACCACCACTATACCTTCCCCCTTCCAGTTTTTCCTGTCGCTTTTATTTTATTTTATTTTATTTTTCTGAAGCTGGAAACGGGGAGAGACAGTTAGATAGACTCCCGCTTGTGCCCGACCGGGATCCACCCGGCACGCCCACCAGGGGGCGATGCTCTGCCCCTCCGGGGTGTCGCTCTGCTGCGACCAGAGCCACTCTAGTGCCTGGGGCAGAGGCCAAGGAGCCATCCCCAGCGCCCGGGCCATCTTTGCTCCAATGGAGCCTTGGCTGCGGGAGGGGAAGAGAGAGACAGAGAGGAAGGAGGGGGTGGGGATGGAGAAGCAAATGGGCGCTTCTCCTATGTGCCCTGGCAGGGAATCGAACCCGGGTCCCCTGCACGCCAGACCGACGCTCTACCGCTGAGCCAACCGGCCAGGGCCACCTGTCGCTTTTATTAATTGAAGCGTGTGTGATTAAAATACTTTACATATGTATTACTAGCCATATAAGTTTGGGGGGAGGAGAGGTATAATCTTAACAGTAAACCATTCCAGCAGATCCGTTCTTGAAAAAGGTCTCATTTTGTGGCTGCACTATGCATTGACTTTCAATTCACTTTTGAGGAACCATTGTTATGATACCACTTTAAAACAGACTTGACTGTTTTATGACACCTACTCAGATATTTACTAAACTGCTCATGTTGTATTCTTTTAGTTACAATGCCATCAAGTCATATAAGACAGAAGGAAGAGCTGAACAGTTAAATGCAATGGAGTACCTTGTCTCAGCTGCTGAAGCTGGTAAGACAGTGGACAGTGTGTGAAATTTAAAACGTCAGATTTTCACTTTTGTTTTTTATTTTATTTGCCTTTTTTCCTTTGAACACCAGAGTTTAAATATGCTTACAACTATACTAATCAGTGATCACATGAAGTTTCTTAAAAAGCAGGTATTCTTATTAATTACTCCAGATAGATTTCAAGAATTTGACTTATCAGAGGGTAGTAAAACTTTAAAAAGTTATACATCTCTAATAGTTTAAAATGATTAAGTATAGTGTTTCTTCAATTAAAGTATATATAATTTCAGTTTTCAAATCATACAGTTTAGTAGCCTTGTTTAATTGCCTTGTGTGTATGATACTCAAGGAAATACAAAGTAACACTCATAAATCTTTAAAACTCCTTTGATACTTTGCATGCCTTTCTTTCCTTTTTTATTTTATTTTAGTTTATTTTATTCATTGATTTTAGAGAGAGGATGCAGAGAAAGGGAGGGGGTGAGGGGGAGGAGTAGGAAGCATCAACTCACAGTAGTTGTTTTTTGCATGTGCCTTGACCAGGCAAGCCTAGGGTTTTGAACCCGCAACCTCAGTGTTCCAGGTTGATCCTTTGTCCGCTGAGACACCACAGGTCAGGCCTTACTTTCTTAATGTTGCTTTTTAAGGCAAGAACTATCTTACTCATTTTTGAATACCTAGCTGCTAGCAGAGATCTAAATCACAGGAACAATAAATATTTGTTGAACGAAGGACTACTTAGAAAACTGCAGATGAGAAACTGACCTCAATTTCTTTTTATACAAAATTGTCACTTTCTATAAAAATGTGAAATAATACTTATTACATTGCGTGGTTCTTTAATTTGGGGGGTGTAGTAGTTATCTGAATGGACTTGAGCAAGATCATGTTAAGTTGGGGCGGATATCTGTGTGCACATGCACACCTTATTAAGGTACTGGATTCCTGGTTCTTTTCCCCTAATCTGCCGCCCCTCTGGGTTAGCCTGTGTCCTGCTCCTCTGAATCTGTATCTGTATCTCTTTATCAGAGTTGGCTTCCTGTGGCTTCCAGCTGTTCTCCTACACCAGGTCTCATTGTTTAGAAGCTAGGGTGTCTTTATCCTCACACCCTAAAGGGAAAGTGTTTTTTACATTTCCATCTCCCCCCTCCATTTTTTTTAATTTTTAAAAATTGATTTATTGATTTTAGAGGGAATGAGAGATCAATTTGTTATTCTACTTATTTATGCATTCATTGGTTGATTCTTGTATGTGCCCCAACCTGGGACTGAACCTGGAACCTGACATATCAGGAGGACACTGTAACCAACTGAGCTACCCGGCTACCCAGCCAGGGCCCCATCTCCCTCTTACTTTACCTCTCACTAACCACATGAGGAACATTTTATGATCACCTAACACGATGTCTACTTTTAGCCCTAAGACTGTGGCTCAGAGACACTTACCACTGTTGCAGGTACAGATCCTGGGCAGCCCTTTTCTTTTTGGACTATTCTTAATTTGGATTGTTGTAAGTGAGAAAGTACTTGTATGCTGAGTAATTGTATTTAAATCTGCTTTTAGGAGCCATGACTCTCTGCATTACAAACCCATTATGGGTAACCAAAACTCGCCTTATGTTACAGTACAATGGTGTTGTTAACCCACCCCAGCGGCAATATAAAGGAATGTTTGATACACTTCTGAAAATATATAAGTATGAAGGTGTGCGTGGATTGTATAAGGTAATGAATTATTATCAGTACATTTTTAATAACTGACCATTATAATTTCCCTTGGCTCTACTGTGCCGGTTATGAATGACCTGTAGTCAGTCCTAAAAGGAAGCCAAACTTAGACAAGAAACAATTTAATGAAAACTGAAATCTAGTTTACAGTATTGCGATTGTGCTGTGTGTCCCTGTTACCATAAGGTGTAATATCATGACACAGGTGGGTGTGAGAACTGTCTAAAGCTTTGTCAAGTAACCATTTCACTTAAGTCACACATTGAGGTCACCCATTCCTTACTCCTTTATGTGGAAGCTGTAGTCTTTTGGGAAATTGCTTACTTTAGTTTTTTTTTTTTTCTTTAATTGTTTTGATTTAGGGGTTTATTCCTGGGCTGTTTGGAACATCACATGGTGCCCTTCAGTTTATGGCATATGAATTGTTGAAGTTGAAATACAACCAACATATCAATAGATTACCAGAAGCCCAGTTGGTAAGATGATTCTTGGAAAAAAATGTATTATTTACTTTTATAGGCGTATAATAGATGGAAATGTTGTCATGCTTACTTTGGGAATATTATGATGATGAATACTGACTCTGCCACTAATTTAATTTATAGTTAAATATTTCATAGGCCAATGACATACAGATGTTAAAAATAGAACCCCTTAATTGCTCAAAGCTTTTGTTAAAAAGGGAAATAGTATTTTTCACTTATAGATTCATTTAAATGTTTTTCTTATATAATTTATATTGCTATATTTTTAAAGAAATCTTATCTGAAGAAAAAGACATGTTTGTGTTGTCGTTTTAGAGCACAATAGAATATATATCTGTTGCAGCACTATCCAAAATATTTGCTGTTGCAGCGACATACCCATATCAAGTTGTGAGAGCTCGTCTTCAGGACCAGCATATGTCTTACGAGGGTGTATTGGATGTAATCACAAGGACATGGAGGTGAGAGCGTGCATTGTGTATCAGGATGGCTCTTAGCTGGGACCTTGCAAATCTTAAACTGTCTGGTTGACACTAGTTTTATAGCAAAAGCCAGTGTACTGTGGTGAGAACATGGCGGGCGGACCCTGCTTTCCCATTTCCCATTTACTACATATAAGGAATGGACCTAATCTCCGTGAGGCTTCATTTGTAAAATTAGAATATCTAGGCTGAATAGGTTATAAAAATCAAAGGAGATCTATGAAAGTACTTTGACACAAAATTTAGATGTTTTAAAATAGTTGAATAGCTTTGAATAAAAGAAGTCATAAAAGATTTGGTTTAATGCAATTAAGAAGGCCCCACACTTGCTACCAGCACCATAACGTCTATAAATATATCAAGTTCTTAAATTACATTGTTTCATTATAATGTTTATGAGATGCTCTAGGACCTTACCTCTTGTTTATATCAATTAGCCTGTGGTAAAGTTGGTTTTGTTATTATGTCATTTTGCTTCAAGTCGCAGAACTTGACTCTTGATGAGGACTCACTGCACTGTTCTCCGCGTATGGAAGGAATGCTTGTTCATTATCATGGGTATAGTTAGACTTTTATAGGTTTACATCCTCCTATTTATCTTTAATTCTAAAATGCCAGAGCAGAATATTTAGAATGTTTAAATTTAGTTCAATTTAGTAAATACTTACCAATAACCTAAGTGATAAGGTCCAAGGCTATATTCCTGTTTTAGGCTAAGGAAATAAATTATTTTAGAATGTGCTACATTCAGTGTTGTCTCACATTTATATAGTGTATGAAGTTTTTAATGCCTATATTAGGTCATTTACTGCTCCTGTACATTTATACATTTAAAGGCATTTAAAAGATGATTATCAGCCTGACCAGGCAGTGGCACAGTGGATAGAGCGTCAACTTGGGATTCAGAGGACCCAGGTTCAAAACCCTGAGGTCACTGGCTTGAGCCCAAAGGTTGCTGGCTTGAAGCCCAAAGTCACTGGCTTGAGCCAAGGGGTCACTGGCTCAGCTGAAGCCCCCTGGTCAAGGCACATATGAGAAAGCAATCAGTGAGCAACTAAGGTGCCACAACGAAGAATTGATACTTCTCATCTCTCTCCCTTCCTGTCTATCTGTCCCTATCTGTTCCTCTCTCTGTCTCTTGCTAAAAAATAATAATAATAAAAGATGATTATTAAAGCACTTTCTAGTTCAGTTTTGAGGTGTCCCTTCCCTCTCTTCCTCAACCAGCCTATAAAAGGAATGTAAGCCCCTACAAATGGCTCATAAACTACATTACTTGAGGACATTGAAAACATGAACTTATATCACAGTGAGGTTTGACAGCTGGCTCCAAGCCCCATGTCAGTTAAACTTTTGTATCTTCATAGCTATATAGGAAAATAAACATCTGTTTTTTCTTTCTAAAGGAAAGAAGGCGTTGGTGGATTTTACAAAGGAATCGCTCCCAATTTGATTCGAGTGACTCCAGCCTGCTGTATTACCTTTGTGGTATATGAAAATGTGTCCCATTTTTTACTTGACCTTAGAGAAGAGAAAAAGTAAGCTAAAAGAAGACAAGTCCAGTACATCTGCCCAAGGCAGCAACATGCTCCTTTGTGTTTGAAATACAGCACTCGGAAGAATACTACACAGCAATGTGGCTCATAATCAGAATTGGTCTGTAATCATTAGAAGTCAAAAAACTGCTAAGTCTTTGCAGTGTTCTCCTGCTTTTTGCCTTCCCCACGTATCGGGACTTGGCTACCTCTGCCTGAACTGGCCGCCATTGATACAACAGTAAAACTGACACCACGTGGGAAGTCTCACAGATTTCTCCATTTCATTGTTCAAGTAGAAGCTGATTTGCCCCATTTGCTAAATGGATTAGATGAATGTGCTTTTTTTTTTTGCTGAACTCATTTTCCTGGATTAGCTTTAAAATTGACCTCTGCAACAGCAAGAAAATGGCTTCTTATAAGAATGTCATCACTGTTTATGGGCAAATTAAATCTTAAGGATTATCTGGAAAAGATGTCGCCCAAATCCAGACCATTTTAGAAATGGGACATTTTGGTGAGAAAAAATAATCTACTGTAAATGTGTTTTAGTTTTAATTCAATTGGAATACACTAACTACAGAGAAATTTGAGAAGTTATGTATTTCTTTATTTGAGAAATATCTGCCGTTTGTTGTCATTTCATCACTGATTTTATTTTCAGGCTGTACTATAATTTAAAATGTAATCCTGGTCCCAGGCCGGTTGACTCTGGTACAGCATCAGCCTAGCATGTGGATGTCCTGGTCAGGACACACAGGAGAAGCAACCATCTGCTTCTCCACCCCTCCCACAGCCATAGTTTGATTCGTTCGAGCACATGGGTCCAGGGCACTGAGAGTTGCTCTGTGGAAGCTCCATCTCAGGCGCTGAAAATAGCTCGGTTGGGAATATGACCCCAGATGGGGTTGCTGGGTAGATCCGGTCGAGGCGCTTGTTGGAGTGTCTCTGTCTCTCTCTCTCTCTCTCTCTCTCTCTCTCCCCTTCTCCTCCTCCTCCTCCTCTCACTTGGAAAAGAAGAAAAAAAATATAATCCTGGATCTCATTATTTTTTTTGACATGGTGTCTTTTTTTTTACCTAGTGTCTTTTAAATTTATAAAATCTGAACTAGAATCCAGCTGTGTCAGCCCTTATTTAGCATATTTGACTATAAGTCACTGGCGTTATAAATAGATCACCTTATACAGATACTTTAATGACTGGATCTGCCACATGTGAATAGTCTATGTAAGGCTGTGGGTGCTTGCACTCAGGGTGGAATGGGGATTGCAGATGGCAGAGTGCCTGCCAGCCACTGTGAGGGGCCATTTTTGCTGTTCGTTTGCCAAGAAGCAGTTTTCCCCTGCTTTGTTTGCTCGTCCACCATTGCGAGACTATTAAATGGGAATGGCCCAACACTTTCCGGCTCTGCAGTCTCTACCACCTGCCAAATCCAGTGTGGTCTTGCAGCGGCTACTGGCATTACAATACCTAATTATATTTACTATAACTTCTTGTAACATGTCCGGGAATACTTTATAAATTAAATGTGATGTATTTTTTCATACTTCTGGATTAGACTATAATTCATATGAAATCCTAACAATCGCTGTATAGAAAGACAAGCTGCAGTTGACATTTGGAGTTTTAGAGGTAGTGGCATTATTTGAGTGCCTCTTATGTATCCCAAATAAAACATAATTTCTGTCCTTTAAGAGCATACAGGCTTTCAGAATAAATATATAAACATTAAATAACTATAGTTCTAGGTTAAGAGCATGCAAGATTTCTACAAAGCCCTGTAAGAGTACTGAGCATTCGTTTTACTTCTTCAACAAACAGTTACTGAGCTCCTGCCCTGTGTCAGCTGTGTTCCTAAACATTGAGGGTAAAGTAAATAAGCCAAACAACACTCCTGTCCTCAGGGAACTTTCATTTTAGTGACAAGAAACATACAAAATCAGCATGATATGATTCCAGGTATTAAACGCTGTAAGTAATACTAAAGCACTGTTGTGAATCGTGTTACTTTGTTAGGATGCTTAGGGGTCATGAAAGGTCTCTTTGAGGAGATACTTGAATCATGGCATAAGAGGAAGCAAGCCACAAGTGAGACAGAGGAAACACTGATAGAGAACCGAGAGTGTGTAACGCAGGTGGCTGAGGCCAGGCAGGTCCACACTGGATACGGGCAGATGGTAGAGGAACTGCGGGGCCAGAAAGCATCAGGCCATTACCAGTTTACTGGAGGCTCACAGAGACAGGCCAGCGAAGAAACAAAGGAAAACCACTTTCACACTGGAGAGCTAGGGATCAGGAACACCGCCCTCACAGGTGTGTCGCTGAGGGACTAAGGGAACCGCTCCTCCCAGGGGCTGAGAGAGCAGTGGCATGGGAGAGCTATCTGGAAGAATTGTCCCCGAGGGAAAGCATCCACAGCTTTTCATAGACACACGCACATGCTTTCTGCCACGTGCTCACACGCTAACAAGCAAAGTGCTTGCAGTGGGGAAACCAGTGAGCTGGCCTAACAGCTGTTTTCCTCACAGAGTACAAGGGCCCCGAGGCAGGAAGTAACTTGGCTGGAGGGATGAATGGCCAGAGGAGGTTGGACAAGTGGCCGTTACAGTATGGTGAGAAAGTTCAAGTTCTGACCTCAGAGAGGCTTCAAATTTCAGCTTTCTCATTTTCTGTTGGACCTGAGGCAAATCACTTTACTTCTGTCTCAAGTTTTCTCACCTATAAAATGGTATCTTGGATCAGTTCCTTCATAACAATGCCTGAGGTGGGGATTCTTGGGCAAGTGGCTTACTTATTGAGGGAGTGCTCTTAGGAATCTACAACGGAATAAAGAAAACAGGATCCGGTGGGGGAAGAAGAGGTTTGCAGCGTTCACCCTCCGTACCCTATGGTGTACTCTGTGGTGTGGGTGGGCCACGTAGGTTGTCCTGCCCCGAGGTGAGGAGCTGAACTGTTACGTTCCCATGCCAGGCAGTTTTTACTGCCTGCAGTGGGGGAAGGAGGAACTGGAGGGGTGGCGAGGTGACTGCTCAGTTGAGGGCAGTCAGTCCTCCAACTAAGGTGGAGGCATGAGCTGTTTGTTAGCCAACACCCACTGCCGCTGGGCTGTGGGGGCACCAGCCCTGTGAAAGGGTCTGGGTGGCTCATCAACAGAATCTACCACAAATCAGGATAATGTAGGCACACAAAAGGCATTGGATTACTGACAGGATTGAGTGGATTAACCCAAGTAAAGTGCTTAGCAGTCTCGGGCCGGTAAACATTAGCAGGGGCCAGATCTTATAGGCCATGGTAAGGGGTTTAAAATGCATGGGAGGTCGTTCTGGTGGTTGTGTAGAGGAACAATTAGGAGACAAGAAAGAAGCAGGATACTAGTGAAGCTAATTAGGAAGCTGGTGGTAGTGTGGACTTGGTTGATGGAGGTAGTTTACAGCCAGGGGGGAATTAGAACAGGGTTTATGGAGGAGAAAACATTTAAGCTGGGCCTTGAAGGAAGATATTTCAAAGGGACCCTTGGGACCATAGGACAAAGCACAGTGACATGTCTTGAGCAGTGAGTTGACAATGAGATAATGAAAGGGAAGACAAAGCTGAAATATTGGGACCAGACCAGAATATGAGAACTCTTAGGGTTTTTGATGGATAAAGAGAAATGAGAGAAAATGGGACAGAGAGATATGGCTACATCTGAGAGGTGGCAAAGGGAGACCAATCAGATAGGAGGAGCACACTCAGAAGGAAGGGGTTATTGACCAGGTAAATATTTGAGTAGGATGAAGATTAATGCCACTGATAACTAAGTACAGTAGATTCAAATTATAGAGGCTGAAGACAGATTGCAATCAGCTAAGCAGGAGGAGCAAACTACACGTATTCATTTCACCCCAGACTTCTTTCTTGGGTTTCAGCAGATAAAGGAGAGGTAAAGAACTGTAGCTGGAAAGAGTGCTGGGAGTCTAGGAGGCAGTGGAAGTGTTGGCAAAGGAAAAACCACAACATGGTTGTAGGGAGAATGTGAACATTTAAGATCCAGGCCCCCCAAAGAGAGCTTACTGGAGCTAGGCACCAGAGAATGAGCACCTGGTAGAACCTGACCCAAGACAATGAAGGGTGCCGTGCTTTGTGAAAAGAACACTGTTATGTTTTGATATGTGTTTTTGTGGCCTGGCAATTTTAGAAAGTGTTTTTTAAACATACTAAAAAAGGGGTATCAACTAAAAGGGATGTTTGAGCTCACGAGGCATCAAAGAGAAATTTCTTTTGAATGTGGACACTTTACTGAATCTAAAACCATCCAGATAAAGTACTATATGTATTACCACTTGCATAGCAAGGTCTTTTTAGTGATTATAAAATTACTATGTTAGAGAAATAAAATACTGGGAAATAGTTTACTTAACCTTTTTTGTCTGTTTTCTAAAAGTGTGTTAGGTAATATGGAGAATGTATGTGAGGCTAAGTTTTGGGTTAAAGTCTTAGATTTCTTTCTAAATGAGTAAAGGAAATAGACTCTGGAAGTACCTGTAATGAATGCCTGTTACTGGCTGCCCAGCATCTATTTCCCATCCAAGGAGCCTGAATTTCTTTTCAGAACCTGTCCCCTCCCTTCATTCTCACCTTTGTGATTTAGATGGGATGGCCTCACCTGCCCCAGACGAGGGCCCTGATTAGTAGAGCCAATCTAAATGTGCCATCTCTGTTCATAAAGAGTGGTTTGGAATTGACACAGTTACCTAAGCTGGTCCAGCCAGACTGACTCTAAAGACATCATTTTCTGAGAGTGCTGACATAGACTCTCTCTTTGTGTCTCATGGATGAGGATTCATATGACTCTCAGCTCCTCAAATTCAATTTAGGATCATGAATTGGGGGGAGTGTGTCCAAAATGGAGTCAACACCAAGGAAATGACAGTAAAAAATTGAAAGAAAGGAATTAACTCCAACCTCAGACTGGAGGGGGTGGGGAACAGTTTTCTTTCAGATAAGCTAAAGATTTAGCCACCTAATAAAGGAATTTCTGAAAGGAAAGAAAAAGCTTGGTCATAAGTCATATGAGATTCTGGATCAGCCTGACCAGGCGGTGGCGCAGTGGATAGAGCGACGGACTGGGATGCGAAAGGACCCAGGTTCGAGACCCTGAGGTTGCCAGCTTGAGCGTGGGCTCATCTGGCTTGAGCAAAAAGCTCACCAGCTTGGACCCAAGGTCACTGGCTCGAGCGGGGGGGTTACTCAGTCTGCTGAAGGCCTGCAGTCATGGCACATATGAGAAAGCAATCAATGAACAACTATGGTGTTGCAACGAAAAACTGATGATTGATGCTTCTCATCTCTCTCCATTCCTGTCTGTCTGTCCCTGTCTATCCCTCTATCTGACTCTCTCTCTGTCCCTATAAAAAAAAAAAAAAAAAAAAAAAAAAAAGATTCTGGATCAGTCGTCACCGCTTGCACATGTACCTCTAGTTTCCGTTGGGTGAACCTCTATATTTCCTGTATTTTATAAGCCAGACTCGGTTGGGTTTTTCTGTTGTTGCAGCTGAAAGCTTTCTACATGAATCTGCAATGCAGACCCCAAAGTCTGTCACTTCCCCATCAACTCATGATGCTGGTGAACTGGTTTCTATGGAAATTGATGTCACCTTTATTAAAAGCAAGTACTTTTGGATCCTTACATATGTTGTGTAGTTTCTTTAAAATGTGTTTAGTTTTATAGGAAAACATGTTATTTATTATTTATAAAAAATAAAATTTATTCAACTCACCTTGAAAAGAATAAAAGAAGATTGACCAGTAGTCTTAGAAAAATGACTAAAATCTACTTCTGGTCCAAAACCCAAGAGTACAAAAGTCGTCTGATTTGGAAGTTCTCCCTCGATATTTTCTGAGATCAAATCATACGGGATTCTATGTTAATATTAAATTACAATATATGTTAATTATGACATTAGGCTTGTCCTAAAGCCTAGAAAGTGATTAAACCAGTTCACACTCAACATGTCAAAAGAAAAAACAACCAGCTGCTTTTGTTAAGTGACTCACATTAAACTCTTCCCCATCCAGGGTCTAAACTAATTCAGAAATAGAAAAGCAAAACAAAACTAACCAAACAAACAAAAAGAAACAGAGAAGTGGAACGTGAAATACATTAGTGATAAAGCTGAAATGAGAGAATGAGGCTTATGCCTATATAAAAGTGGGCTTCCTTATACAAAGCCCTAGAACCCCGCGGACACACCCATCCTGCCACAGACAACAACGAGCCAAGACCATTTCCCAGGCTACCCTTGTAGAACGTGGCGAAGAGGAAGGGGTGGGGGCCATGCGTTATCTCTGTGAGCAGCTGCTTCCCAAGGAGAGAAGAGAAAGCGCTGCTCATGCTCGCTTCTTGTCCCAAACTCACCAAGTCATCACAGCTCTAGCAATCTATGTACAGTGCAGAATTTACAACAGTAAATTCAACCAGGACATGTTGAAAGAATTGTTAAAGTCGGGTAGAGTAATATACGTTAAGAAAACCTGGCCTGTGATGCAGTGGATAGAGAGTTCACTTGGAATGCTGAGGTTGCCAGTTCGATACCCTGGGTTTGCTTGGTCAAGGCATGTACAATAAGCAATCAATGAACAACTAAAGTGAAGCAACTATGAGTTGATACTTCTCGTTTCTCACTGCTTCCCCCCCACACACTCCGTAAAATCATTAAATGAAACCATTAAAAGTATATATATGTTAGGAGAACTCGAAATAATACCCTAGGGCTGAGGGAGAGTACCTAAGGAAGGACACGCTTGGAAGAGGGCCACCCTCTGGCATTCAGACTTCATTGGAGAAGGTGTAGCAGACCACTGGAGAGTGAGAGTTTGCTGGTTCGCCTGGTGAGAGATGATTTAGAATCTTCCAATAAGTAGGAAATGACCCTCCGGGTCACAAGCAAGGCAAGGCTGGTGAGCAGGTTGCAGAGGAAGGTAGGGTGTTTCTGTAGGCACAAAGCCAGGAGCAGACCTTTTCCACATTGGAAAGGCCTTAGGAACAACGCGGTAAGGGGCTGGCAAGCTAAGAGTGAATAGGCATGCCAGGGAGCCTGGGGCACTGCCTCAGCCTGAGGCCAGGAGCATGTGTGCCCCTCTCAAAAGCCTGCAGTAAGGTGATCACCAGACCTCTCGGGCTGGGACTCAGTCAAGGGACTGTGCATTTTGGGTATGCAAACAGTGAAGCATCATTAGAGGTCCACAGACTTACACACAGTGGTGGCATTCAGCAAGTTTGCAACAGTTCAGCAGAGCCGGTACCTAATTTTTTGTTGAGTACAGTGAACCAGTTGTTAAAATGGCACTTGTAATCAGGATTCTGTCTAAGGTGGGCGCCTGGGCAGCCGCCCAATGTGGAAATCACAAATTTATATTCCTTATTCTTTTTTTAATGTTCAGCTGCACAACAGTGTATTCTAAGTGTCCATAGTAATGTTCATTCTGTCCATAGGTGAAAAAAATTTGATGGAACTATGCTTGTAATATTTATTTATTAATTTCATAAAATTCATTATACCTTCAATGAAATACTACATTTTCATTCCCTCACTTCTGTTACTTCAGTCGCCTATTTCTAATATATCAAACACAATGACTGTTAGTGTAATCAGCCTACCTCTAAAGGAATGGGATCCTACTCCTACAGTGAAAACATGGTTAAGGATAAATCACACAGCTGATGATGCCTGGATAGAAGTGAAGAAAGTTGCAAGTGAGGACGCCAATCAAGAACCAATATGGAAATATCTTAAATAACAGTTTTATTGGGTTTTTTTGTCAGGTATTATTTAATTTTTTATTAATATTTTAAAACTCTCTTGTACCATAATCTGATTTTGTGTGCTTCTTTTATTGTTCTTATTTAAGTAGTAAATGCATGAAATAATAAACTACCTTTTGGTAGATCTTTTTTTATACTTAAAACAGTCATTAGGGCAGAGAACTGGTTTTTAAATTATTTGAATCCCACCACTGCTTACACATACAGCACTGACAGATCATGCAGCAAAAGCAAGAAAAAAATTTCAGTACACTGAAATTGGAAAGAGAAGCTTCTTTCTTCTTGCAATGTCCCTCTAGTATCCTCTACTTAATGTGCTTCTTCTAAAGAGGAAAGCCTAGAGTCCGGCCCATTTTCCCAGAGTGGGCACTGAGGATGAACTTGGAGCTAAGAGGTTCAATGAACCTTTGATTACTCAGCTTTCATATGCACCCTTCTACAAGATTTGAGTTCCTGTACAACAATAAAGCAATTAACTATATTTTAACCTAGCAAGATGCAGCTATTCTGATAAATGAAGTTCTTGCCCTTCTCCCAAATGAGAAGGCACAAAGCCCCAACAGTCATTGAATCCATTGCCGGCTATGTTAATTACCACTCATTCAGTCATGGTCTCAGTGAATATTCTGTTAACGAAAGGCTATTTTGTAAAGTTGACCTCCACCTGCTTTAAAAATAAAATACACATACACACACACACACACACACACACAAATACGCAAAGGAAGGAAAGACAAAAAGGGTTAGAATATATAAATAAACATGTGCATATAACAAAGAGAAAATATGCCAAGCTAGCACAGTCCTGGTCTTTGTAATTGGCCACGATTATGGCTGATATCTATACCTCCCGTCCTCAACTACCCAGTCCATATCTTCTTTGCCCACAGCTGGAACCCACAGTTCTGGGTTCTTTACCTGGTGGAGTGATCCAAACCTTTCTTCTTGGTCCGAGTCCTCAATCATCCTGCTTCTTCTGGTTCCTGTAGTTTTTCATTAAGCTTTAATGTTGGCATGGAAGTTTTAGGAGAAACCTTACAAAATCTCCAGATTTTAGAATCATTTGCTGGTTCAGGCAAACTTTCCTCACCACTCAGTGGTCTGCAACTGCATCTTCTCTAACTAACCTAGGTTTCCCTAACATGGCCCTCCTTGCTTCTGCCATCAGCAGCAGAATTCTGTTGGTAATTGGGATCAATCGCAAAAGCCAATTGGTTAACCTTCTGTTTTTCACCTGTTGGTTCAGTGGAATTAGAAGTGTGAAATGGCAGTCTGTGGTAGGCAGAATTCTAAGATGGACCCCATGATTCCTGCCCCTGGTGTATAAACCCTGTATAACTTCCCCTGTGCACTGCTGGGACCTGTAAATAAAACTGGATATCACCTCCATGATTATGTAATATGGCAAAAGGGATTTTGCAGGTGTAATTAAGGTCCCTAATCAGTTATCTAAAATACAAGCAGAGATTATCCTGGGTGGGTCCAACCTACTTAATTAGCAGAAGAGTTTGTTCCCTTGACAGTTTGGAAGAAAAACAGCTCTGTGGCAAGAGGAGGATCTGTGTGGCAGGCACCTGAGCATGACCTCTAGGAGCTGAGAGCAGCCCTTAGCTAACAGCAAGAAAACAGACTTTAATTACACAGCTGTAAGGAATTGAAATGCTGCTGACAACCGCTTGACCTGGGAAGAGGATCAGAGCCTGAGATGAGAACACAGCCCTGCCTGACCTGTGGTGGCACAGTGGATAAAGCATCTGCCGGGACTTCTGAGGTTGCCGGTTCAAAGCCCTGGGCTTGCCCGGTTACGGCACATACAGGAAGCAACTACTATGAGTTGATGCTTCCTGCTTTCCACCCTTTTTTTTTCTTTCTCTCCCTCCCTCTCTCTCCTTTCTCTCTAAAAAATCAATAAATAAATAAAAAAGAGAGATCACAGCCCCAATCAACACTTTGATTTCAGCCTGGTGAAACCCTGAGCAGAGGGTTCAACTCACCTGTACCTAGACCCTTGAATCACAAAACCCATGAGATCAGTTACGTTGTTTTGCCTGGCCTGTGGTGGTGGTGGTGGTGCAGTAGATAAATCCTTGACCTGGAATGCTGGCATTGCCTGGTCAAGGCACATATGACAAGCAATCAAGGAACAACTAAAGTGAAGCAGCTATGAGTTGATACTTCTTGCTCCCCTGCTTCTCTTTCTCCTTTCTCTGTAAAATCAATAAATAAAATCTTTAAAAATTTTTTGTTATTTTAAGCAGCTAAATTTGTGGTAATTTGTTATGCAGCCAACAGAAAACTAGTACATAGTCTCATCTTCTAATTCGGTGGAACCATTGTTGGTCTTCTGGTAGGAAGCAGCCTCCCTTTGGATATTGAGATATCCAAACCAGCAGAGCTCAACGTTGCCAGGACAGGAAGCAGAAAATCTGCAAATGGGTTATTAGATGTAACAGTGAGTGAAGTCATTCCCACTTTACTGCCTGTATTCTGGCTATAGGAGAGAAAATACCATATAATGCTTTCTGATCCAAAGCGTATTGCACCTTGTAAGGCAGAACGCCATTCTTTCAGCATGTTGTTTACCAACTGGTACCACAATGAGTCCTCAATAAGTCATTTTTACCTTTCTTATAGGCCAGCCATTCCAGATGATGGAGTACGTGGCACAACCAGTTGATTTCACGGGTGAGCCCCATTGCTTCGCTCACTTCTTTGCTATGATGAGGTTTCCTGATCAGAGGCAATGCTGTGTAGAATGCCATGGCAGTGGATAAGGCATTCTGTGGGTCTGTGGATGGTAGTGCTGGCAGAAACGTTACAGTCAGAAAAGGCAAATCTATATCCAGAATATATGTCAATATCCATGGGAATGAATCTGCGCCCTTTCCATGATAGAAGTCTAACATCATCAGCCTGTCACTAGATGGCTAGCTTGTCCCCCCAGGGAATGGTGCCATAGTAGGGACTCAAGTTGGTCTCTACTCAACAGTAGCACTAGTGAGGCTAGCCTTAGTAATGGACATGCCCTGTTGTTGAGTTCATACATAGCCTCCATCCTTGTCGCTGTGGCCTCTCTGTTCATGGGTCCATTGAACTAGCAGCACTGCAGTGGCTGGGGAAAGGAACTGGCTGATATTCAGTTTTCTTTTTCCATCTTAGTATTAAAAGCTGCTTCTGCAGTGGATGCTCTTTGGTAGGTATTCACATGGAATACAAATATCTTCTCAGTCTACAACTATTCAAACAGGTCTTAACTAATATTCTTGTCCCCACCCAAAATGCCCTTAATTCTAGACTCTATTTGTCAAAAAATTGACCTATCTTGGTTAACTTCCACCTGTCTTCAACATTTTTTTAAATTTTAATTTTTTTAGCGAGAAAGAGAGAGATGGACAGACAGGGAGAGAGATGAGAATCATCAACTGTTGTGACACTTTAGTTGCTGATTGATTGCTTTCTCATATGTGCCTTGACCAGGGGGCTCCAGCTGAGCCCTTGCATGACCTTGGGCTCAAGCCAGTGACCATGTGGTCATGTCTATGATCCCACGCTCATGCCTGTGACCCCACGCTCAAGCTGATGAGCCCACACTCAAGCTGGTGAGCCCACACTCAAGCTGGATATGTCGGGGTTTCAAACCTGGGTCCTCAGCACCCCTGGTTGATGCTCTCTCCACTGCGCCAACACCTGGTCAGGATGACTTCAGCATTTTCCATTTAGATCCCCTCTTACCCACTTTTTATTCCCAGATTATTTTGAAACAAATTCCAGACTTCATATCATTTTATCTTAAATATTTCAGTATCTATGCAAGATGAGTACTACTTAAAAATAATCACAATACATGCCATTAGCACACCTAAAATAGTTATTTAATATCAAATATGTAATGTTCAAATGTCTTCAACTATTTTAAACATCCAACTAAAGTCCAAACATTGAATGAGTTGATATATTAATCTCTTTTGCTCCATATTTTTTCCTTTCACTTTTCTTGCAATTTATTGAAGAAACAAAGTTGTCTTATGCATTTCCCAGTCTAGATTTGATTATAACCCTGTCATGTCAATTACCATTTCCTTCTCTTCTCCGTATTTCCTAAAATTTAGTGGTTATATCTGGAGGCTAATACAGACCCAGTTTGATTGTTTCTTGGCAAAACTATTAATACTTCTGGGGTAGTATTATAAACTTTCATTAGGAGGCATATAGTCTGGTCTGTCTTTTTGGAATTTATTCAGTCATTGATGATCATTGCTAGATCCCTTAATTCATGAGGGATCATCATTTTGTGTGTTTGTGTTTGCACACAAACACTTCTATAAGGAAAAACATCTCTTTGTCAACAGTTTGGTTACCCAGAAATACAGTTCATATGAAGAAAGCAGAATAAATACTTGGTTTCTTTTTTTTTAATGTATCAATTTTCAAAGTAACATTTGGTTTGCTGGTTTCCTCTAAGTTGACCAATAAATTATATTTTAACACCATTATGAATTCATGCATGTAAACATATTTGGTGTGTTTTAAACTACTGTAGTTATTATCTTTATTAATGCTTAAATCGTATCAGTTTTGCCAAGGGGAACCAATTCAAGTTGGCTCTTAGATCCTTTTGAGTCGTCTTTGATTGTTGCCTTGTTTTCCAGTATGCCAAGATGTTCCAGGCTCATATTGTACCTTTCCTGCCCAAGAGCTGAAATCCCCCATTAATTCATGGAGCCTTAGCTCCTTTTAGCAGGAAATGGTATGTAGAAATTACAATCTGGGCATTACTTAATTGGTCACTGTTTCTAGGCTTTTTCAATAACCAAAATTAGGGTTTGTTGTTATTGTTTTAGACCTTTATTTAAGATGAAGTACTTTATGAATTCACATTGATACTTTCAGTCAAGCACAGGATTTACTTGACTTTATCAGTCTTCTACCTATACCTCTTTCATCATGAATTCTTTCTGAGTATCTCAACCCAAATTCATAGGTCTTTCCGTGAATTAGACTACCTCCTTCAACAACTTTTTCTTTTTTAATTTTTTATTTATTGTTTCTAGTGAGAAAGGAAAAGAGAGAGAGAGAGACAGGAACATTGATTTGTTCCTGTATGTGCCCTGACGGGAGATCGAACTGGCACCCTCTGCACTTCAGCATGATGTTTGAACCAACCAAGCTATCTGGCCAGAACTTAACAACTTTTAAGACAATCAACATATAATCTTTGATTTATTGGTTTTTAAATATATTGGTTTTATTCTCGCTACCAAATGGTAAGAAATTTGAGATCAGAATCCACATCTTTTTACTTTTTGTTAAAAAAGATAAAATTCTTAAAGTACTAGAGTATTTCCTGACAGATAAATTCCTTTCTCTCTGTATCCTTCAAGATGTGGAATAGTACATATACTTTAAAATTAATATATCATTTAAAAATGAATAAATACAAAATTAGGTTTTCAGATATAAAGTACTAGACACTAATTTTAGTAGGAATTAGGTTAAAGATATTAAAGTTGTTTGAAATAAGTTTTATTTTACAGATATAAAACAATTTTGAACATTTACAACGTATACAAAGACTGGTAGCATTTGTAATTTTAAAAAGTGCTATACTAAGAAAATAGGAAAAATTAAAGACCACAATGATATTCTAAATTATAGGTTTAGGGAATGGGAATATGAAGACAGTATTCCAGTCAACTACAAAATCCTGAAACCATCTTTGATTTAGGGAAAATGAATAATACTGGACTTAGAAACTGAATGAATTCATACTTTGGTCTGTAAACATGTTTAGCTATGTTTTTCATTCAGATGTATAACTAAAAATTATATAAAATGTCACTAAAATTAACCATTTAAAGGTACAATAAGAAAGAGGTAGGAAAAGAAAATGAAAAGTTTTATTTTGGTAGTTCTT
This sequence comes from Saccopteryx bilineata, assembly GCF_036850765.1. Lineage (NCBI taxonomy): Eukaryota > Metazoa > Chordata > Mammalia > Chiroptera > Emballonuridae > Saccopteryx > Saccopteryx bilineata. The sequence goes on from NC_089492.1 coordinate 32,106,774, forward strand.
CAATAATGATGCGAGACACTGAATTCCACCCAGTGGAGGCATCTCCTTTGGGGTAATCTGAACAAGTACCAACCCAGATGGCAATATCCACTAATCCAGCACCAATCCCTTCACAGAGTCCTTCCACTGCAAAACAAAGATGAAAGGGACATCTTTCTTTAGAAAACAAAAACCTTTTGTTAAATTTGGTTACTTTAGCAAGCTAGATAATTAATCTATTTAGAGAACAATGCATTAAAAATTATAATAGTTGATAAATGTTTCATAAAAATAAATTGTATTTCTTAGCACATAAATACTTTTAAAAGACAAATGCATAACCATTTTACTACATAAGCTTAACAGTATTTTTCTTACAGATTTTAACCATAAAACCAGAATTTGTTTGGTTATAGAGATGACCTAAAATTAAAAAGCAATTTATTTGACTAAACAAAGGAAGCCTACAATTTTAAAAGCCATGACTTTGATTTGATTTACAAGTCTTCTTTATACTTTTAAATGTCTGTTGAATTTATTGGGTGACATTGGTCAATAAAATTATACAGGTTTCAAGTGTACAATTCTATTACACAACATCTGTACATTTTATTGTATTCACCATCCAAAGTCAACTCTCTTTCCATCACCATTTATCCCCTTTACACCCTTCTACCAGTCCACCCCCTTCTGTTGTTGTAATCCCCATACTGTTGTCTGTGTCTATGAGTTTTTCTTTTTGCTTAATCCCTTCACCAACCTACCTTCCTTCTGACAGCTGTCAGTCTGTTCTATGTATCTAAAATATGAGTCTGTTTCTATTTTGTTTGTTTATTTTTATTCATTAGATTCTACATATAAGTGAAATCATATGGTATTTATCTTTCTCTGACTGGCTTATTTCACTTAGCGTAACACTCTCCAGATCTATCCATGCTGTTGCAAAAGGCAAGATTTCTTTCTTTTTTATGGATGAGTAGTATTCCATTGTGTAAATGTACCACAATTTTCTTATCCACTCATCTACTGATGGACACTTGGGTTGTTCCAAATAACATTGTAAATAACATTGCAATGAACATAAGGGTGCATATATTCTTTTGAATCAGTGTTTCTTCAGATATATTCCCAGAAGTAGAATTGCTGGGTCATAAGTGAGTTCCATTTTTAATTTTTTGAGGTAACTCCATACTGCTTTCCATAGAGGGTGCACCAGTCTGCATTCCCACCAGCAGTGCACGAGGGTTCCCTTTTCTCCACATCCTTACCAACACTTGTTATTGGGTGATTATTAATGATAGCCATTCTGACAAATGTGAGGTCATAAGTGATTGTGGTTTTAACTTGCATTTCTCTGCTGATTAGTGACGTTGAGCACCTTTTCATATATATGTTGGCCACCTGTATGTCCTCTGTGGAAAAGTGTCTATTCAGGTTCTTTGCCCATTTTTAAATTAGATTATTTGTACTTTTTGGTTGGTGTTGAGTTGTATAAAGTATAAGTTTGTGGGGGTATTAATCCCTTATCTGATGTATCATTGGCAAATATGATCGCCAACAAGTCTTTTTTAAAAAAATTTTTTAAAGACTTTATTTATTCATTTCAGAGAGAGGAGAGAGAGAGAGAGAGAGGGAGGGAGGAGGAGCAGGAAGCATCAACTCCCATATGTGCCTTGACCAGGCAAGCCCAGGGTTTTGAACCGGCGACCTCAGCCTTCCAGGTCGATACCTTATCTGCTGTGCCACTCCACAGGTCAGGCCCTGTAAGTCTTTTTTAAAGAAAGCCCTTTCCAACACTTAATTAGACATTTGATGGTATTCAAGTAGAAAGAAGGACTTTTTTATTTTTTTATTTTTTTACAGAGACAGAGAGAGAGTCAGAGTGAGGGATAGACAGGGACAGACAGACAGGAATGGAGAGATGAGAAGCATCAATCATCAGTTTTTCGTTCGGCATTGCGACACCTTAGTTGTTCATTGATTGCTTTCTCATATGTGCCTTGACCGCGGGCCTTCAGCAGACCCAGTAACCCCTTGCTCGAGCCAGCGACCTTGGATCCAAGCTGGCGAGCTTTTTGCTCAAGCCAGATGAGCCCACGCTCAAACTGGCAACCTCGGGGTCTCGAACCTGGGACTTCCGCATCCTAGTCTGACGCTCTATCCACTGCACCACCACCTGGTCAGGCTAGACGAAAGGACTTTATAACATTAAAAGATATTCTAGCATAAGCATTATACCGGCTGGGAATCCCATTTTACAAAGAATTTTCTTACAATAAACAAACAAACAAACAAACAAACAGAAAACCCCAAAAATTCTACTTTTCCTTTTATGCTACATAAATATCAATATATATTTTTTTCTCAGGGTCTCTGGACTTTTACATACTAACACACAACTTGCATTTCATCTTACCAAGGTTCTTGTCCTACATTAAAAAGAAAACAAAACTTTCCTCAGTGGTCATTTTTTTTTTTTTTTTGTATTTTTCTGAAGCTGGAAACGGGGAGGCAGTCAGACAGACTCCCGCATGCGCCTGACCGGGATCCACCCGGCACGCCCACCAGGGGGCGATGCTCTGCCCCTCTGGGGTGTTGCTCTGTCGCTACCAGAGCCATTCTAGCGCCTGGGGCAGAGGCCAAGGAGCCATCCCCAGCGACCGGGCCATCTTTTGCTCCAATGGAGCCTCGGCTGCGGGAGGGGAAGAGAGAGACAGAGAGGAAGGAGAGGGGGAGGGGTGGAGAGGCAGATGGGCACCTCTCCTGTGTGCCCTGGCCGGGAATCAAACCCGGGGCTTCTGCATGCCAGGCCGACGCTCTACCGCTGAGCCAACCGGCCAGGGCCCCTCAGTGGTCATTTTAACAAGGAAAAAGACATAGCCCCTTTGAGGTCTCTGTAAGGGAGACAAGGAACCACAGTTTCAGATTCTTTAAGAAAATGAGTCCCGAGCCTGACCAGGCGATGGCACAGTGGATAGAGCATTGGACTGGGATGCGGAGGACCCAGGTTCGAGACCACGAGGTCACCAACTTGAGCGCAGGCTCAACTGGTTTGAGCAAAGCTCACCAGTTAGGACCCAAGGTCGCTGGCTTGACCAAGGGGTTACTCAGTCTGCTGTAGCCCCACGGTCAAGGCATATATGAGAAAGCAATCAATGAACAACTAAGTGCCACAATGAAAAACTGATGATTGATGCTTCTCATCTCTTTGTATTCCTGTCTGTCCCTATCTATCCCTCTCTCTGACTCTCGCTCTGACTCTGTAAAAAAAAAAAAAGGAGTGTAGAGATGACATGAGGTGACTGGCCAGGTTTCCTATTGGTAGGTTACTGCCTTCCAGCTGAGGCTCAGGGATATAGGCCTGAAGCAATCTAATGAGGCAGGTCCCTCAGAATCCAGGGACCCGGCTCTGGTTCAGGCCCCTTTAAAATCTAGGAGAACTGAGCAGTGTGTCTACAGTCCCATTTCATCTAGTATCCTCAGTACCCATGCCAGGTGAGAGTGACTAGAAATTCTCATGTTTTCCTGAGGTCTTCACATCCATGGCCTAGAAACCTGTTCACTTCACTCTATAGGACATCAGAGAAGCTTGGTTCTAGCATCAGCCTCACAAGGGGAGAGTGGAATGGTCACTTCATGGTCTTTAACAAATAATATATAATATATATTGTGTATATATATATATTTAAATATTTTCATTGATTTGAGGGCAGGAGGGTAGGAAGCATAAACTCATTGTTTGCCTTAGTTGTTCCATGTAGTTGTGCACTCACTGATTGCTTCTTGTATGTGCCCTGACTGGAGAATGAACCCGTGACCTCAGCATGCCGGGATGACGCTCTATCCACTGAACCATCCGGCCTGGGCCAATAAAAATATTGTGAATGAACATTTTTGCTATGATAAGATACATATAGAATAAAATAAACCAATAGCTTTTTTCTTACAGCTTAAGTGACCATTGGTTTAACTGACTGTCTTTTCTCTCACACTAAGTAGAAACCGACAGAGAATTCAGGAACAGTATAGAGATGTTGTCTTTTACAAATTCAGCAGACTAAATCTACTCTTTCAAAGGACAAGGCACAGAAATCAGTCCCCTTACCAATCTAAGCTAGAGGTTCTCAACCGTGGCTGAACATTATAATAAGCAGGAAGGAGTCTAGAAGCCTTCTTGCAGAGGCTGCACCTGGGCCCATTAAGTTAGACTCCCTGGAAGGGACGTAACCAGGCATGAGGATATTAAAAATTCCCCGTTTGAGCCCACTGTGTAGCAAACACTGAAAACCACTGCTCTGTGGCATTATTGGCTGTTTTCTTTTGCCATTTTATCTAACTCAGTGCCTTTCAACCTTGGGAATTTTTTTTTTAATGCAGCATTATCCCCCCCCCCCCAAAGATGCTGATTCATTTGGTCAGAGATGGGACCCAGGCATCTGCATATTTTTTAAAGATTCATTTCAAGAAATTCTGAAATACAACCAGGATGGAGCATTATGGGCTAAAAACTTGCTGTTCTAGTGACCCGACATGATAGCGGACTCAAAACTAATCTTTGGTCTGAGACACATTCTGCAATGTTGCTATTCTACATACCAGAAGAAGTGCGATGAATGTTAATTGTTGAATTTAATTCAGGGCTTCCTTGGTCCAAATAAATGATGGCTTCAATGGGAAGAGGTCCTGAGCATTCAGCTCCGTTGAAGGTGAAATACCAGCGTTGACAGCACGCGCTCCTGCACTTCAACCGAAGTGAGCCACTGAACAAAACTCTCAGCGCGCTGTTCGAGCGCATCTTTGTAAATGTACACTCCTGTCACAGACACCGACATGAGGTTTGATTAGCATCTTCAAGTTTAATTAAAAAGATACTTTCAAATTGTATTATAGATTTTAACTCTCCTCTACGTACTCTAAATCACATTTTAAAAGCTTAACTTTTACAGAGCAAAAAAGACTTTCTGCACAATAGATGAGAGACTCTGATGTTAGGAACTCAAAAAAATCATATTATGGCATTCTTAGAATTATGCATGCCATTGAAGGTATCTTTTATTTTTACCAAAAACAGCTAGTCTTCAGTATTTAGGCCAAACCAACCTATATCTTTACCTTTTATTTATTCCAAAAATATTTTCTGAGCCATGTATACTGAATGCTACAGATACAACAGTAAGCAAAATAGATTCTCTACCCTCATGGAACTCACATTTGAGATTAGGATTGTCCATATACATTTATTCTTGACCTATTTGTGCAATAGCAAATGGTATAAAGGGTTCAAGCATAGGTGGGATTTATAGTCTTTATTTATGTGACACAATTATAAGGCCCAAGATCTTTTATCTACCTGGTCTTTGCAATATTTGTCCACTGACTCATGGTCCTACATGCAGAATGCCTCCCAAGCCCATTCTGACCACTGCTAAAAGGAACTTGAAAACACATGAAAAATTCAGGGTCCATAGGGATAGCTTTTAGAGAGAACTCAGCAACTTCTAATGAGCTATAAATAAGCAACCAACCTATCAATGTCAGATGTTTAAAGAAGTAGGCAACATTTTATCAAAATGCTTTCTAAGAAATCACAAGTGAAGCTAAAAATGGGTCTCAGTCACCAAAACTATGGAAGAATTTTAATGGAAATTCTATCACATAAAAACCAAATTAAGACAGTAGCAAACTTTTTATAAATAATATAGTAGATATTAAAGAACTGAAATAAGGATTGGGTGAAATACACATAAGGTTAAAACCTTAGCGTTTTATAAAAATAAAATCACTTCTGTTTGCCTGGTGATAGTAGTAGGTAACAGCATGAAGTAATATATTGCGGATATGGAACCAGGTACAGAGTTGGTCAACAAAAGAAGAAAGGCTTAGAAATAGCACCAACTTCTTCAACTCCAAGACATCCCAGTGGACTTGCCATTTACTTCTGAAGCAAACACTGATCAAAGTGACTGAGCCATTAATCAAAATGCATTGCCAGCCAGGCTATTTTGAGTAACTTGCCCCTAAATGTTGCAGAATAATGTAAAATGGTCATGTAATACATCTCTGTTCCATTCTACTTCTCTTAGGCTGAGCAATTTAAAATTAGGCAGGCTACCCAGAATAAGGACAAATATCAACAGACTTGCCACTTCCTGATAATTCCTGTCATGTGGTAACTTCTTTGAAATTTATTGCCACCTTTACATCTGTAGCCATAGCAGAATTTTTAGACGAATTTAAATTTACTTTAGGTTTAAGATTGGAAAGTTGTGGCCCTGGCCAGTTGGCTCAGTGGTAGAGTGTCGGCTCAGTGTGTGGATGTCCCGGGTTCAGTTCCCAGTCAATGCACACAGGAGAAGCACCCATCTGCTTCTCCACCCCTACTCCTCCCCTTCTCTTGCTGTCTCTTTCTCTTCCCTTCCCACAGCCATGGTTTGATTGGATTGAGCAAGTTGGCCCTGGGTGTTGAGGATGGCTTCATGGGCTTGCTTAAGGCACTAAAATAGCCTGGTTGCTGAGCAATAGAGCAGTGGTCCCAGATGAGCAGAGCATCGCCTGGTAGGGGGCTTGCAGTGTGGATCCTGTTCAGGGTGCATGTGCAAGTCTGTCTCTCTGCCTTCCCTTCCACCACTCACTTAATAATAAAAAAAGATTAGAAAGTTGTTTACTATTCAATCTTGTGAACACAGGCACATATCCCTCCTTTTTTGTTTGCATTTAATAATGTAGAGTAAATTATTTGAGGTACTAGGGTTAAAAATAATGCAATGATATATTTGTCTTAGAAATGCCTTTATAAAATTAACTCTGAAATGTTTTTTTCTTATGACTTTTAGGTTAAAGCCACGTGGTAACTCCTCCTTAATTTTTTTAAGTCTTTTGGTAAAAATAAATAAAATAAATTCTCACCTAAAATTAACACTCAGCTATGAAAACCCTTAAGTTTTGCTTCAACTTTAAAATGATTCAGTTTTCACTTACCGCAATTTTTCCAAGATCTATGCCGTAATTCAGTGAACTCCATGAACACTGCTTGTAGTTAGGCGTCCAGGACTCCTCAAAGGTTTCCCTCAGGCATTCCCCCTTCTCTCCTTTGAATCCATCCCGACCCGGAATCCCAGGGGTCCCAGGAATGCCATTGGCCCCAGGGCTCCCATCTCGACCAGGTACCCCCGCAGGCCCTTGTAGGCACATTCCATTATACTACAGAGGGAAGAGGAAAGGAACATGAAACACTCTCACCATTTAAGATTCAAAGACTTGGTCTGATTGGCACTGCATTTATTTTGGGCCCTTGGAGGCAACAATCCTTTCATACCACTTGCTCATGTTCTAGATGAGTTATTATAGAGAATTGATTTAAAAATTATTTCTCAACTATTGTGATTTCATTCCTTTTAATTGCACAGATTTTACAGTTTTTATGTGGAGGACCTATAACTAGGGTAATACTTCTGACCACCAACGAGGAGCAAATGACCTTATGGCAGGTGACTACCAGTCTTCACTAGGGTGCAGTGGCCTTTCAAACATCTTAAGTGCTAGGATTCTCTGTTTTCCTTGGCGGGGAGGGGGGACAGCAGCAGTACTATGTAGAAGTTAAGAGCATGGATTCTAGAGCCAGGTCCTCTGACTTAACTCCTGACTCCACCACTATTAGCTGTGTGAGATAGAGCAAGCCACTGAGCATGTCAGTGTCTACTTCCTTATCAGTAAAATAGGGGAAATAATAAAGATTCTTACATTGTAGGGTTTGTACGAGATGTAAGTGAGATAATATACAAAATGTGCTTAGAATAGGGCCTGGTACACAGTAGACACTGCTTATGTCAGTCATGATTACTCTAATTATCTCCCATGTAAGGAATAATTAGAGGTGTGAGGCAGTGACCCTGGGCAAGTGTGTCCACTTCCTTGGGTGGACCTAACCAGGGTCTCAGGGGTCTCAAACTCGCGGCCCGCGAGTCTAGCCCTGGTCTAGATCTAGAGAAAAAAGTACTAGCAAAACCTCCAGTTAACACACAAAGGCCACAACACACCAATGTAGTTAGATCAGTGGTAAAGGTGACTTCTGATTTCCATCTGTCTAATTCCTGAATTGATACACTTATTGGATCCTCCAAATCCCAGACCCAATACACTTAAATTTTTATTTTAACATTCTCCCATTTGTGTAGATTGTCACAATCTACAATTCTATATCAATATATTGTCCAATGAGAACAAAAAACAAGGTTCCTTATATATTAAAACAACTTGAAAGCTTATCTTTTAAGTTCACTATCTCAGAACAGACATGGTCATATTATAAAATCTAATAACGACACACTTAGGCAGGATCCTATGTCTCTAATGTTTGCCAATCAATTTGTTTTTCACATCACCAATTTGATCTTTGTTTTGGTAAATTATTTTTGTGACTTTGGCCAGCGCTATTTTCCTGTTTGTAAGGGGACAAAAAGGACACTACTATTTATTTATTGTCAGAGAAGTAGCAGTAAAAGTAACAAAGTTGTAAAAGTATTAGAATACATGCTAAAATATAAAATATTCTAAACATCTAGTTTATTTTGGACTTAAATTTCATTTTAGTAATTTCATTGACTTATGCTAGCAGATATGTGTAATGTTTGTATATAGATTTCAAGTGGAAAAGGAGAAACAGTAAGCAGTAAGATTTCTGGGCTTCTTTGGTTTCTTCACTATTGTTTCCCGCAGGACAAGATGCTACACAAAGTTTTATTTTCCTACATTTATATCAGAGGTTCTCAACTGGGGCCACTTTTTCTCCCCAGGGGACAATGGCAATGTCTGGACCCATTTTGGGTCGTCACAACTTGGGAGGAGAAATTGCTCTTGGCACCTAGTGAGCAGAAACCAGAGATGCTGTTAAATATGCTACACTGCATGGACAGCTCCACAACAAAGAAGTATCCAGCCCCAAATGTCTATAATGGCATGGCCAGTGATGGGACTCAGCTGGTTTGCACCAGTTCGGCAGAACCGATACCTAATTTTCTGTTGAGTTCAGTGAACCAGTTGTTAAAATGGCACTTGTAAGCAGGGTTCTCTCTAAGGTGGGCACCTGGGCAGCGGCCCAATGTGGAAATCACAAAGTTACATTCTTTACTCTTTTTTAACCTTCATCTGTGCAACAGTGTATTCTAAGCACCCGTAGTAATGCTCATTCCGTCCACAGGTGAAATTTATTGCAAGTGAGGACACCAATCAAGAAGCAATATGGAAATATCTTAAATACTAGTTTTATTGTTTTTTGTCAGGTATTATTTAATATTTTTTCATTAATATTTTAAAACTTTCTTATAACATAATATAGCTTTGTGTACCTCTTTTATTGTTTTTATTTCAGTAGTAAATGCATGAAATAATAAACTGCCTTCTGGTGTATCATTTTTTTATACTTAAAAGGGTCATTAGGGCAGAGAACCGGTTGTTAAGTTATTTGAATCCCACCACTGGGCATGGCTGAGAATTTTTATTCACATTTTGATATAAAAATTGCATTTTTGAGACCACATAATTTTATTGAGTTTGGTTCACAGGTATTGCATCTGTCCTCTTTCACTTTAAAATGCTAACTCAGCACATGTTTAGTACCTACCACCAGGGGTAAGAGAAATGCCTGTGAAATGAACTCCTGTTTCTTTCACTGGCCACCAGGGGGCAGAGCTTGCTGGAAGCTTGAAAGAAATGCTTTGAAAGATCCTATACAAAGAAGTTGCTTTATAGAATCTGTTGAAACTTTCTTAACGACTATGTGGACCTTTTCCTCCCAGCAAAACCAAATCCAAGCTACAGGATGCACCTGAGTCTGGTTACATAGTAAGTTTTTCCAAGTCGGTCTAGAGTTGTAGGAAACCGCAGGTACTAAAAATCTTTGGAGGGAAAGAAAAAGATTGCTAGTTTTGTGGGGAAAACGGTTATTTTGTGTATCATAACTACAAATTCACAAAATGCAAACTTCACATGAACCACATTCATTTGGTACAGCTTAAAACAATTTTAGATACTTAAAATAGAACTGCAGCCCTGAACATATATTCTGCTTTGTGGAACAAAATTACATAGCACATCACCAAAAAGTGCTACGTGAAATGGCAGAAAAAAATTTTTTCAGAGCTTTTGAATCTTGCTTACAAATAGCTGCCAGGGAACTTGGTTTATTAGCTCAACTTATAAGGGCAGCTGAACATATTCAAAATAGTTTTTTTGAATATGGTTTACAATGCCTGTAAACCATATTTGTCTGTAATTAAGATTGGTTTAAGGATTGAAGATATCATGGGCCAAGGAATATGGTAATTGTGCAAGGATCACTCTTGCCCTCCCCTTGGTTTGTTGACTTTTAGAGGAAAGAGCTTTAAGAAAACAGACCTTCCCAAAGATTAGCCGCTCAGAAAGCCCTTGGGCTATTTATCTGCTCTCCTGGAAACTGTCTTTTCCTTCAGCTTAATTGTGATGCTCCTACTTGGTGACCACAAGCTAAAGACCCAGGATGTCGAAAGGACTGACTGACTCCTATCTGTCTAAACAGAACAATAAAATGGGTCCTTGGAGGGTTAGTGCAGGGCTTTCATTTCCCTTTCTGGCCATAAACCCTCTGAACCATTCCTGGCCCCCCGCTATGGTCGTCCAACAAAGTAAATTGCCGCCCATACTCCCAGGAAGATGACCCAACATGACTCAGAGTCTTCAAGTTACAAAGCATTGGATGGAGGCTTTGTAAGAGTTTTTATTCTCTTCTGTGGCCACCAGTCTCAACAAAGGACACGTTGCATATCCTTGGCCCGCCCACCCAGGCAATCAGCCAGTCCAGGGTCTCTCTGGCAGCCACCCAGGCAAACGTTCCAACCTACTCAAGCTCCTCATTCTACTCTCATTGCTGCTCTAACCCTCAGCATCCTCAGAGGGAGGTGTGTGTGTGTGTGGAGGGGGGGGGGGCTCAGAGGCCAGAAATTATTGGCAAACTCTTGTACTTCGAGGCGCTCCACCCGTCCAACGTCGCATCTCTAAGGATGACACCCTCGTTCTGGTCTCCCCTGCGTCCCAGGAAACTACTATACGCATAGCCCAGGTCCTTCCTTACACACAGACCTGGACAAAGCAGGACACCAGGCGCACGCAAGTAAGACACACACACACACACACACACACACACACACACACACACACACACCCTGTACAGACCCCCCCCCCCCACGACCCCCAACACCACCCCCACCAGCAGGACTGACGCTGGCCCAGTGCTGCTCGGCCTGGCTCCCCCCACTCACCAGGTCCACCACCTCCCTCTGCCGGAGCAGTGCTTTCTGCTTCACCTTGGGGGTCTCGGAGGCGCTCGACGGCGTCCGCAGCTGCAGCAGCAGCAGCAGCAGCAGGAGGCAGAGGAGCCGCTGCGCAGAGACGGCCGCGGGGCCCTGGGGGCGCATGACGCGCGGCAGCCCCGGGACGCGCGGAGCAGGAGCTGGAGGAGCCCGGGAGCCCGGACGTGATCAGAGTCTGGCCCCACCACGTTCCGAAGCCGGCGCAGGCTGCATCAATGAGCCTTTCACCCGCGCGCCGCCCTCCCTCTTCTTTTTCCTCCCGTCTCCCTGGAGTTTCCCTCCAGTAATAGGCCGGAGCCCCCACTCCCGAGCCAGCGAGGGGCGGGCTGACAGCCGGGCCCGCCCCCTCTGCAGCCCTGCAGCCCGCCGGGACCCTCGCTGCTGGGTTGGACAGACCGCTGAAGAAAACTTCTGCAAAGTCGTGGTGAGGTGGCGGTCGCCAGGAAGACACGAGTGGAGACTTGGAAGACAGTAGAGGAGACAGTACGGCTTAATGAACGTTAGAGAGGCACGTGCCTTCACAGGGGTCTAGGGACCGGCTTCAAGGTGTCAAACCCTGGAACCTTCTTCTGTGTGTGTGTGTGTGTGTGTGTGTGTGTGTGTGTGTGAGAGAGAGAGAGAGAGAGAGAGAGAGAGAGAGAGAGAGAGAGAGAGAGTGTGTGTGTGTGTGTGTGTGTGTCAGGGACAGACAGGAAGGGAGAGAGCTGCTTGTAGTTGCAGCACTTTTAGTTCATTGACTGCTTTTTCTATGTGTCTGGGGCGGGGCAGGCAGATGCGAGCAGCTGTGTCTAGATGCGGGCAGGGAGTCTCTCGCTGAACCAGTGACCCCTTCCTTGCTCAAGCCAGCTACCTTGAGCTCAAGCCAGCGACCATGGGGTCATGTCCATCGTCCCACACTCAAGCCAGCAACACCGCGCTTAAGCTGGTGAGCCAGAGCTCAAGCCTGAGGAGCCCACGTTTAAGTGAGCAACCTCGGGTTTCGAACCTGGCTCCTCAGGTCGACCTTCTATCCACCGCGCCAACTTTGGCGAGGTGTTCTTTCTTTTCTTTTTTCTTTTTCTCTCTCTTTCTTTCAAGATTTCATTTATCGATTTGAGAGAGAGGGGGGGGGGGAAGTGGGGGAGGAGCAGGAAGCAGCAACTCTAGTAGTTGCTTGTCACATGTGCCTTGACCAGGCAAGCCCAGGGTTTCAAACTTGCGACCTCAGCATTCCAGGTCTATGTTTTATCCACTATGCCACCACGGGTCAGACCCTGGCACCTTCTGGAAGCTCTTTTTTAGGAGGTGACTTTTTTATCTTTTTTTTTTTTTTTTTTTTTTTAAGCAGGAGAGAACCATAGATGTCATCAGGTTCTCTGAGAGCCCCATGATCCAGATTAAGAAATGCTGTTTAGCCTGACCTGTGGTGGCGCAGTGGATAAAGGGTCCACCTGGAACGCTGAGGTCGCAGGTTCAAAACCCTGGGCTTGCCTGGTCAAGGTACATAAGGGAGTTGATGCTTCCTGCTCCTCCCTCCCCCTTCTCTCTCTATCTCTCTCTCTCTCTCTCTCTCTCATTCACTCTCTCCCCTCTCTAAAAATTAATAAAAATAAAAATAAAAAAATAAAAATAAAGAAGTATTAAAAAAAAAGAAATGCTGTTTAATAATAAGTACTAACACTTGCTAATCTTCAGGAACTACAAAGTCGTTTACACATACTCTATTCTCTGGGACAGTGGGGGTGGGAGTGCGGGGTGGGGGCTCCCCTGCTTGACCCGTACGCCGATGAGGAAACTGATGCTCAGGGAGGTTAAGTAACATTCAGCGGTAGAAGTTCACTTTTGAGGAATCACTGGATCTCTGATTCATATCTTTTTCTTACCCCTTTTCTCCCCGTCTCATCTGTCCTTTGACTATTCTGGAAGAAAGCATCCTCAGGACCCCGGGCCACCCACCCAGTAGGGTCAGGAGCACCTTTATATACCACTGATTGGCATTAGGCAGGACAGAATTCTTGCCGCACTTGTAACAATATGAAGATTGATGACCAAATGGCAATGCTGCTGAGGTCAAATTCAACTCAGCAGGGTTCTCCTTGGAGACACAGCCAGGTTTCTGGAAGTTATAGTGGGCTCAACAGATGGATATTAAGGAAAAGGAATAGTTTGGCAGGGGAACAGGGCAGGACAGTTAAATTCTCACTTTTGGGCCAATGCCTAACCACAGGTAAATTTCATTCCTGTTTGTTTATTTATTTATTTTAAAGTTTTTGTATTTTTTTTTTGTATTTTTCTGAAGTTGGAAACGGGGAGGCAGTCAGACAGACTCCCGCATGAGCCCGACCAGGATCCACTCGGCATGCCCACCAGGGGGCAATGTTCTGCCCATCTGGGGCATTGCTCTGTTGCAACCAGAGCCATTCTAGCGCCTGAGGCAGAGGCCATGGAGCCATCCTCAGCGCCTGGGCCAACTTTGCTCCAGTGGAGCCTTGGCTGCGGGAGGGGAAGAGAGAGGCAGAGAGGAAGGAGAGGGGGAGGGGTGGAGAAGCAGATGGGCGCTTCTCTTGTGTGCCCTGGCTGGGAATCGAACCCAGGACTCCTGCACGCCAGGCCGACGCTCTACCACTGAGCCAACCGGCCAGGGCCTCGTTCCTGTTTATTAGAAAAGATAAATATCCAAGTGTGTTCTAAAGCCAAATGCAGTGACCTTTGTTAAGAAATTATTAGGAATTTCAAGACATGTCAACAGAGCAGTACACCAAGCTTCTAACTTCAGCTGCACAAGTCGTTCATGCATGAAACCAGTCCTTTATAAAGCTAAACAAGGTCCCAGCTGGTACTGTTTTATAGCCAAACCATTATGGTGGCAGCAGTCTACATGCTGGAAAAGAGAGGACTCACCACCAGAGAGTCTGTCTTCCACCCCAGCAATTTTCAACCAATGTGCCATGCAAACCCACATGCCGCAAGAATTTTAAAACATGCAATACCTGACTATTTAATCAGGGGCACTGACCTCTTTTCCTTTAGATTGCCAGATTTTAAAAAAAATGACAACAAGCCTTGGCCAGTTGGCTCAGTGGCAGAATGTCATCCCAGCTCGTGGAAGTCCTGGGTTTGATTTCCAGTCAGGGCACACAGGAGAAACAACCATCTGCTTTTCCACTGTTCCCTCCACCTTCTTTCTCTCTTCCTTCCACAGCCATGGCTCGAATGGTTTGAGCAAGCTGGCCCTGGATGCTGAGGATGGCTCCATGGCCTCTCCTCAGGGGCTAAAATAACTTGGTTGCCAAACAATGGAGCAGCAGCCCCAAATGGGCCAAGTATCTTCTGGTAGGGAGCTTGCTGGATGGATCCCAGTCGGGGCACATGTGGGAGTCTGTTTCTCTCTCTTTGCCTCTCGTTTAATTAAAAAAAAAAAGAATTGATATCTTAAAAGCATTTAATCATCCCTTTTAGGGACATAATTTCTCTATTTTTCCAAATCTTCTTTTATGTATTAGTAAAATTTTATGATTTGCTTATATGATACATTTCTTAATGGGGCCATTATGAATTTTTCTGCTGTTGCAAATGGAATCTACTTGCATCAATTCCCCCATTGATTGTATTGTTTTTCTCTTACCGAGTAACAAATTACCACAATTTTAGTGACTTAACAAAACACAAATTTATTACTGCCCACTTTTGTGGGTCAGAAGTTCAGCACAGTTTAGTGTTGTACAAATCTGGTGTCAGGTGTCAGCCAGGTGAATCTTCATCTGGAAGCTTGACTAGGGAAAGATGCTCTTCCAAGCTTCTTTAGATTATTGGCAGAATTCATTTCCTTGTGGTTGTAGGACTGAGGTCCCTGATTTCTTGCTTTCTGTTTTCTGGGGACTTACTAAAGACCACTTTCAAGTAGACCCCTTTCAATGGTCCTCTCTTTTAGATTTTGAATCTCTGGCTTCAAGAAGGGTGTAGTCTCTTTTACAAGCTCATTGATTAAGTCAGGCCCACCAGGAAAATGTCCCCTCTGATTAAGTCAAAGTCAACTGATTAGGGAACTTAATTATACCAGCAAATCCCTTCTGCCATATAATATAATACAATCATGGGAGTGACATCCATCATATTCACAATTTCACTCATATTCATAGAGAGGGGATTATGCACTACAGGTAGTAATCTTAGAAGACCATCTTAGAACTCTGTTTACCACATATATCAAAGAGCTACGGCTGGAAGCTTTTGAATTTCATCCTTGCCTGCTTACAACATAAAAAGTAAACTGGCAGGTGGCAAGAAGATCAAGATGGCCAATAAAAATATTCTAACCACACTAGTGGTAGGAGTCTCCTAATAGAGTGTTATATGTATATATATTTTTGTTTTGTTTGCAGGAAAACAAATATAGAAGGTTCTCAACTTTAAAAAATTTTAAGCATTCACAGATTTCTCAATTACCCTGTGCATGCCAAGTATGTCTTTTATACATCAGTTCCTGATGAATTTCAAAGTATCCCATAATCACTGCCTACCAGTCAAAAATTTTAGTTGCCATGTTTGTAAACAGTATATATACAATTATTTAATAACATTTGTATTCTTGTTATTTTCTAAAAAAGAACAAAAAGAAGGAAATAAAAAGTAGTGATATAAATTATTAGAGCTCATAAACTTAGTATGGTTGAAATAAATATAGAAATAAATAGGCTGAAAGTGCCAATTTTTTAGAATCAATACAACACTTACTGGAATTAAGGAAGAAAAGCCTATGTATCAGCCAAAGTCTAATCAGAGTAACATAAACCATGCTAAATATTTCAACCAGAGGAGATCGAATAAGGGAGATTGGTTACCAGATGTTGGAAGACAGATGCTGAGGTAAATCAGATGATTACTGAAAGAAGCAGTTACCACCCCTAGGGTTTGAATTCAAAAGAGAAGAGGTGTCTCTGGGGGAGGTCCAAGAACCTAGAGCTTGGACAAAGTCCCCTCCCCATCTCAGGGTACACAATGGGTTCTCAGCCTTCTGGTTGGAGCACCAAGTGCACAGTACTGGAACCACCAAGGAGTCCAGGCAGCTGGTAACTCTGAGGAGTGTAGCACAGCTGTTGCCAAGGGAAGCTGGAGGCTAAGGCTGTAAGTTGCTTCTGCTTAGTAACTTACTAAGTACTTTTATGGATAAGTCAGGCCCACCAGGAAAATCTCCCCTCTGATTAAGTCAAAGTCAACTGATTAGGGAACTTAATGATACCAGCAAATCCCTTCTGCCATATAATATAATACAATCATGGCAGTGACATCATCATATTCACAATTTCACTCATATTCATAGAGAGGGGATTATGCACCACAGGTAGCACTCTCTCTCTCTCCATATTAGCTATTATTATTTTTATTATAAAAGTAGGGGCTTCCATGTAACATTAAAGGAAGTCATGATTCAATAGATGGCAATTAATCTATACACCTGCTGTATCATTCAGGATCTGGCTAGGAAACAGAAATCACTGTGAATATTTAATGTAGGAATTTAATGCAGGAAATTGATTACAAAGGCTGGAAGTTCAACAGGGGACAGTGAAACAATCCCAAATTGCCCATTGGTATATGCTGCTACCCTCCTTAAACTGGAGGGAGATAAGGTAACCGGTTCAAGCTGGAAACATGTTGGGCTTGTCCAATGGAAGCTGGAGCCATGAAAGAGATGAAGTCACTGCCAGAGAAGGGAGATGAGCAATACCGTGGCTTCTCCCCTCTTCCCACCCTCCAGTCTCCGCTTAGCCAAAGGCAGCCAGAGGGCCCGGAAACAAGAGCCTGGGGCACAGCCTGCCGAGGTTAGTCAGCCTCACATGATGCACAGCAGCTCAGCAGAAGCACCAAGAATGAATCTGAGGGCAAACAGGACTGTTCAGTCCTGCCAGGGGTGGGGGAACTGAATTTCTCCCCCCTCTGATTCATGTTCACACACAGCTCTAAAATCCAGCCGTGTGGTGGCTTTGCCCACATTCCTAAATACCTAAATCACCAGACTGGTCAGATACTAAATGGTTAATCTATCCACATCCTGCACTAATAAACATTAAGTATACGGCACACCTGCCATCTCATGAAGGAGTGGAATTTTTATAGTTCTAAGGGGAATAAAAGTCGATGGAAAATTATAGAACCTAAATATCCTTTATGAAAGATGAGTGAAAGACCCGTGGTGTGATCATGATAAGTACATTTTACACGCATTGCTTCTTGGCCTTTTGACCAAGATCAAGTGTACATTTTATACACATCCCTTTTTAGTTGTGTTATTTAAACAACTAGAAGCTGACTCTTTGCAGAGCTTGAGGGCAAGCAGTGGTCTGTGTTAGACCTGGAACAGTTGCATTTCATTTATTCTGAATCATAGCAGACTTCATGCTTTCTACTTGGATAGTCTTTCATTTCCCGTCAAATTTTCTTCCTTTTTCTTAAATTTCCCGAAGCTGTGCACTTTCTTCCCCTCTTCATTATGCCCTGTGTACGGAGGTTTTGAAATCAGCACCCTCTGAACAGACTCTGCATTGTAAGAAGTACTCAGAAAATTGTTCACCATGGAGATCTGTGTTTGAAAATAGTCAAGATTAAAGACATTTCTGGGCAGTTCAGAAGACTCTTTGCAGCCTGCATGTCTCTTTCAAGGCACAAAGAATGGCCTGTTTTATGATAAAAGAAAGCCAAAGTAAGCAGGACATCTTAAAATATTTAGGTTTACAAAATACATCCAGGTCTCCCGTCTCCCTAAACCATGGCTTCTGGTTATTCCCACACACACACACACACCCCCCACAGCTCCTACTGACAGTTACCCATGTGATTGCTTTGTTCATATTAAGTCAGATCATTGCAATAGAAACGAAACAAGCCAATAACATTAATCTTCCTCACCTATCCGAGTTTTTATTAAATGACAAACTAAACTGAATGCAATTTCACCTCTCCCCCAAACTGTCCAATAGAGAATGTTAAACAGTGACAAATGGCACTCGACTGGTGACAGGTGGGAGAAAAAGATCAAGAGGCTTGGATACAAAACAAGAAGTGGGTAATTGTCCATGGTAAAAGCAAGAGTTAATGAAATAACTCTGTCGCAATCCAGCCACAACAAGTCTGTTATGGGGTCCTCGAATGGGAAAAGGTATGCAATTAAATAAATGATAGAGAATTAAAGATATATACATAAAGATGGGTTCAGGAGGACCACATGGCAAACAGTCTCTACTGCTCCTAAGCTGATGCAATGGCGGCCCCCAGAAGCACATTAGTCTTTTTTTTTTTTTTTCTGAAGCTGGAAACGGGGAGAGACAGTCAGACAGACTCCCGCATGCGCCCGACCGGGATCCACCCGGCACGCCCACCAGGGGGCGATGCTCTGCCCACCAGGGGGCGATGCTCTGCCCCACCAGGGCGTCGCTCTGTTGCGACCAGAGCCACTCTAGCGCCTGGGGCAGAGGCCAAGGAGCCATCCCCAGCGCCCGGGCCATCCCTGCTCCAATGGAGCCTCAGCTGCGGGAGAGGAAGAGAGAGACAGAGAGGAAGGAGAGGGGGAGGGGTGGAGAAGCAGATGGGCGCTTCTCTTGTGTGCCCTGGCTGGGAATCGAACCTGGGACTTCTGCATGCCAGGCCGACGCTCTACTACTGAGCCAACCAGCCAGGGCCTGCACATTAGTCTTTATTCAGGGAAAAAACGTGGTCCATTAGCAACTCAATTGTTTCCAAGACAACTCAAAGACAATCCCCACCATACCATTTAGATCTAACTTTACACCAATAAGAAACTAGCTTCCAGCCTCTTCCAGAGAGCATGGGTGGGATAAGCAATAATCAGGTATAGCTCTTTGTTAACCGGGCAGGTGAGATGGGTGGTTAGGCCCAGCACCTGTTCCCTGGATATAAAAACACCCTGTTTATATTTCGGTCCCCAACATAACTCATTGTAATTATGGCATTGAAGTTACCAGTTGTAAGACTTGCCAGCCACCGTGAATAAAATTAAAATTAAGTCTAGTCTGACTGCCTCCCCGTTTCCAGCTTTGGAAAAATGAAAAAAAAAATTAAGTCTAGGCAAAATTCCTATGTTCCTTACCATGATTTGAAAATACCCCTTTGGTAATATTATCAGATACTTCAGCAGTAATACAGAATTATCCGTATTACAGCATTATCAGTATTATCAAAAAACATCCTCTCACCACCTTTACTTTCTAACTCTTGGCTAGATGAATGAATCTTATTTTTAATGGATACTGTTGACCCCCTAATTTATTTATGGAGTCTATAGAATGCATGCTTTACAATTTATAAATGTTCCAAAGCTAGAAGAGCTAGCTCAAGTTGCTTGCACCAAAGCCAGATGGGAAAGATCTGCTTGGCAGCAGTTTCTGAAAACAAAATCAGGGTGGATAGGTCTGGGGTGTGGAGAGAGCAGGGCAAATATTGAGTTAGCCACTTGCTAAATGAACACCAAAGAATTGTTATACAGACAAAAGTAATCTAAAATTGAATAAGGAGGGATAATAAAAATCCTCACTATCCTTTAAACAGATATAAACATCAACTGACCCCAACCATATAGAAATTTTCTTTTGGATCTTAAATTTGGTGGCCAGATGCTGCTATTAGTTTTATGTGATTCACACACCAGGGGTAATATAACATACCGTGGAGTTTTGTCTCCTCATGGTTTCATTGTGAAATTTCTTCATCAGGTAACTGGAATCTTTAGCATGGGCCTAAAATTTTTAATTGAAATATAATTGATATATATAAATGAAATGACCATAATAGGTCCAGTTAACATCCATCACTATGCGTGGTTATAACATGTTTTTTCTTGTAATGAGATCTTTCAAATGTATTATATAATGCAGTATTATCTACCACAGTCACCATGCTGTACATTACATCCTCCTGACTTATTTTATAACTGAAAGTTTGTGACTTTTGACAACTCAGTTTTTTTCACATTGAAATATATCTTTTTAAGAATGTATTTATTAAGTTTTTTAGAGAGGAGAGAGATGGGATGTGGGGAAGGAGCAGGAAGCATCAACTCATGGTACTTGCTTCTGTCTGCATCTTGACTGGGGAAGCCCAGGGCTTTAAACCAGGTGACTGGGTTGATGCTTTATCCACCATGCTACCACAGGTCAGGCTTGACCACTCAATTTTTTTTTTTTTTTTTTTTTGCTTCTAAGCTGGAAACGGGGAGAGACAGTCAGACAGACTCCCGCATGCGCCCGACCGGGATCCACCCGGCACGCCCACCAGGGGTGACGCTCTGCCCACCAGGGCGCGATGCTCTGCCCCTCTGGGGCGTCGCTCTGCCATGATCAGAGCCACTCTAGTGCCTGGGGCAGAGGCCAAGGAGCCATCCCCAGCGCCTGGGCCATCTTTGCTCCAATGGAGCCTCGGCTGCGGAAGGGGAAGAGAGAGACAGAGAGGAAGGGGGGGGGGTGGAGAAGCAAATGGGCGCTTCTCCTATGTGCCCTGGCCTGGAATCGAACCCAGGTCCCTCGCACGCCAGGCCGACGCTCTACCGCTGAGCCAACCGGCCAGGGCCGACCACTCAATTTTTAAGGTGATTGCTCCTTTGAGCATGAGTCCTTTCTCCCTCCTTTTTTTTTTTTCAGAGACAAAGAGAGATAGACAGGAACGGAGAGAGATGAGAAGCATCAATCATCAGTTTTTCGTTGCGACACTTTAGTTGTTCATTGATTGCTTTCTCATATGTGCCTTGACCGTGGGCCTTCAGCAGACCAAGTAACCCCCTGCTCAAGCTGGCGACCTCGGGGTCTCGAACCTGGGTCCTCCGCATCCCAGTCTGATGCTCTATCCATTGCGCCACCTCCTGGTCAGGATCCCTCCTTTTTAAAGGTAGATTTCTTCTAAGAACCAGGTCACATTCTCAACACTTGCTTAATATGTCTCCAGAAACTTCTGCTTCTAAGTAACTTCTGCTTTTAAGAGTGTGATGACATATCAAGGCTGTGTGTGGCTGGAATACGCATTCTGGGGCTATCTCCCAGTCACCTCTCCATCCTAGCCCATATCCATGCTCAGAAACAAAAGCAAAGTCCTGCATTTCTGCTCTGATTACAACTGCTGCATATTTCACAGTTATCAAGGTTTGGGTGATATGGCTCCTAAAAACCAAGTAAATTGTGTTTTCTTATTCAGTGAGAGGAGGGGAGGTATGCACCCCAACTGGGATCCACCTGGCAAGTCCATTAGGGGGCAATGCTCTGCCCATCTGGGGCATTGATCCCTTGCTTGACAACCAAGTTCTTCTCAGTGCCTGAGGCAGAGGCCATGGAGCCATCCTCAGTAACTGTGGTCAACTTGCTTCAGTTGAGCCTTGGCTGCAGGAGGGGAAGAGAGAGAAAGAGAGAGAGAGAGAGAGAGAGAGAGAGAGAGAGAGAGGAGAGAGAGGGGGAAGGGTGGAGAAGCAGATGGGTGCTTCTCTTGTGTGCCCTGACTGGGAATCAAACCCAGGACATCCACACGCTGAGCCAACACTCTACCACTGAGCCAACTGGCCAGGGCCAAAACCAAGGAAACCTTAATGATATCATAATCGCTCTAAGAAATAAATGCACTGATAGACATAAATTGTCCTGCATGGTTAAGAACACTGTTGGAGTACTGTGGTTACAATGGAGTGATTCTGAGAAGATCCATCGTCCTGAGTGTTTTCTGCAAAGTCCAAAAAGCTTACACAAATTTCTCTGCTTAATCAGTCTCTTTGTATTGTCTGCTTCCTGACTTCTCAGGGATACTAAGCTCCATGGAATGTGTTTCCCTCCTACGGTGATCATCTGTGGGGGTCTCACTTCCTGAGGAAACTTGTGTAAATCTGGGAAATGTCACAGAGAAGCTGGATTTTCTGGCCAGTCATTTTTCCACAGGCATTTTATCACTTCATAATTCCTCAGGCGAAACTTAGGCTCTCTCATAATGCTTATATTCTTTCCTGGCTCATTATAGTCTTCAGGTTCCCGAAGGATTAGTCCATTGAGAGAAACTCAATTATTAAGCATTTGTTTCCAAATTGCTACTAATGATTGCTACTGTGCCTCTCTTCTAACGATCATTATTACACTCGCTCATGGGTTAGTTGTTTCTACACTGGTTTTCATTTAACTGATGTGGTCTTTTTTTCTACATTAAAGAAGAAAGTATGAATTCTTGTGATAATTTTTCTCCACTAACAGAGTTCTCCACCACTTTATCTCTTTGTACAAAGTATAAGATAATTGTTCTATTCCTTCTTCTATTGTGATGGCTATATTTCAGTGCACTGGTAGGAATAAACTATATATGCCATTTATAAATTTATTAATAGTTCTTAGTAAAACACATGCCTAATAAATCACCACCTCTCATAAAATAACTTTTAAATGTATATATATATAGAAAATTTTAGTTTTAATTAGATTAAAAACAGTTTCATAAGAAGTATTTAGAAGAGATACCACACACATGGCAATTAACCTTGAATATCCATTAGTGCTGTCAAAAGCTTTTTTCATCGCCATATTTTTAGTTTCCCCAAAGATTGTCAACATGGCAAGGATTGTATTGGTTTTTTAAAGATTTTTTTAAAGATTATTTTTTATCACTTATTAATTATTTTTTAGAGAAAGAGAGAGAGAAATGGGGAGGAGCAGGAACTATCAACTCCCATATGTGCCTTGATAGAGCAAGCCCAGGGTTTCGAACTGGCAAGCTCAACATTCCAATGCTTTTATCCACCACAGGTCAGGCTGACATTTCTTTATATCTTCCACAATACTTAAAACAATGTGTTGGGTACACAATAAATGTTATATAATGTGTTTGTGTTAAAGGTTAAATAGTGTATTGCATTGAACTGAAATTAGCCTTGCCTTCACGTGAGTTTTTGAGCATCTAGAACAGATGGATAGGGTCTGGTTGGAAAGACGATCAATCTCTTTAGAAATCTGTCATTAAAATGAAGTTAAAAATTTGGCTTAACAATAGGAAAACAACACGATAAAAAATGAGCTGAAGACCTAAACAAATACCTCACTGAAGACGTTCAGATGGCAAATAAACATAAAAGTGTACTGCATATTTGAAAGCTGCTAAGAGAGTAAATCTTAAGTTTTTACCACAAGAAAAGTAAACTTTGTAACTAAGTATGATGATGAATGTTAACTGTACGTAGTGGTGATCATTTCAAAATATATAAAAATATCAAGTCAGTATGTTGGATACCTGAAACAAATATAATGTTGTATGTATATTACACTCAATTAAAATAAATAAATAAAGATATGGTAACAAAGGTAAAAAAAAAACCTTAAAAAAAGCATACGTAAAAGCTCTTCATATCATGTATCATTAGGGAATTGAGAATTGCATACTAAAACAACTATGAGATGCCATGGCATACCTATTAGAATGGCCCAAATCCAGAATACTGATAACACCAAATGTTGCTGTATATGTGGAGAAACAGGAATCCTCACTTATTGATGGTGGGAATGCAAATGTTATAGTCACTTTGGAAGACAGTTTGGTTGTTTCTTACAAAACTAAACATACTCTTACCATAGGGTCCAGCAATTATGCTCCTTGGAATTTGCATGTTTTGAAATGAGTTGAAAATTTATGTCCAAACAAACACCTGCACATGCTATTTATAGCTCTTTATTTATTATTGCCAGAACTTGGAAGTAACCAAGATGTCCTTCAATAGGTAGATTAAGAATAAACTGTGGGGCTCTTCTTCCCGGGAGAAGTGCCTGACAGGGTTCCTTTCTTCCTTTCAATAAAGCCTGTTACTCCGGTCTTTCAGATTCCCATGGATTCCAACATCTGGTGCTGAAACCCGGGACAGGGGACTAACTGCCTGGACGATCCCTCTTTGCCGTCCAAACTTACAAACAGAGAAGCAATGGCAGCAGCAGCTTGTCCCAGGCTTACTCCCTGATTCTGTCTGGATGTGTAATTGTAGGTCAATTGGCCGGCAGTCTAACCATGTCCTGAACCCCTGCTGGACCAGAGAAAGGTAAGGAGTTTCTCCCTTCTCATTCCCTGGTTGGCCTCCAAATTTCTATCTAAAAACACCCCTTCCTGGTCGGACGTTTTTGACTTCGGATCCCATATCTACGGGTGGTCTGCCTCTACTCCTTTATGGACTTCTACAAAAGTCTAGGGGCGCCTAGCCAGGCCCCTCTCCTACGTCCCGGGATCTCAGCCTTGGGGTGACAACCTCTTGTCTGAGACTCTCTTTCTATGGAGATTTTCTCCTCTCGGAACTGTGACTGAAGGCGGGGACGCACCCTTCTCTCACCAGTCTCCTCTACTGTGGGCTCCTCCCAGTCCAATCTGTCCAGCCAGGCTACCCTCGGAACACGGGCTCCTCCCAATCTCAGGCCTCAGAGACTACTCCTCTACTCCTTCGGGACCCCTTTACTCCTTTGGAACTCCTCTACTCCTTTGGAACTCACCCTACTCTCTGAGGTTCACAGTTTGGGAGGTTTCTACTCTGAGCAGCCTGCTTCTACGGACTTCCTCGAAAGTCTAGGCACCTAACCAGGTTGCTTTCTACTACCATAACAATATCTTAAGAGATCTTTTATTTATTTTTATTTTTATTTTTATTTTTTTTTTATTTTTTTTACAGAGGCAGAGATAGACAGGGACAGACAGACAGGAACAGAGAGAGATGAGAAGCATCAATCATCAGTTTCTCATTGTGCGTTGCGACTTCTTAGTTGTTCATTGATTGCTTTCTCACATGTGCCTTGACCGTGGGCCTTCAGCAGACTGAGTAACCCCCTGCTGGAGCCAGCAACCTTGGGTCCAAGCTGGTGAGCTGTTTGCTCAAACCAGATGAGTCTGCGCTCAAGCTGGTGACCTCGGGGTCTCGAACCTGGGTCCTTCTGCATCCCAGTCCGACGCTCTATCCACTGCACCACCACCTGGTCAGGCTTAAGAGATCTTGACAATTTCTTCCACCGGACAGGGAGGGCATCAGAAATTCTTTACATGCAGGCTTTTCTTCTCCCTTCTCTCCTGTCCTTAACTTCTGTGCCTTCTGTTCTACACGCAGGCCTTTTTGGCCAAAGAAACTTCACCTAAAATCTCCGCTCCTAATCTTTCCTTCTCCGCGGACTCCCAACTCTTTCCCTCCTACCTGACTCCTGAGGGCACCCCTCTCTCAGGACCCCTCTCTGGTCCCTCTGAAAATTTTTTCCACTTGAGTCTCTTCCCTCCAAGAGCCCCCTCCCTTCTCCACTGTGTTCTTCATCCCCTCCCCCCTCCTTAGAAGCTGTGGCTCTGGCTGTGGTGCCTGTCTCTTCTCCGACCTCTCCTCCCTCCTTACAAACTATGACTGTGCCTCTTTCCTCCTTGCCCCCTCCCCTCTCCTCAGAGCTCTAAATCTTTTCTGACTCCTCTGACCATGTGGCGCCACACCAGTACTTTACCCTCCTCCTCCTCCTCCTGCAGATTCTGACCCTCCTTCTTTCCATCCAGCTGCTCACACTGTCCATCCGTCTGCTTTCTCTCTTCCTCCCCTTATGCTGGCAACTCCCTGTCATTTTGAAAAACTTTAAAAAAGTAGAATTGTATATTAAGCTATGTGAGTAAGTAATCTGTCTTGTCTTTTTGTTTGTCAGAAAATATCTCTAGTATAATTTTAATTGAAACAAGTAAAGTGTGCTCATTTAAATTCCTTAATTCATAATTTGTAAAATCTTTGTTTAGTGTGTAACTGTGTCTGTTTCTAAGGCCTTAAACCAGTAATTACCCATCTCTTAAACCAGGCTTACTCATCCCCATCCTTCCTGTTCAAAAACCTTCAGGGGCTTATCACCTCGTACAAGATTTATGCCTAATCAATGAGGCTGTAATTCCCCGCCATCCAGTAATCCCTAATCTCTACAGGTCCTAGACCTCAAGAATACCTTCTTTACCATTCCTCTATACCCTAACTCTTACTTTCTGTTTACCTTTATTTAAATTGACCTGGACACTAATGCAGCCCAGCAACTTATATGGACTGTCTTACCCCAGGGGATCAAGAACAACTCACACCTGTTTTGGCAAGCACTAGCTCAGAATTTAGCAGCATGCAATCTCAAAACTAGTACTCTCTTACAATATGTAGATAACCTACAACCTACTCCTCTGCAGCCCCTCCCTGCCTGCCTCAAGGAGACACGCCACTACCCTTCTTTTTTTTTTTTTTTTTTCTTTTCATTTTTCTGAAGCTGGAAACAGGGAGAGACAGTCTGACAGACTCCCACATGCGCCCGACCAGGATCCACCTGGCACGCCCACCAGGGGCAATGCTCTGCCCACCAGGGGGCGATGCTCTGCCCATCCTGGGCGTCGCCATATTGCGACCAGAGCCACTCTAGCGCCTGAGGCAGAGGCCACAGAGCCATCCCCAGCACCCGGGCCATTTTTGCTCCAATGGAGCCTTGGCTGCGGGAGGGGAAGAGAGAGACAGAGAGGAAAGCGCGGCGGAGGGGTGGAGAAGCAA
Organism: Saccopteryx bilineata; assembly: GCF_036850765.1. Taxonomy (NCBI): domain Eukaryota; kingdom Metazoa; phylum Chordata; class Mammalia; order Chiroptera; family Emballonuridae; genus Saccopteryx; species Saccopteryx bilineata. The sequence goes on from NC_089492.1 coordinate 32,133,612, forward strand.
ATGGGCACTTCTCCTGCGTGCCCTGGCAGGGAATCGAACCCTGGTCCTCCACACGCTAGGCCGATGCTCTACCGCTGAGCCAACCGGCCAGGGCGCCACTACCCTTCTTAACTTCCTCGCTGTGATGGGATATCACATCTTCTCTACTAAGGCTCAACTTCACTCTCAGTCCGTAGTCTATCTGGACATTGCCTTAACCCCCACCACCTGAGGTCTCACTCTAGATTGAACTCAGATCCTCCACAGTCTCCAACCACCTACCACCGCAGATCAAATCTTTTCTTTCCTCAATCTAATAGGCTTCTTTAAACACTAAATTCCCAATTTTGCTCTCTTAGTCAAGCCCCTCAGTGAGATCTTTTGAGCATGGCTTTTAAGGTCTATAATGACCAAGAAAGTAACAAAAAAGGCAAATAAGGCCCAAAAGAAGCCAGGAAATACCAGCTTTTGGCATATTCTCTTAAAGCACGGGTCCCCAAACTTTTTACACAGGGGGCCAGTTCACTGTCCCTCAGACCATTGGAGGGCCACCACATACAGTGCTCCTCTCACTGACCACCAATGAAAGAGGTGCCCCTTTTGGAAGTGCGGCAGGGGGCCGGATAAATGGCCTCAGGGGGCCGCATGTGGCCCACGGGCCGTAGTTTGGGGACGCCTGTCTTAAAGGCTCCAGTGCCCTAAAGGGCTTCATAGGACTCCATCAGGGCCCTGCTCCAGAGTGGAAAGAAAGGTCATTGAACTGAAGCCTGCCAGGCTTCCCAGCCCTACCGGTTGACACATCATTGCTGTGGAAAGAGGGACATAAGAAGGTAAGATACCCCCTTGCTCCATGGAGGGAGGGTTCAGTCTCTTCTAGCCCTGCTCCAGCTACCTGTGACCTGACCTTGCCCAGCATGCTGGGAATTGCCACTGAAGGCCCAAGGACATCGTTCACGAGCCTGTTATTTCTTCCAAGTAGCAGATAAATTGATCTCTTTTCTCATAAACACAAGGGCCATCTACTATGCCTTGCCTGAATATTTGAGTTTTATTTATCCCTCAAAGATCTCTACTGTGGGTATTAACAGTCTGATTTTGTTACTTTATTTAATGTATAGCATCTCCTTTATTCCTGTTATCTCGATGCCCATGCCTATTGTAGGCTGGGACCTGCTGCTAATTCCAGCTAGAAGCAGTGGTCACTAGGACTTAAACTCTAACTACAAAGTGTAGAAATATAAGTACCCTTTCCCTAAGTACTTGCAGGATTTACAGGTTACTTAGCAAGTTGTTCAAACACTGTCCAAGAAGCACTTCCAGCTGTACATCACCCAAGGACTAACTTTCACATGGACAGGTCCACACACCGTAATCCTGACAACTCCCACTGCTGCTAAAATAGGAAAATGGCATGCCTTACTCCAACCACAAACCTGCAGCTGGTTGGTCTACATATGGCAAATATATGAAAAAACTAAGGATTCTTTTAATCAAATTTTGGGAAAAGGGAAACTATGATAAAAAGAAAGTCAACTTAATTATCACTAAAGGTTAAAGATTTTTAAATCAAGAGTTCTGACTAGAAAGGAATTGTATGGTTTTAATAATAGAAGGTATAAGGTATGGAAATACTTTTGAAAGGAAAAGGAAAAGCAAGTTGTTATGAAAGCCAGTTATTTCTGGATAAGAAAGTGCATGAAAGCTGAAGGTTTATGTAAGTTGTAGAATATTTGTGCAGATTGTAGGAAGTTTGTACGGAGAAAAAAGAATTTGAACAATCAAAAATCAGGTTTTTCAAAGAATGTTTAATTAGTTAACCTAACTAACAATCCTCTACTCTCCCCACTTATTGGGATGACTCTTTCCTTCACCCTAACCATCTGGAGCTCAGAAACAGAGAAACAAAACCGACCCCTTGTCCTTCCATTCTCTATTCACCTCTCAGCGTACCTCACCCAATCAGGGGCTTTCTACTTGTATGGGACCAACACCTATATATATCTCCCTACTAATTAAACAGAAACCTGTACCCTAATCTATCTCACCCCAAATATCAACCTAATCCCATCCCATGAGCCTCTTTCAATTCCTAGTACACTACCCGTCAATCTAAGGACCAAATGAGCTGTACAGGTAATCCTTCTTCTTATTGCTTTAGGAATCTCTACAGAAGTAGGTCTAGGGGCAGGGAGACTGGCCACTGCTCTGTCTTATTCCTACTCTCTCTCTCTCTCTCTCTCTGTCTTTCTCTCTGAAGCCCAGCAAATTCATAAACATGGAATCTGGTTTCACACAAACTGGGTGTCTTAACTATTGCCTTTCATTAGTCCATTCACTCTCCTATTTATTTTTCTAACTTTTGGACCCTGCCTCTTACATTTGTTCACTAGTTTCTTACAGAATCACATGCATGCAGACCTTTGCCAATCAGAAAATTGGAAAAATCTACCTAACCCTACACACCAACCCTGAAACCTGCCCTCGTGAAACAGAAAAATCTGAAACCCTATATCAGCAAACTTCCTAAATCCTATCTTTCAAATCTTACAGGTCCCCTAACCCTAAAGCTCTCCCGTATCCTTGAAGAACTAGGAGAATGCATAGCATTCACCTCTTAACACTCTCAGTCTTTTTACCCTTCACATAGTAAGGGGGCAAGATCACTGGATCTTGGCTGAAGAAGAGCCTATAAACAGACATGAAACATTTCTTTTAGCTCAAGCTAACTGGTCTCTCCAGGGCTGCCAGGAAAGAATATCTCTAACTTTACCATGAAAGAACTTTCACCTCCACTATACAACCCTCCTTATCTCTGCATTCCTAATCTCCAAATACTTGCCTCTTTTTTTTATCAAGTTCCTACAGGCCTGGATGAGAGAAATTTCTAGGATTACCTACAATCAAATGCTCCTACACTCCTATTCCCCAATACCCCAAGGAGAACTTCATGAGGGAAATATTAAATATGTAGGGATGACAGCAGGAAGAAGCCACCCCTCAGCCCAAGAAGTTCCCTCCTGAATGTTCTCCAAACCCCCTTCCTTTTAACCACACATATTCAGTCCTTCTAAAACTTACACCAACAGATTCCCTGTCTCTAAAAATCTCCACATGTCCTCCCATTCAAGAGGAACCAGATCAGCATGTCTCATGAGGCTAAACCAGGAGACCATGTATCACCATGTCACTCTGTCCACTCGGCACTCACAGCAAGCAACTAACAATTATTACCTCGCAAATTTTTTTTACTTCCTCACTCAGGTTTTTGAGGACATTGTCTGGTTCAGACCTTACAGCATGGAAATTGATGACCTCTTTAACTGGATGAGGGACTTGGCTTGGCAAGATTTCCTTCTTGAGTTCTCTCCAGAAGAAGCAATAATTTTCCAATTTTTTTCCTCTTTCTCCTCATCACCCCTCACCATATATTATAAGATTAATAACTGCCTTTCTTTTATATGTAACCACAGAGTTGAGAAATGATAGATACGTGAATTCCAAACTGCCTTCTTGATGTTCCGCTTATCTGTCAGACCTCAACCTTACTGGACTATCACCCCTGAGACAGAGGAATTCCAGAAAGCTGATCAACCTGCCCCAAGAAGAAGCATTTCAGAAAGCTAAAATCCTAAAACCGTAAAAGGGAACATACCAGAACTTTTGCCTCAGTATCCCCTCAAGCTCTCCCAAACACTATATAATTTGCCTCTAGTCTGTAACCGGCACTCTTCTCCCTGGGAGAAGTGCCCGGCAGGGTTCCTTTCTTACTTTCAATAAAGCCTGTTACTCTGGTAAAAAAAAAAGAAGAAGAAGAAGAAGAAGAAGAAGAAGAAGAAGAAGAAGAAGAAAAAGAATAAACTGTGGTATCTAGCAATAGAATGTTATTCATCACTAAAAAGAAATGAAAAGATATGGAGGAAAAATAAATGTACATTATTAACTGAAAGAAACCAACCTGAAAAGGCTACATTCTACAGCATGATTTCAACTATGTGACATTCTGGAAAAGGCAAAACTATGGTGACAGTAAAAAGATCAGCGACTGCTTGGTGTGGTGAGGGAGGGATGAATATGCAAAGCACAGAGGATTTTTTTTTTTTTTGAGAAGGAGAGTGAGAGAGGGAGAAGAGAAATGAGAAGCATCAACTCGTAGTTGTTCATTGATTGCTTCTCATATGTGTTTTGATCAGGAGTTTGGGGGGGGCTCAAGCTGAGCCAGTGACCCCTTGCTCAAAACAGTGACCTGGGGATCATGTCAATGATCCTGTGCTCAAGCTGGTGACCCTGCTCTCAGGCCAACAAATTGTGCTCAAGCTGGTGACCTCAGGGTTTCAAACCGGGGACTTCAGTGCTCGTCTACATTGATGTTCTATCCATTGTGCCACCAGCAGCCAGGAAAAGAGAGGATTTTTAGGGTGGTAAAACTACTCTGGGTGATACTATAATGTTGGCTATATGCCATTTTATATATTTGTCAGTCCCTAGACTGTACAGCACCAAAAGTAAATGTTAATGTATAGACTGTGGATATTAATAATAACATGTCAATGCAGGTTCATCAATTGTAACAAATGTACCACCTGCTGCTGATGGTGATGATGAGTAGTCTGTGCATGTGTGGGATCAGAGGGTATATGGGAAATCTCTGTAATTTCCATTCTTTTCTTTGTGTGTGTGACAGAGAAAGAGAGAGAGGGACAGACAGGGACAGACAGACAGGAAGAGGGAGAGATGAGAAGCATCAATTCTTTGTTGCAGCACCTTAGTTGTTCATTGATTCCTCTCTTATATGTGCCTTGACCAGGGTCTACACCAGAGCCAGTGACCCCTTGTTCAAGTCAGTGACCTTGGGCTTCAAACCAGTGACCTTTGGGCTCAAGTCAGTGACCATGGAGTCATGTCTATGACCCCATGCTCAAGCCAGCAACCCTGCACCCAAGCTGGCGACCTCGGAGTTTTGAACCTGGGTCTTCTGCACTCCAGTCCTTTGCTCTATCCACTGCGCTACTGCTTGGTCAAGCCACTTTCCATTCATTTGTGTTGTAAACTTAAAAACTGCTTTAAAAGATACAATCTGTGTGGGGTTTTTTTTTAGAGATTTAGTTGGATATGATTGGTGGAATAGTACAGCATTGACTAGGTCCCCAGGAAGCCAAGGCTCTGGGTTACTGTTTAAACAAAGGCTTCCTAGAATTGGCATTTCCCCCATGGCAAAAAACACTTTGGCTGTGCAATATGCAAAATAAAAAAAATCCAGGGGGACCTGACGATGGCAGCAGAGTAGGCAGATGCACAGATGCCCAGCTATCACCACCAAACTGGAATACAAATCAATTTAGAAAAAATCAGCGTGAAAAACCAACTCTGGACTACAAGAACAGCTCTCAAAAACCAAGGAGCAAAGAAGAAGCCACAACGAATTTGATAGGGAGTGCCTGAACCTCCCCTGCTTACAGGAACGGGGGGGGGTGAGGCTGAGAGCCCAGAGGGGAATCTCACTCCAGGGAAAAGAGCAGAAAATACTGCTCACAGCCACTTGCTTGGTGACCAGGGAGCGAGGTGTGTTGAAAAGACCAACTTATCTCCCAAGTGGAAAGCAGAGAGAGAGAGAGAGACAGACTGTGAGGAGCAAAGGAATGCAGGAGATGACCTAAAAAAGCTGACTCATCCATGCTGGAGGCGGCCATAGCTGGGGGAGGGATGGATCCTTCCACAAAACAGTACTGAATTGCTTCCGGATCAGAGATCTCCAGACATCTCTCCAGCTCCAATCAGTGCAACAAGATACAGCTGAAAACAAGAAGTGGGGAGGAGGGGCAGTAACTCAGGTCTCCATGGAGATCTGAGATACACCTCCCCCTACTGAAGCTGAGAAACACCCTGCCCCCAGAGAGATTAGTTGGAGGAAGAGGCCTTCAGAGTCTCAGGTTACACCCATCGCATTCCTGGATACAGTTTCAAGGAAGCCCCTGCTGAGATCAGTAAACAAGACTACCACCTATTAAGAAAACAAACAAATCAAGACTTCAAAGCTGCCCAAATCCAAAAGTGGATTATAAATAATAGCTGATACCAAAACAAGAAGACCTAGAAATAACACAATTGAAAACTGGAGGCAGACAACACCAAGCCTAGACTCAACCAACTCTACAAACAAAACACCAAAACACAGATAATGAGAAGACAAAGAAGTGCAATCCAAATGAAACCACAAGAGAAACCTTTAGGAGATGAACTGAGTGATATGGAAATAATCAAACTTCCAGATGCGGAGTTCAAAATAATGATTGTAAGGATGCTTAGGGATCTTAGAACAAAAATGGATGGTCATTATGAACACCTAAATAAAGAAATAGCAAGTATAAAAAAGGATATTGAAATTTAAAAAAGAATCAGTTGGAAATGACAAATACAATATCAGAAATAAAGACCACAATGGATGGAATTAAAAACAGGATGGATAGAGCTGAGGATCGAATCAGCGAATTGGAGGACAACTGGAATGAAGGCAAGAAAACAGAGAAGAAAAAAGAAAAGAGACTCAAAAAGTCTGAGGAAACTCTTAGAAAGCTCTGTGACAACATGAAGAGAAATAACATCTGCATCATAGGGGTTCCTGAAGAAGAAGAAAAAGAACAAGGGATAGAGACTTTGTTCAATCATATCATAGCTGAAAACTTCCCTAAATTAATGCAGGAGAAACTCTCACAAGTTCAAGAAGCACAGAGGACTCCATTAAAGAGAAACCCAAAGAAACCTACACCAAGAAACATCATAATTAAAATACCAAAGCTAAGTGATAAAGAGAAAATATTAAAAGCTGCAAGAGAAAAAAAAAAGCTATCACCTACAAAGGAGCCCCCATAAGGATGACATCTGACTTCTCAACAGAAACACTTGAGGCCAGAAGGGATAGGCAAGAAATATTCAAAGTGATGCAGAACAAGAACCTACAACCAAGACTATTTTATCCAACAAGGCTATCATTTAAATTTGAAGAAGAAATAAAAAGCTTCCCAGATAAAAAAAACAACTCAAGGAATTCATTACAACAAAACCAATGCTGCAGGAAATGTTAAGGGGCCTGTTGTAAACAGATCATAGTGGGGAAAAAATATAGCAAAAAAGGAATACAGCTTTAAAGAATAAAATGTCAATAAACAACTACATATCAATAATAACCTTAAATGTAAATGGATCAAATGATCCAATCAAAAGACATAGGGTAGCTGCATAGATAAGAAAACAGGACCCATACATATGCTGTCTACAAGAGACACACCTTAGAACAAAAGATGCACATAGGTTGAAGGTAAAAGAATGGAAAAAAACATTTTATGCAAATTGAAGTGAAAAAAGCTGGGGTAGCAATACTTATATCAGACAAAATGGATTTTAAAACAAAGGATATAGTAAAAGATAAAGAAGCCACTACATAATGATAAAGGGAGTAACCCAACAGGAAGATATAACTATTATAAATATCTATGCACCTAATATAGGAGCACCTAAATATATAAAGCAGACTTTGATGGATTTAAAGGGGAAGATCAACAGCAATACTATAATAGTAGGAGATTTCAATACCCCACTAACATCACTAGATAGATCTTCAAGAAAGAAAATTAACAGAGAAACAGCAGACTTATTGGACACACTAGATCAACTCGATTTAATAGATATCTTCAGAACCTTTCACTCTAAAGCAGCAGAATATACATTCTTTTCAAGTGCTCATGGTACATTCTCTAGGATAGACCACATGTTAGGGCACAAAAGTGGTCTCAACAAATTTAAGAAGATTGAAATCATATCAAACACTTTCTCTGATCACAACGGCATGAAACTAGAAATGAACCACAACAGAAAAGCTCAAAAATTCTCAAACACATGGAAACTAAATAGCAGGTTGTTAAATAATGAATGGATTAAGAATGAGATCAAAGAAGAAATAAAAAAATTCCTAGAAACGAATGACAATGAGCATACAACAACTCAAAATTTATGGGACACAGCAAAAGCAGTGCTGAGAGGGAAGTTCATAGCACTACAGGCTATGAACTTTAAGAAGCTAGGAAAAGCTCAAATAAACAACCTAACCCTGCATCTAAAAGAACTAGAAAAAGAACAGCAAGTAAAGCCCAAATGTAGTAGAAGGAAGGAAATAATAAAGATCAGAGCAGAAATAAATGACATAGAGGCTAAAGAAGCAATACAGAGGATCAATGAAACTAGGAGCTGGTTCTTTGAAAAGGTAAACAAGATCGATGAACCTTTAACTAGATTCATGAAGAAAAAGAGAGAGGGGACTCAAATAAATAAAATTAGAAATGAGAGTGGAGAAATAACAACTGACACAACAGAAATACAAAATATTGTAAGAAAATACTATGAAGAATTGTATGCCAAAAAACTAGACAACCTAGATGAAATGGAAAAATTCCTTGAAACATACAATCTTCCAAAAATCAATCTGGAAGAATCAGGAAACCTAAAGAGACCGATTACACCAAATGAGATCAAAACAGTTATAAAAAAACTCCCAACAAAGAAAAGTCCAGGGCCTGATGGCTTCACAACTGAATTCTACCAAATATTCAAAGAAGAACTAACTCCTATCCTTCTCAAACTATTTCAAAAAATTCAAGAGGAAGGAAGACTTCCAAGCTCCTTTCATGAGGCGAGCATAATTCTGATTCCAAAACCAGGCAAAGACAACACAAAGAAAGAAAATTATAGGCCAATATCTCTGATGAATATAGATGCTACAATCCTCAACAAAATATTAGCAAACTGGATCCAACAATATATGAAAAAAATGATACATCATGATCAAGTGGGATTTATTCTGGGGAGGCAAGGCTGGTACAATATTCAAAAATCAATCAATGTGATTCACCACATAAACAAAAAAAGGAGAAAAACGACATGATAATTTCAATAGATGCAGAAAAAGCACTTGATAAAATCCAGCACCCATTCATGATCAAAACTCTCAGCAAAGTGGGAATACAGGGAACATATCTCTATATGATAAAAGCCATCTATGAGAAACCCACAGCCAACATCAAATTCAATGGGCAAAAATTAAAAGCAATCCCCTTAAGAGCAGGAACAAGGCAGGGGTGCCCCTTTCACCACTCTTATTTAACATAATCCTGGAAGTCCTAGCCACAGCAATTAGACAAGAAGAAGAAATAAAAAGCATTCAAGTTGGAAAAGAAGAAGTAAAACCATCATTATTTGCAGATGATATGATATTGTATATAGAAAACCCTAAAGTCTCAGTCAAAAAACTACTGAACCTGATAAATTATTCAGCAAAGTGGCAGGATATGAAATCAATACTCAGAAATCAGAGGCATTTTTATACGCCAACAATGAACAGTCAGAAAGAGAAATTAAGGAAACAATCCCCTTCACTATTACAACCAAAAAAATAAAGTACCTAGGAGTAAACTTAACCAAGGAGACTAAAGACTTGTACTCAGAAAATTATAAAGCATTGATAAAAGAAATCAAGGAAGATACAAACAAGTGGAAGCATATACCGTGCTCATGGTTAGGAAGAATAAACATCATTAAAATGTCTATATTACCCAAAGCAATCTATAAATTCAATGCAATACCAATTAAGATACCAATGACATACTTCAAAGATATAGATCACATATTCCAAAAATTTATATGAAACCAAAAAAGAACATGAATAGCCTCAGGAATCTTAAAAAAGAAGAATAAAGTGGGAGGTATCACACTTCCTGATATCAAGTTATACTAAAAGGCCATTGTACTCAAAACAGCCTGATATTGGCATAAGAACAGGCATATAGATGAATGGAACAGAACCCAGAACCCAGAAATAAACCCACAGCTCTATGGACAACTGATATTTGACAAAGGAGGTAAGGAAATACAATGGAGTAAAGACAGCCTCTTTAACAAATGGTGTTGGGAAAACTGGACAACTACTTGCAAAAAAATGAATCTAGATCACCAGCTTACACCACTCACAAAAATAAACTCAAAATGGATAAAAGACTTAAATGTAAGCCATGAAACCATAAGCATCTTAGAAGAAAACATAGGCAGTAAGCTCTCCAACATCTCTCGCAGCAATATATTTGCTGATTTATCTCCACAGGCAAGTGAAATAAAAGACAGGATAAACAAATGGGACTATATCAAACTAAAAAGCTTTTGCACAGCTAAAGACAATAAGAACAGAATAAAAAGACAAACTACACAATGGGAGAACATATTTGACAATACATCTGATAAGGGGTTAATAACCAAAATTTATAAAGAACTTGTAAATCTCAACACCAGGAAGACAAACAATCCAATCAAAAAATGGGAAAAAGAAATGAATAGACACTTCTCCAAAGAGGACATACAGATGGCCAATAGGCATATGAAAAAATGCTCAACATCACTAATCATTAGAGAAATGCAAATTAAAACCACAATGAGATATCACCTTACACCAGTCAGAATGGCGCTCATCAACAAAACAACACAGAATAAGTGCTGGTGAGGATGTGGAGAAAAGGGAACCTTCCTGCACTGCTGGTGGGAATGCAGACTGGTGCAGCCACTGTTGAAAACAGTATGGAGAGTCCTCAAAAAATTGAAAATTGAACTGCCTTTTGACCCAGCTATCCCACTTTTAGGAATATACCCCAAGAACACCATAGAATGGCTCCAAAAGGAGAAATGCACCCCCATGTTTGTGGCAGCATTGTTCACAATAGCGAAGATCTGGAAACAGTCCAAGTGTCCGTCAGAGGATGAGTGGATTAAAAAGCTTTGGTACATATATACTATGGAGTACTACTCAGCCATAAGAAATGATGACATCGGATCTTTTACAGTAACATGGATGGACCTTGATAACATTATACGGAGTGAAATAAGTAAATCAGAAAAAAACTAAGAACTATATGAACCCATACATAGATGGGACATAAAAATGAGACTCAGAGACATGGACAAGAGTGTGATGGTAACAGGGGTGGAGGGGTGGAGGGGTGGAAGGAGGGGGGATGGGATGAGGAAGGAGAGAGTGGGTGGGGGAGGGGAGGGGCACAAAGAAAACCAGATAGAAGGTGGCAGAGACAACTTGACTTTGGGTGACGGGTATACAGCACAATCAAATGTCAAAATAATCTGGATATGTTTTCTCTCAACATATGTACCCTGATTTATCAATGTCACTGCATTAAATTTAATAAAAAAAAAACATTGTTCAGACTTAAATATAAATAACACAGAAAAGAAAAATCCAAATGGAGTGACATTTCTCTACATATAAAAGAGTACAGGGACTCAGGTCATAACCAAAAGCTTTAAATATTTTGTTCTAGGGGCTCAATATCTCTTTCATTTGTCATCACCACACCTCAGATTGGAGAAAGCTTTCAGCTTATCACTTATGCTCCTGCCGTGCCATCATTCCTCCATGTTGACAGCAGAATTTTCAAGGATTCCGTACTGAAGGTTGAAGTCTCTATAGGCATAAATCACTTTCCCAGCCAGATGGTTACAGTTGCATTCCCTGCTGACTCTCCATCATCAGTATTTCCCAGATGTACTCACACCCCACAAATCCTACTATGTTTTTTTAGTTTGCTACTGCTTTTGCAGTATAAACAAGCTCAAATTCAAGCTCACTTGGATGGAATGATGCAACTCTACTTGAGGTCATCAGAGGATCTGAAATATACATTTTTATCATATTTCAACAAACATTAAAAAGAATTTTTTTTTTTTTACAGAGATGGAGAGTCAGAGAAAGGGACAGATAGGGACTGACAGATAGGAAGGGAGAGAGATGAGAAGCATCAGTTCTTCACTGTGGCACATTAGTTTTTCATTGATTACTTTCTCATATGTGCCTTGACCGGTGGGCTACAGCAGAGCCAGTTACCCTTTACTCAAGCCAGTGACTTTAGGCTCAAGCCAGTGACCTTGGACTCAAGCCAGCAATCTTTGCGCTTAAGCTAGCGACCATGGGATCATGTCCACGATCCCATGCTTGAGACAGTAAACCCTTGCTCAAGCTGGTGGGCCCACATTCAACCCAAATGAGCCTGTGTTCAAGTTGGCAGCCTTGGGGTTTTGAACCTGGGTCTTCCGCATCCCAGTCCAACAGTCTATCCATTACACCACCGCCTGATCAGGTTTTAAAATTTTTTCTTAAGTGAGAAGCAAGAAAACAGAGAGACAGACTTCCACATGCGACCCGACCTGGATCCACCCAGCAAGCCCCTATCAGGGGATGATCTGCTCATCTGGGGCCATTGATCCATTGCTTGTCAACCAAGCTATTTTAGTGGTGAGGCCATGGAGCCATCCTCAGTGTCTGTAGCCAACTTACCCCAATTGAGCCATGGCTGCAGGAGGGGAAGAGAGAGATAGAGAGGGGAGAGAAGGAGAGATGGAAAAGCAGATGGTTGCTTCTCCTGTGTGCTCCGACTAGGAATTGAACCCAGGACATTGCTATACCGGGCAGACACTCTACAACTGAGCCAATCAGTCAGGGTCAACAAACATTTATTGAATGTCTTTTATGTGACAAACACTCTGTGTCGGGTGCTATATATTATCCCAAAGAAGTTATTATATCAGTTAATATGCTTTCAGCAGCAAGGAACAGAAAAGTCAACTCAATGTAGCTTAATCGCTAAGGACATTTATTTTTCTTCTTTATATGAAGTTCAGAGGGAGGCAGTGACTCAACCACATCATCAAGTGTTCAAAATTTTTCTATCTTTAGGTTCTTCCACTTTTAGGGTTTTGGCTTTGTTCCCATGTCATTACCCCCCATAGGGAGACAGCTGGTCAAGGTGTCCCTGACGGATGCAACAATGTCTAAAAAAGAAGAGGCTCATCTCTTGTGGTATTTTCTTGTTAAAAGGAAGAGAATTTTCCCCAGAAACTCCCTGCCTTTTCACATCTGACTGGCCAAAAGGGGGTCACATACCCAAACCTAAAATAATTTTTAACCAGGGGAAGGGGATGACCACAATAGACTTAAGCAAATCTAGAAGAAACTCCATGTAGAATAGAATTGCTACTTTAGTAAACTGGGGTTCTGGAATGCAAAAGAGGTGGAGAAGCAGGTGGTTATTTCTCCTGTGTGCCCTGACTGGGAATTGAACCCAGGACATCTATACACTGGGCCAACACTCTATCACTTTCCCTCCCCTGGGATGGGGGAATGATTGCTGAGTCGGTAACCACCTGCTTCTGGTTGAGAACACAGATATGTATTACAGAATGTTTTAAATAGCTGTTCCTTTTTCCTCAGAACCTTAAGTGAACACAGATCACACCCATATATTCTACAGAGAAATGTTAGACATGCCTATACAACCTTTTGACCCCTCAGCAGATCTAGCCTCATTACTGGCTCACTTTGAGAATAGGTGTTCTTGGCATACTCATTTGTGTCTGGTTTCCTTTGCTGAGCATGTTTTTGAGATCCATTTATTATTTCAAGTATCAGTATCAGTAGTTTGTTTCTTTTTATCACTGAGAAAATTTCTTTTTCCTTCCCTTTGTATTATTATTTTTTGACAGAGACAGAGAAAGAATCAGAGAGAGGGATAGATAGGGACAGACAGACAGGAACAGAGAGAGATGAGAAGCATCAATCATTAGTTTTTTGTTGCGACACCTTAGTTGTTCATTGATTGCTTTCTCATATGTGCCTTGACCGTGGGGTTACAGCAGACTGAGTAACCCCTTGGTCGAGCCAGAGATCTTGGGTCCAAGCTTGTGAGCTTTGCTCAAAGCAGATGAACCCGCGCTCAAGCTAGTGACCTCGGGGTTTTGAACCTGGGTCCTCTGCATCCCAGTCTGACGCTCTATCCACTGTGCCACCACCTGGTCAGGCAAGAGAAAATTTCCATAGCTTGTTTATCTGTTAATCTGAGAAGATTACGCCCTTATCAGCATTTACAGTTTAGGATGTGTAAGTGTATCTGCTCCTTTCGAGAGAGCAGGGTGTGACCCCAGGGAGCTAGAGCTTTGGGCTGACCCCCAAAGCCAGGAATGTGCAGAGAGAAGATGACAGTGTGCCAGTGAGTGACCCTTCCCCCACGCCGATACAGCCTAGACTCATGTAGGATTTTCCTGGGGCTATTTGGGGATCCCCTATGAAACTGAGGAGGTACAGATTTCCCTCCTTTTATAACCGATGACCAGACTGCTTTCGTTCTTCAATTCTTGGATTTTGCATCAGAAGCAAGAATCCAAATTATAGCATGGGCTTCTGCAAAGATATTTTCCCCCTTCCACCAGCCAGAGTCCTGGAAAACAGAGGCAGAGGAGACAGGGAGGTTCCCCTCTTGTCTGAGCCCCACAGGGTGCATTATTAGTGAGCTCTTGGCCTTGAATTGAGGAGTCAAGTCCAGTATATCTAACTCAATCCCAATTTTCTGTTGGAGTTATAGTAATCCTAGACCTCAGCACATCCAGAACTACAAACCAAGTATTTAATTCTTCAGTATATTTAACTCATGTGGTTATGAGTCATTTCTAATATGTTCAACAGATATATTGGCTTCCAAGCTGCAAATCCAAAGTAAGGGTTTTAATTGTTTTTCTTAGTGATTTGCTCATGTCTGCATACCAGCAGTCAGGCTTGGCTGACCAAAGCCATCTTGAAATATTTAACTTAGAATTCAGTATAGGACTAAAACATGTCAAATATTTCTAAGATCTCTATCCAGAGACACAAATCACTTATCAAAGTTAAGTTCCAAACCAAGTTACAGTAGGAGGTAAAATCAACTATGTATTTTATATGTTAATATTATATACAGAATGAATTAAAATTTACATGTTCTGTAGGAAATTTTTATGCACATAGGAACAAAAATGGTGTGTCTTTTACCGAACTGTAAGAAAAAGGGAAAATATTTATTTGGTGGGTAATAATTTTGAAAATTCTAGAATAATATTGATGATAATGATATTCATAAAGCTGCTTATCTTCATATTGATGTATATCTTGAACTGTATTATGCCTTCATTTACTTGAAATATCAAATCAAGCAGGTAATAGGAGCTTGCAAAGCAGGCTGTTCGTTCTTACCACTTTAAGCAGCTGCCCCCTGAAATCTTGGATGTGGGTGGGAAAAATAGCATATGCTCACTTTGAAATTAAACAATATAGAAGTTCATAAGGCAGAAAATGAAAGGTTTTCCTGTAATTAAACCTCATTTCAATCTCACTCTTCTATAATTATTGTCCATAGTTTTGTAAATACATTACTAGTCATTAAACACACACACATGACAGTATTTGAATATAAATTAAAAGTAGGATTATTGTATGCATGTGTGATGTTTTGATTTATAAGAAATACATATTTGGTTTTTGTCCCCATTTCTGGCACAGAGTTCCTAAAACTCTTCAAATGTCAGAAGTGAGAAGAGCAATAAAGATGTCTTAGATATTACTAGATCCTTTCCATGATCTAAGGGCAAACTGGGGTGAGGTAGCTACTTCTGGCCCCTTTCCTGCCTAGTTTCCTGGCTTAGCCACTTAGAATGTCTTCCTACCAAACAGATGCTTTTGGGAGGATTTTGTTTCTCTGAAATCCTAAAATCATTCAAGTTTGAAAATTAGGAACCAGTTCAGGTCTCAGGAATTCTACCCCCACCCCATCTTCTTTTCTCTTTGTGACTTATCTGGCTACATGGGGTGGGTGGGGACCCAGGACACATCTGGTCACTCACATCCCTGATCCCTTTGCTCCTAGTAGATTACACTAGCTAATTTGCCATCTGGATATCTTCTTTGGCGAGGTGTCTGTTAAGGTTTTTGGCTCATTTTTAATCAAGTTGTTTGTTTTCTGATGGTTGGATTTTAAGAGTTTTTTGTATAATTTGGATAACAGTTCTTTATCAGATTTATCTTTTGGAACATTTTCTCCAAGACCTGTCTTCTCACTCTTTTGATGTTTTCTTTCATAGAGCAGAAGTTTTCAATTTTAAACAAGTCCAGCTTATTAATTATTTCCTTCATGGATCTTGCCTTTGGCGTTGTATCTAAAAAGTCATCGCCAAACCCAAGGTCATCCATGTTTTCTCCTATGTTATCTTCTAGAAATTGTATAGTTTTGTGTTTTAAAATATATATACATTGATCAGTTCTGTGATCAATTTTGAGTTAATTTTTGTGAAGGCTTATTGTAGACTGCAAGTGGCAAAAAGCCTTTGTAAATTCAAAGCTTAGCAAAAGGCTAAGTTCTCCCCCTCCACCTCTATATTGGCTATGATGCTGAGTATTTGCACCCACTTCACTTGCTTGCTTAAGTTGCTGGAAGTAATTTACATGCCCTTCCTCTTACTTTTTTTTTTTTTTTTTTTGTATTTTTCTGAAGCCGGAAACGGGGAGGCAATCAGACAGACTCCCGCATGCGCCCGACAGGGATCCACCCGGCATGCCCACCAGGGGGCGATGCTCTGCCCATCTGGGGCGTCACTCTGTCGCAACCAGAGCCATTCTAGCGCCTGAGGCAGAGGCCACAGAGCCATCCTCCGCGCCCGGGTCAACTTTGCTCCAATGGAGCCTTGGCTGCAGGAGGGGAAGAGAGAGACAGAGAGGAAGGAGAGGGGGAGGGGTGGAGAGGCAGATGGGCGCTTCTCCTGTGTGCCGTGGCCAGGAATCGAACCCGGCACTCCTGCATGCCAGGCCGATGCTCTACCACTGAGCCAACTGGCCAAGGCTTCCTCTTACTTTTTGTTCGTTCAGATGTTGGTTGATTTTGCTTATGCATGGTGGGGGGATTCCTGTTTATGCCTTGGAAGAGTTCCTGTTTTTTACTCAGATGTGTAACTTTGTATCAAGGACTTCCTTGATTTGCATATGGCTATATAATAAAGCAAACTGGGGCTATGAGGCACTCGGATATTGCCATCAGCATTGAAGAGGCCTCCGGATCCCATTCTTTTTTTCTTAATGAGTCTGTTTTCTTAATTCCGCACCGTTCTCACTCAAGACCCAGAATTACAAGCCTCGTTGGTCCATGGCAAAGGCTGTAATGTCTGTGTCTAGATTTTTTTTTCCTGTGAATGTCCAGTTGATCCAGCACCTTGTGTTGAAGTATGTGAGTTTTTTCTATCTACTTTTACTCAATCACCTATGATTAGTAACACAGGGCTGAGAACAAAGCATGACCTGTCTTTTCCCATTTGATTTATCAATTAATTTACCAGAACTCTCTATGCCTTGCCTGAGTAATTCCTTGTTTTGTTTTTCCTCCCTAATTTTTGAGACTATATACTATTTTGTGTGTGTGTGTGTGTGTGTGTGTGTGTGTGTGTGTAGGGAGCAATTGAGAGGTTGACACGAGTCAGATAAATAAAATGCCTCTTTTTGTTAATGTGTGGCCTCGTACTAGAGAATGTGGATTATAGCAAGAGCCAAATGGTCCTGCCTGTGCTCTTTTCCTCTGAGTCCTCTCAAGTTTAGACCCTACAACAAGTCACCCAAAGGCAAACTTGGTTTTGCTGGACAAGCCATTCACCTGTGTGTGCATAATGGAGGCTTGATGTGGGAGTTTCTTAGAAGTTCTAAGTAACGGGGAGGGGGGGGAGAAGTTCTAAGTGGTGTTCCAAATGCTTATATTCACCTTCAAAATACATCTGTTTTATATCATCAGTTTTAAAATCTAGAATACCAAGTACCATATTTCCCCATGTATAAGATGCACCCTAATTTTGGAGCCCAAAATTAAAAAAATATACATATTACATAAAGTTATTGAACTCAAGTTTTATTTATCATAAAATTCATACAACTCCTCATCACTGTCAAAACTCCCATCCATAAGCTTGTCCTCAACTGTGTCTGATGATGAATCACTGTCTTCAACAAAGACACAAAAACAAATGTGAAAAAGCAGGAAATGCAAATAAAAAATCTACAACCACTGTACAAGATGCACCCACCCAGTATTTAGATCCCCAATTTTTTGCAAAAAGGTGTGTCATGGGGAAATATGATATACCCTTCAGTTTGCCTTGGTAAATAAGGCTTTATAGCCAGGAAATGATCCTGTTTCCAAATTCAAGTAATATGAAATAGGTATCTTAGTAAAAATATAAATATGTATGTATACACACACACATATAACATATATAACCTATATAACAATACAATGCATATATATAACTATATATGTTATATTGTTGTCATGACCCTTGTTCTTTATATGAGACACATCATTTTAACTCCTTGGTATATCCCAAGTTCCATTCCATGAGAAATTTGCCTGCAGCCTGAAGTACAGACGATAGCTGACTTGATCACCTTACCCCCAAACCCCTGGACAGTGACAGGGAGGGACTATAACAGATGCCTCAGCTCACAGGAGCAACATAATCCAATTTGGATACCAGCCTCTACTTCTGCAGAAACCATAAAATTGACCCAATATATACAAAGTAGCCACCAGAAATCACTGAGTTCTGTGTCTACAGTATGTATGTTATCCTGCCAAAATGTAACTTAGCCTGACCTGTGGTGGCCCAGAGGATAAAGCATCAATCTGGAGCACTGAAGTTACTGGTTCAAAGCCCCAGGCTTGCCTGTTTAAGGCACGTACAAGAAGCAACTGTGAGTTGGTATTTCCTGCTCCCCCTCCCCTTCCTCTCTCTATCTTCTCTCTCTAAAAATCAATAAATATAATCTTTAAAAAAATGTATGTAACTGGCCCTGGCCAGTTGGCTCAGTGGTAGAGCGTTGGCCTGGCGTGCAGGGGTCCCGGGTTCGATTCCCAGCCAGGGCACACAGGAGAGGCGCCCATCTGCTTCTCCACCCCTCCCCCTCTCCTTCCTCTCTCTCTCTCTCTCTCTTCCCCTCCTGCAGCAAGGCTCCATTGGAGCAAAGATGGCCTGGGCGCTGGGGATGGCTCCTTGGCCTCTGCCCCAGGCGCTGGAGTGGCTCTGGTCGCAACAGAGTGACGCCCCGGAGGGGCAGAGCATCGCCCCCTGGTGGGCAGAGTGTCGCCCCCTGGTGGGCGTGCCAGGTGGATCCCGGTCGGGCGCATGCGGGAGTCTGTCTGACTGTCTCTCCCCATTTCCAGCTTCAGAAAAATACAAAAAAAAAATGTAACTTATATTTTCTTCTTCACTGCATTCCAGAGGTGAATGGCAGATCCAGTAGCAATAGAGGAGTTGTTCTAGGAGGCTCTGGTGGTCTCCCTGGCCACAGCAGGGCCTTATCTTTGGCTGATGTATAAAGTATTCCTACTGGAACATTTTCACTCTTGGTTAAAAATAATGAAATGTTAGTTCAAGTGTCAGGTGTTTAAGAATGCTATTTTTGCTCTTGCAAACATGTCAAGAGGAAAAGTTGACTCACCTGGTCTGGAAGAAAAGGTTTAGGTCAATTTCTAAAATTAAAACCTAATTTCTTAGCAGTTTAGGCAGCAGACAGGTACAGGCAAGAAATATATTCACAGAGAAGAAAGATGGCAATGGAGTAGGCGGATATTCCGACTGCCACCTCCCAGGACCAAATTGAATTACAACTTAATTTAAGAACAATCATCTTTAAAAACCAACTTTGGACTAAAGTAAGAGTAATCTATAACTAAGGATCATCAAAGAAGCCACACCAAGACTGGTAGGAAGGGCGGAGACACAGAAGAGGCTGCCCGGCTCCCAGAAGTGAGCCATGGCCTGGGGGGACTCTCACAGCAAGGAGGGTTGCCTTGAGAAGTGTGAATACTCAGCCCCAGGCCCGGAGCCCCAGCCAGAGCCCCAGAGCCTAGAAGAGGGGCCTAGACAGCATTTAGCTGTGAAAAGAGCTGGGTTTCTGTCCTTGAGAAAAGACACATCTCTCGGACACAGACTCCGTTTTAAAGAGCTCGCGCAGAAAACCTCGTTCTCAGCCACTTACTCGGGGCTCTGGCGGGAGAAAGCTGAGAGGACTGGAGTTGCGTGAGGAGAGTGCAAAGTTGGAGACCCAGAGAGACACACTGTGGGGGACGGCCACCAGAACCCCTGTGCTGAATCATTCTCCCGTACTGCAGTTGCCATCTTTCTTGGGCAGAGCATCCCCTTTGTGTGGCATCAGCCTGGGGAAAAGTAGCTGCTCTGCCCTTGGGAGTCTCTCCTTCCCCAGGGATGGCAACAGGTCTTTCTGAGAGGGCAGGAAGCAGGGGGCACGTCAGTGACTCAGTTTTCTGGTGTTGAGACGGGAGCTGCCCCCCACACTCTTCCGAGTCTATGACTGGTGCTTCCATCTCACAAGAGACTGAGCTGAAGCTGTACAGAGAGTGGGCAGACCACACCTCTGGGTCTCAGGGGCCACAACCACTGGACTCATGGGGTCACATCCTACTGAGATTTGTGAAAAAAGTCTGGACAGACTGACACCTGGGGACAGGGGGCAGAGCCACACCCACCACCCTTCCTAGTCACAAACTATAGAAATGATCTCTGAAAGTATAGTCTTACCCACCACCATTCCTAATCCCTGAATTGCCGCAGGTTCTAGACTCTAGCAGAGGTTTTTTCAGTGGCTGAGCCCAACAAGCAGCCAGCAGACAGGCTGCAGGAGGTGAGACTCAGGTAAACTTGCCCATTTGAGTGGACTTTCCCCCAGGACCAGATTAGGTAAAAGCCAGCCTAGGAATGCAGCTTGGTGTTTTCACGTACACCTGAGCCCAGCAGAGGCAGCCACAAACTCTGAATTGCTTGTAGCTCCAAGGTTGCTTAGGGCCAGTCACAGGCAGTGTCTCCCACTGGTCTGAGCCAGGTTCCTGCTTGGGAGGCCCAGGGCTGCCACATCCAGGGGCCAGCTGTGGAAAGTATTGGTTTAGGATCTAACAACCCTTACCAGAAGGTTATCCTAAGCAAAAGTTCCTCACACCAGGCCCAGTTGAGGCTAGTTCCACTCTGTCTGATCAGCACCAGCACAGCAGCTCATGTGCATTGGATAGAGTGGAGCTTCACAGTCAGCCGGCTTGGGTACTGGATATTCTGTCCTGCTAGGCTAGATCCCACAGGTGGAAGGGAGAGAGGCTTGGAGCATGGACATTTAAAGTGTGGGTTCCTGTGAGTCTATTGTTGGATCTGGTCAAGGGGCTTAGCCACCTTCAGGAGGGGCACAGTCAGCCCCAGGAGTGGACTCTCTCAATCTTCTTCCCTGTGACTAGGGTCTCAACAGCTGAAAGAACTTCTGCATAGGGGACTGTCAGTCACATTCAGTCTGAACCTGCCGCTCACCTTGTTGGGGAGAAATAAAATTTGAGTATCCAGCAGTGGCTGAGGGATCAAGCTCTGAAGTATGGACCACATTCCTTATACTGAGCTCCTGACCAGAGACTCCTGAAGTAGGGGGTCCCACAAATGTTGTATTCACAACACCAGCTGCCCCAACCCACCAAGCATGCATCCTGTAGAAGGGTTGGTTGGGTGAGTTCAATCTGAGCCCACACTACAGTCTTACTACAGAAGACTCTGTGGGAAGACCAGGAAGCTGCAAGAGGAGGAGGAGCAGCTGAAAAGTGGAGACAAATCTTACAGAGCTTGGGGCTTTTATGGAACTCTTGTCATCTCTAGGCAGGAGGAAGCTGATCCTTATACAAAGGTTGGCCCCACCCACAGTACCCAGACACAGAAAACACAGACACAAACAGTGAAAAGTGCAGCAGCTGTAGACCAGTAGCCCACAGAGGGTTACAAACAACAACTGATGCAAACCCAAGAAGAACTAGAGCCAACACTACTGGTACTGGGTGGCAGATAGCACCAACCCTAGACTCAACTACCTATACAAGCAACACACCCAAATGTGGAATATAGCAGGCACCAGACACTGTGGAGAATAAGTACTCCCAACAGGACAGATATTGCACAGTGTGTAATACACATAATCAAGGTTGACCCTTAGAGCCAGTCAGCCTGAAGGGATAAATGTACCCACAAAAAGACCAACTGCATCTAATACTCACATACAACAAGAGGGAAAATAATACCCTCAAGAAACATTCCTAAAACAAGGAAAACAAGTGGCCTGAAGGACAGTACCACTGAGCCCATCTTTCTCATAAAGACCACACACAAAAATTTCAAAGTCAGACAGTGCTATATAATACATAGACAAAATGAGCAGACAGAGAAATGTGACCCAAATGAATCAACAAGAGAAATCCCCAGAAAAAGAACTGAATGACATGGAAGTAACCAAAATACCAGATGTAGAGTTTAAAACACTGATTTTAGGATGCTCAAGTATCTTTGAGCAACAATGGATGGATATAATGAGCACCTAAATAAAGAGATAGCAATCATCAAAAAGGACATTGAAATCATAAAAAAGAACCAGTCAGAAATGACAATATCAGAAATGAAAACTTCACTAGAAGGAATTAATAGTAGGCTGGATGAAGCAGAGGATCAGATCAGTGATTTAGAGGACAAGATAAATGAAAGCACAGAAGCAGAGCAGCAAAAAGAAAAGAGGCTCAAAAAGTCCAAAGTCTGAGGAAACTCTAAGACAGCTTTGTGACAACATGAAGAGAAACAACATCCGCATCATAGGGGTTCCTGAAGGAGAAGAGAACGAACAAGGATAGAGAACCTATTTAAATAAATCATAGCTGAAAATTTCCCTAAACTGATGAAGAAAAAAGTCACACAATTTCAAGAAGCATAGAAAGTTCCACTAAAGAGGAACCCAAGGAGGCCTACAGCAAGACACATCATAATTAAAGTGTCAAAGTTAAAAGAAAAAGAAAGAATACTAAAAGCTGCAATAGAAAAGCAGTTAATTTCCTACAGAGGAGACCCCATAAAGATGACATCTGACTTCTCAACGGAAACACTTGAGGCCAGAAGAGATTGGCAAGAAATACTCAAAGTGATGCAAAGCAAGAACCTACAACCAAGACTTCTTTATCCAGCAAGGCAATCATTTAAAATTGAAGGAGAAATAAAAAGCTTTCCAGACAAAACAACAGCAATAACAACAAAAAACCCGCAAGGAATTCATTACAAACAAACCAGTACTACAAGAAATGTTAAGGGGTCTGCTGTAAAAAGAGCAAAAGAAAAAAATTGAGAAAAAGAGGATTGTAGATTTGGAGAATAAAATGGCAATAAACAACTACATATCAATAATAACCTAAAATATAAATGGATTAAATGCTCCAATGAAAAGACAGGGGTAGCTGTGTGGATAAGAAACAGGACCTGTACATATGTTGTCTACAAGAGACAAACCTCAGAACAAAAGATACACATAGATTAAAAGTAAAGGGATAAAAAAAAATATTTCACACAAATGGAAATGAGAAAAATGCTGGGGTAGCAATACTTATATCTGACAAAATAGACTTTAAAACAAAAACTATAGTACGAGATAAAGAATGTTACTACATAATGATAAAGGGAGCAATCCAGCAGGAGGATATAACCATTATAAATCTCTATGTACCTAATATAGGAGCACCTAAATATATAAAACAGATTTTGATGGACATAAAGAGTGAGATCAACAGCAATACTATAATAGTAGGGGATTTTAATACCCCACTAACATCAATAGATAGCTCCTCAAGAAAGAAAATTAACAAAGAAACAGTGGCCTTAAATGACACACTAGGTCAACTGGATTTAATAGATATCTTCAGAACCTTTCACCGCAAAACA
The DNA here is from genome assembly GCF_036850765.1 of Saccopteryx bilineata. Lineage (NCBI taxonomy): Eukaryota > Metazoa > Chordata > Mammalia > Chiroptera > Emballonuridae > Saccopteryx > Saccopteryx bilineata. The sequence continues at coordinate 32,157,270 of NC_089492.1, forward strand.
GCAGAATATACTTTCTTTTCAAGTTCTCATGGTACATTCTCTAGGATAGACCAGATGTTAGGATACAAAATGAGTCTCTATAAATTTAAGAAGATTGAAATCATATCAAGCATCTTCTCTAATCAAATGGCATGAAACTAGAAATCAACTACAATAGAAAAACTAAAAAACATTCAAACACTTGGAAGCTAAATAGCATATTATTAAATAATGAATGGGTTAACAACAAGATGAAGGAAGAAATAAAAAATTTCCTTGGACAAGTGAAAATGAGCATACAACAACTCAAAATTTATGGGACACAGAAAAAGCAGTTCTGAATGGGAAGTTCATAGCATTACAGGCATTCCTTAAGAAGCAAGAAAAAGCTCAAATAAACAACTTGACCCTGCATCTAAAAGAACCAGGAAAAAAACAGCAAGTAAAGCCCAGATGAAGTAGAAGGAAGGAAATAATAAAGATCAGAGCAGAAATAAATGACATAGAGGCTAAAAAATAAAAATACAGAAAATCAATGAAACCAAGAGCTGGTTTTTTGAAGAGGTAAACAAGATTGATGAACCTTTAACCAGACTCATCAAGAAAAAAAGAGAGAGGACTCAAATAAATAAAATTAGAAATGAAAGTAGAGAAGTAACAACTGACACCTCAGAAATACAAAGGATTGTAAGAAAATACTATGAAGATCTGTATGCCAAAAAATTGGACAACCTAGGCAAAATGGATAAATTCCTAAAAACATATAATCTTTCAAAACTCAATCTGGAAGGATCAGAAAACCTAAACAGACCTATTACAAAAATAAAATTGAAACAGTTATCAAAACTCCCAGCAAACAGAAGTCCTGAACCAGATGGCTTCACAGGCAAATTTTACCAAATATTCAAAGAAGAACTAACACCTATCCTTCTCAAGCTATTTCAAAAAATTCAAGAGGAGGGAAGACTTCCAAGCTCCTTTTATAAGGCAAGCATAATCCTAATTCCAAAACCAGGCAAAGACACTACAAAGAAAAAAATTATAGGCCAATATTCCTGATGAACTGAGATGCTAAAATTCTCAACAAAATATTAGCAAAATGGATCCAGCAATACATGAAAAAAATCATACATCACGATCAAGTGGGATTTATTTGGGTAGGGAAGCCTGGTACAATATTCGCAAATCAATCAATGTGATTCATTACATAAACAAAAGGAAGGAGAAAAACCACATGATAATAACAATAGATGCAGAAATAGCATTTGATAAAATGTAGCACCCATTTATGATCAAAACTCTCAGCAAAGTGGGAATACAGGGAAGATACCTCAACATGATAAAGGCCATCTATGACAAATCCATGGCCAACATCATATTCAATGGGCAAAAATTAAAAGCAATCCCCTTAAGATTAGGAACAAGTCAGGGGTGTCCCCTTTCACCAATCCTATTCAACATAGTTCTGGAAGGCCTAGCCATAGCAATCAGACAAGAAGAAGAAATAAAAGGCATCCAAATTGGAAAAGAAGAAGTAAAACTATCATTATTTGCTAATGATATGATACTGTACATAGAAAACCCTAAAGTCTCAGTCAAAAAACTAGACCTTATAAACAAATTCAGCAAGGTGGCAGGAAATAAAATTAATATTCAGAAATCAGTGGCATTTTTATACATCAACAATAAGCTTTCTGAAAGAGAAATTAAAAAAACAATCTCTTTCACTATTGTAACAAAAAAATAAAGTACCTAGGAGTATATTTAACCAAGGAGGTAAAGGACTTGTACTTGGAAAATTATAAAACATTGATAAAAAAAAATCAAGGAAGATACAAACAAGTGGAAGCATGTACTGTGTTCATGGATAGGAAGAATAAACATCATTATAATGTCTATATTACCCAAAGCAATCTATAAATTCAATGCAATACCAATTAAAATACCAATGGCATACTTCAAAGATACAGAAAAAATTATTCCAAAAATTTATATGGAACCAAACCCCTCCTCAAAACCACAAACAGCCTCAGCAATCTTGAAAATGAAGAATAAAGTGGGAGGTATCACACTTCCTGATATCAAGTTATACTACAAGGCCATTGTACTCAAAACAGGTTGGTTCAGGCATAAATATCAATGCAACAGAACAGAGAACCGAGAAACAAACCCATACCTTTACGTTAATTGATATTTGACAAAAGAGGTAAGAGCATACAATGGAGTAAAGATAGTCTTTTTAACAAATGGTGTTGGGAAAATTGGACAGGTACATGCAAAAAAATGAAACTAGACCACCAGCTTACACCATTCACAAAAATAAACTCAAAATGGATAAAAGACTTAAATGTAAGTCGTGAAACCATAAACATCTTGGAATAAAACGGAGGCAGTAAGCTCTCCAATATCTCTCGTAGCAATATTTTTGCTGATTTTTCTCTACAGGCAGGGGAAATAAAGAACAGGATGAACAAATATCAAACTGTTTCAGTTTGAACAAATATCAAACTGAAAAGCTTTTGCACAGCAAAAGACACCATGAACAAAATAAAAAGACAACCCACATAATGGGAGAACATATTTGCCAATACATCTGATAAGGGGTTAATAACCAAAATTCATAAAGAACTTCTAAAACTCAACAAACAATTCAATTAAAATATGGACAAAAGAACTGAATAGATACTTCTACAAAGAGGACATATGAATGGCCAATAGGCATATGAAAAAACGTTCAACGTCACTAATCATCAGAGAAATGCAAATTAAAAACACAATGAGATACCACCTCACACCTGTCAGAATGGTGTTCATTAACAAAACACACAATAAGTGCTGGCGAGGGTGTGGAGAAAAGGGAACCCTCCTGCACTGCTGGTGGGAATGCAGACTTGTGCAGCCACTGTGGAGAACTGTATGGGGTTTCCTCAAAAAATTAAAAATGGAACTGTCTTATGACCCAGCTATCCCACTTTTAGGAATATATCCTAAGAATACCAAATCACTCACTCAAAAGAAGATATGCACCCCCCATGTTTATTGTAGCATTGTTTACAATAGCCAAGATCTGGGAACAGCTCAAGTGTCCATCAGTGGACAAGTGGATTAAAAAGCTGTGGTACATATACACAATGGAATACTACACGGCTGTGAAAATGAAGGAAATCTTACCTTTTGAGATGGCATGGATGAACCTGGAGATTACTTTGCTAAGTGAAATAAGCCAGGCAGAGAAAGAAAAATATCATATGATCTCACATATATGTGGAATCTAATGAACAAAGTGAACTGAGGAAATGAATAGAGGCAGAGGCAGGGTCACAGGGAGCAGAGGGACAGCTGTCAGAGGGGAGGGGGATGAGGGGACGAGATCAGAGAAGGTAAAGGGATTAGTGAGATTATGTATACATAACACAGAGATATAGATAACAGGACAGCAAATCCTAGAGGGAAGGGGGGAGAGAGTTGGGAGACGGGGGCAAAGGGAGTATAAAAAGGGACACAAGGGTGGGGGGTGAGGGAGTTATATTCAGTGGGACACTTGAATCCATGTAAACACAATAAATTAAAAATTAATTTTAAAAAAAGACCTTGTAAAGAAAAAAAAATACATTCACTTCACAGTTTCACCTAAGTTTGGAACTTCTTGGCCAGTTGGGAGCTGTTGATCAAATCGGGTGGTCCCTGAGAATACCTAGCTATGACTGCTAGGACAAAGCTCCCTATAAATAGCCACCTTCCTTCTGAGATCCGTGGGCCCCTATACCTCGCCCAGAATCAGGAGGCAGGGCCAGCTGCCCCACTGTAAGTGGTGAGGGTGAGTGCACCGGGGACACTAGAGAGGAGCAGGGGTCTGCCTTCTGCAGATAGCCACACATGCCTTAGACCAGGGGTCAGGAACCTATGGCTCGCAAGCCAGATGTGGCTCTTTTGATGGCTGCATCTGGCTCGCAGATAAATCTTTAATAATAAAAAAAAACATTAAAAATATAAAACATTCTCATGTATTACAATCCATTCATTTCCTACTGCTCAGGTTCATGGCTGTGGGTGGCTGGAGCCAATCACAGCTCTCTTCTGGGACAACACCAAATTTTTATTGGATAATGCATAACGTACACGGGTCGTTGTATGGCTCTCATGGAATTACATTTTAAAATATGTGGCGTTCATGGCTCTCTCAGCCAAAAAGCTTCCTGACTCCTTAGACTCTCCCTGAACATGAAACCTCAGACTCCTTGCATGTACTTTAGACCAGTTTCTCAACCTGAAGTTGACAAATTGTATTGACAAATTACCCACTGCTGGGGGCACTTCAGGTGGCAATATTCTGTGTGTGTTCCAGGGGAGGTGGTAGGGCTGGTGAATAGGAAGAATTTGCCATCCTGAGTATTCTGATAATATTGGCCTACCGGAAGCCTCTCTTCCTTCCCTATATAACACCCGGGGGGATGCTGGGATCAAACCAACAGGTGTAGGCTTTATTTGTGGGGATGGAAGTAGACTCTGGGGAAGGGACTGAAGAGAAGGTAGCAGGCACAGAGGTTCTCAGAACACATGTGGTGACTGTCAACTAAAGAGAAATGGTTTGGGGGACGGAGAAGCACAAGACGGAAGGAACAAAGGGAGTTTGAACTGGTGGTCTTTCTGGATCTCAGTGTTGCAGGCTGGCCCTCCCTGCAGGTGTGTGGTTTATATCAGTGAAGCAATGACTACATTTAGCCCAGACCCACTCAGATATGGCTGGACCTGTAGGGAATCACCCATCTAATCTTGGATCCTCTATGACCTGGATTAAGGAACTTTAGTTTAAAAGCCCTGAGTGTGAATGGTAATAAATAGGTTTCTTGGATGCAAACACCAAGAAGCTGTGTGAGTGAGTGACCTTTGTGCAGACACAAAGGAATGCATGTGAACAGGCTTTAGGAAAATTAGCCTAGATGTTATTGATTGCCTCTCCCTTTGTGCTTGTTTATCCCCTTATCACCTGATCTCCCTCCCCTGTAATCCTTTCTGCTTCTGATCAATTAAAGCTCTGGGAGCAGGAGACTCAGGAGGTCAGTCTCTCTTGACTGCCTCTCCCTCTTCTCTTGACAATAGTTTGTGTCTTGAGCAAGTTTTTCCATGTGACACTGGTAGTTTCTAGCAGCATGGAGAACTACATGGACCCACTGAGTCATCACTAGCTAGATATGTGCTTAGTAGATTTTTTTTTAATTGTTGGCCTGACCAGTGGTGGTGCAGGGAGTAACATGTGGACCTGAAATGCTGAGGTCGCCAGTTCGAAACCCCAGGCTTACCTGGGCAAGGCACTTATGAAAGTTGATGCTTCCTGCTCCTCCTCCCTGCCCCTTCTCTCTCTTTCTCTCTCTCTCATCTCTCAAAAATGATTAAATAGAATAAAATTTAAAAAACTGTTACCAGAACAATTCAAGGTTCAAGTCACCCATCACTGCAGAGCCAATCACAGAGATGAGAGCTGAGTGGTATTAAGATTGTCTTTAATCAAATTGTCAGCAACCTGAGAAGGCAGGGGGCTCACTGCATCCTGCCTTAACAGTTTCTGCTGACTGGTGAGTTTATATATCTTTTGGGAGATTAGCAATTTATTCTAGTTAGTCATGTAGCAGTGCCCGGGAGATGGGAATCTGGTTTGTAGGGATGCCTACCTAAAATGTCCTTCAAATGCTAGTACTGGTGTCCTTGATGTTATCTCTGAAATGGCTGGAGTCTGGAGCTTCTGGGAGTCGTCTGTGCTTCTGAGAACCATCCTCAAAAGAGATTCCCTACATCTGCAAAAGCAACTTTCTGCATTTCTTAGGCAACAAAGTAAAGATTAAAGTTTGTGAAATAAGCTTCTAGCAATCTACAGTGCCTTAACTACTTACAGGAAATTCTGTGACTGAGCCCTTACAAGAAATTACTGTAATTTAACCCCTTAAAAAATGAGTTCTTTACTCATGGACATGGATAAGAACGCAATGGTTACCAGGGGAGGGGAAAGAAGGAAAGAGAGGGGGTGGGGCAGAGGAGGGGCATAAAGAAAACCAAATAAAAGGTGACAGAGGACAATTGGACTTTGTGTGATGGGTATACAACATAATCAAATGTCAAAATGATCTGGAGATGTTTTCTCTGAATCTATGTACTCTAATTGATCAATGTCACCCCGTTAAAATTAATTGTCCAAATAAAACTTTAAAAAATGAGTTCTTTATATACATCATGTGATATATTAATAGCTCCTCCTTATAAAAATTTAAACATTACATATCAGACAAAAGTCTGCTTTGTTCATCACCTACAATATTGATTCCCACCACAGAGATAACCCACTTCACCACATTTTCCAGAGCCTTTTCCTATGCATTTACATATATCTGTATGCAACTATAGAAAATAAACAGCATGCTTCTGTGGAGCGGGGGGGGGGGGGGGGGGGGGGTTGTTGACACACATGCTATTGTTCTGTAAATATAGTTTTACAACTTGCTCTTTTGTTCCTAATAATGCCTTATCAATACCACGTCAGTATATTTTAGATTTCGTTCCTTTGAACTGCTAATTGTTTAGAATGTTCTTGCCTGTTGCACGTGTGAGTTCAGTGTCCTCCTTCGCTCTGCACATTTTTGAGTGGAGAGAACAGGTGGTTATATTGTTCTTGGTCTCTTCCAGGTGTCCGGAGCAGCCAGCCTCTGTCCTGCCTCCGACGTGCCTGAGCAGCCTCCTCCTGGTTTGGATAGGTTGTACGCCCCTTTCCTGATCATTGCTTTCGTAAAGAAAATGTTTGGACTGCTCTGTGTGTTCAGGCTTGCAAAGCCCTGTCCAGAGTCTGGGGTCTAGCGACAAAGAGGCAGTGATGCCTATCAGAGGAGGAAACACAGTCCTCCTGTTTTGTTTTACTGTACTTTTTATTTGTCCACAGCCTGCCAACCAGGCCAGCTCTGGGAACACAGAGCACCATTCTTCTTCATCTGGAGCCGCACTAGTAGAGGTGGCCAGACAGGGCTTTGCCAGCGGTCAACTTTGTTTACAGACAGGCTCTGCAGGGTTTTTTAATGAAAGGTTTCAGGGAGCCACTGGACTGGCCATTCGAAGACTAACACCACGAGGGGCTCATACTTTGCTGGCAAACTATTTCAGATAGTCTTGAGGCTACATACTCAGATTTGTATCTCTCTTGATAGTGAAACTAATTAGATGCCAGAATGAACCCCACAGGAAATAAAGCCACGAACTAGACAGTTTTGCTTTAGTTAGCCGTCTGGAAAACAACAGGGAGAAGATACTGATATTTTACTTTCTTTTGAGTTTTAGGAAAATCTTTTTCTTGACTTCTGTTGATTTTGTTCCTCTTTTCTCAATGCTGTTTAAATGTAACTGTATTCCTATAAACAGGCATTAAACACAGGGTTCAATAGAGTCTTTGTACTTACGTATGTTAAAACCCAGGATGAATGAAACCAAATAAGTAGAAAACAAAGTGTTTAATATAAATGAAGATGAATGATAGCATGCATTTGGAAAATCATTTATTTGTTAAACTTTCTCTAAGAAGTTTCTATTAAAAGTTAAGTAGATTTGCCCTCTCTCTATCCCTCCTCTTGTGATGGAAAACTAGAAAACCTATTCTTAGAAGTTTTTCCCAGTTTTCCATTTTTCCTTCTAAAGATGGAAAATAAAAATAAAAGATTTGGCTGCTAAAATTTGTTCCTTTTAGCAAACATTTTCTTATTTATTTATTTTATTTTTATTTTTTTAATATTCTCAAGATTTTATTGCCACATGATAAAACAAAATATGAAGCTTAGAACTGGATCACTTGGCCCTTTCGCTTCTTATATCCTCCCAGTTCAAAATGTTTGCATCTCTTAATAGCCAGCATTCTCTTGGACCTGCAGTTGGGCTCAACACATTCAAGCCTCAGCACAATCTTCTTTGTAGTTTTAGCCTTTTTGCGGAAAATGGGTTTCTCTGCCCCCCCCCCCCCCGTATCCACTCTGCTTCCTGTCATAATGCTGCTTTCGCTGTGCATACAGAGAATCCTTGCCCTTCTTGTACTGTGTTACTTTGTGGGGTTGATGCTTGCCGCACTTCTTACAGAAAGTCCGGCGGGTTTTAGGAACGTTCACTATGTTTGTGAGAGCGCTAGCAGCACGAAAAGGAACTCATTTATTTATTTTTTTTATTTTTTAATGTTTATTTTATTAATTTTAGAGAGAGGAAGGGAGAGAGTGAGAGAGAAGCAGAAACATTGATCGGCTCCTGTATGCGCCCTCACCGGGAATCAAACTGGCGACCTCTGCGCTTCGGGACAACGCTCTAACAAGCCAAGCTGTCTGGCCAGGGCCTTCTCACTTATTTTTATTTCTTATTAGTATTTACCACTTCTAGTCCTTCCTTCTTTTCATTTTCACCTACTTTTCTTCTCAGTCTTTTGTTTCTGCTCCTCCAGTAATGGCTATAACAAACTTGACTGTCACTTTGTACTACTGTTTAGCTCTGAGTTTCAATGTCTTTGGATAATTTGGATTAGCCTTTTAATCTTTTCTTCTCCATTCTCTTTGTTGACACACTGCTATCGTGAGTTAATGAAATTTGATTCTTTTGCACATGATGGATCACTGTGGCTTCTGTTAAAACCTTCAGCCTCTGTAATTTTAAGTCTGATTTGTGCTGTGGGCAGTGAGGCATTAACGATTATGCTTTCAGCGCAGAAAAGAAACAGCAGGGCTTCTTGTGGTTATTAAAAATTATATCTTTCATTTTTTGAGAGTTGCTGTGCCTGCCTTGGCAATATTAAAACTCTCCAGCAGTGGTTACTGGAAGCACCCACCAGTGGTACACTTCTGAGAAGGAGAGTAAGGAAGCACTAAAACTGACTTTCATGATGGGTGGCAATTACAAAGTGTTTTTGGTCTAGTTTTTTGAGGAAAATCTAGGGAAGATTTCTTTAGCACCATGAATAGCATAGCAGTAATGGATCCCAATAGATGTACTGAATCTTTTTGAAAGACTGTATTCCATAAAATTCTGTTGAGGGTTTGTGGCCAACTTCCAAATTGAAATGCTGCTTTGTCACGTCTTTTCTGCTGTTGAGTTTAGCTGCACAGTGGTGATGCCAGCCTTGTTATTATAGATGTAAATATGTTATGAAATTTAGGTCAAATTTCTTGGTTAAAAAATGCTATTTAAATATAAATGTCACTGCCTCTGAAATAGCAGATTCTTTTTGCATCAAAGATTCTGGTCCCATGAAATAGAAGAATGCTGTTTTCTTTTGAATTTGATGGTACTTTTAAAGTTTGTTATTAAAAACAAATACTTTTAGCCTGACCAGGTGGTGGCGGTGTGGATAGAGCATTGTACTGGGACACAGAGGACCCAGGTTCAAAACCCCAAAGTCGCTGGCTTGAGCGCGGGGTCATCCAGCTTGAGTGTGGGGTCGCTGGCTTGAACATGGGATCATAGACATGACCCCATGGTTGCTAGCTTGAGCCCAAAGGTCGCTGGCTTGAAGCCCAAGGTCATTGGCTTCATCAAGGGGTCACTGGTTCTTCTGTAGCCCACTGGTCAAGGCACATATAAGAGGGTAATTAATGCACAACTAAGGTGCCTCAATGAAAAATTGATGCTTCTCATCTCTCTCCCTTCCTGTCTGTCTGTCCCTATCTATCCCTCTCTCTGACTCTCTGTTCCTGTAAAAAAATAAAAAAATAAAATTCAAGCTTACTAATTACAAATATTATGGCCATGGTGGAGGTGCAAATTTTTATTCTAAGTAAATAACAAATCAAATCAATCAATATATTAAATGATACAGCATGATCAATTTGAGTTATTAAAAGAATTAAAAATGGCCTGACCAGGCAGTGGCATAATGGATAGAGCATCGGACTGGTATGCTGAGGACCCAGGTTCAAGAGCCCGAGGTCACCAGCTTGAGCACGGGCTCATCTGGTTTGAGCAAAAGCTCACCAGCTTGGACCCAAGGTCACTGGCTTGAGCAAGGGGTTACTCAGTCTGCTGAAGGCCCGCAATCAAGGCACATATGATAAAGCAATCAATGAACAACTAAGGTGTTGCAATGCGCAACAAAAACCTAATAATTGATGCTTCTCATCTCTCCGTTCCTGTCTGTCTGTCCCTATCTAGTTCTCTCTCTGAATCTCTGTCTCTGTAAAAAAAAAAAATTAAAAATGACATTAGGTTAGAAAATTTATTTATTACATCACATTTGTAGATTAAAATATTGCTGGCCAGTTGCTCACTAAGCTCATTTCTTCTCCTTCCCTGGCACATACCCAGACTACATTTCTCAGCCTCCCTTGTAGTTAGGTATGGATCTATGCTTGAATCGAGGCAGATGGAATGTAGCTGGAAATGATGTGTGCCACTTCTCTCTCTGACCCATAAAACTTTTCTTATGCAATTGTTCACTGTCTCTTCTTCCACCTGCTGGCTGACTGCAGAGAATCCTGCAGAAGAATCTCAAGCCCTAACAATGGCAGAGTCACAAAATGGATGTGGTGGGTCCTTGAAATAATCACTTGAAAGTCTACCTCAAGAACACTTACACCTCAAGTGACCATGAGGACTGTTTGTTATAGCAATTAGCCTACCGTGGCAAATACCAATAGCAAAAAGTTGATAAAATTCAGCAATGGCTGCTAACTTTAAAAAATTATAAATTGCAATAGGATTCTTTATTAACTTGTTAAATGTCTATCTCATATCAAATGTCAAAATTTTTCTTAATGATGATGTACTATAAGCGTTTTCATTAAAATAAAGAAACAAGAGGATGCAAGATGGTGATAGGATAAGTGGATGTTACACTCATCTCCTCCCAGGACCAAACTGTAATAACAACCAAAGTATAGAACAATCAGCCTGGATAACCAGCTGATCAGAAGTCTAATAACCAAGAAGAAGCCACATTGAGACTGGTAGAAAAGACAGAGATGCAAAAAAGTTGTCCTGCTCCCACTGGTAGTGGCTGAGATTCTGGAGGGATATTTCAGCTGGAAAGGTCCTCCTGAGGAGCTGGAGTCTCAATCCCATGCCAGGCTCCCCAGCCCGAGCACCAGAACCAGGAAAAGGAACCCATAAAACATCTGGTTGTGAAAATCAGTGGAGATTCTGTCTTCCAAGGAGAGATGGGAGTCTGCTAGAGAGATAGGTGCCCTCTTAAAAAGCTAATGCACAAAATTTTGTTCACAGCCTTTCACTCTGGGCTCTGGTGGAGGGAGGGTAGGGCAGACTAGAGTTGTGTAAGGAGAGACGGGTTTGTGGGACTTGTGAGAAAGCTGGAGAGACAGCTGCCAAGAATGCTTTGTTGAGCCCCTTTCCCACAATGAAGATACCATCTTTCTTGTATGGTACACTCCCCTTCTTATGGCATCAGCCTGGGGGAATGCAATAGCCCCACCCCTTGGACTCCCTGTTGCCTCAGCCCGCAGAGTTTATGCCCTGCTGAAGAGTGAGCTGCCTGGGCTGGGATGTAGAGGTCTGGGAAAACTCAGGAATCAGTGACTGAGTGGTGTGGCTTTGGAATGGGGCAATTCACCCCACTTTCCATGAACCTGTCTGATGCCTTCCTCCCACAAGAGATCCACTAGCCCCACCCTCCCATCTCTCAGTGCCCCCAGCCTGCTGAGCTCAGCCTCCCAGATGAACCTTGGGCAGATTGAGTTGTATGGTTCTACAACTCCCTTCACGTTGCCAAATCTTGGTCTGTTTGGGCCTGATAAACTCTACTGGCCTCACCCTGACCACTCCCTGAGACCCTGCTCCAACACAAAGGTCTATTGGCACCCAGAAGGGGGTGGCTAGACTTGGTATTCCCTGAGACATTTGCTGAGTAGCCTCAGACCCAGCACTGGCACTGAGTTTGAACCTGTATCAATCTGGTGAACACCACTTACCTGGTAACTCACTGAGAACCTACCTCATGCAACTGAGTACCTCCAGTGACTAATTCAGTGACGGAGCCTAACAGGCCACTGGCAGGCAGAGGTAGGCAAAAGCAGAGGTTTCCTTGGGACATTTGCTGACCTGTCCTGGAACCTGGTGCTGGTAAAAGCTGACCTTGATACACAGCTTGGTCATTTCTGTACACCCAGGCCCAGCAGAGGCAGGCAAATTGTGGGTTGTTTTGTAGTTCCAAACAGGTTGCCCAGGGCCAGTCACAGGCAGTGTCTGACATCTGCTTGCACCAGATTTCCCCCTCTCCCAAGAGGCCCCAGAACCAACATATTCAGTAGCCAGCTCCAGACAACATCAGAGCAGGACCAATTAGCTCACAGGTAGCATATAAAAATGGAAATTTCTGCAGGTTCTAGACCCTGCTGAGGCAAATTCTGATTCTGTGGTCAGCACCTGCATAGTAACTTGTACAGTGTGGTATGGACTGACCCTCATAGTCAGCCATTCTGAGGGTCAACCCCATTCACGAATGGGCCAAAAGAAGTTAAGACTCAATTACAATGGGAGGGCCTATATAACCCACACAAAGAACATTCCTGGAGCACCCAGTTTAGATGATCAAGGAAGTTGCATTACTGGGTCCCACAGGACACCACTACATTAAGCCACACTACCAAAACTTGAAGTCATAGAAGATCTGTCTACCCAAAACACAGAAACAAACACAAAAAGGCAACCAAAATAGGGAGACAAAGAAACATGACTCAAGTGAAAGAACAGGAGAACTAAATGAAGGCAAGCAATTTACCAGATATAGAATTCAAAAAAAATGGTTATATGGCTTGACCAGGCAGTGGTGCAGTGGATAGAGTGTCGAACTGGGATGTGGGGGACCCAGGTTCAAGACCCCGAGGTTGCCAGCTTGAGCACGGGCTCATCTGGTTTGTGCAAAGCTCACCAGCTTGGACCCAAGGTCACTGGCTTGAGCAAGGGGTTACTCACTCTGCTGAAGGCCCATGGTCACAGCACATATGAGAGGGCAGTCAATGAACAACAAAGGTGTTGCAACAAAAAACTGATGATGAAAAAAAAAATGAAAAAAAAAACCCCCTGATGATTGATGCTTCTTATCTCTCTCCATTCCTGTCTGTCTTTCCCTATCTATCCCTCTCTCTGTCTTTGTAAAAAAAAAAAAAAAGGTTATATGGATACTTAAAGAACTTAGTGAGATCTTCACAAAAAGATAGAAAGCATAAAAAAGGACACAGAAACCATAAAAAGAAACCAGTCAGAAGTAAAGAACACAATGTCTGAAAGAATACACTAGAAGGAATAAACAGTAGTTTGGATAAAGCATAGGACTGAATAATGATTTGGAAGACAAAGTAGCTGAAAACACCCAATCAGAGCAGCAAAAAGAAAAAAGAACGAAAAATAAACAAATAAAATAGTTTAAGGGTCTTTAGGCAAATGAAATGTAAAAATATTCACATTATAGGGGTAGCAGAAGGAGAAAGACAGCCAGGATTAGAGAAGCTATTTGAAGAGATAATGACTAAAAAATTCCTTAACCTGGTGAAAGAAAATGATACACAACTTCAGAAAGTGCAGAGATTTCCAAACAAGATGAACCCAAAGAAGCCCACATCAAGACATATCACAGTTAAAATGGCAAAGGTTAAAGACAAAGCAAGAATCTTAAAGGCAAAAAGGAAAAGATAGTTTGTTACCTACAAGGGAGCTCTCAGAACACTGTCAGCTGATTTCTCAGCAGAAATATTTCAGGCCCAAATATTAAAGTACTATAATATTTAAACTGATGAAAAGTAAGGACGTACAACGAAGACTACTTGACCCAGCTACTATCATTTAAATTAATCCTTTAAAAAAAATTTTTTTTACAGTGACAGAGAGAGAGTCAGAGAGAGGGATAGATAGGGACAGACAGGAATGGAGAGAGATGAGAAGCATCAATCTTTAGTTTTTCGTTGCAATACCTTAGTTGTTCATTGATTGCTTTCTCATATGTGCCTTGATCAGGGAGCTGCAGCAGACTGAGTAACCCCTTGCTCGAGCCAGCGACCTTGGGTCCAAGCTGGTGAGCTTTGCTCAAACCAGATGAGCCCACACTCAAGTTGGCGACCTCGAGGTCTCAAACCTGGGTCCTCTGCATCCCAGTCTGATGCTCTATCCACTGCACCACTGCCTGGTCAGGCCTATCATTTAAATTAGAGGAGAAATAAAGAGCTTTCCCAGATAAGAAAAAGCTGAAAGAGTTCATTACTACCAAACTAGTATTGCAAGAATATTAAAGGGATTTCTTTTTTGAAAGAAGAATAACAGCAGCAGACACAGAGGAATATAATTAAAAGAATAAAATGTCATTAAATATATACTTATCAATAATGACTCTAAATGTAAATGACTTAAATGCTGCAATCAAAAGTCATAGGGTACCTGAGTAGATAGGAAAACAAAGTCCATATATGTACTGACTGAAAGAGACCCACTTCAGAATAAAAGATACACACAGACTAAAAGTAAAGAGATGCAAAAAGATACCTCATGCATGGAAAGGAAAAAAAAAACAACCTAGGATAGCAATACTTATATCTGACAAAATAAACTTCAGAATGAAGGCCATAACACGAGACAAAGAAAGTCATTACATATCACTAAAGAAATCAATCCAATACGAGGATATAACCCTTGTAAATATTTAGCATCTAACATAGGAGCACTTAAATATGTAAAGAAAATCTTTATGGACATAAAGGGAGAGTTTGATAGTAGTACAGTTATAATAGGGGATTTTAACACCCATTGACATCGATGGATAGATCTCCCAAACAGAAAATCAACAAGAAAACAGCAGCTTTACTAACCCACTAGATCAGATGGATTTAATTGATATTTCAGAGCATTTCACCCCAAAGCAGCAGAATATACCTTCTTTTCCAGTGTACATGGAACATTTTCTAGGATAGACCACATTAGGACACAAAACATGTCTCAATAAATTTAAGATTGAAATCATATCAAGTATCTTCTCTGACTATAATAGTAATGAAATGAAACTAGAAATCAATCACAAGAATAAAACTAAAAAGCACACAAAGACTGGAGGCTAAATAACATGTTACTAAACAATAAATGAGTTAACAATGAGATCAAGGAAGAAATCAAGATACTTTGAGACAAATGAAAATGAGAACATAACAACCTAAAATCTATGGGACACAGCATAAGCAGTCTTAAGGAAATTCATAACATTGCAGGGCTACCTCAAGGAACAAGAAAAATCTCTAATAAACAATACATTACACTTGAACTAGAAAACAAAAAACAAAGCCCAAAGTGAGTAGAATAAGGGAGTAATAAAGATAAGAGCAGAAATAAATAGAATCTAACAAAGGTCAATACAAAGAGCTGGCTCTTTGAAAAGATAAACAAGATTGACAAATCCTTAATGAGACTCATCAAAAAACAAAAAAGAGGAAAAAAAAGAGAAAACCAAAATTTTAAATAAAATGAGAAATGAAAAAGGATAAGTAACAACTCACTCTACAGGAATACATAGACTGTAAGTATGAACAACTGCATGCAAACAAATTGGATAATCTGAATGAAATGCAGTAATTCCTGGAAACAGACAATCTGCCAAATGGAATCAAGAAGAATAAAAAATCTGAATAGACAGATAATAAGTAATGAAATGAAGCAATAATAAAAAAACTCCCAGTAAACAAAAGAACTGGAGATGGCTTTACAGGTGACTTTTACCAAACATTCAAAGAACTAACACCTATTGTTCTCAAACTATTTAAAAAAATTCAAGAGGAGGGAAGACTCCCAATTTCATTTTACAAGGCCAGTATTATCTTAATTACAAACCAGATAAAGATATTAACTACAAAGAGAGAAAATTGTAGGCCAACGTCCTTGATAAACATAGCTGCTAAAATACTCAACAGAATATTAGCAAACCAGATCCAGTAACACAATAAATAGGTCATGCACCATGATCAAATAAGATTTATTTTGGAGTGCAAGGTTGGCACAATATCTGCAAATCAATAAACATGATACAACACAAAAACAAAATGGAGGATAAAAATCACATGATCATATCAATAGATGCACAAAAAGCATTTGATAAAATCTAGCACCCATTTATGATAAAAAGTCTCAGCAAAGTGAGATTAGACAGAACATGCCCTCAATGTAATAATAAGACCATATATGACAAACCCACAGCCAGTATCATACTCAATAAGCAAAAACTAAGTGTTTGCCTTAAGATTGGAATTAAGACAGGGATGAACACTTTCACTACTCTCATTCAACATAGTAGTGGAAGTTGTAGCTACAGCAATCAGAATAGAAGAGGAAATAAAAGACAACCAAATTGCAGGAGAGATGCTACTATATACAGAGAACCCTAGTCTATCAAAAAACTACTAGAACTGATAAATGAGTTCAGTAAGTAGCATGATACAAAATAAATATCCAGAAAGCAGTTGCATTTTTATACACCAATAATGAAGTAGTAGAAACTAAAAAAACAACCCCATTCACAATCACTTCAAAAAAATACTTAAAAACATATTTAATTGAATATGTAAAAGACCTGGACTCAGAAAATTATAAGACACAGAAGAAAAAAACTGAAGATGATACAAATAAGTGTAAGCATATACAGTGTTCATGGATAGGCAGAATTAACATCATTAAAATGTCCATACTACCCACAGCAATCTATAGATTCAATGCAATTCCTATCAAGATACCAATGGCATATTTACAGAACTAGAAAAAATATTCCAAAGGTTACATGGAACTTTATAAGACCCTGAATAGCCATAATAATCTTGAGAAGGAAGAACATAGTTGGAGGAAGTACTTGATATGAAAGTATACCACACAGTTGGAGGTACTTGATATGAAAGTATATACCACAAGGCCATAGTAACCAAAACAGCATGATATGGACATAAAAACAAACATATAGATCAATAGACTAGAATAGAAAGTTCAGAAATTAATCTATACCTTTATAGTCAATATTTGACAAAGGAAGCAAAACATACAATGCAGAAAAGACAGCACTTTCAATAAATGGTGTTGGGAAAATGGACAGATATATAGAAAAAATATGAAACTAGAGCACCTTCTTACAGCATACACAAGATGTATTAAAGACTTAAATTTTAGACTCGAAACCATAAAAATCCTAGATGCAAATATAGGCAGTAAAATTTCGGAAATTTCTTGTAGCAGTATCTTTTCTGATGTTATCACTTCAGGCAAGGGAAACAAACAAAAAAATAAACCAATGGGACTACATCAAACTATAAAGTTTTGCATAGCAAAGGAAACCAATGACAAAATAAAAAGACAACTCACTGAAAGGGAGAACATAGTCACCAATGATATATGTGGTAAGAGGTTAATATCCAAAACTTATAAGGAACTTACAAAACCTAACACCCCAAAACAAAGAATCCAATTTAAAAAATGGGCAAAGGATCTAAATAGACACTTTTAAAGGACATACAGGTGGCCAATAGACATAAAAACATCACTAATCATCACAGAAATGCAAGTTAAAACCACAATGAGCTATCAGCTCACACCTGTCAGAATGGCACTCATCAATAAATCAACAAATAGCAACTCTTGGCAAGGATGTGGTAAAAAGGGAACCCTCATGCAGTGTTGGTGGGAATGCAGACAGGTGCAGCCACTGTGGAAAACAATGTAGAGTTACCTCAAAGAATTAAAAATTAAAATGACTTATGAGCCAGCAATCCGAAACACTGATTTGAAAGACTATATGCATCCCTATGTTCACTGCAGCATTATTTACAATAGCCAAGATTTGGAAGCAGCCCAAGTGCCCATCAGTAGATGAATGGATAAAAAAAAGTTCTGTGCATTTACACAATGAATACTACCTAAGCTGTAAAGAAGAAAATCTTACATTTTGTGACACTATGGATGGACCTGGAGATTGTTATGCTAAGTGAAACAAAATAGAGAAAAACAAATACCATATGATTTCACTTTTATATGGAATTTAATGAACAAAATAAACAAACAAAATAGAATGATACTCATAGATACAGAGGACTGATGGCTGTTAGAGGGTAGAGGACTGGGGGGTTGGGTGAAAAAAGGTAAAGGGGTTAAGCAAAAAATTTTTACAAGCACAGACAACAGTATGGGGATTACCAGAGGGAAAGAGGGGTGAGGGGAGGTAGAGGAGAGTACAGAGGGGTAAACTGTGACTGAAGGAGGCTTGACGTGGGGTGGCAAACCCTCAATACAATATACAGATGCTGTATTATAGAATTGTACACCTGAAACCTATATAATTTTAATAACCAATGTCATCCCAATAAATTCAACAAAAATTAAAGAAGAAAAGGAGTAAGACAAAGATGTCTGCTGCTATCACTATTAATGATTGCTGGCTCCAGGTTCTAGCTAACAAATAAGAAAATACACTTTCATTATTTGAGATTTGAAGATCATCCACCTAGAAAATCCAGGGGGCGTTGGGGGAATGGGTGAAAAGGTGAAGGGATTAAGAAGTACAGATTAGTAGCTATGCAATAGTCATGGGGGTGTCAAGTACAGCACAGGGAATACGGTCAATGATAATGTAAGAACTATAAAGGATGCCAGATGGGTCCTGTAAGGTTGGTGGATAATGAGGGATGGTCATGTGGGGAACCTAGGCCCGAGAACTTTGGCTAGGACTGCCCACAGCCAAGCGCGCCAAAAGAAACTTCCTAGGAGTCCTTGGGAAAAAAGCGACTGACTGTCAGCCAGTGAGATTTCTCTACATCATATTAGCCCGACTTCCCTAGAGGGACCCCTTTTTTAAATTTACCCACGCGGTCTCTTCATGTGCGATTTTCCTGACCTCCATCTTCCAGGCCAGTGAATCTCGTCCAAGGAACGCTCTGTACTGAATAATGCTTTTAGTATTCCACACTTGGTGGCTATGCCCCTTCCTTCCTTCTTGGCGGGGAAAAATACCTTACATTTTGGTGCCGAAAACCCGGGAGGAGTTAGAAGTCTGCAAGGATCGCTTCTCTCCCCTTCCCTCCGAGAAAGAACCAGGATCTCCGACCTTCCACCTACTTTGGCTCACGGTGTGGTAAGTTCCCCACCTTCAGCCTCCCCCCACCTCAGTTCTTTCCTCCGAGAATCCCTGTCCAAAACCGCAGCTGTGTCAGGGACTTCTTTTCCGACCGAGTGCGTGTGCTTTCGGAGACGTCCGGAGCATTTCCACTTTAACTTTTCCGTCCGTGGCCAGACCTTGAGATTTAGGATGCTAATACTCAAATCTGACCACTCGAGAACTGAGGGTGACCATGGGGGCAAAGGGATCCAAACCTGACTCTAAAACACCCCTAGGGTGCCTAATCCGGAATCTCTCAAACATTGATCGTTCCCTGAAAAAGAAGAAACTAATCTTCTGTTGCGTAGCCTGGCCACAATACCCGCTGGATAACCAGACCAGGTGGCCTCAGGAAGGGACTTTTGATTTTAACATCCTTACTGATTTACGGAATTATTGCCAGGAGGCTGGAAAGTGGTCAGAAGTCCCTTATATTCAGGGGTTTTGGCATCTGCATTCTCATCCTAAACTCTGTGCCGGTTGCTCTACAACGCATGTCCTTTTGGCCAGAGAAACCTCAGCTAAACCCTCCGCTCCAGATCTCTCTTCCTTTGCCGACTCCCCCGAGGAATTCTCTTCCCCTCCTGCAAGACTCCCTCGGCACCATCGGACTCCTCCCCCCTCTTCGCTAGATCCTGCTTCCCCACCTGCAAATGATGCTCTCTCTCTCTCTCCTCTCCAGTCAGCGCTCACATCCGATCTCACTCCAGGCCACAAGAGGAAGCCAACCTCCTATGCCCTCTCCGCGAGGTGGCCAGAGCAGAAGGAGTTGTTCGGGTTCATGTGCCTTTCTTCCTCTCTGATCTGTCTGCAATCGAAAAGAGCTTGGGCTCTTACTCTTCTAATCCTACCAACTATACCAAGGAATTCCAATATCTCACTCAGGCATATGACCTCACTTGGCATGATCTCTATGTTATTATGTCTTCTACCCTTACCCCCGATGAACGGGACCGAATCCAGACAGCGGCGTGAGCTCATGCGGATAAAGTCCATGCCTCAAACCCTCAAATGCTGGTGGGCCCAGAGGTGGTCCCTGACACGGACCCCAACTGGAATTACCAGACGGAACAAACAGGTAGGAGATGACGAGAGCAAGTGATTGAATGTCTTGTAGCTGGCATGCAGGATGCAGCACAAAAGGTAGTTAACTATGACAAATTAAGGGAAATTACTCAAGGACCTGAGGAAAATCCGGCTCTCTTCTTAAATCGCCTCACTGATGCTATGGTCCTCCACACTTGACCCTGCCTCCAATGCCGGGGCCACTGTATTAGCCACCCACTTTATTTCT
The DNA here is from genome assembly GCF_036850765.1 of Saccopteryx bilineata. Lineage (NCBI taxonomy): Eukaryota > Metazoa > Chordata > Mammalia > Chiroptera > Emballonuridae > Saccopteryx > Saccopteryx bilineata. The sequence continues at coordinate 32,177,663 of NC_089492.1, forward strand.
CAATTGGCTCCGGACATTCAGAGGAAACTTAAAAAGGCAGAAGAGGTCCCCCAGCCCCCTATCCGAGACCTGATGAACATGGCATTTAAGGTTTTTAACAGTCGAGAGGAACAGGCTGAGGCTGAACGCCAGGCCCGCATGCAGCAGAAGGTGACACTCCAAACCCAGGCTCTTGTGGCAGCCCTAAGGCCGGAAGAGCAACAAGGGCAAGGCACAGAGGGTGCTCGACCTATCCGGGCCGCCAAGAGGATCCCCACCAGCAGCTTGCTTTAAGTGTGGCAAGGAGGGTCATTAGTCCCGGCAGTGCCCCTGCCCGAGGCCGCCCACTAAGCCCTGCCCTAAGTGCAAGCAGCCCGGTCACTGGTGGAGCAATTGTCCCCTTTTGGCAGCAGGCTCATCCTCGACGTCTCGACGTGGAGGACAGGCCGCTCAGATGGGAGGCCAAGCCAGCCAGGTGGGGCCATCATTTGAATTCCTAGGCCTCGCAGACGACTGATGCGGCCCGGACTCGGAGACCCTCATTGCTCTCTCTGAGCCACAGGTGATGATACAGGTAGCGGGTAAGTCCATCTCATTTCTTGTGTACATGGGGGCTACCTTCTCTGTTTTGCTTTCATACCCTGGACTTCTAGTTCCCTCACAGGTCTCGGTTATGGGAGTAGATGGGACCCCTTCTTCTCCTCTTTGCACACCACTTCTGACATGCAGTTTGGACAGAATCCCCTTTTCACACTCATTCTTAGTTATGCCATCGGGCCCTGCACCCCTTCTGGGTTGAGACATTCTATACAGTCTCGGAGCCACTATCCAGCTGACAACATCTTCCCACATATTCCTACCACTCCTGACTAAAGACTCTCTCACTACCACAGATCACCCTAACCTGGTCACACCTCCTACTCCACCGGACGTTGTCAACCCTCAGGTCTGGGACACTTCTACCCCTGTGGTAGCAACCCACCACCCACCTGTACACATCTGCTTAAAGAATCCCTCCCAATTTCCATCTAGGCCCCAATTCCCTATTTCAGCAAGTCACCGCCAGGGCCTTAAACCAATAATTACCCGCCTCTTAAACCAAGGCTTACTCATCCCCACAGACTCTCCCTGCAATACCCCCATCCTTCCTCTTTGAAAACCTTCAGGGGCTTATCACCTCGTACAAGACTTACACCTAATCAATGAGGCAGTAGTTCCCCTCCATCCAGTGGTCCCTAATCCTTACACATTACTGTCACACATTCCGTCAGACACCACTCACTTCACAGTCCTAGATCTCAAGGATGCCTTCTTTACCATTCCTCTACACCCTGACTCTTACTTTCTGTTTGCCTTTACTTGGACTGCTCTGGACACTAATGCAGCCCAGTAGCTTACGTGGACCGTCCTGCCCCAGGGGTTCAGAGACAGCCCACACCTGTTTGGACAGGCGCTGGCTCGGGATCTAGCTGCATGCGATCTCGAGACTAGTACTCTCTTACAATATGTAGATGACCTACTTCTCTGCAGTCCCTCCCTGTCTGCCTCAAGAAGACACACAGCTACCCTTCTTAACTTTCTTGCCATGAAGGGATATCGTGTCTCCCCTACTAAGGCTCAACTTCACTCTCAGTCTGTAGTCTATCTGGGCATCGCCTTGACTCTCACTACCCAAGGTCTCACCCTAGATCGAACTCAGACCCTCCGCAGTCTCCAACCACCTACCACCGCTGATGAGATTCTTTCTTTCCTTGGTCTGATAGGCTTTTTTAGACACTGGATTCCCAATTTTGCTCTCTTAGCCAAACCCCTCTACGAGGCTGCAAAAGAGACTCCTACGGGACCTCCTACATCTCCCAACACCATCAGAAGGGCTTTCTGTACCCTTCAAAATGCCCTCATCTCCTCTCCCCCTCTCGCTTTACCTGACCCCAGACACCCCTTCCATCTTTTCACTGATGAAAAGCACGTTAATGCTGTTGGCATGTTAACTCAACCTGTGGGGCCTACATACCGCCCCGGGGCATACCTCTCTAAACAATTAGACACCAACGTCAAAGGCTGGCAGCTGAACTCACCAAGGAGGCTACTAAGCTCACCCTTTCCCAACCCATCACTGTATTCTCCTCCCACAGGCTCACTGACCTCCTTTCACACAAATCTCTTTCTGTGTTAAGTCCTTCCCGCCTACAAGAATTTCACCTTCTGTTCATTGAAAACCCTTCAGTCACTCTTTTACCCTCTCCCCGACTCAACCCAGCCACTCTACTGCCAGCTCCAGCGACACTTCCGGAACCCACCCACTCCTGTACGGAACTAATAGATTTCCTCAACAGACCTCGAGATGGATTATCAGATTCTCCTTTAAAAGATCCAGATCTAGCCTGACCTGTGGTGGCGCAGTGGGATAAAGCGTCAACCTGGAACACTGAGGTTGCCGGATCGAAACCCTGGGCTTGCCTGGTCAAGGCACATATGGGAGTTGATGCTATCTGCTCCTCCCCTTTCTCTCTCTCTCTCTCTCTCTCTCTCTCTCTCTCTCTCTCTCCCCTCTCTCTAAAAATCAATAAATAAAATATTTAAAAAAAAAATTTACTTTAAAAAAAAAAAAAAAAAAATCCAGATCTAATACTCTTTGTAGATGGGGGCTCTGTACAGGAACCTGACAGACGACGACGGGCAGCCTATGCGGTGGTCACCACCTCCCAGAAGGCAGAGCTGATTGCCCTCACGCGGGCACTCACTCTGGCCCAGGGAAAATGCATAACTATATATACTGACTCTAAATATGCTTTTCTTATCACCCACAGCCACTCTGCCCTCTGGAAGGAAAGGGGCTTCCTCACTACCAAGGGCTCCCCCATACTCAATGCTACCCTCATTTCTAAACTTTTGCAGGCATTACAGCTTCCCGCTGAGGTGGCTGTGGTACATTGTAAGGGCCATCAAACCTCTCAAGACCCGGTGGCCTTGGGAAATGCTCGGACCGATGTGGCAGCTCAAACCTCACCCTGGGAGCCTCCCCCTCTCCTCTCATGTTTCTCTCCACCTCCTTGAAACCTTCCTACACTCCTGAGGAAGAACAGGCCCTCCTCAGAAAGGGTGGAGACGTGTGCAACCAGGGATGGATATTTCTCAGAGATAGAATTGCCTTACCAAAAGGACAGGCTGAAACTCTCCTTTCTGATATCCACTGTTCCTTACACATAGGGCCAAAAGCTCTCTATTGGTTCTTACAACCACTCTTTTTCTTCCCAGGCCTCCAGCAGACTACTGAAAAGGTACACGCAGCATGCACTATCTGTTACAAAGCCTCTACACAAGGGGGACTCCGCCCCTGCTTCCCCACTCATCAGCTGAGGGGACACGTGCCAGGCCAGGATTGGCAGATTGACTTCACTCACATACCCCCTCACAAAAAACTCCGTTATCTCTTAACTTTTGTTGACACCTTTTCAGGATGGATAGAAGCTTTTCCAACTTCTCAAGAGACAGCAGACACCATTGCCTCCATTCTCGTTGAAAACATCATCCCGCGGTTTGGACTGCCGACTACCATCCAGTCAACGGCCCGGCCTTCACTGCCCAAATAGTCCAGCAGGTTGCCACCTCTCTCAACATCACCCGGAAGCTCCACACACCCTATCACCCTCAATCATCGGGTGAGGTGGAGAGGGCCGATGGCATCCTGAAGAGTCAGCTAACTAAATTCTCCATCGAAACCAGACTCTCCTGGCCAAACCTCCTCCCCCTGGCACTCACCAGAATCAGGGCAACCCCGCAAAACCCCACTGGACTTAGCCCCTTTGAACTGGTTTACGGTAGACCATTCCTAATCACAGCTTACCTGTGAACCCCCCTCCTCTTGCCACGTACCTCCCCTTTCTGTCTTTACTTTGCCATCTTCTCAGGGAACACGCGGACCGGACCCTTCCTCCCTTGGGGGTCCAGATGAAACACAGCCAGTGGTCCCCCTCCAACCAGGAGACAGTGTTCTAAGGGAGCTCCAGCCTGGCTTCCTACAGCCCAGATGGACGGGACCCCATACGGTAATACTGACTCCTCCTACTGCAGCTAAGCTCCTAGGGGAAATACCTTGGTACCATGTCTCTTGCCTCAAACTTGCTCCCATACAGGATTGTTGGGAGTCAGAACCACTGGGCCTTACTCGTCTGCGGCTCACCAAAAAATTGGGCCATGCAGACCCTCCTGTTGCTCCTGTCCCTCCACCAGGAACCTGCCACCAGAGTGAGCTGAAGCAGGCAGCAATGCTATTTAGTAAGACTGGCCTGATAAAAGAAGCTTCAATCTGAACTGTCTGCAAGAAAAAATTAAGCAAAAATCTCTCCTTTTACAACCTGCTTAACTCCTAATAGCAGCCACCTATTCTTACCTGGGCTGCCCCTATCCTACCTAAATCTTCTTCTAATTATCAACGTATAACTCATATTTGCCTCTCTTTTCTTTTAAAAAAAAAAAAATTCTTACAGAATCGTACCAGCGAAGTTTCTCAACTCATGGCCAAACGATGTTCCTCCTGACACCCCTCAAAACCACCACCCTCTGATCTCCCCCTCCCCACGACACCCTATTCAGCAGGAAGTAGCCAGATGAATAAGCGGTGCCCCTTATTAACACAAAAAGATCGGAATGTAAGGTTGGTGGATAATGAGGGATGGTCATGTGGGGAACCTAGGCCCGAGAACTTTGGCTAGGACCACCCAAGGCCAAGCGCGCCAAAAGAAACTTCCTAGGAGTCCTTGGGAAAAAAGCGACTGTCAGCCAGAGAGATTTCTCTACGTCATATTAGTCTGACTTCCCTAGAGGGACCCCCTTTTTAAAATTTACCCACGTGGTCTCTCCATGTGCAATTTTCCTGACCTCCATCTTCCAGGCCAGTGAATCTTGTCCAAGGAACGCTCTGTACTGAATAATGCCTTTACTATTCCACACTTGGTGGCTATGCCCCTTCCTTCCTTCTTGGCGGGGAAAAATACCTTACAGGTACTAGATTTTTTGGGATGATCACCTCGTAAGATATATAAATGTGTAATCACTATGTTGTACACTTAAAACTAATATAATACTGTATATGAACTGTAAATGAAAAAAAAGATTAAAAATAAAAATAAAATAAAATAAAAAGAAGCTTCTGGCTTACTAGTCATTGAGACACTGATCTGAAAAGTTACACTACTTCCTGGGCGAGGACCACAATACATAAACAGAACACTCCACAATCTCTTATATAAAGAAAATTTTATTACTGAAAAGATACATAAAGCAAAGCTTTTGTATACAAAGTTAACAAATGTGGGAAAGTTAATATTTACAACATTTTCCATACAGTACATGATAATTTTCTTTTTATGCTTTAACAGAATGCTAGAGAAAAAACCAAAAGCATCAGAAAACTTGGTCAAGGAATAATATTTAACAAGAAACAAAATTTAAAAAATTCTTTAGTATTTTAAAGTATGTTATTTGAAAGACATTTTATTTTATCAGGACTACAACTTTTTTCAATTTGATTGGCACTAATATTGCTATCAGCCTTTTCAATATTCAGCAAAATCCTATTTAGCTGCAGAAATGAATTCTACATAATATCTGAGAAAGATACTGCACCAAGTACAAAGAATCTGTAGTATTTATTCTAAATGCTAAAAAACAAAAGTATAAGCAACTGTAAGTGGTCACAATAATATAATCTTGGGTGATCATGAAACATTAAAGAAAATCAATTGCACTTGGCTTAATTTATAAAAGAGTAACATTTCATCTACTAATCCTTCAGGACATTTTATTTTTAAAATGAAAAAGGATCAGCAAGCAACTTAATACAGTAACATTAGACACTCTTCTTAAAAAGCACCTTATTTCAGTTGCTTAATACAGCTGGGAAATTCCTAAAATAACGAGGCTTGATAAAATTCACACATTGAAGATGATAAGGTAGAGTTAGTGGATTTTTTAGATGAATTCCCATTTTAACACTTTCTGATGTGCTATTTCTTATACTACAAAAGAATATTGTTCTTCAACTTTCTTAGAAATTCAGTGTAAAAGCTACCAAAGTAGTGTATCAGAATAACATAATAAAATATCTAAAATTTTCAAAGATTTCTAAAAAAGTTCAAATACATACAAAATTATTTTCAATTATATATACATAAAAAGATACAAAGATAAGTTTTAAATACCTCAGCAAAGAAAAAATATATCATAAAAATGAAATAGCATTGTACACCTTAAAATATTTTTAAAAAGAGTAGAATCTTTATAAAAAACAAAAACGGAAGATTCCTCAAACTCCTCCTTCCACATAATTAAAAAAACATTATTAACCTGCACATTTCTGTTTTTCAGTATGTTGTTATTAACCTCTGTATGAAATGAATCATCTTATTCTCAGCATCTATTGTTTCTAGTGTAACAGCAGGCAATGTAGCTTTAAGTACAAAAGACTACAATACAACAGTGTTCTTATGAGACAGTGAGCTGGTCTCGTCCAGTGTAACACATATTCACTTCTAGGTAGTGGGATAGCCTGGTTTTCAAGTATCTGAGTGACCGCCAGCGCCCTGCTCTTTTCTCGCTCCTGCAGCAGAGTGGACGAGCAGGGATGTGGAGCCTTTCGGGCTGCTTGGCTCTGAAGAACTGGGCACCTGCAAGCTGCTGCTCGGAGCCAGGCTCATTTCAGCAACATCACCTTTTGGAGTCGCCCTAGGTAAGAGAATGAACGTGGACATACATAAATACCATGCACAAATGTGATGCCAGATGTCTTTATCACAGTTATCCACTTTTCATGAGTTTTATTTTCAACCAGTGTCCACTTTTATCAGGGGACAATTACCATATTTATGTATAAATACCGTATTTATGTATAAATGCACCTATTTTGGAAAAATCTGGGATCTAAAAACTGGGTACGTCTTATACAGTGGTTGTAGAAGTGTGGCATTTCAAATGCCATAGATGGAATTGAGGACGAGGCAATATATAAAGACAGTGATTCATCATCAGACACAGATGAGGACAAGCTAATTAATGGATGGGAGTTTTGACAGTGATGAGGAGTTGTATGAATTTTATGATGAATAAAATTTGAATTCAATAACTTTATGAAATATATTCCCCCCCCCAAATTTCAGGCTCCAAAATTAAGGTGCATCTTATACATGGGAGCATCTTCATGGGAAATATGGTAACTAAAACTCCTTATGTCTACTCTAACACCTCAAAATACAAATACTTTATTCTCAAATAATTTTTGCTAACTGTCAAGCATCCCCCACGCGTGGGATGGGCATGGTGTCCCATGAGATATACAATTAGTAAGACAGGATCCCTACCTACAGGTTAGCAAACATTTTATTGACTTCCTACCATGGACCAGACACTATGTAAGTGGTTGGGAATACAAAGATAAACAAGACCATAAATAAGACCTCAGCTCTGCCTTTAGGAGTTTACAAACCTGGTGGAGGGTAAAAGCATGTATCTAATTACAATTCAGGTCTGCAAAAGCTGTTAGAGTAACACAGAGAAGATGCATTTGGCCTAGATTGGGAGGGTCCGGTAAGATGACCTTGAGACCTTCAAGTAGTTGTCAGCATTCTGGCTAATTTTATGTTTACCTGTGTTTTGGATCACCCACGACTATATGGAAAAACTCATTAAAGATAATGTCAATAGCCTTTTGTACTCATAAAATAAAAATATCTTATAATCTTCATTGTCTAAACTGACAAGTACCTTTTAGACACTATCGTAATGCAGTACTACTTAAAACTTAGCCTGAAGACTGTGGTGGAGTAAGTGGAAGTTACACTCACCTTCTCTCAGGACCAAACTGGGATTACAACTAAAATATAGATCAACCTTAATAAAACTTAGCCTGCATTGCCGACAAATTTTTTTTTTAGCAAGGGGGAAGGTGGGGGTGGACAGACAGGAAAGGAGAGAGATTAGAAGCATCAATTCATAGTGGCAGCACCTTAGTTGTTCATTGATTGCTTTCTCATATGTGCCTTGACCAGGGGGCTCCAGTCAAGCCAGCAACCTTGGGCTCAAGCCAGTGACCTTTGGGCTCAAGCCAGTGACCCTGCGCTCAAGCTGGTGAGACCGTGCTCAAGCTAGATGAGCTGGCGCTCAGGCTGGTAACCTTGGGGTTTTGAACCTGGATCCTCAGCATCTCAAACCAATGCTCTATACACTGCACCACTGCCTGGTCAGGCTATTTCTGGTGAATCTTAAAACATTTACCTACATAAATATGCAACTCTTAAAAATTAACATAGAAATGAACGTGACTGTTCTACTTGAACAACGTACATGAAGGCTCTTCTCAAAGCTAAGTATATTTATAGGCTGAACTTCAACTCCTTAAACCCAAACTGCCTTGGGTCAGGTATATAAACATGTCATCTCGTAGAATGCTTTCTTTGCAAACCTGTTATGCTTTAACAAAAAATGTACACTACGCTATTCAGAATATCATGATTTAAGATAACAAATCAAAGCGCACCTTCCTTCACTCCGCACACTCTCAGACACACTGCTCTTCTCGTTCCCATTGCCTGCCCGGCCTTTGCTGTCGGCCTGCTCGCAACAGAGTTTAGAGCTGGATGCAGCTGGGGAGGCAGGTTCCCCACAGTCCTGTTCTTTTGATTTGGGAGTGCTCACTCCTTCTTCTCTCACTTCCCTCACTGACGTTTCTGGAGAGGTTTGAATTTCTGTCACAGTTTCTTGTCCTAAGTAATCATGGTTAGTGATTGCTACGGCAGAAGTGCCATGATTTGCCGAAGCTCCTGTGCTGGTTCCCATGGATTTGGAAATGACCTTCAGCTTATGTGAACTTGGCTTGTAGTGCTTCTTTTTGTGTTTCACTTTAGAATTGTGCTTTAAAAAAAATTCACAGGACTCCTGTAGTACTCTTCTACTTTCACTGACTGGACTGGAAGAAAACCCAGAGAGAGGATTTGCTTATAAATGTTAAGTGTTATAGTAGAAGCCATAAAGCATATCACATAGCTCTGTGAAAAATTCCTATTACAGTTAAAAATTAGATGAGATTTATTTTATTTACAAAATCTGGGATCATAAACACTATGAGATATAAGTAGATTGCCATGAACTGAAATCTTTTAGGCATATATTACTAGCTGCTTTTGTCAGCAAAAATAGTGACTGGTAAGGAACAGACAAAATAAAAGAATGAGGGCAAGAAAATGCAAACCAGCCGAAAGTAGAGGACTAATTGTATGTGTATCATATGTAAGTATATACAGTATATAAGTAACCAGAAGAGAAAAGAGACAGAATACGGTAAGTGGTCTTTGCTTAAATTCAACTGTTTTCTTCCTAACATTAAAGTTAGCAAGTTATCCTGAAGATAGTGTGAATATATAAATATGGAGTAGACATAAATAATAGTGCAAAATTTAAAGTCCAGTTAAATGCAATTCTTCAGCTTTCAAAAATTTATTTATGACAAAGTATACAGTTCTGAAATTTTTACCACAAAAAGTTCATTAAAAAACTATAGACATTTTTGATAGTACATAGTAGATAATGTATGTAAATAACTGAAGGGAACTATTTACTTATAAAAGTAAATATACTATATTATTACAGAATATTCCTTAAGTTTGGATGTTTAACAGCCATTTTAGGCAAGGTAAATAAGTGACACTTTAAGTCAATACTGTGTGTAATAAAATTTAAAGGTAACTAATGCTCATAAAACATCACTTTTGGATCATACTTTATAGATTTCTATACATATATTTGATTCCATTTAATATTTTATCATTGATAAAAAGGATAAAATTATTAAAAGTCTATACCCAAAATAAGTCCATGAAAGCAGTAATAATATTGGTTATATTATAAGCCAAGAAAAGACATTGCAAGTTTTATAAATCTTTGGTTCATATTTCAATAGAATAGTGTATGTCAAAGACTAGTATAATAAATGCCAAAGTAAAGCATCTCTCTCCATGAAAACTTCAAAATTTGGAACAGTTGATATAAAAAGTTCCAGGAAAATGATGAGTTAAAATAGTTGCTTGGTATTTGAGCTATTTATTTTTAAACAATGTCAGATAATTCAATAGGTTCTTACTCTCTCTTGCGATTTCGCTTAAAAAACCCCGCCCATTCTGTGCATGTCTTTTTGCTTCCAACCCAGAAGACAGCAGAGATGCCAACAATTAATGTCATCAGATATTTTATCATAAACAAAGCCAATTCTGGCCGAGTTTCTGTTTTTGCCTGTAAAAAAATAGCGAATAAAAATTTCAGTGACAGATTTAAAATGGAGATACACATACAGTCAATGTAAAACTTGAAAAATATAAATCTTCACTGTTTTATTATAAAAGACTTTATATTATTTAACATATTATTTAATGAATAGCACTTTAAGTGTAAGACATTCTTTACCTAAGTTCTGAACAAATAACCTTATATGTGTGCCAAAATATATAGCTAGGAAGGAAAAAAATATTTAAATATATTCAGGAAGAATGTCCTTCCTAATCTAGGCTTGATTTTCTGACCTTTTATCCCCTAGAAGTATAACTGCCAAATATTTGCCTCAAAATATTTACCTTTTTCTTCACTTTAATCTACCACAAAAAAAGAAACACATTTAAACTCACTTTAACAATATACTCTTTTAGTCTTTATACATTATTGATGTTTATGTTGTAAAAACTTGATTTGTTAAAGCAAAATAAATATGTGAATATGTGGAAATTTCATTAAAATTACTTCATACTTTTTTCAAGAATATACTTTCAAATACTTTTTAAATTGTACATAAGTATCAAAATACTATATACTTAGTATTATATCTTGCTTTTTTTCACTCACTAATATTTCTTGAAGACCTCTATATCCATACAAATAGAGTTCTCTATCTATCTATATTATTTTTTTTAGTGAGAGACAGAGACAGAGAGAGGGATAGACAGACAGGAAGAAAGAGATGAGAAGCATCAATTGTTCATTGTGGCACCTTAACTGTTTATTGATTGCTTTCTCATCTGTGCCTTGACTTGGGAGCTACAGCCAAGCTAGTGACCACTTCCTCAAGCCAGCAACCTTGGATTCAAGCCAGTTATGACCATGGGGTCATAACTATGATCCCACGCTCAAGCCAGTGACCCTGTGCTCAAGCTGGTGAGCCTGAGCTCAAACTGGTCACCTTGGGTTTCAAACCTGGGTTGTCTGCGTCCCAGGCCGATGCTCTATCTACTGTGCCACTGCCTGGTCAGGCTCTTAATTTATTTTTGAAGGCTGTTCCATTATGTGGATGAATCAAAATTTATTCAAGCACCCTTATTAATGGATATTTATTTAGGTTATTTTCAACCAATTGCCACTGCAAATCATATTGCAGTGACTATCTTTGTTGTATATATACAATCAATCACTTGCATTTGTGAGATTTGTCAATAAATTTCCAGAAGGGCAGGATCAAAGAGTATGTGCATTTAATTTAATTTAACTATTGTTATTATTATTTGAGAGAGACAGAGGCAGAGAGACAGACAGGGAGAGAGATGAGAAGCATCAACTTATAGTTACATCACTTAGCTGTTCACTGACTGTTTCTCATATGTGCCTTGACTGGGGGGCTCCAGCTGAGCCAGTGACCCTTTGGTCAAGCCCACAACCTTGGGATCATGTCAATAATCCCATGTTCAAGCCAGCAACCTCAGGGTTTTTTTTTTTTGTTTTTTTTTGTAACCTCAGGGTTTTGAACCTGGGTTCTCAGCATCCCAGGTCATGTTCTATCCACTGTGCCACTACTGGTCAGGTGAATATGTGCATTTTTTTTGTATTTTTCTGAAGTTGGAAATAGGGAGGCAGTCAGACTCCCGCATGCGCCCAACCAGGATCCACCCGGCAGGCCCACCATGGGCGATGCTTTGCCCATCTGGGCCGTTGCTCTGTTGCAACCAGAGCAATTCTAGCTCCTGAGGCAGAGGCCACGGAGCCATCCTCAGCGCCTGGGCCAACTTTGCTCCAATGGAGCCTTGGCTGTGGGATGGGAAGAGAGAGACAGAGAGGAAGGAGGGGGGAGGGGTGAAGAAGCAGATGGACGCTTCTCCTGTGTGCCCTGGCTGGGAATGGAACCCGGGACTCCTGCACGCCAGGCCGACGCTCTACCAGAATATGTGCATTTTACTCTTTTTTTTTTTATTTATTCATTTTAGAGAGGAGAGAGAAAGGGAGAGAGACAGAGAGGGAGAGAGAGAGAGAGAGACAGACAGACAGACAGAGAAGGGGGAGGAACTGGAAGCATCAACTCCCATATGTGCTTTGACCAGGCAAGCCCAGGGTTTCGAACTGGCGACCTCAGCATTTCCAGGTCGATGCTTTTATCCACTGTGCCACCACAGGTCAGAGAATATGTGCATTTTAAATGACACTGTCAGACTTCTTTCAAAAGAAGGTTGAATTAATTAAATAGCAAAGTCTGAGTATATGTTTTGCCACAGTTTTGTCAACACAGTGGCTATAAAACCTTCAGATGTTTGCCTTGTCATAAGTAGGCATATAATTTTATTATAATTGATTTGCATTTCTCTTTTACCATTTTTTTAAAGTGACAGGAGAGAGACAGACTTCCGTATACACACCAGCTGGGATCCACCTCGCAACCCCCAACTGGAGCTGATGCTCAAATCAACTGAGTTATCCTCAGCACCCAGGGCCAACGCTTGGACTAACCAAGCTATCTTCAGTGCCTGGGGTAATGCTCAAGCCAATCAAGCCACTGGCTGTGAGAGAGAGGGAGAGAGAGAGAAGGGGAGAGGGAAGGGAAGAGAAGTAGATGGTTGCTTTTCATGAGTGCCCTGACCAAGAACCCAAACTGGGATGTCTGCACACTGAGCTGATCCTCTTCTATCCACTGAGCCAACCAGTTAGGGCAACATTTTTCACATGTGAACAGGATTCCTTTTCTGTGAACCCTCTTCATATTTTTCTTTCATTTTTGTATCAGGTTGTTGTTTTTTTCATATTGCTCTGTAGAAACTCTTTATAAATAAAGGAAATTAACCCTACAAGTATGATGTGATGAGTGAATAAATTTTCTAAGCTGGCTTTCTGACTTTGATTATAGTGTTGTTGTTTTTATGCCATGCAGAACCTTAATTTTTTTTTTTTTTGCCTGACCTGTGGTGGCACAGTGGATAGAGTGTTGACCTGGAATTCTGAGGTTGCCAGTTCAAAGCCCTGGACCTGCCCAGTCAAGGCACATACAGGGAGCAACTACTATGAGTTGATGCTTTCTGCTTCTCCCACTCTTTCTCTCTAAAAATCAATACATAAAATCTAAAAAAAAAAAAAAAAAAAAAATTCGCCCTGGCCGGTTGGCTCAGCGGTAGATCAGCGGCCTGGTGTGCGGGGGACCCGGGTTCGATTCCCGGCCAGGGCACATAGGAGAAGCACCCATTTGCTTCTCCAGCCCCCCCCCCTCCTTCCTCTCTGTTTCTCTCTTCCCCTCCCGCAGCCAAGGCTCCATTGGAGCAAAGATGGCCTGGGCGCTGGGGATGGCTCCTTGGCCTCTGCCCCAGGCGCTAGAGTGGCTCTGGTCGTGGCAGAGCGACGCCCCAGAGGGGCAGAGCATCGCCCCCTGGTGGGCAGAGCGTCACCCCTGGTGGGCGTGCCGGGTGGATCCCGGTCGGGCGCATGCGGGAGTCTGTCTGACTGTCTCTCCCTGTTTCCAGCTTCAGAAAAAAAAAAAAAATAATAATAATAATAAATTCTTACTTTGTAAAATTTAGTAATCTATTCTTTCATAGTTCCTAACTTTTATAACATACTTATAAAGTCCTTCTCCACTTTAAGTATAGAATTTTCTCATTTTATCTTCTAATACTTTATAGTTCTTTCTTTATATGGAACATAACTTTTAAAAATCACAGATCTTAAATTTTTTTGGCAGTATGTAATAGTTGTATTTTCCTCCTAGTTTGCCCAAAATACTAAAGAATATAGGAAACATTTAATACATTACAATCACTTTAAGACACAGCTCCCTTATGAGATATATTATAAAAACAGACTATTGATAACAGACCAGGAACAGTATATAAGGCAAGTAAAACTATTATTCCCACACATCAATATATAAAATAGATTCCATTATGTTAAAATGTAACTTTCTAAATTATTATGTAAAATAATCCAGCCCACACATTGCTTGATTTAATATATTATGATAGTAATCACAATCAATATAATTTATATAATACCATATATAAATACAAAGAAAAATATATAAAATCTTTTAAAAAAAATTTTCTATCAAATAACCTCAATTAAAATGCTTAAAAAAAAGCTTCTATTTTCACAAATTTACTTTTTTAATCTTAAAAACACCACCTTTATACTAATCATAAACATCAGGAACATATGAAACATATTTTGTTTCAATTGTACTTTTTTCTGTTAAAAAATGGCAGGATGGTTTAGGCAAAAATTAATTTCTTTCTTTATAAGCAAATACACTGCAAAAAATTACAATCTGATCAAATTAAATATATCCAAATAAACTTTTCCCTTATTAACTGAAGAATTCTCTTTTTCTCCTTATGCCAAGACCTTCTAATTATTTTCTGCATTACTATTAATCTCCCTTTCCAACTCCATGTAATTTTTAAAAGAATAGTTAAAGGATGCACTTTACTATTGTAACAAACTAAAAAACCTTGACACTTATCCCAGTTTCAACTGATGCATAAGGAATCAATCCTATATCTACTGGAATTCTCACCTGAAATACTAATTTATGTCCATAACTAATTCAAGAATATTTCCAGGAAACATTTTCATTGTTAAAATTATATCATGAAACATTACAAGTGACAATTTTTACCTGATAAGGACAAGGGATATGGTAGTGACGACAGTGGTCAGAGACCCAAGTTATCTCCCAGGTAATCCTGTTAACTTGCTCATAGATGTAACATCCAAGAAGTGTCACTAATGGCACGAGATACAGGCCACTGAAGACTCCAATTCGAATCATAAATTTCTTTAGTTTCTCTTGGTTACGGCCATCGTGTTGTATAACTTGTCGAACGTGATTTAAGGAAATAATGCCAGCTAAAAGAAGAGACAGCCCAACAAACACACAGAGGCATAGTGGCAAGAGTACGAAGTAGCGAGAAGCATCCAGGTCATACAGTCCGACAAAACAAACTCCACTAATGTTGTCTCCCTCAACTTTGTTCATAGCCAGAAGCATGACAGTCAGAAAACCAGGTATCCCCCATGCAACAGCATGGAACCACACTGCTTTTTGTTCAATGGCTTCACAACTCCATTTTCTTCCTGCAGCTAAGAACCAAGTGATAGTAAGAATCACCCACCACACAGTGCCAGCCATTGTGAAAAAATACAAAAACATAAACAAAACGGTGCAAGCCTTATTTTGCGAGCCTAAAACAACTGTATCACCAATGTCTAGCTTCTCATCTGCTTTATTGCAGGCTGTGCTATTGCCTAGCAAGAATCCAATGAAATACATAAGAGATACAATGCTGTAACAGACAGAGTAATAAATAATTGGTCTCTCTGGGTATCTGAATCTTTTAACATCAATTAAAAAAGTAAGGAATGTGAACAGAGTTGCACAAAGACAAAATATTGAAACTATTCCGATAAAACTTTTTGCAAACTCCAGCTCATCACTTTTAAAATACATGTTGGGGCATGGAGGTGCACATTGGTCAATTCCCAGAAACTTATAGCCTTGTCCCCCAGAAGTTTTAAGATGCCTTGGACACCAAATTCCAATGTCTCTTTGGATTTGTTCGGTTTTCTTCTGAGGACCAAGAAACTCTGTGTGTGGATCAAGAGTTACAGGAACAGTCTCATCACAATACTGTAATCTGTAAAGATGATAAAAATTCAATATACAAAGTCAACATTTTAATTATTGAGTCACTATTTTAATGCTATGCTTTCCAACTATAAAATATTCCCTTATGCATTCATAACTGATGGGAAGACATACAGACCTATCTAGATTACAGGATAGAGTTGGGTAGAAAGTTTTGAAGTTGACTAAAAATTTGTGGTTGTTAATGAGGTTCTAACACACTAATATATTATATATTAAATACAAGACAAATGAATATAGAAATTCCCTTACTTGGAAAACAATCAATAATTTAAAAATAATGTCTGCTCTCATGACTAAATATTTAAGAAAAAATTATCTTGCTTGGTAATCTCTAGAAAAAAAAGTACTGGCTTGTCTGTTTATAAGTATATAATATTTAAGTCTTGGGGAAATTAACAAGCAAAGGAGATAAACCACATAAAAGTAAGGTGATGACTGAAATACCCTGGATTGGTAGGGAAAAGTTCAAGGGACCTCTAAGTTATTAAAAAGCGGAAAAAGGACTCTGAGAGGGAGGCTGAGGAGCAGCTTAGTTGGCATCATCATTCTCCTTTGGTTTGGCTATTTGCCTCCCATGTTTACAGGCATACCTGAGTATTTGTTTGTACAGAACTTTATCACTAAGTTGAATTTCAATACACCAGCATTATTTTGAAATATCTGTATGATTTAAAAAATAGTGGGGGTTTTAACAAGAAAACATTTAAAATATACTTTAGATAAGGATAGAAAATAATAAAAGGTATGCCCATAAAAAGAACACTCAGTATCTACTAGCTTTTTCAAAACTTAACATTGTCAGTTTTGCTTTATATCATTTAAAATAAAGCACTATAACATTACAGATAAAGTTGGGACCCCTTTCTGGTTCTATTCTTCTTTCTTTCCCCAGAAATATTCATTGCCACAACTTTGGTTTTTATTCTCATGTATTTTTCAGTCTTCTTACTATGTTATTTTCTAACTATAATGTTACATAGTTGGTCCACAGGTATTGAACTTTAGATAAGTGACATATATAATACATGTTGTTTATATTCATACTATAACTTTCTTTTTTTACTTACTGTAATTTTTAGGTTTATCCATATTGATAGATGTGGGTCAAATGCCTTCATTTTATCAACTGTATGGTAGTATGCTAAGTATATTGCAATTTACTAATCATTTCTACAACAAACTTTAAGACATTTTCCCATTTGAAAAAATTAGGAATAATGCTACAATCAATGTTTTTGTACATGATTCCGTGTAAAAGTCTATGAAAGGAGATTTCCTACGATGGAGGGCATAAGCATCTTTACTATGTACAGCTGACCCTGGAACAACATGGGTTTGAACTGCACAGGTCCCTTATACACAGGTATTTTTCAATAAATAGTTTAAATGTATTTTCTCTTATGATTTTCTTAATAACATCTTTTATTTGCTGTATTGTAAGACTACAGTATATAATACATATACAGAATATCTGTTAACTGAGTGTTTATATCATATTATAGGTAAGGTTTCTGGTCAACAGTAGGCTGTTAGTAATTAAGTTTTCGGGGAGTCAAAAGTTATGTATGGATTTCTGACTGCATGGGAGGTCAGCATTCCTAACACATTGTTCAGGGATCAGTTTTATTACTCAATTATTCTTGGAAATTATTATGAATCTACCAGAAATATATGAGTTCCAAGGAGTTTCTTCAGTTTATAGATAAATAATAAGATAGCCAGGTTCCTTTCCAGATTTAATACATGAGCTCTCATTTTATCAATAGAATATTTCAAATTATAAGCTCCCAAAGTCTAGAGCATAAGAGACAAAAGTAATTAATCAAGATTGATGTGCAAAAAGGTCAGTGAATTGATAATAAGGTTCACTTACCCCCAGAGTTAAGGTCAAAGGCACCATTACATGTACTTATAGAACTACACACCTCTCTCCTCTGCTATATCTAGCAAAACTGTAAATTTGCATGTCTTTGTATAATTATTTAATTACTTTCCATTCCTTCCACCCCATTGTAAGTTCCCTGAGAATAAGAACTAAGTCTTTTTTTGCTCACCACTGTGTCTGCAACAATTATAACCACAGTGCTTATCATATATTAAGGTATAATAAACATTTGTTGGGTCAAATAATGAAAGCCTGTCACTAACATTCTGAAAAGCTAATACCAATATTAAAATATTATCATTAGTAGTTTTCAGTTGAAAATATAATTTACCTGTCACATTTTAGTTCCTCAGGCCATTGGATCCCAAAAGTGTCAATTAATTTTTTGCAATCAGAATATACTTTCTCACAAAATTTACGACAAGGTGGAACCACATGAATTTTCTCTGTGCAGGTTGGTACAAAAGCTTTGCAAAGGAAAGTCTCAACATTTGGTGAACAGTCCAGATTTGCAAGAGGTAGAAAGGGCTATTAAGAAAAACAGCAAGATAAAATCAGAAAACATTTTAATAACAAATGGAAGAAATTAATTCATTTACTGTGTAAAGTGTATACATTTTCACTTATACTCCAAAATAATCTTTAAATATCACTCTCGTCAGCTGACTTATCAACAGAAACATTTCAGGCCAGAAAGGACTGTCATGGAGTATTCAAAGTGATGAAAAGCAAGGACCTACAACCAAGACTATACTATCCAGCAAGACTACCATTTGAAATTGAAGAAGAAATAAAAAGCACCCAAGACAAAAAACACTAAAGGAGTCTGTTATCACCAAATTAGTATTACAAGAAATGTTAAAGGGAAAAATAAAAGAAATAAGTAAAAAGATGAAGATGAAGAAGAAGAAAAAGAAGAGGAGGAGGAGGAGGAGGAGGAAGGAGAAGAATGAGAAGGAAAAGAAGAAGGAGGAGACAGAGGAGGAAGAGGAAGAGGAGAAGAAGAAGAAGAAGAGGAGGAGGAAAAGGAGGAGGAGAAGAGGAAGGAAGGAAGGAAGGAAGGAAGGAAGGAAGGAAGGAAGGAAGGAAGGAAGGAAGGAAGGAAGGAGAGGAGAAGGAGGAGGAGAATAGGGAGAAAGAAGAAGGAAGGAGGAAGAAGAGGAAGAGAAGAACAACAAGAAGATAAAAACAGAGGAAAATAGTTAAAAGAATAAAATGGAAATAAATACATACCTATCAATAATCACTTGAAATGTAAATGATTTAAATGCTCCAGTCAAAAGATACAGAGTAGCAGAGTAGATTAAAAAAAACAAAAAACAAGACCCATATATATGCTGTCTACCAGAGACTCACCTCAGAATGACAGTTACATACAGATTAAAGTAAAGGGATGATAAATATATTTTATGCTAATGAAAAATAAAAGCCAGGGTAGCAATACTTATATCTGACAAAATAAACAAAACAAAAAGGACACTACATAATGATAAAAGAAGCAATCCAATAGGAGGATATAAACATTGTAAAAATTTGTTCATCCAACATTGGAGCAACTAAATATGTGAAGCAAATCTTCATGGACATAAAGGGAGAGTTTGAGAGTAATACAATCATAGTAGGGGATTTTAACACCCCATTGACATAACGGATAGATCTTCCAGACAGAAAATCAACAAGAAAATGGTAGCCTTAATTAACACACTAGATCGGATGGATTTAATTGATATTTCAAAGCATTTCACCCCAAAGCAGCAGAATATACATTCTTTTCAAGTGTACATAGAACATTTTCTAGGGTAGACCACATGTTAAAACATAAAACAAGTCTCAATAAATTTAAGAAGACTGAAATCATATCAAGCATCCTCTTTGACTATAATGATATAAAACTAGAAATTAATCACAAGAAAATAAACTGAAAACACACAAAGACATGAAAGCTAAATAACATGACTAAATAGTGCATGGGTTAACAATGAGATCAAGGAAGAAAATAAAAGATTATCCTGAAACAAACAAAAATGAGAACACAACAACCCCAAATCTATGGGACACAGTAAAAGCAGTCCTATGAAAGTAATTCATAGCATTACAGGCCTGCCTGACGAAGCAAAAAGAAATTTCAAATAAATAACCTAACTTTACAGTTAAAGAAATTTGAAAGGAATATAAAAAAGAAAAATAAACAAAGCCCAAAGTAAGTAGAAGAAAGGAAATAATAAAGATCAGAGCAGAAATAAATGAAATAAAGTCTAGAAAAAACAATACTAAAGATCAATGAAACCAAGAGCTGGTTCTTTGAAAAGATAAATGAGACTGACAAATCCTTAATGAGACTCATCAAGAAAAAAAGAGAGAGAGATGACGTCAGAGTAGTAATGGCGGAGTAGGAAGCGATACCGATAAATCTCCCCCAAAACTCAACAAGATCTTCAACCAGAAACAGAAAAACCTATACTTGGAGCCTCCAGATGCTTCACAATACACCCGAAGATGCCATTAAGGAAGAGAAAATCGAATATCATGGATACAAAAGAAAGAGAGGTAACACAGCTAGACGAGGAAAAATCTATGGAGAAAAAATTTAATATATTGGAAACCTTGGAGCTAAATGACAGAGAATTCAAGATAGAAATCCTAAAAATCCTCCGAGATATACAAGAAAACACAGAAAGGCAATTTAGGGAGCTCAGAAAACAACTCAATGAACACAAAGAATATATGTCCAAAGAAATTGAAACTATAAAAACAAATCAAACAGAGATGAAAAACTCAATTCACGAGCTGAAAAACGAAGTAACAAGCTTAGCTAATAGAACAGGTCAGATAGAAGAGAGGATTAGTGAAATAGAAGACAAGCAACTTGAGGCACAACAGAGAGAAGAAGAAAGAGACTCAAAAATTAAAAAAAATGAGATAGCCCTACAAGAATTATCTGACTCCATCAAAAAGAATAACATAAGAATAATAGGTATATCAGAGGGAGAAGAGAGAGAAAATGGAATGGAGAACATACTCAAACAAATAAGAGATGAGAACTTCCCAAGCCTGTGGAAAGAACTAAAGCCTCAAATTCAAGAAGCAAACAGAACACCGAGTTTTCTTAACCCCAACAAACCTACTCCAAGGCATATCATAATGAAATTGACACAAACCAACAGCAAAGAAAAAATTCTCAAGGCAGCCAGGGAAAAGAAGAATACAACATATAAAGGAAGGCCCATTAGATTATCATCAGATTTCTCAGCAGAAACTCTACAAGCTAGAAGAGAGTGGACCCCAATATTTGAAGTCCTGAAAGAGAGAAACTTTCAGCCACGAATACTATACCCATCAAAGCTATCCTTCAAATATGAAGGAGAAATAAAAACATTGACAGATACAGAAATGATGAGGGAATTTATCATCAGAAAACCCCCACTCCAGGAATTACTAAAGGGGGTTCTCCAATCAGATACAAAGAACAAAAAAAAAACAGAGCCACAAGTAAAAGCTCCAAGAAGAACGCAATAAAACCAAATTTAAACTGTGACTACAACAAAAAGAAAGAGGGGGAGAAGATGGAGATTAACAGTAGCAAAGGACGATGGAGTGCAAAAGTACTCACAAAATAGTTTGCTACAATGAACAGGGTAGGGACCCTTTTCATTACTCAAAGGTAACCACCATTGAAAAAACCACCACAGAAGCACATGAGATAAAAAAGATAGCAACAGAGGAAAGATGTATGGAATACAACCAAATAAAAACAAAAGATAGAAAAACGAAAGAGAAGGATCAAACAAGACACAAAACTAACAGAAAGCAAGATATAAAATGGCAATAGGGAACTCACAAGTATCAATAATTACACTAAATGTAAACGGATTAAACTCACCAATAAAAAGGCACAGAGTAGCAGAATGGATTAAAAAAGAAAATCCAACTGTATGCTGCCTACAGGAAACTCATCTAAGTAACAAGGATAAAAACAAATTCAAAGTGAAAGGCTGGAAAACAATACTGCAAGCAAATAACATCCAAAAAAAAGCAGGTGTAGCAATACTCATATCGGATAATGCTGACTACAAGACAGGAAAAGTACTCAGAGATAAAAATGGCCATTTCATAATGGCTAAGGGGACACTGAATCAAGAAGACATAACAATTCTTAATATATATGCAACAAACCAAGGAGCACCAAAATATATAAGACAGCTACTTATTGACCTTAAAACAAAAACTGACAAAAATACAATCATACTTGGAGACCTCAATACACCGCTGACGGCTCTAGATCGGTCATCCAAACAGAGAATCAACAAAGACATAGTGGCCTTAAACAAAACACTAGAGCACCTGGATATGATAGACATCTACAGGACATTTCATCCCAAAGTGACTGAGTATACATTTTTCTCCAGTGTACATGGATCATTCTCAAGAATTGACCATATGTTGGGCCACAAAAACAACATCAGCAAATTCAGAAAAATTGAAGTTGTACCAAGCATATTTTCTGATCATAAAGCCTTGAAACTAGAATTCAACTGCAAAAAAGAGGAAAAAAATCCCACAAAAATGTGGAAACTAAACAACATACTTTTAAAAAATGAATGGGTCAAAGAATAAATAAGTGCAGAGATCAAAAGATATATACAGACTAATGAAAATGACAATACGACATATCAGAATCTATGGGATGCAGCAAAAGCAGTGATAAGAGGGAAGTTCATATCACTTCAGGCATATATGAACAAACAAGAGAGAGCCCAAGTGAACCACTTAACTTCCCACCTTAAGGAACTAGAAAAAGAAGAACAAAGACAACCCAAAATCAGCCGAAGAAAGGAGATAATAAAAATCAGAGCAGAAATAAATGAATTAGAGAACAGAAAAACTATAGAAAAAATTAATAGAACAAGGAGCTGGTTCTTTGAAAAGATCAACAAAATTGACAAACCCTTGGCAAGACTTACCAAGGAAAAAAGAGAAAGAACTCATATAAACAAAATCCAAAATGAAAGAGGAGAAATCACCACAGACACCGTAGATATACAAAGAATTATTGTAGAATACTATGAAAAACTTTATGCCACTAAATTCAACAACCTAGAAGAAATGGATAAATTCCTAGAACAATACAACCTTCCTAGACTGAGTCAAGAAGAAGCAGAAAGCCTAAACAGACCTATCAGTAGAGAAGAAATAGAAAAAACCATTAAAAACCTCCCCAAAAATAAAAGTCCAGGCCCTGACGGCTATACCAGCGAATTTTATCAAACATTCAAAGAAGACTTGGTTCCTATTCTACTCAAAGTCTTCCAAAAAATTGAAGAAGAAGCAATACTTCCAAACACATTTTATGAGGCCAACATAACCCTCATACCAAAACCAGGCAAGGATGGCACAAAAAAAGAAAACTACAGACCAATATCTCTAATGAATACAGATGCTAAAATACTAAACAAAATACTAGCAAATCGAATACAACAACATATTAAAAAAATAATACATCATGATCAAGTGGGATTCATCCCAGAATCTCAAGGATGGTTCAACATACGTAAAACGGTTAACGTAATACACCATATCAACAAAACAAAGAACAAAAACCACATGATCTTATCAATAGACGACGCAGAAAAGGCTTTCGATAAAATACAACACAATTTTATGTTTAAGACTCTCAACAAAATGGGTATAGAAGGAAAATATCTCAACATGATAAAGGCCATATATGATAAACCATCAGCTAACATCATATTAAATGGCACTAAACTGAAGGCTTTCCCCCTTAAATCAGGAACAAGACAGGGTTGTCCACTCTCTCCACTCTTATTTAATGTGGTACTAGAGGTTCTCGCCAGAGCAATCAGACAAGACAAAGAAATAAAAGGCATCCATATCGGAAAAGAAGAAGTAAAGGTATCACTTTTTGCAGATGATATGATCCTATACATCGAAAACCCCAAAGAATCCACAAAAAGACTACTAGAAACAATAAGCCAATACAGTAAGGTCGCAGGATACAAAATTAACATACAGAAGTCAATAGCCTTTCTATATGCCAACAATGAAACAACTGAGAAGGAACTCAAAAGAATAATCCCCTTCACGATTGCAACAAAAAAAATAAAATACTTAGGAATAAACATAACAAAGAATGTAAAGGACTTATATAATGAAAACTATAAACCATTGTTAAGGGAAATTGAAAAAGATATAATGAGATGGAAGAATATACCTTGTTCTTGGCTAGGAAGAATAAATATAATCAAGATGGCTATATTACCCAAAGCAATATACAAATTCAATGCAATTCCCATCAAACTTCCAATGACATTTTTTAAAGAAATAGAGCAAAAAATCATCAGATTTATATGGAACTATAAAAAACCCCGAATAGCCAAAGCAATCCTAAAGAAAAAGAATGAAGCTGGGGGCATTACAATACCTGACTTCAAACTCTATTATAGGGCCACGACAATCAAAACAGCATGGTATTGGCAGAAAAATAGACACTCAGACCAATGGAACAGAATAGAAAGTCCAGAAATAAAACCACATATATATAGTCAAATAATTTTTGATAAAGGGGCCAACAACACACAATGGAGAAAAGAAAGCCTCTTCAATAAATGGTGCTGGGAAAACTGGAAAGCCACATGCAAAAGAATGAAACTGGACTACAGTCTCTCTCCCTGTACAAAAATTAACTCAAAATGGATCAAAGATCTAAACATAAGACCTGAAACAATTAAGTACATAGAAGAAGACATAGGTACTCAACTCATGGACCTGGGTTTTAAAGAGCATTTTATGAATTTGACTCCAAAGGCAAGGGAAATGAAGGCAAAAATAAATGAATGGGACTATATCAGACTAAGAAGTTTTTGCTCAGCAAGAGAAACTGACAACAAAATAAACAAACAGCCAACTAAATGGGAAATGATATTTTCAAACAACAGCTCAGATAAGGGCCTAATATCCAAAATATACAAAGAACTCATAAAACTCAACAACAAACAAACAAACAATCCCATAAAAAAATGGGAAGAGGATATGAACAGACACTTCTCCCAGGAAGAAATACAAATGGCCAACAGATATATGAAAAGATGCTCATCTTCTTTAGCTATTAGAGAAATGCAAATCAAAACAGCAATGAGATACCACCTCACACCTGTTCGATTAGCTATTATTAGCAAGACAGGTAATAGCAAATGTTGGAGAGGCTGTGGAGAAAAAGGAACCCTCATACACTGTTGGTGGGAATGTAAAGTAGTACAACCATTATGGAAGAAAGTATGGTGGTTCCTCAAAAAACTGAAAATAGAACTACTTTATGACCCAGCAATCCCTCTACTAGGTATATACCCCAAAAACTCAGAAACATTGATACGTAAAAACACATGCAGCCCCATGTTTATTGCAGCATTGTTCACAGTGGCCAGGACATGGAAACAACCAAAAAGCCCGTCAATAGATGACTGGATAAAGAAGATGTGGCACATATACACTATGGAATACTACTCAGCCATAAGAAATGATGACATCGAAACATTTACAGCAAAATGGTGGGATCTTGATAACATGATACGAAGCGAAATAAGTAAATCAGAAAAAACCAGGAACTGCATTATTCCATACGTAGGTGGGACATAAAAGTGAAACTAAGAGACATTGATAAGAGTGTGGTGGTTACAGGGGGGAGGGGGGAATGGGAGAGGGAAAAGGGGAGGGGGAGGGGCACAAAGAAAACTAGATAGAAGGTGACAGAGGACAATCTGACTTTGGGTGATGGGTATGCATCATAATTGAACGACAAGATACCCTGGACTTGTTATCTTTGAATATATGTATCCTGATTTATTGATGTCACCCCATTAAAAAAATAAAATTATTTAAAAAAAAAAAAAAGAAAAGAAAAAAAAAACAACAGTAATTATGTATATATTATATATATAATTGTATATAAACTTTACATACATAATTAAGTATAAGACAATAATGGTATACAAATAAAGAGCAGGCAATATCATTAAAATATTCAAAAATTAAAAAAAAAAAAAAAAAAAAAAGAGAAAGGACCCAAATGAATAAAATCAGAAATAAAAGAGGATAAGTAACAACTGACACCAAAGAAATACAAAGGATTGTAAGAAAATACATACATATGAACAATACATACCAATGAATTGGGCAATCTGGACAAAATGTAAAATTTATAAAACATAAAATCTGCCAAAATAGAATCAAGAAGAATCAGAGAATCTAAGATAGATTACAACTAATGAAATTGAGGCACTAATAAAAAAAACTCCCAACAAACAAAAGTCCTGAACTTGACAGCTTCACAGGTGAATTTTACCAAACATTCAAAGACTATTCCAAACTATTCTGAAAAATTCTAGAGGAGGGAAGACTTCCAAGCATCTCTTTATGAGACCAGCATTACCTAATTCCAAAACCAGATAAAGACACTACAAAGACAGAATATTATAGGCCAATATCCCTGATGGACATAGATGCTAAAAATCCTCAACAAAACTTAAGAAACCAGATAACAGCAACACATTAAAAAGCTCATACACTACGATCAAGTGGGATTTCTTCTGGGGATGCAAAGTTGGTACACAATATCCACAAATCAATAAATGTGATACACCACATGAAAGATAAAAATCACATGACCCTATCAATAGATGAACAAAAAGCATTTGATAAACTCTAACACCCATTTATGATAAAAACTCTCAGCAAAGTGGGAGTAAATGGAACATACCCCCTCAATGTAATAAAGACCATATATGACGAACCCACAATCAACATCATACTCAATGGGCAGAAACTACAAGCATTTCCTTACTATTGGGAACAAGACAGGGATGTATGCTTTCACTATTCTTATTCAATATAGTCCTGGAAGTCCTAGTCACAGCAATCAGACAAGAAGAAATAAATGGCAACTTAATTGAAAAGGAAGAAGTAAAACTGTCATTATTTATAGATGACATCATACTGTATACAGAGAAGGCTAAAAATTTCATAATAGCTACTAGAACTAATAAATGAATTCAGTAAAGTAGCAGGATACAAAAATAAATATCCAGAACTCAGTTGCATTGTTATATAGCAATAATGAACTATCAGAAAGGAAAACTAGTAAAATAATCCCAGTCACAAGTGCTTCAGAAAAAATACCTAGGAATTGAACCTAGGATGTAAAAGACAGAAAACTGTAAGACACTAAAGAAGATACAAATAAGTGGAAGCATATATCAAATTCATGGATAGGAAGCATTAACATCATTAAAATGTCCATACTACCTACAGCAATATATATATTCAATAAAATACCTATCAAGATATCAATGGCATGTTTCACAGAACTAGAAAAATATTCCAAAAGTTTATATGGAACCAGAAAAGGCCCCGAATAGCTAAAATAAGCTTGAAAAAAAAAAGTGGGAGAAATCAGTCTACCTGACATCAAACTATACTACAAAGCCATAGTGATTAAAACAGCATGGTATTGGCATAAAAACAGACATATTCTGTAGATCAATGAAACAGAATAGAGTCCAAA
The DNA here is from genome assembly GCF_036850765.1 of Saccopteryx bilineata. Taxonomy (NCBI): domain Eukaryota; kingdom Metazoa; phylum Chordata; class Mammalia; order Chiroptera; family Emballonuridae; genus Saccopteryx; species Saccopteryx bilineata. Next base: position 32,205,035 of record NC_089492.1, read on the forward strand.
AATTAACCCACACCTTTATAGTCAATTAATATTTGATGAAGAAAGCAAAAACATACAATGAGGTAAAGATAGTCTATTCAAAAAATAGTGTTGGGAAAATTGGATATATGCAAAAAAATGAAACTAGAGCACCTTCTTACAGCATACACAAGAATAAACTCAAAGTGTATTAAAGACTTAAATGTTAAACCATAAAATCCTAGAAAATTTGGCAGTAAAATCTTAGAAATTTCTTGTAGCAATATTTTTTTCTGATATGGAACCAGGAAACAAAGGGAAAAATGAACCAATGGGATTACATCAAACTAAAAAGTTTTTGCACAGCAAAGGAAAGCATTAACAAAATGAAAAGATCACCCAGTGAATGGGAGAATATATTCACCAGTGATACATCTGATAAGGGCTAAATATCCAAAAATTTTAAGTAACTTATAAAACTCAACACCAAAAATATAAATACAATCCAATTAAAGAATGAACGAAATATCTGAATAGATGCTTTTCCAAAAAGGACATGGAAGATAGCCAACAGATATATGAAAAGATGCTCAACATCACTAATCATGAGAGAAATATAATTAAAACCACGACTTATCACTTCATACCTGTCAGAATGGCTGTCATTAATAAGTCAACAAACAATTGTTGGTGAGAATGTACAGAAAAAGGAACCGTCATGCACTGGTGGTGGGAATGAGATTGCTGCAGCCACTGTGGAAAGCAGTATGCAGTTACCTCCAAAAATTAAAAATGGAACTGCCTTATGATCCAGCGATTCCATTTCTGGGAATAGATCCAAAGAAAACCAAAACACTACTTCAAAAGAATATATGCACCCTTGTGTTCAGTGCAGCATTATTTACAGTAGCCAAGATTTGGAAGCAGCCCAAGTGTCTATCAGTAGATGAGTGGATAAAAAAACTGTGGAACATTTACATAATAGAATACTACTCAGCAATAAAAAGAAGGAAATCTTACCTTTTGTGACAGCATGCATAGACCTAGAGAGTATTATGCTAAGTAAAATCGGTCAGAGAGAGACACTTTATAATTTCACTTATGTGTGAAATCTAATGAACAAAATAAACTAACAAATAAAACAGAGATAGACTCATAAATACAGAGAACAGACTGACAATTGCCAGACAGGAGGGTTACTGGAAGGCTGGGTGAAAAAGGTGAAGGGATTAAGCAAAAGAAATAAAAAAAGCCTCATAGACACAGACCATAGCGTGGTAATTACTGACAGCGGCGTAGGGAGGGAAGGAGAAGAGGGTGAAAGGTGGATAAATGGTGATGCAAGGAGACTTGACTTGGGGTGGTCTCTCAATATACAGGCCTACAATACACAAATGATGTATTATTATAGAATTGTACATACACCTGAAACCTATCAATTACCATAATATAAAAGAATAAACAGATACTGTGTATATGAAGTTCTGAACTGATGATTAAATAACTAAGCATATTAGTTGGAGTACAGTAAGTCCTCAGTTAATGTTGTCTAGGCCTGTGAAATGATGTAAAATCAATTTTTACCACATGCTAATTGATATAAACAAGAATCAGGTTACTACAGCATTTCATCAATGTTATAACAAAATGATGTTGGATGAAATATATTATTCAAAAAATTAATATTTCTTGCTACATAGCGTGCATTCAAAGTAGCTTCCTTTGGGGGGAAGACTGCAGCGGTGAGAAGGGCAAAGGGTGGGCAGGCACTGCTGTTCTTCTGTTAAAAACCTTTAATATTGAGGGGTTTGTTCAGCTTTATCCAGGTAAAAATAATATCCAATAAACTGAACATGTATAAAGTGTAGAAGCTGATGGGTTCTGAAGCATTATCACAACCAAGGTCATAAATAAATCCGTCGTCACCAAGAGCTTCTTCTTGCCCTTTTATCTCTCCTCTTACATCCCCTGCTACCCCAGGAACCTCCTACCCTTGGCAATCACTGGCTTTTCTGTCATTATGGAGTGGTATTTCCTAGAATTTTAGCATGAATAGAATCACACAGTATGTAATTCTTTTTTTGTCTGGAATTCTTTCATATAGCATCATTATTTTGAGATTCATTCATGTTGATCCATGTATCAAGAGTTCATTCTTTTTGGCTGCTGAGTACTATCCATTATTTGGCTAAACCATAACTTGTTTATCCATTCACCTATTGATGGACAATTTAAAGTGGCCATGGGACATTTGAGTGTGGATAGCTACTAGTAGGCAGTTAAAAATAAAGAGAGCTATGCAGGTGAAAGATTTAGGTTAAGGATATATACTGCTCATAAAAATTAGGGGATATTTCAAAATGAATATGAAACGATAAAAAAAAGCATTTGGTTTTATTAAACAAGAACATCAGAAAAGCAAATAACATGTAAAAGAAAGTTGTTCAATTATGCAAATGAATGCAAAACCAACTTTTATTTCATCGGTGAAAATGTACTATACAAAAGGCTGAAAGTACTAGAGTATCTGCATGTTCCCTGATCCCCTAATTTTTGTGAGAAGATTTGAAAGTCATCATTTTAAAAACGGTCATTAAAAGAATTAAATTACCCGAAGAGAACATATATAGAGAAAGAGAAGATGTAAATTATGATTCAAGGTAAATGCAGTGAGCTTAATGCTAACATCTCCTTCCTCTCCAAATACCACTGAAATGAAAAAGTTTATAGAAAAAAGAAAAATCTACAGCTACAGAAAAAAAAAACACAACAGGTCTTAACAATGAACTATAAACTTGAAATTTTTTTTGAAAGATTAAAAAGAAAGAATAAGGACTTCCACATTTAGCAGTTTAACCTACTCTCCTGCCATAAAACATTCAGATTTTGAATAAACTGCCACAAATTTACTTTAAAATGCATTGCTGAACACTGTATGAAACTAATAAAATATATAAAGTAAAAAGCAATAAAACTACAAGGAGGAATGGATAAATCCATTATCGGAATGAGGAATGTCAATGCATATTTCTTACTAAATGTAAGGTCAAACAGACCAAAAAAAAAAAAAAAAAACCCATAAAAAACAAAAAAACAAACCATGAGATGTGACGACACTAAAATTAGTAAGTCTGATTGAAAGGAAACATACAGAACTCACATCTAACTATTGGAGGTCACCAACTTTACAGGACATTGACCCAGTGGAGAGTTCACCTTGTCCCGATGGGGCAAAGTGACTGAGCAAAGACCCGGCTGCCACAGTTGGTATACACTCTTCTCCTTTACTTGAACGATGTTGAGACCTGACCCTTTGCCTCACAATAGCTTGTTGGAGAGCAGAGAGCAGAGTACCTTCTCAATTTTCTCTCTCCTGAGTGGGGTGGAGGGGTTCCCAGACTGTGTGAGCATCCTCCCCCTGGACAGAGGTGGAGAAGGGGAGGCTTGGGTAACTGGTAGTATTTACTTCTTTGTTTGCTGTCCCAAATAAGCCTAGTTCCTAAAATTGTCCAGCTTAAGGGCAGTCAAATATAAGGAACATGTGTAGTTTTTCTGTATTAAATAATTTTCTTACAGGGAAAACATGGCAAGTCACATCCTTTGTCTAATTCTTCCAAAGTGCTGACATTGGTTGATTCAATGTTATAATATTCACCTAGACTGCAGAGAATAAATCAGATGTTGAAAGATAAATAACTTCCGAGTCTAGGCAGGTAAATTCAAGGGGTACAAGACAACAGGGAGCAAGCAGTTGGGAAGCAGATGCTACTCAATCAACTCTATCAGATGTTATTTCGGAATGTGGGCCCAGAATTGTCAGATGTATCAATTTTCAAAGAAAACAAAATCTGTATTTCTATGTGAAATCTCCAAAATTCTTAATTTTGTCACTTCAATTTTGTTTTTTCCAAATCACAACATTTATATTTTATTTTGTCATTCTGTGAAATGCCCAGATAAACTTATACCAGGGAAAAATCTGTGGGTAACGAGACTTATTTCATTCTTTATCCTAAGCAACTGAATTTTTTTTTAAAGACAGGAAGCTCAAGACATGTTGTCAAACAGAAATCTTATCACTTTAATGTAAAGATTTTAAATACTCTTAAACAAAATGTCTTCAGGTCAGATCCACTGTGGGCCATGAACTTGCAAGGTCTGTAGCAAACTAATAGACATGAAGAATTTTTGACTTGGGATGGATCTGGGGGGATTTTAAAGTCTATCATTTTCAGAGAGAGAGGTAGAGAGTTGCCAAGGGATATTTATTTTATTTTATTGAATTTATTGGGGTGACACTGGTTAACATAATTATAGGTTTCGGGTACCCAATTCTACAACACATCTTTGTATTCTATTGTATACTGTGTGTTCACCAGGGATATTCTCTTTAAAAAGAGGTTAAAAGAGTCTGATATATTTAATAAATGAAAGCACAGCTGCTCCGGCTGAAGAGGAAGCCCTCGCTCTCAGACATCTCTTGTTGCTCTCCTTCCCTACCAGTGACCTCAAAGCACCTCTGGAGATCAGGGTTTGAAACTGATGACCTCGTTCAAACCCTCCAATTACAGTGAGAAAAGGCAATTCAATTTCTTACTGAAATTCCCAAATCTAGTCTGAATTAGAATTTAAGTGCCTTGATCTAATGCTACTTTTACCACTTCCATAGCTACTGATAATAAATCAGAGCTTTGGGGTTTTTTTTAGCACTTACCATCAGCTAGGCACTGTGCTTTTTCATACCAATTCTTTGTACAACAATCCTGTGAGACAGGTGTTCTTAGCCTCATCTTGCAGACGAGGAAACTAAGACTCTAACAGGTAAAGAGTCACATGTATAGTAAGTGGCAATCAGGATGTGAACCTGGGTCCTTATAACTCCAGAGTATGTCCTCTTTAACCCTGACACAATGCTGTCACCCATCATTCCCTGAAAATCACCATTCCCCAAAGCACAAGATAGTTATGATGCCAACAAGAATAAATGGGGGGAAAAGATACCATAAGAGGCTTGGGAATCTTCTATATGAAACAAAACTCTTCATTCTGAAAAAACAACAAATATTCATAATAGGACACATACTCAAAGACTCTAAAACCAGAAGTTATATTTAAAACATTCCAAGATGATGTATGTACCTCCTGGAGTGGGTACTTTCGGAACAAATAATTTTAGAACAGATAGCACTTTAAATAATGGGTAGTCAGTACATTATTGAGTTCATTGCAACTGGTTAAAAACATACACCAAACGAGCATATTTCCCTAAGCTTTTGAAGTGAAAATATCTTGATTGGAATCTTCATGCCCTTCCACAAAATGTCCTGAGTATCATTCTCAGGAGTCAAACTTTGAGATAAAAAGTCTACTCACTTGGCTCATTGTGGTCTTTATGTCCTTAATCTTATATTCAGAATTCAATCAGATTGTTAAACTAGTACTTAGCAGAATAAGTACTGTGCAAACCCATAAACTGAACAGAGTGTAAATTCCTAGTCTCTTCATGAAGTCTGTTCTCCTTCCCCCTTAGTGACACCTTCTTCAACTCTCAGTAACCCAGTGCCTTCACGGCCTTGTTCGTGAATTTTTCCTTTTCAAATTCCATTCCCAAAGAAGGCTCGGGAACTCACCCAGTTAACTAACAACATAAGATATCAATAATGCTTTTGAGATTCTACCATTCAATAACTATTAAAATAGTCCTGTTGAATACAGTTCTAATGCTCAGAGAAATAAAAAGTAGGCTCCTTTAAAGACCTGTGGTAGTTAACCATTAGTACTAGGAGGGATGAGGAGGAACAGGACAATTAAGACATTCTGAACTAGCCAGCACCAAACTATGATAAATAGACAATGAGAACCAAAATAAGTGGAACATTTTATATAATTCTCTATCAGAAATAATGCCAGCATTGTAATTCTGGTTCTAGCTCTGTCATTAAGTACCGGTGCCATCACTGGCAGATAATTTTCTGTCTTTGAGTCTCAGAGCATCCATTAGTAAAATGAGAGTGATACCCCAACAGATGTTCTCTAAGAACACTTTATGGCTCAAAAAGGTTATGAAGAAGATAACAAAGACTTGAGTAGCAAGGCTGGACATGTTTCAAAACAACTATAGGTATTACAATGAAATTTTCTCCTTGATAAGTAACTCTGTCTTGTACTGCGCTCTGGAGTGAACATCTATCATTTCTGTCCACCCAGCAGTCATTTTTGGGAAATCCAAAGTAGGTGGGATGCTACAGAAGCTAAAGGAGGGATAATGCAGGGAAGCAATCTGATAATGAAAGCAGCTTGGCCATTTGGATGCTCCAGGCATTGTAATATTTGGGGAGATGGTTGTACAAAAGAACAGATATAGTCAGATTACTTGAGGCAACTGCAATGGGGTCAATAATGCCCAGTGTAAAAATAAATGTCCAGGGACAATGGAATTGACATTGGGGACAGACTGATCCTATAACATGATCTTTGTGTCCTGGTTCCTTTTGCTCTTTCCTATATTCTGAACCTGGTTCTTCAGGCTGCTCCCAATGATTTGATAAGCTATCCCATATCTATTCATTTGGGAATTCTAGAACTGGTTTTCTAGCCTAACTGGGGCTGAAAGCAGTGAATATTCTGTCAGTGCTGCTTAGAGACGAACTCTGGCAGCCCATGGTACACAGAAAAACAACTGACTGTTATCTTTGTAATCCTTTAGATTCCAGGAACGTCTGAGATTGACATGCCCAGGGAAAGCAAGGCTCAGTGGCTGCTGCCAGAAAAACAGAAAGCAGTATGAAGAGCACGAGCTTTCAAGGATCGTGGGCGGAGGTGAGTGCTCTAGTGGCACTGTCTGGCTCAGGAAGAGTGACAAACTGGCATTCCAAAAATCTTGGCTCAAGGTGTGGAGTGAAACATAAGGATTAAAATGACTTAATGCTTAAGAAGTTAAAAAAACCAAATGCAGCTTGATCCTGCAGATTGCCAAATTGTACCATAAGAAATCTAGCGATATTTTGATAAGGAAACAGTGGGATCCCAAGATCTGAAGTGTGGATACATGACAAGACTGTAGAATCCTCACACAGTGCTCTGAACCCAAAGCTGTCAGAGCAGACACATATCCCATGTCTTACTGAGGCAAACATTCCTTATCTGAAAGATTTCCTTTGTAAGAAAAAAATAAATAGCCTCATACCCGATCCCCACTACTCTTCAACGTCTCAGCTTATAAGTACAGTTCTATCCCAGCATGCCCTGGAAGGGTCAAATCAAAATAAAATCTGGAACAAGGATTATATACATTACTTATAAAACACTATTCATTGGTGTTGTATCAGAGGATGATGGATTAGGGAAGAAAGATCACAATTTTAGATGGGGTTTAGTTACAGTGACTTGGATATATTAATTCTAGATCCAATGCACTAGCTTCAGGAATCAGGCTTTTTGGAAGTTAGATGATAAATGGGCTTTTGAGAGGGGCTGGTTGGGATCTCAAAACCATCCCACTGTAATTTCCCACGTCCCTTTGTGTCAATACCGAGTTTAGCAAGAGCACAATCACTACTGTGGATAAACACTGTGGTAGAAGGGGCCACACAAAAACCATGGGCGGTTTCCCTTTATCATGACAGAAAAGCAAAACACCATTGCAGACCAGGGGACCTTTACAGATTAGTAACACCATCAAAACCATATTCAGGAGTAGTGACTCTTAGCATCTGCCCATTTTAATTCTCCAGCACAACTGGATAAGTTATTAATAGATTGTCTTAATCCACCTTAATCAGATGGGTAAGGTGTTTTTTCAGATGTGATCTCTTTACTATAGTAAGTCAGTACAATCCTCATATGTCATATGCAGCTCTAGACTGACCAATGCTTTTTTTTCTCTAAAAGCCATTTCCTTTCATCTGCAGGGACAGCAGCACCTTTTTACCAACTTGCCCTAGAGCAGTGGCTCTCACAGGGTGAATCAGCAGCAGCAGCACCAGCAGCAGCAGCAGACCCTGGGAACTTGCTGGAAATGCAAATGCTCCAGCCCATGCCGGATTCAGGAATCTGGGGGCAAGGCAATGATGTGCGCCTAACAAACCCTTCCTGTGATTCTGATGCACTTCCGAGGAGAAGCAAAGCCTTCTAGGAACAGCAGCTCTTCAGCTCTGGGCTTGTTTCATTGTCAGAGGCTCTAACCATGTCACTGTTTGACAGGACATTATACTGGCCCATTATATTTAGGACATAAAGCTGATGAGGTCATAGATACGTGCCAGTGAGAAGATTAACTTCCACCCTGGTTTTGCTAATATACATACTTCCTTGTACAGACTGGACCCAACTATGGATATCTAGAGTAATCAACCCAAGCTACCTCTCATGAATGGAGTGTTATTTTACTCAACCACTATGATACCAGGTGTATTCAAATAGCATTCCATCTTCAAGTAGCCTGAGCAGAATTAAAAGCATGGGAAAGAAGTGTGAGCACATTACTCACATGCTCAAAATGCCTACTTCTGCCATACTATCACCTTTTCCTTAAAACATACCAACTACTTCTCCACACTATCATGACATGGTAATAGAAGGAACCATAATATGGAGCTAGGGTTTGTGGCACTGTAAGATCCTATAGAGAACGCCTGGGTTAGAATTTTTATGGAGAGGGATCAAAAGAAGAAAGATATTTTGATGTTTTAATAATATATAAAGCTAAGCCTAAGCAGACTGGTTCTGCAGCAGTGTCCTGGCTATGCCTTGCCTCCTTCAGTGCTGAAGGCACAGGATACATAAACATTTGTCACTTCTCTGAGGCATGAATCAGTACCCCATTGGGTACTGATAAAGCACACTACTTTATCAGAGAACAAGATCAAGTGAATGCAAAGCATTTAACTCTTACTTCAGAGTTTATGCTTTCTACTCATGGTGGCATATTCAGTAACTCTCACAGAAGTATTAAAAACTTTATTTCTTACTCTAAAATGACACCAAAAAGAGAAACTTCTAGTGATGGCTATTAAAATAGAACGTTTGGTGAAAAGAAGTGACGAGCCTTAGCTGGACGACAGACTTGTTAATGGTCTAAAGGGGTCCATAAGAGTTCACACTCACAGAATATATACTGTAAAAGAAATAACTAGGCTCTTAAAGTAAATCCCTTGAGAATATTAACAGGCTACCATATAATAAAGTGGTAAAAACTCTGCAACTTATTTTCATGAATGTGACCACTCTCAGGCAAGTCAGCTGCTTTAACAATGCAAAGTGGAGCCTGGCATACAAGAGAAGAATAGAAAGCAAAAATTTCCATTATTTCCATGTGGAAAAGCTACTGTTTTAAAATTATTTCTTACCAGAGAGCATTATAAATTTTTAATTATTTATCTAAAAGAGCTTTTCTTTGGAAATTAGACAAATATACACAGTAATTGGCATTACAAAAAAAAAGTATCTGTCTACCTAAGTGTCAGTTTTTTCATTTAAAATCTGTAACTTGAAACACTAACTCTGGAGAAGCTACACATTCAATAAACATTAATGAATACATGAAAAATATACAAACTAGGGTAAGAAGGCCTCATTATCTACGTGCCACAACCCGAAGGATAGGAAATAAACACAACAGTCGCTCCACGGCCTGAGAGAGCCACGTCCCTTTGTGGCCAGGCTCTTCTGAGGGTGTAACTAATAATGTCCTGGACCCAGAATATCAGGGAATGGCTCTGTAGCAACCTGGTGCCTATCAGCAGAGCCTCTGAGAATATTGTCCACTGTTCAGATACAGGTCTAATCTTGATTCTGCAGACTCAGAAGTGGTCACTGTACTTTTCCTACTACTGCAAACACAACATTACAAAGAAAGTACGCTTGTAGATTCTACAAAAAAAACCCAGCAGCCATTGCGCACACCACGGACTGAGAACACTTCAGTATCTATTTCATTTTAAATGACAATAGCTTACTTTCACAATAGTTACAGCTACCTCAGAAAGCCTTCCCTGAAAACTAAAGAGGTCACACTAAACACTCTCCTATCTGGGGGGGGGGGGGTATACAAGTAGTAAAGGAGGAAAGGAAAGGGCCCGCTAGACTCTTCTACAAGCAGAAAAATGAAACTGTTTAAAAACCACTGCCCAAAAGAAATAGATTTTTTTTTCTTAAGTTTGTTTATACAGTGTTTCTCCATCCCTTTATTTTTAATTGAATAGAGACATTTCGGTAGTGCATATGAACAGGTGGAAAGGAAAGGGCTTGTGTTTTTTTTCCCTTTGGCTCACTTCCCTTTAGACTTTTCAAAAGTGGAATGACCACATGCTGTTCCAAACATAATACATGACTCTGCTTTTGCCTAGACCTCAATGAAGGCAATTCAAAAAGAAAAATAAATATTCCTGTTTCCATTTTCCCCAAATCAGCCTCAGTTCTTTTTGGATAAAATCAGTCTCTCAAGGGACAGGAGCCTAACAATTTGAGAAACAATGCTCTAGATATGAAACAAAAAGGAACACAATGGAAAATCAGCAGCCCTTTGTTTTTCCACCTGGAGAATCAGACTGTACAACGTTCTTTTTAAGAAGCCAAGTTACTCTTCAGAATTGGAAATTAACTCTAATACAAATGAATTTAGCTTCAGTTAATAAAATAAGGAAATAACCAAAGTCCCTGATTTCAAGTAAGTTTTGAAACAAAACTAAAAAACCAGGATATTCCAGTCGGATCCTTTTATCACAAATTTGACTTTTAAAAATTTCTGTGTAAAGTAAGTACCACATTACTCAGGTAACATTAATAAGAATATACAATAATCGTTATTTATACATGCTATACATGTATCATCCTTAAGAATACTTTCAAGTACTTTAAACCAGGTTTAGCAAACTACAGAATGTGGGCCAAAAAAAGGTCCACCGCCTGTTTCTGTAAATAAAGTTTTATTGAAAGACAACTACACTCATTTGTTTACATATTGTCTACGGCTGCTTTTTGTGCAATTGCAGTGTGACCGAGACTGCATGGTTTGCAAAGTCAAAACATTTATTTTTGCATTTTTATGGAAAAAGTTTGCATTCCCTGCTCTAAGACAGTGGGTTTCAAAATTTAACATTCCTAAGAAGCACCTGAACAGCTTGTTAAAATACAGTTTCCTGGGCTTTATCTTCATAGATCATGATTCAGTAGGTTGTGATGGGGTCCATGAGCTCGCATTTCTAACACGTTCACATGCTACTTTTTCTATGAACTAAACTGTGAGAACCACTGTTCTAAGTCATTTCATATAACCACAGACCCACCATGACCATAAATGTTATAAGGTCTCTAAAACAGGACAGCCATCATACAAAATGAAAACAAAGGCATAAAAGAAGACTAAGATTACAGCTTGGTATATTAGCATAAGAACAGGCATACAGATCAATGGAACAGAACAGAGAACCCAGAAATAAACCCACACCTTTATGGACAATTGATATTTGACAAAGGAGGTAAGAGTATACAGTAGAGTAAACACAGTTTCTTTAATAAATGGTGTTGGGAAAATTGGACAGGTACATGCAAAAAAAATGAAACTAGACTATCAACTTACACCATTCATAAAAACAAACTCAAAGTGGATAAAGGACATAAATAAATGTAAGTCGCAAAACCATAAAAATCTTGGAAGAAAACAAAGACAGTAAACTCTCCATTATCTCATGTAGAAATATTTTTGCCAATATATCTCCACAGACGAGAGAAATAAAGGACAAAATAAACAAATGAGACTATATCAAATTAAAAAGCTTCTGCAGAGAAAAAGACACCATTAACAAAACAAAAAGACAACCCACACAATGAGAGAACATATTTGCTGGTATGTCTGATCAGGGGTTAATAACCAAAATTTCTAAATAATTTCTAAATCTCAACACCAGGAAGGTAAAAAATGGGCAAAAGAATTGAATAGACACTTCTCCAAAAAGGACATACAGATGGCCAATAGGCATATGAAAAAATGCTCAACATCACTAATTATTAAGAAATGCAAATTAAAACCACAATGAGATACCACCTCTCTCACCTGTCAGAATGGCTACCATTAATAAATCAACACACAACAAGTGCTGGTGAGGGCATAGAGAAAAGGGAACCCTCCTGCATGCTGGTGGGAATGCAGACTGGTGCAACCACTGCGGAAAACAATATGTTGTTTCCTCAAAAAATTAATTTTGAAACTGCCTTTTGACCCAACTATCCTACTTTCAGGAATATATTCTAAGAATCCCTAAACACGAATTCAAAAGAAGATATGCATCCCTATGTTTACTGCAACATTGTTTACAATAGGAAACAGCCCAAGTGTCCAACAGTGGACGAGTGGATATAAAAAGCAGTGGTATATATACACAATGGAATACTATGCAGCCATGAAAAAGAAGGAAATCTTACCTTTTATGATGGCATGAATAGACCTAGAGATTATTATGCTAAGTGAAATAAGCCAGGCAGAGAAAGACAAATATCATATGATCTCCCTCATATGAGGAATCTAATGAACATGGTATACTGAGGAACAGAATAGAGACAGAGGTGGGTCATGAGGAGCAGAGGGACAGCTATCAGAGGCAAGGGGGGTGAGGGGAAGGGGTCAAAGAAGGTAAAGGGATTAGTGAAATTATATATACGTAACACACAGAGATAACAGGACAGCAAATCTCAGAGCAAAGGGGGGGGGAGAGTTGGGGGGAAGGAATTGGGGGAAGGGAGGGAAAGGGGTGTAATGGGGGTACATTGTTGGGGGTGAGGGTGTTATATTGAATGGGACACTTGAATCCATTTTAACACAATAAATGTAAAAACTTAATAAAAAAAAGGAAGACAAAAAAAAAAAAAAAGAAATGAGATTGATCTCTTGAATTATATGAAATTCCTGGAAGCTAAGAAAGTACATCAGACAATTCTTCAGCCCCTGATCCTACACTGATTCATAGTGAACAACAGAAATTCAACAGGGATCAGCAGGAACCAAAGGCAGTTGGGTTGGAAATGTAAAACCCAATCTTCTTTAGAGAAGCTACAAAACAGTTTTTAAAAAGTAAAAGTCAAGATATATGCAGTTAATAATTTAGTTGTTGTCTGGACTATAAACTTAGGTACTAAAATACAATATTTGAAAAAAATATGATACATAGTTTATAATACAATGGTCCAATCAAGATGAATTATTTCACTTCATATAAATAAATGCAAATGTTTAAAAATGAAATTCTTTAAACAAACAAATTCTAACACACATGTCAAGCTAATACAGGAAAAAATATAGAGGATGTCAACCACTATATTTTATTAGAACTAGGCTCAGGCAGAAAGTGGATGATATATAAATCACCTAAAAAAATTAGAATGTGCAAAAAAAAAAATTAGAATGTGTTTTACTTTTGACACTGCCGAAGATAAAGGTAGATCGTCACGATTTGAGGGAAAATTCTTTTCACTGATAGGAAAACACCACTATTTTCTTTATTCAGCCTTCATTGCACATCTACCAAGCTCAGAGGCACTGTACTGGGTGGGCAACAAGTTTGCAATCTAGTGAGAGAGCCGTGTAAATATTGGCAACTCAGCAGGATAACTATGAGAACAGTCGTATACGGTGTTAAGCACTGTTAGAATATAAAGAATGAGCTGAGTCAATAAGCTTGGTAGTAAGGTGAAAGAAGGCTTCACTAAGCACAGAGGTTGCTTTAATGGAGATCTGAAGAAACTAAGCAGGTGAAAAAGGGTAGGGAGAGAGCCCAGGAGGCAGTGGATACAACACTATGTGTACAGAAGTGAAGGAGAATAATATGGATTTGAATTCTACAAACAGACTGGTCTGGCTGAAGCAGAGTGTGTACACGAGAAGGGACAAGGTGGGAGGTGGAACAGGATGGCAGGGTGCCACATGGAGAGTCACATGGGTGGCACACTCGAGTCAGGTCTACACTCTTCCAGCTTTAGGAAAATAGTGAAGAATTTAATCCCAAAGTGGATTGCATGGATCTGCGTTTCAATAAAACCACTTTGGTACCACAGAGAGAAGCAATTGAAGGCTAAACATTTTATTTTTTTCTAACGAGACTTTGTATGCAAGGCACAGATGAGAGAGAAGAAAAGGTAGAGCCAAATAAAGGTTAAAAAAACACACACACACAAAAAAAAACTCCCAGTTTAATTTTTATCTAAATGAAATCTGCAAAGAAGCAGCAAAAACTAAATTAACACATTATATTCTGAATCTTAGGAAATATACATATTTTTTATCCCTTAAGGTCAAAGGTAAAAAAAGTTAACAGATGTCATTATGGTCCATGTTGACAGAGAAGACTGTATCAGACAGTACTCAGACCTGGAACAATAAATTCTCTGGGCTTCAGTTTCTTCACCTATACAATAAAGGATTCAGTTGTTCCTAACTTGGGCTATAAAAAGTATACTGCTTACAAAAATTAGGGGACCAGGGGACATGCAGATACTCTAGTACTTTCAGCCTTTTGTATAGTGCATTTTCACCAATGAAATAAAAGTTCGTCTTGTGTCTCATTTGCATAATCAAACAACTTTCTTTGATTTGTCGTTTGCTTTTCTGATGTTCTTGTTTAATAAAAAAAATCAAATGCATCTTTTTTTTATTGCTTCATATTTGTTTTGAAATATCCTCTAATTTTTGTGAGCAGTATATACATATTTCAACAAAATTGGTTTCCTTTGCAATCCTACTCATTTTATTTAAATTTTAAAACATTCTCTTATTCTGTGAAGGGGTCAATGGCACAAAAGAGGTTAAGAAGCTCTACATATTTACAGTCACTTATAACTCTCAAATTGTAGAATTTTGGACATTCAATACAGGTAATAAGAGAATGCCACTGGCTATGGACAAATAAGGATGGGCAATAGAAAAGCACAGACCAAGACCAAAAACAAAACAAAACAAAAAAACCGCACATACAGGGATTAAAAGTCTGACTCAGATTGGTATTTTGCCTGTCCGTTTCCCTTTCTTCTCTATACTTAAATTAATGCTGTATGGCTTTCTTCTTTTATATCCTTAAACCTACTAAAGTATGATTTATATAATAAAACTTAATGGTAAAGGCTGTAAGGAAGCTTAGTGTACAAACAAGATTATATAATGAAGATATCCTCAAATAAAGGAGGTAAGAACAGAAATTACTTCTTGATAATGCCCAGACACAAAATTACCTGGAAAAGAGCTCAGTACATACAAAAAAAACCCCAAAAACAAACAAACAAAAAAACCCCACAAAACCTTTTTTTTACACAAACAATTGGTTTAAAAAAGACATGTGTAGGACCAAAGCTAGCTCTTATCTTCTTACAATTTTAGGAATTTATTAGCAGATATATCTCTCCCCTAGGAACTCTAAATGATCTATATTTATAAGGTTGATGGTACTAGTCAAACTTAAAGTATATGTAGCTATAATACAGAAAGAGAACCAGATTTTTAAAAATTTTAAGACCTCTGTAAAACATGAGTTATAAAACGTACTATCATCAGAGAAACTGTGAATGAGTAATTATTTCTTGAAGGTATCCCCACCACATAATTTATTTCAATCAGATTAAACCATCAAAATAGTTCTGATTAATCAGTGAAAGTATCATGGCATCATCTGTTCAGTGTTCAAAATCACATCTTGCACTGCTTTGAAAGACCACGGAAAGATTACAATAATTTGAACTGCCCTTTTAAAGTACACCGACTTAGTATATAAAAGCCCTCCTGTTTTAGACATGAGTCTACAATGAGGTAGTCCAATAACTATTCAACTAAACAACAATGGAAGACATTTGAAGCTGCAAAATCAAGTCTAGTCAGTTTTTTCCCTTTTTACTGAATTTATTGGGGTGACACTAAGTCTAGTCAGTTTTTAAAGTAGTGGCTACACTAAAATTATAGGGGTTTCATCTCTTAGCAACAATCTAAGGGGGGAAAAAACCTTCAACATCCCTGAACACTGGAGAAAAACTACAGGAACACTTGTCTCCTTTCCTTCATGAGACTTATCAACCTAACCGATTTGTACAGAAGGGCAGGGCCCTGCTTCTCCATAGGTAACTTCTTCCTACACCACCCTAGCAATCTGCATATCCTTAAACCAGAGACAGGTAACTGAGGCACCTAAGGCAACCTTGAGTGTCACTCTGCTACTCCCCTGACATGTGGTTTCTTTTAAAAAGTATTATAAAGAATATTTAAGTACCTAAAAAAAGTCATTTTTTAGCAATGCACTACAATCCCAAATTCTTCCAATAGTTGATTTGCTTCAGAAAACTGCCAAGTGAACATTACAACTACCTATGAAAGTATATGTAGTTCAGACACTATTCAGAATTCACATTATTAAGGGAACTACCATAACTGATTCAGGAAAGCAAAGTATTTGCCAGCTGCAAGATATTTCAAAATCATTCATGACTATATGTTACATAAAACGATATTAAGCAAATCCACTAAAGGGGCCACAAATGTATAAATTCATAGCAGGATTTAAACTTCAAAAGGATTAATTACAAATATGACTTGCACACAACTGAAAGAAGCCCTTACTGTCTTAAAAAAAAAAAAAAAAGCCACATTTAAAGTTTATCCCAGAATAGAACATAGACAATTGTCTGTAAAGGTATATAGAACCACTCACCTCCATTTTTACAGAAGCAGTATTCTGGTCATAATGACCCATCAGATTAGGGAAAAATGTCATGTTGTAGGCCATTTTCATACATCTGGGAACAGTAATTGGTTCACAGGTGAAAAGACTGTGTCCTCCTATGAGGGGTAGAAAAACACACGTCCACAAAAATGTAAACATTTCCATTTTCTTCAAATTCCTGCTTTTACCGCATGGCTTGAATCAATCGCTCTTTTCATTCTCAGATTTCCATCCAAAGAGAAAACGTGCAAACTTCACATTTCATTATTTTACCATTTTGAAAGAAGCTCTTTTTCTGAAAATGAGTTCCGGGTCAATTACTGTAAAAACAACCAAGAGGAAGTATCAGCAACATTTGTCATAAACTCAAATGCGGGCGTCCAAGTGCAGAGCTAAGATTTTCACCGTAGGTAACTAACACCAGAAAAAGACGGAAAATTCCATCTTATCGAGAGATACTCTTTCTTCCCCCTGCCCTGGCCCAGACTATATATATATCATTTACAGAGGAAATCTCATCTCTAGGGAATCGCTGAGAGAAGGTTTGTGCCTTACGGAACAGAGTGAGAAGGGGGCACTGGATGAGTGAGATGGAAAAAAGTAACGCGGAGCGTCATGAGTACGTTAAAAAGGATTAATATAATGGCAAAATCTTAGGGACCCTGCTGGACATCTTATTACTTACAAGAAAACTGGTAAATACTTGGAAGACCTAAAGAGTTTTTAAATTATTTAGACTCTAAAAGAGCCAGTTCTTGTGGCAGACTTCCAGGTATTGAATACTGCTCTGTTTTTTAAAAGTAGGCTTCCATGATTTCCACCTGCGGAGGAGCGAAACTGGTTTTTATGAGCCGGGGGAGTAATGATGCCCCCGAAAGGGAGAATAGGCAGCTCTGTCCCTGGACGGCGACGGAGTCTCCGCGGGAGGAAGGCTGTGGGTCCTCGAATGGCCGACCGCGCCCCCGCCCCAAACACACACCGTGCCCAGGCTTCCAGCGCCGGGCAGGGTACCTCGCCCCGCACCGAGCACCTGCCCGAGGCCTGGAGCCGGGCGGCAGCGTCCCTGGCGCCGCGGGGACCGGCATCGCCATCCGGGAGCTGGCCCCAACTTCCACGGAAACTTCGGCCGGTGCGGCCCGTCTCGTCGCGCCTTCCCCGCACCTGCGGCTCCGAGCGCGCCCCGGCCCGGCCCGGCCCGATCGCCCCGGGACTCGCCTGCTGCGGCCGCCCGGCCAGCCGGGGCCGAGGAGCCTCACCTCGGGCGACGGACGAAGGCAGCTCTCCCTCTCCGTCCCCGTCCAGCCCACCATGCCCGCGCGACCTGAGACGGCTCGCGGGAACGTCCGGGACTCCACCGCCTGGGAGCCGAGCGGGGAGCGAGAGCTGAGCGATCCCGCGAGACTGCGCCGCCAGGTCCGCGGGCAGGTCCGGGCTCGTGGCGGCGGCGGCGGCGGCGGCGGCGGTGCCGGGCCTGGTCCTCCGCCCGAGCTCCGCCCGCGCAGCGCCGGACTGGGTTGGCCCCGGGCCTGCCGAGCTGGGAGGGGGTGAACGGTGTTGGGTGGGGGTTAGTCTCAGGGACGGGGAAGTCCCCTCCACCTTGCCGTCTGTTACGGTACCTGAAGCACAGGGCTGCGTCCTGCCTCGCTGTCCCGCCCAGAGGGGTTCAGCCTAGAAGGATTTGTTGAAGTTCTTGGTAATACCTCCCCCCCACCCCATAAAGCTTCCTTTAGTTTAAAGGGCCCACTTCATTGTGGATTTCAGGAGCCAACACCTTTTTTTTTTTTAACGTTATTTTTTAATTACAGTTGACATTCTATATTATTTTGTATTAGTTTCAGGCATACAGCATTGTGGATAGACAATCATATATCATACTTTAAAGTGGTCCCTCCAATATTTCCAGTAATCCACCTGGCACTCTACATAATTATTACAATAATATTGACTATATTCCCTATGCTGTACTTTACATCCCCATGACTGTTATGTAACTACTAATTTCTACATCTATAATCCCAACACTTTTTTCACCCAGCCCCCCAAACCCCCTCCTCTCTGGCAAATCATCAATCAGTCTGTTCTCCGTGTCTGTTTCTGTTTTGTTTGTTAGTTTATTTTGTTATTTAGATAACACATGTAAGAGAAATCATACGGTGTCTGACTTTTTCTCATTGACTTATTTCATTTAGCATAATACCACAAATGGTAAGATTTCATTCCTTTTTATGGCTGAGTAATATTTCATTCTATTTTTATATACATACCATAACTTTTTTATCCACTCTGCAATTGATAGGCACTTGGGTTGCTTCTATATTTTAGCAGCCAAGACTTTAAGCAGGGCTGCCTGACCAGGCGGTGGTGCAGTAGATGGAGCATCGAACTGGGATACAGAGGACCCAGGTTCGAGAGCCCGAGGTCGCCAGCTTGAGCGCGGGCTCCTCTGGTTTGAGCAAAGCTCACCAGCTTGGACCCAAGGTGGCTGGCTCGAGCAAGGGGTTATTCGGTCTGCTGAAGGCCCTCGGTCAAGGCACATATGAGAAGGCAATCAATGAACAACTAAGGTATCGCAACAAAAAACTGATGGTTGATGCTTCTCATCTCTCTCCCTTCCTGTCTGTCTGTCCCTATCCCTCTCTCTGACTCTCTCTCTGTCTCTGTAAAAAAAAAAAAAGAAAAGAAAAAAAAAAAGACATTAAACAGGGCCAACTTGCTCTGTAAAGTCAATTGCTCAAGGGACCTTAATTGGAAACTGAGTAACTTTCTGGATAACTGTACTAAAAAAGTTTTCATCAATTCTGAGGGAGTCAGTCATCAACTTGAGGCACAGGTGGCAATGGGATTCTAGCCCTGGCAGGTCCCACAATTTTACTGATTCAAAATAGACAGTTGAACGGTTTTAGAAGTTAACTTAATTTTTAGTAACAACTCTGACACACACAATCTTGTAAGATCAACCTAGTCATCACTCCTTCCCTCCTAACAATTAACAACCAGACCTTTTCACTATCTCCATAATTTTGTCTTTTTCAGAATGTCATATAGTTGGAATCATACAGTTGTAGCCTTTCAGATTGTCCTCCTTCACTTAGTAATGTTCTTCCATGTCTTCTCATGGCTTGATAGCTCATTTCTTTTTAGTGCTGAAAACTATTCCATTATCTGGATGTACCACTGTTTATTTATTCATTCACCCACTGAAGAACATCATATGGTAATACATATTATGTTTAGTTCTATGAGAAACCACCAAACCCTCTTCCAAAGTGGCTATAGCATTTTGCATTCCCACCAGCAATGTCTTGAGAGTTCTGGCTGCTTCACATCCTCACCAGCATTTGGTGGTGTCAGTGTTCTGGATTGTGGCCATTCTAAAGGTGTGTAGTGGTATCTCATGTTTTAATTTGCACATCCCTGATGACAGCTGATGTGAGCATCCTTTTATGTATTTATTTACCATCTGTATATCTTCTTTGATGAGGTGTCTGTTAATGGTCTTTGGCCTGTTTTTTAATCAGGTTGTTTGTTTTTTTGTTGGGTGAGTTTCAAGAGTCCTTTGTATATTTTGGATAACAGTCTTTTATCAGATATATTTTCTGCAAATATTTTCTCTCAGTCTGTAGTTTATCTCCTAATTTTTTAACATTATTTTCTTTTAATAAAATTATTATTACATTTTAATGAAGTCCAGCTTATCAATTGTTTCTTTCATTGATTGTGCCTCAAGTATTGTATTTAAGAAGATATCACCAAACCCAAGGACTTCTAGATTTTCTCCTATTTTACTTTCCAGGAGTTTTATAGTTTTGTGTTTTACATTCAGGTCTATAATCCTATAATCAATTTTGAGTTAATTTTTATAAAGAGTATAAGATTTATAACCAGATTTATTTTTTTGCATGTGGATGCCCAGTTGTTCCAGCATGCTTTGTTGAAAAGGCAATATTGCCTTTGCTCCTTTGTCAAAGATGAGTTTGCTGTTTTATATGGGTCTATCTCTGGGCTCTCTATGCTATTCCATTGATCTATTTGTCTTTTTTTTTTTTTTTTTGCCAATAACACAGTGACTTGATTACTGTAGCTTTATAGTGAGTTTTAAAATAGGGTAGTATCAGTCTCTAACTTTGTCTTCAATATTGTGTTGGGTATTCTGCAGTGGGATTCAGCTGGTTCACACCAGTTTGGCAGAACCGATACCTAATTTTTTGTTGAGTTCGGAGAACTGGTTGTTAAAATGGCACTTGTAATCAGGGTTCTCTCTAAGGTGGGCGCCTGGGCAGCCACCCAATGTGGAAATCACAAATTTACATTCCTTACTCTTTTTAACATTTATCTGCACAGCAGTGTATTCTAAGTGCCTGTAGTAATGTTTATTCCACCCATAGGTGAAAAAAATTGCCAGTGAGGATGCCAATCAAGAAGCAATATGGAAATATCTTAAATAACAGTTTTATTGTTTCTGTCAGGTATTATTTAATATTTTTTCATTAATATTTTAAAACTCTTATAATCTAGTTTTGTGTACATCTTTTATTGTTATTTAAGTATTAAATGCATGAAATATTAAACTACCTTTCAGTATATATATATTTTACTTAAAACAATCATTAGGGCAGAGAACCGGTTGTTAAATTATTTGAGTCCCACCACTGGTATTTTGGGTCTTTTTCTTCTCTAGATAAACATCGACAAAAAAGAGGGGGAAAAACCCACAAAAATGTGGAAACTAAACAACTTACTTCTAAAAAATGAATGGGTCAAAGAAGAAATAAGTGCAGAAATCAAAAGATATATACAGACAAATGAAAATGAAAATACGACATATCAGAATCTCTGGGATGCAGCAAAAGCAGTAATAAGAGGAAAGTTCATATCACTTCAGGCCTATATGAACAAACAAGAGAGAGCCGAAGTAAACAACTTAACTTCACACCTTAAGGAACTAGAAAAAGAAGAACAAAGACAACCCAAAACCAGCCGAAGAAAGGAGATAATAAAAATCAGAGCAGAAATAAATGAAATAGAGAACAGAAAAATTATAGAAAAAATCAATAAAACAAGGAGCTGGTTCTTTGAAAAGATCAACAAAATTGACAAACCCTTGGCAAGACTCACCAAGGAAAAAAGACACAGGACTCAAATAAATAAAATCCAAAATGAAAGAGGAGAGATCACCACAGACATCATAGAAATACAAAGAATTATTGTAGAATACTATGAAAAATTATATGCCACCAAATACAACAACCTAGAAGAAATGGATAAATTCTTAGAACAATACAACCTTCCTAGACTGAGTCATGAAGAAGCAGAAAGCCTAAGCAGACCAATCAGCAGGGAGGAAATAGAAAAAACTATTAAAAATCTCCCCAAAAATAAAAGTCCAGGCCCAGACGGTTATACTAATGAATTCTATCAAACATTCAAAGAAGACTTGGTTCCTATTCTACTCAAAGTCTTCCAAAAAATTGAAGAAGAAGCAATACTTCCAAACACATTTTATGAGGCCAACATAACCCTCATACCAAAACCTGGCAAGGATGGCACAAAGAAAGAAAACTACAGACCAATATCTCTAATGAACACAGATGCTAAAATACTAAACAAAATACTAGCAAACCGAATACAACAACATATTAAAAAAATAATACATCATGATCAAGTGGGATTCATCCCAGAATCTCAAGGATGGTTCAACATACGCAAAACGGTTAACGTAATACACCATATCAACAAAACAAAGAACAAAAACCACATGATCTTATCAATAGATGCAGAAAAGGCTTTTGATAAAATACAACACAATTTTATGTTTAAGACTCTCAACAAAATGGGTATAGAAGGAAAATATCTCAACATGATAAAGGCCATATATGATAAACCATCAGCCAACATCCTATTAAACGGCATAAAACTGAGGACTTTCTACCTTAAATCAGGAACAAGACAGGGTTGTCCACTCTCTCCACTCTTATTCAACGTGATGCTAGAAGTTCTGGCCAGAGCAATCAGACAAGACAAAGAAATAAAAGGCATCCATATCGGAAAAGAAGAAGTAAAGCTATCACTTTTTGCTGATGATATGATCCTATACATCGAAAACCCGAAGGACTCCACAAAAAGATTATTAGAAACAATAAACCAATACAGTAAGGTCGCAGGATACAAAATTAACATACAAAAGTCCATAGCCTTTCTATATGCCAACAATGAAATATTAGAAAACGAACTCAAAAAAATAATCCCCTTCACGATTGCAACAAAAAAAATAAAATACCTAGGAATAAACATAACAAAGAACGTAAAGGACCTATATAATGAAAATTACAAAGCATTGTTAAGGGAAATCGAAAAAGATACAATGAGATGGAAAAATATTCCTTGTTCTTGGATAGGAAGAATAAATATAATCAAAATGGCCATATTACCCAAAGCAATATACAAATTTAATGCAATTCCCATTAAAATCCCTATGAGATTTTTTAAAGAAATGGAACAAAAAATCATCAGATTTATATGGAACTATAAAAAACCCTGAATAGCCAAAACAATCCTAAGGAAAAAGAATGAAGCTGGGGGCATTACAATACCTGACTTTAAACTATATTATAGGGCCACGATAATCAAAACAGCATGGTATTGGCAGAAAAATAGACACTCAGACCAATGGAACAGAATAGAAAGCCCAGAAATAAAACCACATATATATGGTCAAATAATCTTTGATAAAGGGGCCAACAACACACAATGGAGAAAAGAAAGCCTCTTCAACAAATGGTGTTGGGAAAACTGGAAAGCCACATGCAAAAGAATGAAACTCGACTACAGCCTGTCCCCGTGTACTAAAATTAATTCAAAATGGATCAAAGACCTAAATATAAGACCTGAAACAATAAAGTACATAGAAGAAGACATAGGTACTAAAATCATGGACCTGGGTTTTAAAGAACATTTTATGAACTTGACTCCAATGGCAAGAGAAGTGAAGGCAAAGATAAATGAATGGGACTACATCAGAATTAAAAGTTTTTGCTCAGCAAGAGAAACTGATATCAAAATAAACAGACAGCCAACTATATGGGAACTGATATTTTCAAACGACAGCTCAGATAAGGGCCTAATATCCAAAATTTACAAAGAACTCATAAAACTCAACAACAAACAAACAAGCAATCCAATAAAAAAATGGGAAGAGGACATGAACAGACACTTCTCCGAGGAAGAGATACAAATGGCCAACAGATATATGAAAAGATGCTCAGCTTCATTAGTTATTAGAGAAATGCAAATCAAAACTACAATGAGATACCACCTCGCCCCTGTTAGATTAGCTATTATCAACAAGACGGGTAATAGCAAATGTTGGAGAGGCTGTGGAGAAAAAGGAACCCTCATTCACTGTTGGTGGGACTGTAAAGTAGTACAACCATTATGGAGGAAAGTATGGTGGTTCCTCAAAAAACTGCAAATAGAACTACCTTATGACCCAGCAATCCCTCTACTGGGTATATACCCCCAAACCTCAGAAACATTGATACGTGAAGACACATGTAGCCCCATGTTCATTGCAGCACTGTTCACAGTGGCCAAGACATGGAAACAACCAAAAAGCCCTTCAATAGAAGACTGGATAAAGAAGATGGGGCACATATACACTATGGAATACTACTCAGCCATAAGAAATGATGACATCAGATCATTTACAGCAAAATGGTGGGATCTTGATAACATTATACGGAGTGAAATAAGCAAATCAGAAAAAAACAAGAACTGCATGATTCCATACTTTGGTGGAACATAAAAATGAGACTAAGAGACATGGACAAGAGTGTGGTGGTTACCAAGGGTGGGGGGGGGAGGGAGGACATGGGAGGGAGGGAGGGAGAGAGTTAGGGGGAGGGGGAGGGGCACAGAGAACTAGATAGAGGGTGACGGAGGACAATCTGACTTTGGGCGAGGGGTTTGCAACATAATTTGATGACAAAATAACCTAGACATGTTTTCTTTGAATATATGTACCCTGATTTATTAATGTCATCCCATTACCATTAATAAAAATTTATTAAAAAAAAAAACCAAAAAACAAACAAAAAAAAACCATCGGCTTCAGTTTGTCAATATCTACAAATAACTTGCTGGGCTTTTGATTAGGATTGCATTGAATCTATACATCAAGTTAGGAAGCACTGAGATCTGGACAATATTGAGTCTTCCTAGCCTTGAAAATTGACAGTCTCACTATTTATTTAGTTCCTCTTTAATTTCTTTCAACAGAGTTTTGTATTTTTCCTCATGTAACTCTTACATACATTTTGTTTGGTTTATACCTAAGTAGTTCAGTTTAGAGGTGCATTAATGTAAATGGTACTGTGAGGGTGTTTTTCCCCCAATTGGTATTATGTTGTTAATTCAAATTCCACTTGTTCATTACTGGAATATAAGAAAGTGATTGGCTTTTATGTTACCTTGTATTCTGCAACCTTGCTATAATCACATTAGTTCCAGGAGTTTTTTCTTTTTTTTTCAGTTGATTCTTTCAGATTTCCTTCATAGACAATCATGTCATCTGCAAACAAAAACAATTTTATTACTTCTTCTTCAATCTGTATAATTTGCTTTTCTTGTCTTATTGCATTATCTAGGACTTTTTCCCTGGTCTTTCAGGAAAGTAAACTCACAATAGTATGGAGGTACCTGAAAACTGAGTTCCCATGGAGTTTTCAACTCTCAGACTTGCCCACAAAGTCCCAGCAATTCATCAGTTGCAGTTCAGATTTTCATACCTCCTATTGGTTCCCCTGGAGGTTTCTGTTCATGGGTTTCTGTTCCAGCAAGTTGTGATTCTTTGTATTTTCTTCTGTCTGTATTAAAAAATTTTGGAGCAGCAATTTTCTGCTTAAATCTCTGACAGATCTAAGAATTGTTGCTTTTTAGTTTGTTTAGCTTTTTACTTGTTTCTACGCTCTTTACATGTCATACCAGAAACCTCAATTCTTCATTTCCTAAAGTAAGGGTTATTCTAAGAATTTGATTGACATTTTCAGTTGACACTGTTTTAGCAAAACAAAGTTTCTCCAAGTTAAAATTAAGTTTAAAAATTTCAAGAGCTACAATAGCTGAGGAAAGTTATATAACACTGATTATATTAAAATCCTGATTATAACAACATTATTAAGTGATTTTGCTGAAACAAAAGGAAGAAAACATTTTATGGAGTAAATATATAATTTTTCAATTCTGTAAGTTTTAATTTCATTTCTTATCCAAATATCTCCAGCTTACCAACAGGCTATCTGACCATACAATAATAATTAAATGTATTCATCTTCAATTGTTTGCCCATACTCACTAAAATATAGCTTTATGCATCAAAATCTTTGTCTTAGGATAAAGGTAAGAGAACAAAACATATTTTATTGAACTGTGTATTAGCTTGATTTATGACTTTTAACTACAAAGACATATGGTATGGTGTCCCCCTTTGTACTCTTGCCTAAATCTGCAGCATATGTGGGTAGACCTGCTTGTGACCACTGACCTATGGCTAGGCATTAGTGGCTCGGGGTGAAAACAGCTGGAAGAAACTGAGCTGAGCAGAGGCATAAAAAAGGACAGAGGGAAAATGAGGCACTTGGGCTACCTGGGCTTCTCTCCCAGACTCTTCTTTGCCTGCCCTTGAAAGCTCAGCCCATGACTCTAGTCACTCCAAGTGACGTGTGTGAATTTCATGACTTATTGACTTTAGGGGAATCTATGAACACAACATAGAAGATAGCCTTTATTTAAAAACTTTCACTTCATGTACATTACCTGTTGCTCCTGCTCTAAATGCTAATTGCTGCCATGTTTGTAGCACAGCAATTAACTTTTGGCTGTGGTTGTATCCGTTATGGTTGTCCAAAAATAATACACCTTCTAATTACTATCTCCAGGATTGCTGGAAAATAAAAATTTCATTAGTAACATGATCCTGCAGGAAAAAGCCACATATTTTAATGACAGTTTGATGTATAAGATTGCTTCTCTGGAGCTCTGGTATTGTCATTTGCAAATAGATCCCTGACGCTAAAGAAAAACAGCTTTAGCTTTGCTAATGCTTTGAGTTACATTCTGTTCTGTGAGTTTACCCTTCTTGGTTTTGTTTTTAGTGGCCTCAATATCTACCATCTGGTCATCTTTAATATTTAATATCTTTTCTTTTTTTTCTAGCAGAGCAGTCATATTAAGTCAAATATTAGAAATGGTATTTTTTCTAAAGCTGTTAGCAACTAGAAAAAGGTTTCTGCCTTGAATTTAGTAGTTTAAATGATAACTAAATTAATGTCTTTTGATATGCAAAACCAACTTGACACCTAATTATACATCATAGGCTGCTAATGACTATATGTGATTTTATTAAATTGCCTTAAAAACAAATGAGATAGATATGTGTTATAGGGTAAAAGTGAAGGAAAATATGGAATTAAAATTTAGAGACCATGGAATTAAAGAAATATTACTATTTATTTATTTATTTATATATTTTTTATTTTTAGTGAGAGGAGGGGAGGCAGAGAGACAGACTCCCACATGCACCCCAACTGGGATCCACTTGACAAGCCCACTGGGGGGGTGATGTTCTGCCCATCTGGGGCCATTGCTCCAGGCTGAGGCATTTTTTTTAATGCCTGAGGTGGAGGCCACAGAGCCATCTTCAGTGCCAGGGCCAATTCACTCTAACCAATTGAGCCATGGCTGTGGGAGGGGGAGAGAGAGAGAGAAGGGGAGGGTGAGGGGTGGAGAAGCAGATGGTCGCTTCTCCTGTGTGCTCTGACCAGGAATTGAACTTAGACATCCACTTGCTGGACCTAGGCTCTACCTCTGAGCCAACTGGCCAGGGCTGAAATATTATTATTTTTGTGGTTCAATAGAAAAAAATTTTATAGAGGAAGTGGGCTTTTGGGAACAACTTAAAATGTAAAATAATTGAGAAGTTTGGTGTTCCAGATGTGGTATGTGGATTGAGAGACAATTTGAAGGGACAATTTGGTACAATGTGTTTTGTATGGTTTCATTTGAAGACAGAGGTAGATTTACCATGAAGCTAACATAGCTTAAGCTTCATGGACCTTTCCAAGTTCTAATTTTATTTTTGAATTCTTATATTCTTCTTCTTAAAAATAATCCCGGCCCTGGCCAGTTGGCTCAGTGGTAAAACGTTGGCCTGGCGTGCAGAAGTCCCGGGTTCGATTCCCAGCCAGGGCACACAGGAGAGGCGCCCATCTGCTTCTCCACTCCTCCCCTCTCCTTTCTCTCTGTCTCTCTCTTCCCGTCCCGCAGCTGAGGCTTCACTGGAGCAAAAGATGGCCCGGGCGCTGGGGATGGCTGCATGGCCTCTGCCCCAGGTGCTAGAGTGGCTCTGGTCACAACAGAGCGATGCCCCGGATGGGCAGAGCATCGCCCCCTGGTGGGCATGCCAGGTGGATCCCGGTCAGGCGCATGCGGGAGTCTGTCTGACTGCCTCCCCGTTTCCAGCTTCAGAAAAATACAAAAAAAAAAAAAATCCCTAAAATTATGTAAATTCTAAGACCCTCCCTATCAGAATTCAGTTTTCTTGAAAGGATAGTGGTATAATAGAGGCCAGGGAAATGGAGTAACTCTGGTGGATCCTGAAGCAGTTAGAAACTATTAAAAGAGTTGAATTGCACCTGACCAGGCAGTGGCACAGTGGATAGAATGTTGGCCTGAGACACTGAGGACCCAGGTTTGAAACCCTGAGGTCACCAGCTTGAGCACAGTCTCATCCAGCTTGAGCATGGGGTTGCTGGCTTGAGTGTGGGATCATAGACATGACCCCATGGTCACTGGCTTGAGCCCAAAGATCACTGGTTTGAGTCTAAGGTCACTGCTTGAGCAAGGAGTCACTGGCTTGGCTAGAGCCCCCCACCCCGAGTCAAGGCACATATGAGAATGCAATCAATGAACAACTAAGGTGCCTTAACTACGAGTTGATGTTTCTCATCTCCCTTCCTATCTGTCTGTCTCTCTCTCCTTCTCTTGTAAAAAAATAATAATAAGAATAGTTGAATTGATTTTCTCTAGGAAAAGGTGAATGTTGGACAGGGAGGCTGCAGACCTATGTTCTTATTAATATCAATAAAACTTGTAGAACAGGTTAACGTGTTTGTATAGGTTTGACAAAACTTTAAACATGTATTTGTTTATTTGAGGTTAAATGGAGCATTGGTCAGTACATAAACTTGCAAGTTCTTTATTGCAGAGATCTTCAAACCAGAGCAAGCCCTGCCAGTCTTTGTCCCTCTAATCTAGAGGCCCTTACTGCCAAAGGGAGAGGTCGTGGAAGAGGACAGGCTTTTCTTACATTGCTTTTTCTGGCCTTTCACCTCCTCTATTAATGATGAAGAATTTTTTTGTATTACCAGGGAGTTTTCTTCATCATTCTCTCCAATGGCCTGAAATCCCCCCCGCCCCAGTTTCACATATAGAAATAGAATTTACCCTCAAGATGGATTCAGCTTTCAGATATATCTACTAATGAACAACTAAAACCACAATAAAAACTTGGGCCAATTTTGGTCTTTTTTAAAATATAATTTTGGACTATCACTTTCATTTTTTTTTTTTAGTTTTGATCACTTTATAATTCATACATTTCAGTAAAAGGCTTAAATTTGGATAAATTGCTTTGTATTTTGATGTACTAGGTAGCTAACAGAAACAGCTACTCTTAATTTCTAAGAAAATTTAATGGTGTGGCTTTCTAGTTAATTTTCTTTTTTTTTTTTTTGGTTTCAAATATTTATTGGTCAATTCAATAACAGTGAGTGCCCTTCAAGCAAAAAAAAAAAAATCATTCAAACAAGTAGGTTGGTTTATACTTAGAGACAGAACTAATAAATGTCACCATAATTTTGAGTGAATGAGTCAGCTCTGCTATAATTATAATCAGTGGGTATGTCCTGCTCTTAGAGTCTTTATTTTTTTAATAATAATTTTATTTTTTTAATGGGGTGACATCAATAAATCAGGATACATATATTCAAAGATAACAAGTCCAGGTTATCTTGTTGTTCAATTATGTTGCATACCCATCACCCAAAGTCAGATTATCCTCTGTCACCTTCTATCTAGTTTTCTTTGTACCCCTCCCCCTCCCCCTTTCCCTCTCTCATTCCCCCCTCCCCCCTGTAACCACCACACTCTTATCAATGTCTCTTAGTTTCACTTTTATGTCCCACCTACGTATGGAATAATGCAGTTCCTGGTTTTTTCTGATTTACTTATTTCGCTTCGTATCATGTTATCAAGATCCACCATTTTGCTGTAAATGTTCCGATGTCATCATTTCTTATGGCTGAGTAGTATTCCATAGTGTATATGTGCCACATCTTCTTTATCCAGTCATCTATTGACGGGCTTTTTGGTTGTTTCCATGTCCTGGCCACTGTGAACAATGCTGCAATAAACATGGGGCTGCATGTGTCTTTACGTATCAATGTTTCTGAGTTTTTGGGGTATATACCCAGTAGAGGGATTGCTGGGTCATAAGGTAGTTCTATTTTCAGTTTTTTGAGGAACCACCATACTTTCTTCCATAATGGTTGTACTATACATTCCCACCAACAGTGTATGAGGGTTCCTTTTTCTCCACAGCCTCTCCAACATTTGCTATTATCTGTCTTGCTAATAATAGCTAATCGAACAGGTGTGAGGTGGTATCTCATTGCAGTTTTGATTTGCATTTCTCTAATAGCTAAAGAAGATGAGCATCTTTTCATATATCTGTTGGCCATTTGTATTTCTTCCTGGGAGAAGTGTCTGTTCATATCCTCTTCCCATTTTTTATGGGATTGTTTGTTTGTTTGTTGTTGAGTTTTATGAGTTCTTTGTATATTTTGGATATTAGGCCCTTATCTGAGCTGTTGTTTGAAAATATCATTTCCCATTTAGTTAGCTTTCTGTTTATTTTGTTATCAGTTTTTCTTGCTGAGCAAAAACTTTTTAGTCTGATGTAGTCCCATTCATTAATTTTTGCCTTTACTTCTCTTGCCTGTGGAGTCAAATTCATAAAATGCTCTTTAAAACCCAGGTCCATGAGTTGAGTACCTATGTCTTCTTCTATGTACTTAATTGTTTCAGGTCTTATGTTTAGATCTTTGATCCATTTTGAGTTAATTTTTGTACAGGGGGACAAACTATAGTCCAGTTTCATTCCTTTGCATGTGGCTTTCCAGTTTTCCCAGCACCATTTATTGAAGAGGCTTTCTTTTCTCCATTGTGTGTTGTTGGCCCCTTTATCAAAAATTATTTGACTATATATATGTGGTTTTATTTCTGGACTTTCTATTCTGTTCCATTGGTCTGAGTGTCTATTTTTCTGCCAATACCATGCTGTTTTGATTGTCATGGCCCTACAGTAGAGTTTGAAGTCAGGTATTGTATGCCCCCAGCTTCATTCTTTTTCTTTAGGATTGCTTTGGCTATTCGGGGTTTTTTATAGTTCCATATAAATCTGATGATTTTTTGCTCTATTTCTTTAAAAAATGTCATTGGAAGTTTGATGGGAATTGCATTAAATTTGTATATTGCTTTGGGTAATATAGCCATCTTGATTATATTTATTTTTCCTAACCAAGAACAAGGTATATTCTTCCATCTCATTATATCTTTTTCAATTTCCCTTAACAATGGTTTATAGTTTTCATTATATAAGTCCTTTACATTCTTTGTTATGTTTATTCCTAAGTATTTTATTTTTTTTGTTGCAATCGTGAAGGGGATTATTCTTTTAAGTTCGTTCTCAATTGTTTCATTGTTGGCATAGAGAAAGGCTATTGACTTCTGTATGTTAATTTTGTATCCTGTGACCTTACTGTATTGGCTTATTGTTTCTAGTAGTCTTTTTGTGGATTCTTTGGGGTTTTCGATGTATAGGATCATATCATCTGCAAAAAGTGATACCTTTACTTCTTCTTTTCCGATATGGATGCCTTTTATTTCTTTGTCTTGTCTGATTGCTCTGGCTAGAACCTCTAGTACCACATTAAATAAGAGTGGAGAGAGTGGACAACCCTGTCTTGTTCCTGATTTAAGGGGGAAAGCCTTCAGTTTAGTGCCATTTAATATGATGTTAGCTGATGGTTTATCATATATGGCCTTTATCATGTTGAGATATTTTCCTTCTATACCCATTTTGTTGAGAGTCTTAAACATAAAATTGTGTTGTATTTTATCGAAAGCCTTTTCTGCGTCTATTGATAAGATCATGTGGTTTTGTCTTTGTTTTGTTGATATGGTGTATTACATTAACCGTTTTACGTATGTTGAACCATCCTTGAGATTCTGGGATGAATCCCACTTGATCATGATGTATTATTTTTTTTAATATGTTGTTGTATTCGATTTGCTAGTATTTTGTTAGTATTTTAGCATCTGTATTCATTAGAGATATTGGTCTGTAGTTTTCTTTTTTTGTGCCATCCTTGCCTGGTTTTGGTATGAGGGTTATGTTGGCCTCATAAAATGTGTTTGGAAGTATTGTCTCTTCTTCAATTTTTTGGAAGACTTTCAGTAGAATAGGAACCAAGTCTTCTTTGAATGTTTGATAAAATTCGCTGGTATAGCCGTCAGGGCCTGGACTTTTATTTTTGGGGAAGTTTTTAATGTTTTTTTCTATTTCTTCTCTACTAATAGGTCTGTTTAGGCTTTCTGCTTCTTCTTGACTCAGTATAGGAAGGTTGTATTGTTCTAGGAATTTATCCATTTCTTCTAGGTTGTTGAATTTAGTGGCATAAAGTTTTTCATAGTATTCTACAATAATTCTTTGTATATCTACTGTGTCCGTGGTGATTTCTCCTCTTTCATTTTGGATTTTGTTTATATGAGTTCTTTCTCTTTTTTGCTTGATAAGTCTTGCCAAGGGTTTGTCAATTTTGTTGATCTTTTCTAAGAACCAGCTCCTTGTTCTATTAATTTTTTCTATAGTTTTTCTGTTCTCTAATTCATTTATTTCTGCTCTGATTTTTATTATCTCCTTTCTTCGGCTGGTTTTGGGTTGTCTTTGTTCTTCTTTTTCTAGTTCCTTAAGGTGTGAAGTTAAGTGGTTCACTTGGGCTCTCTCTTGTTTGTTCATATATGCCTGAAGTGATATGAACTTCCCTCTTATCACTGCTTTTGCTGCATCCCATAGATTCTGATATGTCGTATTGTCATTTTCATTAGTCTGTTTATATCTTTTGATCTCTGCACTTATTTCTTCTTTGACCCATTCATTTTTTAAAAGTATGTTGTTTAGTTTCCACATTTTTGTGGGATTTTTTTTCTCTTTTTTGCAGTTGAATTCTAGTTTCAAGGCTTTATGATCAGAAAATATGCTTGGTACAACTTCGATTTTTCTGAATTTGCTGATGTTGTTTTTGTGGCCCAACATATGGTCAATTCTTGAGAATGATCCATGTACACTGGAGAAAAATGTATACTCAGTCACTTTGGGATGAAATGACCTGTAGATGTCTATCATATCCAGGTGCTCTAGTGTTTTGTTTAAGGCCACTATGTCTTTGTTGATTCTCTGTTTGGATGACTGATCTAGAGCCGTCAGCGGTGTATTGAGGTCTCCAAGTATGATTGTATTTTTGTCAGTTTTTGTTTTAAGATCAATAAGTAGCTGTATTATATATTTTGGTGCTCCTTGGTTTGTTGCATATATATTAAGAATTGTTATGTCTTCTTGATTCAGTGTCCCCTTAGCCATTATGAAATGGCCATTTTTGTCTCTGAGTACTTTTGCTGTCTTGTAGTCAGCATTATCAGATATAAGTATTGCTACACCTGCTTTTTTTTGGATGTTATTTGCTTGGAGTATTGTTTTCCAGCCTTTCACTTTGAATTTGTTTTTATCCTTGTTACTTAGATGAGTTTCCTGTAGGCAGCATACAGTTGGATTTTCTTTTTTAATCCATTCTGCTACTCTGTGCCTTTTTATTGGTGAGTTTAATCCATTTACATTTAGTGTAATTATTGATACTTGTGAGTTCCCTATTGCCATTTTATATCTTGCTTTCTGTTAGTTTTGTGTCTTGTTTGATCCTTCTCTTTCATTTTTCTATCTTTTGTTTTTATTTGGTTGTATTCCATACATCTTTCCTCTGTTGCTATCTTTTTTATCTCATGTGCTTCTGTGGTGGTTTTTTCAATGGTGGTTACCTTTGAGTAATGAAAAGGGTCCCTACCCTGTTCATTGTAGCGAACTATTTTGTGAGTACTTTTGCACTCCATCGTCCTTTGCTACTGTTAATCTCCATCTTCTCCCCCCCCCTTTCTTTTTGTTGTTGTCACAGTTTAAATTTGGTTTTATTGTGTTCTTCTTGGAGCTTTTACTTGTGGCTCTGTTTTTTTTTTTTTGTTCTTTGTATCTGATTGGAGAACCCCCTTTAGTAATTCCTGGAGTGGGGGTTTTCTGATGATAAATTCCCTCATCTTTTCTGTATCTGTGAATGTTTTTATTTCTCCTTCATATTTGAAGGATAGCTTTGATGGGTATAGTATTCGTGGCTGAAAGTTTCTCTCTTTCAGGACTTTAAATATTGGGATCCACTCTCTTCTAGCTTGTAGAGTTTCTGCTGAGAAATCTGATGATAATCTAATGGGCCTTCCTTTATATGTTGTATTCTTCTTTTCCCTGGCTGCCTTGAGAATTTTTTCTTTGCTGTTGGTTTGTGTCAATTTCATTATGATGTGCCTTGGAGTAGGTTTGTTGGGGTTAAGAAAACTCAGAGTTCTGTTTGCTTCTTGAACTTGAGGCTTTAGTTCTTTCCACAGGCTTGGGAAGTTCTCATCTATTATTTGTTTGAATATGTTCTTCATTCCATTTTCTCTCTCTTCTCCCTCTGATATACCTATTATTCTTATGTTATTCTTTTTGATGGAGTCAGATAATTCTTGTAGGGCTATCTCATTTTTTAAAATTTTTGAGTCTCTTTCTTCTTCTCTCTGTTGTGCCTCAAGTTGCTTCTTATCTTCTATTTCACTAATCCTCTCTTCTATCTGACCTGTTATATTAGCTAAGCTTGTTACTTCGTTTTTCAGCTCGTGAATTGAGTTTTTCATTTGTTTGATTTGTTTTTATAGTTTCAATTTTCTTGGACATATATTCTTTGTGTTCATTGAGTTGTTTTCTGAGCTCCCTAAATTTCCTTTCTGTGTTTTCTTATATATCTCAGAGGATTTTTAGGATTTCTATCTTGAACTCTCTGTCATTTAGCTCCAAGGTTTCCAATATATTAAATTTTTTCTCCATAGATTTTTCCTCATCTAGCTGTGTTACCTCTCTTTCTTTTGTATCCATGATATTCGATTTTCTCTTCCTTAATGGCATCTGAGGTTGGTTTTGTTGATAGTATTAATGAGATTTAATAAAGAATAAAAAGTTAAAAAAATAAAAAATCAAAGAGTTGTTGTTTTTTAAAAAAATTAATAATGAAATAAAGAAAAATAAAATAAAATAAAAATTTTAAAAATAGGAAATTATCCCCCCCCTCCTTTTTTCCTCTCCTCTCCTCTTCCCTCTTTCTTGAGAAAATCTTGTGGTGAACTGTGAATTATAACAAACAATGCCTGCAATGGAGGGCCTGAATTGGGGAAAAGTAATAAAGTGGCAAAAAAAAAAGAAAAAAAAAAGAAAAAAGAAAGGGGTATGGACCCACAAAAAACAAATAAGGAAAAAATTTGGGTCAAGAATAAATGATTTGCTTTTAGGTGTTGGTTGACTAAGAGTTATGATGAGAGGAATAAGAGGAAAACAGAAAAATGGGGTGACAAATTAAAAAATTACTATTGTATTTAGTGGAACAAGAACTAGATAAAATGGAGAGCCAGGGATGGGAGCACTGCTAGTGAGTTAAAAAGGTGAAGTAAAAACCCCCCAAAATGCCACAAACATAAGTTTGAGTCCCAGATAAGATAATTTGTTTGTTATTGAGGTTTGAAGGAGAGGAGATGTAAAGGAGAAAGGAAGAAACTAATATAGAGGGAGAAAAGAAAGAGAGAGAGAGAAAAAAAGAGGGAACCACTAAAAGAAGAAAAAAGAAAAAAGAGGAGAGAGAGAGAGAGAGAGAGAGATTTAAGGGTTTTGGAGTACAACCCTCATAGAGAGAAAGGAAGAGGAGAGAAAAGATAATGGGAGATGTAACACTTATGGGTAGTGTAGTTCAAGGAGAAGAGAGAGTAAGACTGGCAGAGAGTTAATTGGCCAAATTGGAGGAGGAAAAAAAATATCAAGAATGAAGATAAGAGAAACAAATGAACAAATATAATAAAATGGGATAGGTTATAAAGTCTGCAGATTATTCTTGATTTTGAGAGGTTATCTTCTTGCTTTTTCTTTTCTCTCCCTCTTCCTGGTCAGTGACTCTGTACCCCGGGTTCTGCCCCTTTGGCACGCTCAGGTAGAGGTTTGCAGTTGATAAGTCTCTATGGCGATGTCATGTATTGTGCTTTAGTCTCGTTGGCAGTCGAGGCTCATTAGCATTTATAGGCTCCGACAGTGAGAGAGTCCGTGTTCCTGGAGCCTTTCTCCTAGTCTTTCCTTCCTCAATTAGTAGCCTGATAATCCAGCTATGGGGTTGCTGCTGCCTCTGCCTGGATAGTAAGAGGCTCAAAGAGCTGGCAACTCCCCACTCTATTTCCACTCAGCACAGGGCTCTGGTTAAGGCTCAGTCAGTCAGAGCTGCTAGCATAATCAGGCGGGCTTTCCGCCCACTCAAAGACCTCTGGCTCTGCCACTCTGTCCGATAACACAGGCGGGTGCCCACTTCCGGGGCGCTTGGAGGAAACTCTCGCTCACTATCTGCGTGCGCAAACCAGGATATCCGGCCAGCAGTCTCACGCTCTGAGTGAAACCCCCAACTGCATGGAAAAGTTGCAGCATTGGAATTGGCTCTCGCTCCGTCCCCGTGCGCGGCTTTTGCAAGGTGCTGGGGCGGCCGGAGATTCTGCTTTGGCCCACACAAAGGCCCCTGACTCTGCCCCTCTGTGCGATAACACGGGCGCGCACTGCCAAGGCACTCGGAGGAATCTCTTGCTCACTATCTGCACACGCAGACTAGGATATGAGGCCGGCCACATTTTCCTCTGAGTGAATCCCCTACCAGCATGTAAAAGTTCCACCGTTGGAATTAGTTCTTGCTCCCTCCCGTGCGCGGCTTTACCAGAGCGCTGGGGCTGCCCAGAGATTCCGTTTTCAGCCCACAGAAAGGCCTCTGACTCTGCCTCTCTGTGGGGTAACACGGGCACCCACTCCTGGGGCTTAGGAAGAAATCTCTCGCCCAGTAGCTGTGCGCACCGACCAGGAGATTGGGTAAAATGGCTGCCCCACTTGTCTTTCTTTGTTTGGGTTTGGCGCTAGTGTTAGCTTGTATTGCCCGGGTTGCCACAGGATCAGTTTTTCCTCAGCTTGGACCTCCGTGCCACAGCCTGGTTCGGCCGTTTGTGCCGCGGCCTGGATCTATTCACCCCCTTTGCCTGCCTCAGTTTCTATATTCACGGATCCCAGAGAAAGCCGCCCTGTTTAGGTTAGTGAGGAAGGCGGAGCATTTCTTACTCCCTATTTCCTTCAGGGTTTGGTTATATATTTAGCCAATTTTTCGCTCGATCATACCTTCGGGTGTATTGCAAAACATCTGGAGGCTCCAAGGATAGGTTTTTCTGTTTCTGGTTGAAGATCTTGTTGAGTTTTGGGGGAGATTTATCAGTATCGCTTCCTACCCCGCCATTACTCTGTCACTTTCATTTTTAACATTAAGATATGTCTTTACTTTTTTACTTATATTGCTTTACTTTTGTTCAAATTCAATGGCTTATAATCTTAAGCATTTTATCAGAAATTGAGATGATTTAAATAGGAATTTTATAAAGAAAATATTTCTATTTTATTAAAAACTCTGGATAAAATAAATATTGGTTTTAATTTGCTTCATAAATTCATTATAGCAAAAATAAAAATAAGAGAATTACATGGAAAGGTCAACAACTAGAGATAGCTGCAACTGTAAAAGCAATTCTCTAGGCTTACTATAGTTATAAGACAAATGTGAAAGTTACAGAATGTTTTCCCAAATAAATTTTAATTGGGTAAAAAAAACAAACCACAATTGGCAGGTGTAGGCTTGAGTTGTGTGACACCAGGATATGGTAAGAGGGACAGAAATGGAGAGAAGCAATAAAAAGATGTATTTCCAAGGACGTAGGAGAACCTGTAACATTAGGTCCCTGTGACTGGTTGGAATAAATAGTGTCTAAGGCAGAGGCTGATGTGCAAAGGAAACTCTTACTTATTAAGCATCTATTACTTTTATAAAAACACTTTTTAAAAAATAGGAAAATCTCACAATGTGTCTATATAACAACAAAGGACAAAAATGAAATGAAAACAGAAGGCTAAAAGCAATGAGATAACATCACACACCTATTAGAAAGGTCAAAATCGAGAACACCGACAACATCAAATGCTGGCAAGGATATGGAGCAACAGAAACTCT